>NC_088188.1:7070898-7672148 GCF_028769735.1 Zonotrichia leucophrys gambelii
TGGGGTCTGCCAGCCCGGGGTGCGGGGACCTGGGGTCCAGGCTTTGCTTCTCGATGGAGCATCATCATCATCCTTCAGAGGGGAAGGAGAGCACAGCACCAGAGTGCAGCTTGTGACTGGCCCAGCAAGCACAGAGTCTCAAAGCCATGCCATGGAGAGGCACGAATGTGTGATACCTCCCCCAGGCCATCCTGTCATGCTTGTCCCCAGCACAGGGCTCCTACCTGCTCTTCCAGAGCAGCCTTGAGGCAGTCAGCAAGCTCCTGCAACCGCATCTTGCTCTCCATAATGTTCGTGGAGCACCAAGAAACTTTGTTCCTCTTTGTCTGCAAGTTTTGGAGCTCGGCCTTGGTGCTGTCCAGCTCCTTGCTGAGGGCAGCCTGCTCTTCCCTGTGGGATGGCATCAGCCTCAGCAGGAGCAGCATTTCCCTTCCTCGATGTGGGAAGAGGACATGCCTGCCTCTCACCATGAACCAGCAACTGTGCAAATCCCGCAGATTTAGGCAGCTTCCCTCAATATGGGATCTGCTGTCCTTCCCCATAGCCTCCTCCACCCACCTGGACTACCACACTTAACTGGAGCAGCAGTGGTCAAAATGTCCCCTCTGACACCCCAGGAAGGGCCTGATTTCCCAGAAACAGAGGGGTTTGAGTGGAGCTGGTGAGTGGGGCAGTACCGCAGGTGTTGGTGGGACTCCATCAGCTCCTGGTGCTGCAGGACGCGCTCCTGCAGCGTGGCCAGCGTGGAGTTCAGCCTGGCCTCCACCTCCAGCAGCTGCGTGCGGCACATTTGGTTCTCCTGATCCAGGAACTGTAAGAGGGTGGGGGGACACAGCCTTGAGCAGCCAGGCAGAGACCCAAGGGGGTTCATTGAGACCCCCAGCACAGACCCTGCCGTGCCTCAGGGTGCTGTTTCTAATCAGGGGCAGCTTTATCCCAGCAGCTCAAACCCCACAAACCAGTTTACTGGGGACATAGGAAAGACTGAGGGACAGCTCCATGCCTGCAGGGGAAATTTATCTCCAAGAAAACTATCTCCAAGAGCTGCCCAGCCCCCTCCCTGGGAATCCCTGCCGGGCAGGATGAAAAGCTGCGCTACGTGCGGGATGTCAACTGCCCTGACGAGCTCATCCCCCTCCGTAGGAGGGCTAATCCTGCTCCTGGCCATCTGCCAGCCTTCCCGGAGAGGAGAGGCCGTGATGGGGGCCGGCAGCGCGTGACAGCACGGGCAAGGTCAGGCAGCTCCTACCTCCCGGCACTCGGTGGCCTCCCCCAGCTCCTGGCACAGCTCCTGGCACTCCTGCTGCAGGGAGTTCCTCTCCTGAGCCAGCCTGAGGGGATGGGATGCAATGGGATCAGGGGGTGCTGTGTTTTGGGGGCCAGAGGTGGGATGGGGCTCAGGATAAAAAGGCTCAAACCCACTGGGCCATCTCTTCCCACTGCTTCTCGTTCTCTTGCTGCAGTGCATCCCGCTCCTGCTCCACGCTGGCCAGATTTATCATCACAGAGCTCAGCTCTGCAAGGGACAGAGCTGTCAGCCAGGGGGACAGGGGCAGCTCCAGCCCCCACGTCTCCCACCCCTACCTTTGCCCAGGCGTGAGTTGGCCACTGTCAGCTGCTCCAGCTGAGCCTCTGTGTCCTTCAGGGTCACCAAGGTCTTCTCCAGCTGGCAGGATACCTGTGGAGACATGGTGCTTATTCTGGGGTGCTCTTCCCCATGGGGTGTTCTCAGACCAAGGGGTGCTCCGAATCACCCTGTGCCTCAGACACCTCACAGCACTGAGAGGAGGCACCCCTGTACCTTCTCCTTGGCTTGAAGAGCTTCCTCTGCTTGTTCCCGTGTGGCAGCCAGCTCCTCCAAGCAGCTCTGCAGCTTGCCAGGCACACGCTCCAACAGGCCATGGGACAGGGACACCAGGGCCCTCATCTGCTCCCGCTGGGAAGGGAGACAGCACCAGGCAGAGCTCAGTGTGGCACTGCCATGGCACTGTCCTGCTGTGTGACCAGGGACAGGTCATGGCACCCAGGGCACAGAGCCTTGGCAGGGCTGAGCCCCCACTGGACACCCCTCACCTCCTCATCCAGGGCTCTCCTTTCCTTCTCCAGATTTTCAAAGGTGGCATCTAAGAATTCTCGGAAAGACTGTGCCTCGGCAGACAGGGATGCCTGTAGGGTAGGAGGAATGAGTCAGCACTGCTGTGGTAGAAAAGCCACATTTAATGGCCATGAAGGAAGAAAAGTACCAGCCCTGAGGCCAAATCTACAGCAGCTTCCCAGCAGCAGCACCAGAAAACCTCTGGTGCCCCCAAGCCCACCACAGAGCATCACCCAAGCTCAGGATGTGGCAATGCCCTGATCCAGCATGGGGCAGCTGGGGATGGCACCACACTCAGTACCTGCAGGTTGATGGCTTGGGCCAGCAGCGTGCTCAGCTCTTGCTGGGAGGCCAGGCTCTGGTCACGGGCACTGATCTGGGCGCTGGCGTGGGCACAGAAAGCCTCCAGGAACAGATATCCCTGCAGAGGAAAGGATGCTGCTCCAGCCACGCTGTCACACAAGGGGAAACTCCCAGGAGCCATCCCTGCACCAGCCTAGGAATCCTTCTCCCAGGGGGGCACAGCCCGTGCCAAAAATAATCCAGAGGGCTCCATCACACAGCACTTCTTAGGATTTTCTTCCTCTGGAATGCCAGGGAGATTCTCATCCCCAGAAATGGGTGGAGATGCAGGATGCCCCACCAAAGGCATGAGGACAGCTGAGACTGCCTCGACCCCACAACAGCTGCCCCCTTACCTGATCCTTGGCTTGTAGGGCTTCATCTACTCGCCGCCTGATGGCATCCCGCTCTTCCAGGCAGCTCTGCCCCTTGCTGGGAGCACTCTCAGGCACAGCCTGAGGCACCAGGGTCCTCTCCTGCTCCTGCAGTGGGAGGTGACAGCACCGTGAGGCACCAAGTACAGCTGCTGTGAGTGCCAACAGGTCTCCCAGAACCCAGGGGAAAGGGGAACCACAGGGATGTGTGGAGCTCACCTCCTTCACCAGGGCTCCCTGCTCATCCTGCAAGCTCCGAAAAGCGGCATCAGCGAGGCCCCGGAGCAGGAGGCTCTGGCTGCTCCAGGTGCTCTGGGAAAGGGACAGAGACACTGGTCTGTCTTATGGCAGCTGGCACAGGCAGCACCAGGGGGATACGTGTGCCTTGTGTGGCTGAGATCTGGCACACTCATGGCCAGTGACAGCCACCAGACACCCAGCTCCAGCTGCAGATCCCACTCCACTCCCCACTGCCACTGCACAGCCTCTGCTTTCCTCCGCAGCTCGAGGCAGCGCTGCCTCCTCCCAAGGGCATCCTCCAGAGCAGAGGGCACTTCACACCAGCCCCGCTCCACCCTGGGGCCAGCAAGAGCTGACCAGCCATGACACCTCCCCTCCTCCTGCCACGTGCACCAGGGATGTTTCCCCCACGAGGGTTCAAATCCAGCAGACTCAGCGGGTTGATCCAGGCATGATAATGCAGCACCGGGCGCGTGATGCAGCAGCCGCGCTTTACTTCCACTCCACCAACCCAGACGGGGTCACTGCTTGCCAGCGGCACAAGGACACTGTCATGGCACTGAGGCTGCAGGGGACAGGGTGGCATCACCTCAGAGAGGCTCTTACCCCTTCGGGGTGGGTGGTGTCCGTCTGTGTGAGCGCGTTCCTCTGTCTGGCCGGCCCCGCGCCAGGCCACGGCCGCTGGCTCTCCTGCCAGTCGCGCAGCTGCAGCGAGAGGGCCTCGATGATGATGAGGGTGCTCTCCAGCCTCCCCTCCAGCTCTGCCCGTGGCAGGGTCTTCAGCTGCTCCCGGGGACAGCTGGGGACAAAGAGAGGGGCTTAGGGCAAGGACAGCACCCACAGGTGCCACAGCCAGGTGGGGCATGTTCTCATACTTACTGCCAGAGCAGGGAGTCTGTTTCCGCAGCACTGTCCTTGGCACAGGGGAGGCTTCCCCTGGATGTATTCATGCTCCTGTCCCACACATCCCGAGGGGTCATGAAGGTGCCGGTGGCCATGGAGAGCACTGGGGTCATGCTGGTGCCCGTGGCCATAGAGGGCACTGGGGTTATGCTGGTTCCAATGGCTGTGGTGGGCACTGGCGTTGTGCTGGTGCCAGCCACCACAGTGGGCACAGGGGTCATGCTGGTGCCATCGACCACAGTTGGCACTGGTGTCGTGCTGGTGCCAGCCACCACAGTGGGCACTGGGGTCGTGTTGGTGCCAGCCACCACAGTGGGCACAGGGGTCGTGCTGGTGCCAGCGACCACAGTTGGCACTGGTGTCGTGCTGGTGCCAGCCACCACAGTAGGCACTGGGGTCGTGCTGGTGCCAGCCACCACAGTGGGCACTGGCGTCGTGTCAATGCCAGCAACCACAGTGGACACAGGGGTTGTGCTGGTGCCAGCGACCATGGTGGGCACTGGGGTTGTGCTGGTGCCAGCGACCACGGTTGGCACAGGGGTCGTGCTGGTGCCAGCGACCATGGTGGGCACTGGGGTTGTGCTGGTGCCAGCAACCACAGTGGGCACAGGGGTTGTGCTGGTGCCAGTAACCACAGTGGGCACAGGGGTTGTGCTGGTGCCAGCAACCACAGTGGGCACAGGGGTTGTGCTGGTGCCAGCAACCACAGTGGGCACAGGGGTTGTGCTGGTGCCAGCAACCACGGTTGGCACAGGGGTCGTGCTGGTGCTGGCGACAGCAGTGGGCACAGGGGTGACACTGCTGCTGGCATCCTGCTGTAGCTTGCCAAGGGGCAGGCTGTGCTGCAGAGATTCCGTCAGGAACGAGGTGTTGAGGGTCTTCTCCAGCCACACCAGCGGCAACACCCAGGACACAGTACCCAGGGTTGATTCAGGCGATGTGACAGGGGTGACAGTGGCTTCTGACCCAGCAGGCTCCAACCCACTTTCCTTGATGGGAGAGAGGCCAGGTGGGCTCTCTTCTGGGGGGACAGGGGTGGGGAACTGTGCTCCCTCAGGGGTGCTTTGGCAATGCAGATGATCAGCACTCCCATTTGCAGATGGGGGCTCCGAGGCCGCAGAGCTGCAGGAAAATTCTGGAGGTGCTGCTCGCCACCTGCGGAAGGGAGTCTTCTGCGGAGTGGAGCTGGTGCCAGGGGGCCCTGGGGTGCAGGAGGCTGTGCTGGCATTGCCAGGGGACCCAGAGCTGCACGGGGGTAGAGCAGAGCTGCCTGGGGAGTTTGGGTTGCAAGACACTGAGCTCATAATGTTGGGGGGTCCTGGGGTGGTGCTGCCAGGGGATTCCAGAGCGCAGGGCCCCAGGACAAGGCTGCACATGGTGCTGCCAGGGGACTCCAAGATGCTGGCCAGTGGCATGGAGCTGCATGGGGAGACTGGCACAGTGTTGCCAGGGCACTCTGGGGTGCTGGATCCTAGGATGGAGCTGCACAGGGGAACTGGAATGGTGCTGCTGGAACGCACTGGGGTGCTGAGAACAGGGAGGGAGCTGCACCGGGAGACTGGCACAGTGCTGCTGGGGAGCTCTGGGGTGCTGGGCAAAGGGATGGAACTGCACACAGAGACTGGCACAGCGCTGCTGGTGGGCTCTGGGGTGCTGGGCAAAGGGATGGAACTGCACTGGGAGACTGGCACAGTGCTGCTGAAGGGCTTTGGGGTGCTGAGAACGGGGATGGAACTGCACACAGAGATTGAAATGGTGCTGCTGGGGGGCTCTGGGGTCATGAGAACAGGGATGGAGCTGCACACAGAGGCTGGCACAGTGCTGCTGGTAGGCTCTGAGGTGCTGGGCAAAGGGATGGAACTGCACTGGGAGACTGGCACAGTGCTGCTGGGGGGCTCTGGGGTCATGAGAACAGGGATGGAGCTGCACACAGAGGCTGGCACAGTGCTGCTGGTAGGCTCTGAGGTGCTGGGGCCCAGAACTGGACTGCACAGAGGGGCTGAGACAGCGTTGTCAGGGAGCTCTAGTGTGCTGGACACTGGGACAGGACAGCCAGGAGCCTCTGGGCTGGTGCTGCTGGAGTTCTCCAAAGAACCAGGAACAAGGGTGGCATTGCTGGGAGCTTCAGAGGCACCAGGCTTAAAGATGGGAGTCCCGAGGTCACGGGTGGAGGTCCTGGGGGACTCCAAAGTGGTGCTGCTGGGGGGCTCCAGGGTGCAAGGCACTGGGATGGTGGTGCTGCTGGGGGGGCCCATGGTAGCACTTCGCGGGGGTCCTGGGGTGCAAGGCACCGTGGTGATGCTGCTGCGGGGGCCCCGGGCACAGGGCACCGGGGTGGCACAGTCCTACAGCATATTTTAGGGGGAAAAGGGGGTCAGGGCAGCCCTGCCCTTTACCCCTGCACCCGCAGCCATTCGCCCCAGTGTCCCCATTTCCCCCCTGCAGGAAATACGCCCGTCATTCCATTGCGCCAGCACCATCTGCCCGCCCAACATTCGCGGTTCCAGTACACCCCGTTACCCGGCCCGTCCCGTTCGTTAACCCGCACACCGACCTTGAGCCGCAGCCGGCGGAGCAGAGGGGTCAGGCTGGTCCGGTCGGCGCCCGACTGCAGCTGCAGCTCCTGCAGCGGGGCGCGCCGGGGCCGCTGCTGCGCCTGGCGGGGAACCGGGGCGGGGGGGTCACCGGCGGCAGCACCGGCAGCTCCCCCCCACCACACACACACACACACAGATACCGGGAGCGCTGCACCGCACCCGCCGCCCCCTCGGGGACCCTCGGAACATCCAAACCCAACCCCGCTCCGGCCCGCACTCACGGCGGGGGTCTTGGCGCGCCGCATGGCCCGGCAATGATCCCGGTATCGGCCTCGACTACGGCTGCGGTAGCTCTCAACCTCGGCCCCGCCGGGTTGGGGCTGGTCTCGGTCCCGGTTCCCGGTCCGGGCCCGCCGGGTTGGGGTTTTAGGGCTGGTCTCGGTTCCCGGTCGGGCCCCGCCACCGCTCGCGCGCCGCCGGTTTGAAAACCACCCGCCGCTCTGATTGGCTGCGCCGCCCGCGCGTCACCCCGCGGGGCGACCGTTGGGACGGGGGCGCTGCTGCTGATTGACAGGTGGGTGGGCGTGGCTTCATCCAATGGCCACGCCCCTGCCGCACGGCACAGCGCCGGTAGGGACAGACGGATGGACAGAAGGATGGGCAGGCGGATTTAGCTCCTCTTGCATCGCCTGTCCCGGGATAACCACCCCACACGGCCCCCCAGACCTGCCCCAGCCCGCCCCGAGGGAGGTTGTCCATCCCTGCTCCCCCGCCCCGGTGGTCCCGCTTTGCCCACCACGAGTCAGGGCAGCACCGCAACAGTGCCCGCGGCTCTCGGGTTTATTGCTCCCGCGGGGAGAGGTACAGAGCTGAGGTACCCGGGGAGGAGATCGGGGGGTACCCGGGTGACCCCTTGGGGGACCCGGCCCAGCAGGGTCCGACCCGCTGCCCGTGTGGGGATGTCCCTGAGCGATGCCGAGGGTCCCAGCCGTGGTGGCTCAGCCAGGCCAGGGCCGGTCCGGGGGCGCGGCGAGGTCGTAGTCAAAGTCGGCGAAGGTGGCGGGGTCGGGTGGGGGCTGCTCGGGGGGTCGCGGGGCCACTGCCACCACCACCGGGTCCTTCTGCAGCAGCTCGGCGTCGAAGGCCACCCCGCGGAAGAAGGGGTGGCCCTGAAAGTGGTGGAGGTAGCGCAGGCGGTACAGGGGGTTGTGGCACAGCAGCTGCGGGCAGAGAAAGGACAGTGAGAGTGGAAATCTCGGCATCCAGCCCAGGGCCCAATGGGGATCCCAAAATCCGGGCAGAAGGGTTACCTCGGCGAGCAGCCGGGCCAGCTCGGGGCTGAACTCGGGTGGGCTCTCGTAGCTGCTCTGTTTGACACGTTCCAGCATGGCCACATGGTCCCCCGCTGGAGCCACAGGGAACTGGGGGAGCACAGAGTGGATTCAGGGTCTCCCTGAGGTGTCCCTGTCCCCCCACCCTGTGGTCCTTACCTTCCCACTGGCCAGGGCAAAGAGCAGGACTCCCAAGGACCACCAGTCGGCTGCATGGCTGTAGGGCCCCCCACTCAGCACCTCTGGGGCTGTGGGGGGAGTGGGTGAGCACCTGGGGGTCTGTGCCCCCCAGCACAGCCCCCCAGAACAACCCCCTTACCCATGTACTGCAGGGTGCCACAGATGGTGTGGGCTCGCTCGCCCCACTGCAGGTACCGGGAGAGGCCGAAATCAGTGAGCTTGAGGTGCCCTGTGGGGCCAGAGGGTGTCCCCATTGCCAGGGTGTCCCCAAGGATGGGATGTCCCCATTGCCAGGGTGTTCCCATTCACAGGGTGTCCCCACGGACCGGGTGTCCCCAAGGCAGTGCCACCAGGTTCTTACCTCTCTCATCCAGGAGGATGTTCTCCATCTGAAATGAGACAGGCACTGAGGTGGCCTCTCCATGCTGGGGGTTCAGAGACCCCCCACCCCATCCTCCAGCCCCACTGCCACCCACCTTGACATCTCTGTGCATGATGCCCAGGTCGTGGAGGTACACTGGGGACAAGACAGAGCCATCAATGCCATGTGTCCCCTCCCAGCACAGCTCCCACTGCCACCCTGGGGGTGGCTGACCCTGCCTGCAGGTCTCCACTGGTTGCTGTCCCCAGCATGGGGGGTCACTCACCCAGCACCAGCACCAGCTCGGCGGCGAACAGGCGGACGGTGGCCTCGGCCAGGCAGCCAGCTGTGCGCCACAGCGCGTGCAGGTCCCCCGTGCTGCAGTAGGTGCACACTGTGGGGACAGGTGACAGGCCTGACTGGCACCAGAGACACTGGGCTGACACGGGCACAGCAGTGCAGAGGGGTCAGACACTGGGCTGGCACAGGGGTGCAGAGAGGTCACTGGAGCCATGCACTGAGGTGGTGGAGGTGCTGGGGTTACTAAGGCAGCAAGGTGGCACAAGCACCTGGAGCACACTGGCAGCAAGGTGGCACAAGCAGCAGGGCAATACGGGCACTGGGTGACATACTGAGGTAACATAGGGATGAGTAAGGTGACATCAGCACCAGAGCCCTGTGAGCACTGGGAACACACAAGCACCTGGGACCACGCGAGGTACCAAAGTGACCAAGCGGTCCTTGGGGGTCACAGAGGCACTGGGAGCACACAAACCGCAGGCACTGAGGTGACACAGCCATCAGGGCCGGGCAGGCACCAGCACTGGGGTGCTCTGTTCACCCCCACACTGGTCCCTGCCCCGCCGTGGCTTGTCCCCATCCGTGTCCCCCCGCAGGCCGCGGTGGGTGCGGGGTTGGAGGCGGCAGGCGGAGCGCCCGGCTGGCCCCGGGGCCGCGGCGGGGGGAGCGCGCAGTGCGGGGACACGTGTGCGGGCGGCGGGGACACGTGCGCGGGCAGGGGGGGCCCGCGGGCAGATGGTCACTCACTGATGAAGAGGTGGCGCTGGCCCTGCCAGCTGTCCCCCAGCCCGTGCACGAACGGGTGCCTGACCTGTCTCTGGGGACACAAAAGCGCACAGAGTGAGCGGCCCCCGCGCCCGGGGACCCCGCTCCTGCCATCTCCCAGCCGCCGCTCCTGGGGTCCCCATGGCCGCCCTGAACCCCTTCACGGGCCGGGGTCCCTCCCGGCCCCCCCTCACCTGGATGCTGACTTCTTCTTTGCACTGTTTGAGGGTGTCACGGCGCAGCACCTCCACTTTGGGCACAACCTGGGGGGCGAGGCGCTGTCAAGGGGGGGCACAAAGGCAGGTGGGGGCACCCAGGGACCCCAGGGGCAGCACCCACCTTCACGGCGCACACCTTCTCCCTCCCACAGTCCAGCACTTTGAGGATGGTCCCGAAGGAGCCTTTGGCCACGAAGCCCAGGATCTGAGGGGAGGAACGGGCTGAGCATGCCATGGAGGTGGATTTGGGGGGCTCAGGATGGGGTCCTGCATGGGGTAAGGTGAGGGGCACAGAGCACCCAGAGCAGGCGCTGGGGACACATGGGGACCTGGAGGACCCAACAGAGACCGCAGCAGGATTCATGGGGACCCAGTATGGGGCACAGGGACACGGGGACCCCAAGGAGGCAGCGGTGGATTTGACAGAATGCACAGAACCCTGCGTTGCCACGTTCCGGTGGGGTGCAGAGGAACCCCGGTAGAACACACCGAGACCCGGTACAGGCACCTGGCGGCGGCGGGGATGGAAGGGGAGCCGGCGGAGCGGCCGGGGACGCCGGTAGGATGCGCAGGGAGCCGGCAGAGCGTGCGAGGGGAGCCCGGTAAGGCAGCCGGCGATGCCGGGATGGCGGCACGGGATGCACGGACGGCACGGGAGGATGCTCAGGGCGCTGGGGGACCCCGGTAGAGACGTGCAGGAAGCCCGGTAGGACGAGCAGGGACACCGGTACAGGGTGCGAGGGGACCGGTTAGGGCGCCCGGGACTGCCGGGGCGGGATGCAGGGGGAGCACGATCAGGGATCCCGTTCGGATGCAGCGGGACCCCGTTCGGAGGGTGGGGGCTCCGGGACGGCACCTTGAGCTGCTGCTGGCGGGCGGAGGGGCGGACGGGGAACTCCGGCAGGAACAACGAGACGAGCTGCGGCAGCGGCCACCCGGGCAGCGGCGGCTCCTCGGCGGGGCCCCGCGGGGCCAGGGCGAGCCCCGGTACCGGCACCGGGACCGACACCGGTACCGACCCTGCTCGGCTCAACAGCGCCCGCACCCACGAGCCCACGCCGCGGCCCTGCGGAACCGGGGACAGCGTCAGCGAGGGGACCTCGGGGCGGGGGATGCCCGGGGGGATCCCCGGGGCTGATGCCGCCGCACGCACCTGGGGGGGCCGCACCGGAGCCGGGGTCGAGCCGGGGCCGCTGCTTGTCGCTCCCATCGCGGCGCCACCCGGCCGCGCCCCGGGCCCGGTCCCCGGTAATCGCCGCCTTACATAACCCCGCTGCCCCGCCCCGCCCCGCCCGCCGCGACCACCCCCCGCCCCGGGGCTCGGCGGAGCGGCTGCCCCTTGCACGGTGACACCCACCCGTGACCGATCCCACCCCCAACCCAGGACCCCCGGGACTGATCCCAGCCCCTCTCCGGGACCCCCTCATTGCACACTCTGCGGCTCCCCCTTCAACCTTTCCTTTTCTCTTTACACCCCACGTGCTGCAGCCCTGAGGGGATGCCTGCAGTCCCTGCAGTCCTTTTTATTTAAACACTCTCCTTTTCCAGCATGGCCCTGGGCTCACAGAGAGAACTGCAGAGGGGTGAAGGCACAGACTGAGCCCAGGGGTGCCCTGAGCCCCAAATGGGGTGCCTTGAGCAACTATTGGGGAAGGGCAAGGGGTGAAACCCCCAAGGATGGGGGGCTGCCAGGCTGAGATGGGGCATGGTGCTGAGCCCAGCACTGCAGGGTGAGGCACTGACCTGAGCCTGTTCCAAATTAAAAACTCTTTATTTAAACTCTCTCCCGTTCCCCTTTTTCCCAGCCTGGAGCGATCCTGCTGCTTCACCAGGCCCAGGGGCTGGGCCCAGCACCCGCACAGCAGGGAGGGGGGGAAGCTCCCAGGGGCCCTTGGCACGAGGGTTCTGCACCCCACAAAGCAGCCCCGGAGCACCCTGTGCCCCACATCCCCGTGCTGCTCCACCCCTGCCCCACAACAACGGGGCTACTGAGGGCCTGCACGTGGCTGAGCCCTCCTTGGGCACTGCCGGGCAGCACAGCCCCCCCTTCACCTTTGGGGTGTCCCCCCAGGTTGGGGGGGAGCACGGGGCACCCCAATCCCTTCCCGGCCTGCCGGGTGCTGCCGTCATTTGCGCCTGCCGAAGATCGACTTCTTGCTGGGGTTCTTCTCGCCCACGCTCAGCCCGATGAGCAGCCGAGCCTTCTCGTCCTCCTCCTGCTGCTGGATGGTCCCGTCGGATTTGTTCTCCAGCTTCCCCCGGGCCTCAGCGCCCGCCGCCGGCTTCAGGCGCAGCTTCTCCTTGATCACCTGCCCCAGAGTCAGGGGGCTCAGCCACAGCCCCGGTGACAGCCTGAGCTGCTGAGCCAGGGCAGCTGCTCCCCACGCTGGGGAATGTGCCACCCACCCTGGGGTCACCATCTCCATCCTGGGCAGAGCAGCTCTGGCAGCCTCAGGGATGTGGTCGCACGTACCTGTGCCACCAAGGCTTTGCGGCTGTCCCTCTTCACCGCCATGGCAAAGTCCAGCCATGTCCATGTGTTGTTGTGGTACTCCAGGCATGGCAGCACCAGGTTCAGGTCACCCCAGTCCACACTGTTCTTCTCCCCCTGTGTGACAGAGGTGTCAGGCAGTGTGGGGACGATGGCCCAGAGCACCCCAAGCACGCCCTGTCCCACTGGTCCCACACCTTGTAGCTGACACAGAGTGGCACCTGCGGGATCTTGATGTAGATGAAGGAGTTGTTCATGGCTGCACGCTCCTTCATCTTGTCGATGTCATCCACGGGATGCTGGAGACAGAGCAGAAGCTATGAGCAGAAGGGAAGGAGAAGGGACAGAGCCAGGAACCAGCAGGGAAGGGACAGCCGGGCACTAGGCCACAGCATTGCTTCATCAGGGAGAGGTGAGAGCTGCTCTGGCACGGTGTCGGAAAAATGAGATACAGGGATCACATCAAGCGTGCAGGCGCCTGGTTGTAAAGGATGCAAATCCTCATGGTGGGAAGGAGCAGGAGAAAGCAGACAAGCGTGGGAGGGAAGTGTGGGAGGACATGGCTACCCAGCCCTGCAGTTAAGGAAAACAGACTGGCACCACAGCAGGGCTCTCAGATCCCCCCCTCATGGCAGCAGGAGGTACCTCAGGTGCTTTTCGGAACGATCTTCTGACCCCTGATGTCCGGTTCAGTCCCTGAGCAACTCCTTTCCCTGAGCCCAGCGAGTCATCGGCCCCGATCAGCTGCCGTGGCTTCACCACGGGGATCCCTGGGCAAACAGGGTGCAAGGTGGTGGTGGTGGTGGTGTCCAGCCAGGGGTTAGCCATGACCCCAACCCTCCCACCACCTCCCTGTCCCACAGGGGAGACCACAAATCCCTGTTCCTCAACTCATGGCTGGACAGCAGTTGCTCACAAAGATAATCCTGGATATGCAGCCAGAGCTGCTCAAGGACATCCAGAGAGAAGGGTGATCACGAGCCTCTCACCTGTTGTCACCAGCTTGGATTTATCTTCCTCATCCCCCACCTCCTCCTCCTCCACATTACGGCCAGGGAAGAAGAAACCCATCATTCTGTGGAAGAACTGGTGGGTGAGCTGGATGGTGAGAGGCACCACGTTCACCTGTGGGAAAGTGACATGTCAGAGCCAGGCACACATTGCCTGTGCCCCACAGAGACCCTGGCACCTCCCAGCCCAGCCCTGGCACCTCAAAATGCTCCTTGATGGAGATGCCTCCCACGGGAGGCCGGACCTTGCTGAAAATCCTCAAGGCCAGCTGCCGGCCAGACTGGCAGGAGCTCTGGGGACGCAGCACCACCTGCAGGGAAGAGGATGGGTGGCTGGGGTGAGGACAGGCCACTCTGCCACACCACGTGGGTCCGCAGGATGCAGAGCTGCTCCCCCAGCTGCCACTTGCCTTGTACACAGCGTTGGGCAGCAGGTTGTTCATGGTCACCCAGCCCAGTTCCAGCAGATGCTCGGCCGTGTCATCCGACTTGTTGACCTGTGCAGACAAAGCCATCAGCTCCCAATGTCCCCATGCCCAGCTCAGGGGCTGTGGGCACTGTCCAACTCCACACCTTGCTGTAGAGGAAGCGCTGGAGCTCCAGCTCAGCAATGCCCAGCTGTCCATCCTCCTCTGTCAGGCGCCAGCGTGCCTGGGCGAAGTAGAACTCAGTCCTGCGTGCCACGCTCACGTCCTCCGGCTGCTTTCGCAGCTCCATCTTGTTGGCTCGCTGCAGCTGGAAGTCCTTGAAGCACCTGCAGCACAGAGGAGAGAGCTGGGATGTGGAAGGCCTAGAGCAAGGGGCACACAATGCTGGGGAAGGCTGAGATCACAGAATCAGAATGGTTTGGGTTGGACACCTCCCACTGATGCTCCAAGCCCCATCCAGCCTATCCTTGAATACTTCCAGGGATGGGGCAGCCACAGCTTCTCTGGGCAACCTGTGCCAGTGCCTCACTGGGAAGAATTTCTCCCTAATATCCAATCCAAACTTAGTCTCAGTTTAAAGCCATTCCCCCTTGTCCTACCTGATCAGTATGTTCAGCTCCTCGCTCTCCAGCTGCAGGTCAGCTTTTTCCTGGCTCAGCTGCTGCTGCAGCCGGTGGTTCAGGTCGAGCAGCACCTCGTTTTTGCTGTCATCCTTCAAGGACTGAAGGACAGACAACCCTCAGCACCCTCTGCCCTGGAGCAGGGGTCCCAGGGAGCCAGGGATGTGGGCTCACCTTCATGTTGGAGTACATCTGCTTCTCCAGCTGCCGGATCTGAGCCACATGCTGCCTCACAGCCTCCTGCAGGTGTAGGATACTGCTGCGCTGCTCCTCGGGGTTGCTGGAGATTTCCAGCTGGAAACGCACCCGCTGCTTCTTCTCACTGTGCTCCTGGGCACAGAACAGGGCAAGGTTAGGCCTGCCTGGGTGCAGGGAGTGGCACGGACACCTGGAGCCCCGTGGGTACCTTGCGTTTGGGCTCCACGTGCAGCAGCAGGTTGTTGACTATGTCGAGGATCATGGCATACTGTGCGGGGTTAGTGGAGATCTCCAGGTCGTGGTGGATCAGGGTGAAGGTGTCCACAGCTCCTGCAGGGACACAAAGGGCAAGTGGGGCCTCAGCATGGCCAGAAATGTCTTGGGGACCCCTCCTGTATGCAGCCCTCTAACCTCAGCATGGCCAAAAGAGATCCCCCCATGGAATTAGCCATGGGTCAGCCCAGAGCTGTAACCCCGCAGCACACTGCCTGGCTGCACCCACCCTCCTGCTTCTTCAGCAGATCCTCCTTCTCCTGGTTGGCAGGGGTCTCAGGGGGCTTTATCTGCGTGGCCAGCTCGGGGTCGATGTCGTGGCTGTAGCTGATGTAGTACATGCGGCAGCTGCAGCGAGAGATGATCCTCTGCACCTGCTGCGTCTGCTGGGCTTCCGAGGGCTGATTCCAGTCTGGGGACAGGCAGAGGGACCACAGTCAGAGTGCCACCTCCCAGCACACTGGGACTGCACAGAACAGGGCTTGGAGCATCAGCCACCTCCTGGAGCCACACAGGGACAGGACAGGGGCTCTCAGCTCTACCAGCCTTGGGGTCACACCTGAGTGGGACTGGGGTAGGCAGAGCAGCCAGGGCTGTGGGCAGTACCTGTGGTGGTGCTGACCATGCCCCCCACTGCCTGCCCGCTCTCCATCAGCTCCTGCACTGAGTCCAGGCTCCGCTGACGATGCTCCTCAATATTTTTCACCTGGGGAAGCAAGGAGGGACTGGCTGTCCCCACTTTCCCTGGCTTGGCCAGGGCACTGACAGCACTGCCTGTACCCCACATAGCTCACCCACCAACGCTCACCTCCAGCCAGAGCTGGCCATGCTCCCCCTCAGAGGGGCTGCTCTCTGTCGTGGCAAAGTACTGCATGCCATCCAGCAAACACGTCCAGGATGTCTTCTGCTTCAGAGTGTCCCCATACCAGGCAGGGTGGTGCTGGCACTGCAGCAGCTGTGCCTTCGCAGCGGACACGATCACACAGCCCTCTGTCTCTGCACCACGTAGAACCATCTGTGGGGAGAGAGACCCCAGGAGTCAGATGGACCTTTCTGGGGCAGGCACAGCCCCTGTCAGAGCCAGGCGGAGGGGACAGGCAGGTACCTGGCAGTTGACCAGCTCGATGAGGCAGTTGCGGTTGTAGATGTCGTCGGTCTGGCAGGCGGCGATGCCGCAGAGCTGCTCGCTGGCCCCCGACTCCTCTTCTGTGAAAACCACAAACTTGTCCGTCTCCTCAATGAGCTTCTGCAGCATGTAGGCCCCTGGGGAAGGAGAAAGGTCAGTGCAAAGCTGTGGGGGGCTGTCACAAATGTACAGAATGAAAACAGGCACAGCTTTGAGCTGTGGGTTTCCCCTTGCTCCTCTCCCGGCTGTGCTCACCCCCTGAGGAGGCTCTCTCAGGCCGGCCGCTGGTGATGGGAACGGTCACTCTGGCAGGGATGGAGTGAGCAGAGAGGGGGCCACGCTTCAGCTTCTTGGCCTGCAGCTGTGTGTCAATCTTCAGCCCCTTCAGGGCCTCTGTGGACAGGTTCCGCTTGAGCACAGCCGCTTTCTTGTAGCCATCGTAGAGGCCGAAGGCGATGTCCCGGTTCGTGGTGGTCCAGGACGCCCGCAGGTCCACCAAGTGCAGCTGATGCGTGTGGAACCCATCGTCCCCATCACGCAGGGGCAGCTCCTGGGCACAGAGGGACAGTGCCTCAGCACAGCAAAGTCACCCCTGCCCTGCCCAATCGCCTCATGCGCTGGGACTAAGGAGCCCTGCCAGCCCCTCAGGCAGAGCATGGGGATTAGAGCCCAGAACACGGCATGGGCACAAATTCAGGTGCTTGGTAGATTGGAGGCCCTGAAGTTCTCTCTCTTCCCCAGCCAAATCCCTTCCCCACTGCACCCAACAACCAACATCCCCTTGTGCTGGAGTTGCCACCAAGCCAGCACAAGCTGTCGTGCCCTGTTTGCAGTGGTACCTCCTCAGCCGTGCGGTTGCTGTGCCGCTGGTAGGTGAGGGAGGACAGGCTCAGCAGGTGGGTTTTCTTCACCAGGGTGTCGAGCTGGTGGTCAGCGTTCTCATCAGAAGTGGAGGCCATGAGGTGCACGGTGACCTGGCTCAGGTCACTCACCATCTGTGTGATGCTCCACTCCGAAATGAGGCGCCTCATCACTGTGCCAGCTGGGGGACAGGGACAAAGGTGAGCCAAGGCCCTGCTGTGCCTGCAGTGCTGCTGGCAGGACTCCCACTCACCTTGTGGGATGAGCCGCTGTGTGCCCCGAGTGAAGATGTGTCCCTGGCAGCATTCCACCTGGATCCCCCGCTGCTGGGCAAAGGAGGCCCAGTAATGCACCTGAGAGAGAGCAGAGAGCAGGAGGTGAGAGTCCAGCAGAGGCAGAGCAGGGAGGAAACACTGGATTTCCAGCCCTGGGAATTACCTGCAGCCGGGGGAAGAGTGCAGTATAGGACAACTGCTTGTAGTGCTGTCCCAACTTCTTCTTGCTGGGTTTCATGTTGTTGAAGAGCTTCCCACGGCAGATGGGCCGTGTCACGCTGGTCCACGTGGCCCAAAAATTCTGCATCCAGCGGAGGGTGCTGCTGTAGAGCAGGATCCGGGGCTGGGAGTACTCTGAGAATATACCCACCATCAGCCAGCACCATGGGGCCGGGACCCAACCCACAACCAGCATGCCCTGCCCTATCTCCCCAAGGATCCCAAGGATGCCGTTCACCCACCTTTACTGGGTTGTGTCAGGTCCATCCGGATGGAGAGGTTGAGGTTCTCGGAGCGGAAGGCACGGTAGGAGTCGTACTGCTGCCCCACTGGCACCTCGGGCAGGAACTCGGGGGAGCGCAGCACCACGCCGTGGTGGTCATGGGGGTTCCCATGGCACAGCCACTGCAGGTCCAGCGTCATGCACAGGTCAGGCAGATGCAGGAAGCAGCAGTCGTCATATCTGAATGCAGAAAGAGATCCCAGTCACCCCCCAGCACTGGTGAGGGCCCCCCATGCTCGTGGCCCCACACTCACTTGGAGGCTGTCCGGACGTTGATATCCAGGTTGCCCTTGAAGACAAACTGCCCGGGCTTCCAGTGGAAGGAGAGTTGGCTCCACTCCCAGTGCATGTTCTCTGTAGTATTGTAGGGGTCCTGCAAGGGCAGGTGTGAGGAGAGGCAGGTGCAAGCTGACCCCACACCATGTTGTTCCCCAGTCCAGCAGCACCCACCTCAGTGGCCAGCTGGTGCAGGTTGGCCTGTTCAATGTCCATGTGCCAGTTTCCATGGAAGAGAAGGCGGCTCTTGTCCCACCAGGGCAATGGGGCACTGGGGTCCTCTGAGGGCTTGGTGAGGAGATCCACACACTGGCCGATCAGGGTCCAGGCTGGGTCCCAGCAGGGCCCCCACACAATGGTGTACTGGGAGATCACAGCTGGGGACACAGAGGTTGGCTCAGCCATTTGCCCTGTCCCTACCCCACCACAGACTCCCCCATTCCTCCGGGTCTTACAGTGAAAGTCATGGTAGAACTTCAAGGGTGGCATGTTCCTCTCCACCGTGGCATCGCCCCAGGGCAGCCCCAGCTTGAGGATCTGGCGGCGCCGGGAGCAGGCCTGGCCACACTGCTCGGCCCCGAGCAGCCGGCCCGAGAGCTGCCAGTTCCGGATCTCAAACAGGTACCGGGGGTAGTCACGGATCCGCACTGCGAGGGAAGGAAGGGCTGAGGGCTGGGGCAGCAAACAGACAGGCAGCCCCCCACTCTGGGACACAGTAGGAGCCATCATCCTGTCACATCTCTGCTTCCTTCCCACTCCCTTTGAACCTCCAAAAATCATCTTCCCTCCCTGGTTACGCACCACGTGGTGCCAGGCCACACAGTCATCATGCTGTCCTCCAAGGGCACCCTCCCACAAAGCAACTCACCAAAGAAGCTGCCAACTGTGCCCTTCATCATGCGGCACCACTGGGTGACCATCTCCAGACCCTCTGGGGGGAACGGGCTGACGTCATCCATGTCCCTCATCTGCTCCAACACACGCTCTGTGCCATGGAAGGACTCATCCGCCATGGCCACCAGCTCCAGGTGGGCCAGGGTCCAGGTGAGGAGGGCTCTCCTCATGGGCGTGTTGGCGTAGAGGCGCCGTGAGCGCTGGATGTAGATCTCGATGTTCTTCTTCTCCAGCGAGGCGTAGAGCTCCTCGATCTTGCGGGCAGGCAGCAGCTCCCCGTGCTGCTTGCGCAGCGCAGCCACCTTGGCGTCCAGCAGCTGCAGCCGCTTGGCGCTCTCCTTGCTCTCGTCCTTCATCAGCTCGTAGTTGTCTCGCAACTTGACCTCAAAGACGTCATCCAGGAAGACCCAGGAGAAGTGGGTGACTTTGAGCAGGAGGTCGGGGGGCAGGGCCGTGCTGGAGGGGCGCCCAGGGCGGTGCAGGCCCTTCAGCCACTTCTGCACGCCCACGGCAGCGTCCAGCGTGCGGGAGAAGTCGTACTGGTAGGGGAACTCAATGGTCACGCTGGCGAAGGAGAAGGCCCAGCCGCGGTTGCGGAGGGTGCGCAGCGTGGGGAAGGCGTCGCGGTGCCGCACGACCTCCTCCAGCTCCGGCAGCAGCTTCACCTCCACCTCCTTGAAGCTGAAGATGCTGTGTCCATCAAAGCCAGCGGCCAGCTCGGGGCAGTAGCCGTGCAGGGCGCCACCGTGCCAGCTGACCGAGGTCCGTTCCGCAGCCAGGCTGATGTAGTTGGCCTCAGAGACAAAGGCTGTGAGCTTGGCAGAGCTCAGCTCCAGGGACAGCGACAGGAGTCTTTTGGGAGGGGGCCCTTTTGGCTGGAGGGGCGCTGGTGACTCGGTAGGGGTGGCTGGGTGGGACATGGGGCTCTCTGGGGGCGGGGAGGGAAGCGTCCTGTGGCCGAGGGCGCTCCGCAAGGCTTCGTGGCACTGCAGGGTGGCCAGCGTGTGATGGTACAGGTGCATGTGGTCAGGTGGGCTCCACAGCACTGCCAGCCCCTCGCCGCACTGCACCTGCACCAGAGAGTGAGCAGGCACCACATCACTGCCAGGGCCAGCACAGAACAGCCCCGTCCTCCTCACAGCACCTTTCATGCCAGCCAATCCTCCCCCTGCCCCATCTACTCCAGAACAGGACAAAGCAGTGGCCCAACAGCCAAACCAACCTCCAGGGAGCGGATGCTGCTGTGGTAGGTGACACAGAGCACGGAGACGTTGGCCACTGGGTTGGGGATGGCAGGAGCTTTGCAGCATGGCTGCATCTTCTCAGTGATGCTCTTCACCAAGGCCAGCACCATCCCCTGGACGCTGAGCGTGCAGCTCTCAGCACTTCCCAGGACAGTCAGCGTGTCCAGTCGCAGCTCCAGGGCACCTGGAGAGACAGCAGGTCAGTGCTGGAGGCACAGCACAACATGCCAGGTTCCTCTGACTGCAGGGTTATTCCAGGACAGCCATCTGGGATCAGCTTGGATGCTGCCTACCCACTACAGCTGAGAGTGTGAACAGGTTCACGTCCTCCACCTTCAGATCCACCTTCCAGAGCAGCCCCCAGGGCTCACTGGAGACAGAGGGTGGCTGCTTGGCAAGTTCAGCCCCATCAGGCTTTGGGCAGAACAGGGGCAGGACCCTGGCCAGGCACTCAGTGCAGGTGTCAGACGACTCCACTTGCAGCCCCCGGATGGTGCAATCCAGGAAGAGCGTATCCGACTGGGCACTGGACATGCCCAGGGGCTGGTTGTAGCTGCCCTGCAGGACAAACAGGATGATCACTCTCAGGCTGCAGGACATCCCTGTGCCACCCACATGGAGTCTGAGACCGAAAGCCCCCCCTTGGTCCCTCAGTTTGCCCCTCACCTGGAGGTTGAAGGAGTCGAGGATGAGGGCCTCTCCCCACACGTGCATGTTGGGGGGATGTGGGGCACGCTGGATGTGGGAGTCGTTGCCCACTCGCCAGCACAGGTGGTCCACAGCCACCACTGCTCGCTGGTGCACGCTCTGTGGCCGCAGGTGCTGGTAGTCTGTGGACACAGAGGAGGGGGAACTGCAGGCAAGGCTCACCCAAACATGGGCACCCCAGACACAACCAGGCAGGGATCCACAGCCCCTGGCCACACACACATGGGCAGCACCACCTTCTCCATCCCCACCCTGCTGTCTCTCTAGCAGACCCCAAGAAGAGCCCAGCACGTCCCTGATGCAGCCTGTACCTGCAGAGATGGAGTTGAAGCCCAAGGCGAAGGGTGGCGTGTCCCCCAGCTGCACGGACACGTTGACGTTGGACAGTGAGGCACACAGGATGATGGGTGCTAGGATTTGGGGATAGCTCCTGCACAGACAAGCAGGATGGGCTGTTACTGGGAGCTGTGTGCCACAGAGCCTGGCAGGGAGCAGGCCCAGAAGGATATCCTCCCTGCAGAGGCTCCCTGATCACCTCCTGACCAGCCTCCCCATCCCACAGGTGGTGCACAGATAAGGTGCTGAGTGCCCAGGCACCATGCCAGAGCGTGGCCAGCAAGAGGAAACAAGCTGTGATACCAGCAGCTGCACTGAGGCCAAGTTTACCTTCCCTTGTGCCCTTGGCTGGGGACAGGCACCGCCTGGCACCTGTATTCCTGTGCCAACAGCCCCAGCCAGTGCGAAAACTCTTGGTGACGGTAGTGGATGATGCAGGTGTTGAGCAGCACAGCAGCCGAGAGGTCAATGGCTGTGACCTAGAGCAGGGAAAGGGCCAGGTGGCAAAAAACTCATGCCAGGAGCCAAACAAGCCACCCCCAGGGGACAGAGTGTGCCCAGCGCTCGCTCACCTGCACACTGGTCTTCAGGGAGTTGAGGCACACGATGCGCTGGCGGCTCTGGGACAGGAGAAGGCCATCTGGGGGGACAAAAGAGCAGAAATGAATGGCAGAAGGCAGTGATGGCAGCCCTGTCCCATCAGTGCCCTCCTGGCTACTTGCCCTCCAGGTGGAGGTCTACACTCATTTGGTCCAGGTCTGAGGTGGGCGTGAAGTTGCGCAATGGGATTTGCTCCTCCTCACGCTGATATAGAAACTGCAGCAGCTTCAGGCTCCAGGTGAGGTGCCTGGAAGACACAGGGAGTCACTGCACTGTCATGTCCTCCACTGTCATCTCCTTGTCTCTCATCACCAGCTGACCAGCATGCTGGCATGGACAAAGACAGCAGCCCAGCTGCAGCACAGCCCAGTGCTCTCATCCCATCGCCTGAGGATCCTGTCAGCTGTCCTACTGGAGAACCAGCTCATGTGCCTTCCTCCCTCCCCAAGAGCCCAGCTCAGTCCTTCCCACTGGAGTGGGCTCTAGAACTTGCTCTCTGCAGTCTAGCAGAGCCAAGAGATGAGAAGGGAACAGCACAGTTGTCCCCAGGTCCATATCCCCAGCATTGCTTTGGACTCGGACAGCCCCTCACCTCTTCTGGCTGTTCATGGACAGCACCATGCTGGTGTTCTCCAGCTTCATCTCCACCCTCCTGGGGATGAGCTTCAGTGTGTCCCTGCTCAGCACAGACAGGGATTTCGAGGGCTCCCCTGGGCCTGCAGAAGGAGACAGAGTCACGGGAAGGACTCGCCCAAACCCCCACACTCCGGAGTGATTCCACAGCCAAACCCCTCTGGCTCCAGTGCAACCATGGGGGCCACCAGCCCCTGCCCTGCCCCAAGCTTGTTCCTGTCCTTGTCCTGACCTGTGCTGGGCTCTTCCCCCACGCTGCTGTGCTGGGCCCCAGCAGTGACGTGGTGCAGGAGGGGGCTGCAGAAGAGCCCCTCGTGCAGCTCTGCCTGCAGTGTGCGGACGCAGAGCCGGACACCCACCAGGCGCCGCTTGCTGCTGATCTCCAGGGACAGGGAGAGAGCCAGGGCCAGCTCTGCCAGGCACGTGTCATCCTGTGCACAGGGGACACAGCAGGGAGCACACAGGGAGTCACACAGTGCCCTCCCAGTGCCTGCTGCAGGTGGAGAGCTGGGCACAGCAGAGAGCCCAGCGCCTGCCAGCATCATCCAGCCTCAGGAACACCCTGGGACAGGTCCTCAGTGTGTCCCACAGGTTCCAAGTGTGGCATTTCTCCCTCCTCCAGCACTCACCAGCTGGCTGCTCCTGAGGACTTTGCTGTTCACCTTTGTCAGGCTCACCTCGCACGTCAGGCTGGGGAGAGCAGAGAACAGAAGGAGGATGTGGGTCCTGCTGCTGCCAAAACAAGTTCCTGCCCTCTTTCCTGTGGGACACAGGGACCCCCAGGTCCCTGCTCCAAGTGCTCCCAAAAGCAGAGCATGCCCTAACTCCATGCACGCCACGTTATTGAGAGAACACACAACTCAAGCTTCCTGTGACAGGAAAAGGAACCAGGCCAGCCTCAGAGGAGGTTAATGCGTCACACCACAGGTGACATGGGATGCTGCTGAGTGGGACAGAGAGAGGACACACACAAGGCTGGGCTCAGAGGAGCTTCCCTGCCCTGGAAGCAGACAGGGGTACGAGCACAGCATTACCTCTTCCCATTGCCATTGAGGAGGAGACGTGTCTGGCTGGCCTGGATGTGCCAGAGAGACTCTGAGGTGGCCACGTGCAGAACCATGATGTTGATGGAATCCATGTGGATGGAAAAGAGCTGGGGGGAAGGTGCTGCTGTGAGGGATATCCGACAGCAGCGCAGCCCACAGCAGCCTCTCACAGCCCACAGTGCCTCACCTGGCTAAGAAGCCTCAGCAGGGAGGGTTTAAGGGTCAGCTCTGTCTTGCTTTCATTTCCATCAGCTTCTCTGGGAGCCTCTGGGACGGACGGCTGGAACCCAGGGCCTTTCTGGAGATCCGTGCGGATTCGCACCTCGCCAAAACACAGCTCAAAGTAACGCCTGGGGAGCAACAGCACAGGCAGCTCTGACAGGAGCTCACACTTGGCACACCTGGCCCTGGCACCAGGGATTCCCCCCCACCCCAGGGACGTGCAGGACCAGCACAAGGGTGCCCACAAGACACTGTCACACGACCAGCACAAGGGCACCCACACTGTCACCTCCAAGTGTGGGTCACTCCCTCACAGAGCTGACCACAGGGCAATAAGGATGGCAGGAAGGTGTAAAGGCAGCAGGATGGCAAGCAGGGCGAGGGGTGAGGCAGACCCCCAAAGGGAGCGGGCAGGGAGCTGGGGAGGGGGCACGTACGGCAGCTCCCGGCTCAGCTTGCTGGAGATCCAGATGTTGTCGATCTCCTGTAAGGACACAGAGCTAGGTCAGAGAAGAAATAACTTGGCTCTGCCTTGTGATGCTCATCTCAACATTCCCACTCCACCCCCAGTGCCTGGGACCATGCAAAGAGCAGCCAAAGCCCCAAGTCTGGCCATGGGAGGACGGGACTGGCACCAGCCATGGGGGTGCTCAACAGGAGAATGGCTCCATGGATTTGCTGCCAGCCTGGAAGTGACAGCAACCACCCTCCCTGCCTTGTCTGGCAGCGACCACCCCTGCCAGGTACCCACCACAGTCTGCTGCTCCCGCTGGAACTTGAGGCTGATGTTCTGGGCCCAGAAGAAGCCAAAGGAGCCGATCTTCAGCTCTGCATGAAGCTTCTGCCGGCACCAGGTGACAGCCAGGCGACATGCCAGCCATCTGTGGGGACGGGGGGAAGGCCAGGGTCAGCCTCCCCACTGGGGCTGGGGTCTAGGGATGCTCTTTGTCCTTTGAGCACCAGCTCCAGCACCCACAGCTGGATAGGAGCTCCAAAGGACTCACGGTGGGAAATAGACCATACAGGATCACTCCCAATAATCCCTGACAGCCCCCTCCCAAGACCAGACAGCTCCACACCCCCCTGGCACCCCATGACACCCCTATGAGCTCCTCTGAACTTCTCCAAGCCCCCAGGCCTCTGACACGAAGCTCTACAATCCCCCAATCCCCTGCAGGCTCCCCTCCACACCCGTCTCCCAGCCCTGCGACCCCCAAAATTCCTGACACCCCTCCAAGCCCTCTGTGTCCCCTCCGCTCCCTCCCCCCAGACCCCCAACACCTCACCCCCAGCCCCGCACGCCCCCCGCACCCCCGACACCACCCCAACCCCCTTTACCACCCCCAAAATATCCCCCAAAACACCCGCACCCCACCGCCAGCCCTGGGGCCTCCCCTCGACTCCGCGAGCTCCTCCCAGCCCGGCACAGCCCCACCCGCCGCACTGTCGCTCCCCACCCCGCTGTCCCCCCGCCGTGCCCCCCGCCCAGCCCCGTCACCCCCCTGTCCCCAGCGCCAGGCCCTGACCGCGCCAGCAGCCCGGCGAGCAGCGCCACGAGCACCACGGCGAGCAGCGCGGCGGGCAGCGGCGGCGGCATGGCGGGCACGGCCCCGGTGCGGCCCCCGGCCCCGGAGAGACCCCCTCCCTCCCGCCCGCCCCTGCCCCGGCCCGGCCCCGCCGCCGCCGCCGCCCGTGGGGCCGCCCGCCCGCGCACCCCGAGTGGCCGCTGGGAGGGGCGGGACGGGGCGGGGCCCGGCGGGGACAGCGGCGGCCGCAGCGCCCCGCCAGGGCCGCACCGGCATCGGGGCAGCGGGACAGCGCGACACGGGGATGGGGACACGGGGACAGCGGCGGCCGCAGCGCCCCGCCAGGGCCGCACCGGCATCGGGACACGGGGACAGCGGCGGCCGCAGCGCCCCGCCAGGGCCGCACCGGCATCGGGACACGGGGATGGGGACGGGGGGACAGCGGGATCGCACCGGCATCGGGACACAGGGACAGCAGAGACACGGGGATGGGGACAGAGGATAAGCAGGATGACATAAGGACAGCAGGGAACAGAGGGACACCAGGATGGGGACAGGGAGACAGCGGGACACCAGGATGGGGGACAGAGGGACCGCACCGGCATTGGAACAAAGGGACACCGGGATAGGGACAGAGGGGATACAGGGATGAGGATAGGGATGGACTGTGGTGGCACCAGCATGGAGACAGCAGGGACATCAGGACGGTACCGGCACAGGGGTGGCACAGGGGCAATACCAGCATGGGGACAGCGAAGACACCGGGACAGCACCGGGATGGGGAGACAAATGACATCCGGGTGGAACTAGGAAGGGGAGAGGAGTGACACTGGGTCTGGCACTGGGATGGAGTGAGGAGGGTGACACAGCAGGTCAAGCACTGAAATCGAATGAGGAACAGGCAGGGTGACAACAGGTCTGGCACTGGGATGGGGCAAGTGCAGATGACACCAGGTCTGGCCCCCTGTGCCAGAACATCCCCTGCATCCCCCACACAAACAGCCACACCACAGGGCAGAGTTCAGCGCTTTTATGGCCCCAGGTCCTTGCAGGGCATGAGGAACAGTTTGGGGTACAGCAAGGGGTAGAGCTCCCAGGGACAGCAGTCCTTTAAGGGCAAGGTCCTTGGACAGAATGGGCTGCAAAGGGACAGGGTGGGAGCTTGGGAAATTGTTCTGGGTCAGGTCTGGGTGTTGGGCTTGGCTTTGTGCTAATTTGGGATGTTCGGATCTGCTTTGTGCTGATCTAGGATGTTAGGCTCTGTTGTGGGTCAGCTCTGGACATTGGGATCTGCTTTGTAGTGGTTTTAGGATGTTGAGAGCTGCTTTGGGTCAGGTCTGGACACTGGGGCCTGTTTAGTGTCAGATTTGGGACAACAGAATCTGCTCCACTTTGAATTCAGGACATCGGGATCTGCTTTGTGCTGTGTCAGTGGTGTGTGTCAGTCCCAAAGCGGGGACAGGAGCCATCCCCTGGCCTCAGCAGTCCCAAACACAGCAGGGCAGCACCCAGAATCTCAGCATCAGTCTGTCCATCCCTCACAGCTCAGCGTGGTGCTGCTCCATTTGGAATGCCTCGCTGGGCTGCATGAAGATGCCCTCCATCACCTTCCAGTAGTTATTCTGGCTGGAGGTGGCCATGCCGTGCACCTCCTTCTGCCCGTGGATGGGCCGCCCATACTGCTCGCCCGTCACCGAGAGGAAGACGTCGGTGGAGGTGTGCTGGAAGCGGACCTCGTCCTCCCGGGCCCAGTAGGTGCCACTGCACACCACGGTCCAGTCGTCCAGGTAGTCACCCTCGCCAGCCTCCCCGAATGCACTCACCTCCTGGGGGGAAAGAACAGCTCGTTTGGGGCCAGGATGGAAAAATGGAAAAATGAGGTGGGCAGAGAAACCTGGTGGTGATTGAGGCTCTGGTTGGGATTCAGGCACTGGCAGGGCACTGGGGAGCTGGGAGGGAGTTGGGAATAAGATGGGACTGGCAGGGACCCAGCTGGGATCAGGGAACAAGGCAGTGCTAGTAGGGACCCAGCCTAAGGAGAAACCCACTCTGAACTGGGGAACAAGGTGAGACCAGTGAGGACATGGGGACCAGGAATTAGGAAATGCTAGTAGACACATGGGGGATCTGCCTGGTATTCAGGCACTGGCAGGGCATTGGGGAGTTGGGAGGGAGTTGGGAATAAGGTCAGACTGGCAGGGACCCAGGTGGGACCAGGGAACAAGGCAGTGCTGGTAGGGACCCACTCTGAACTGGGGAACAAGGTGAGACCAGTGAGGACATGGGGACCAGGAATTAGGAAATGCTAGTAGACATATGGGGGATTGGGTAGGGAGAACCTAGGAGAATGACTGGGGAACAAAGTGGGGCTGGCAGTAACATGGGGAACGAGGGGACCCCAGACGGGATGGGCAGGGACAGGAACAACCCAGCAGGGCCTTAGGGAATCCACCAAGAGCCGAGTGACGGGAAGAGCCCCGTCACGCCCAGAGAAGCACACCGAGCCCGGGGACGCGGGCCGGTGATCCCGGCCGGTACCTGGTTGCCGGAGAGCGGCGATGTGAAGCGGTGGCTGTGCAGGTTGCGGCCGGTGCCCAGGTGCGTGAGGCGGATGGCCTGCCCGCAGCGCACCGGCGTGCCCCGCTGGCACACGGCGGCCGTGCGGCCCCGCACCCGCCAGTAGCTGTTCCCGTCATCCGCCGCCGACACGCCGGTCACCGACTGCTGCCCGCTGCCTGCGGAGGAGGGAGAACCACCATCACTCACACCCAGCTCAGCTTACCGGGGAAACCGGGGGCGGAGGCGCGCCCGTTACCGGAGCCGTAGCGCACATCGTGCGAGTGCAGCCGCACGTTGTGCCGCACGTTGAGCAGCTTCACCACGGAGCCGCAGGTGACGGGCCCGGGGTCGCCGCGGCCCGCCGCGCCCAGCGCCGCCGCCAGCAGCGGGAGCAGCAGCCGCAGCAGCGGCACCGGCGGCCGCCGCGCCGCCTCCATCCCGCAGGAAGCGGAAGCGCGGCCGCTCCGCCCGCCGGGAGGTCGCGGCTCGCCCGCTCCGCCCCCCGCGCTCGCCGCCGCCGCCACCGCCTCCATTTTCCCTCGGCCCCTCGGGTAAGGCCGCGCCGGGTCCGGTGAGGCGGCGGTCAGCGGTGGTCCCTTACCGGGGGAAGGGCGAACCCGCGTTTGTCCCGGCCCGGGTGTCACGCCCGAGCCGGCGCCGCGGCGGCTCGGAGCCCCGGTGGAGGCGGCAGGGACGTGCCCGAGGTTGGTGTCGGGCTGCGCCGCGGGCCCGGTGCGGGGTGAAGCGGCGGCGGCGGGCCCGGTGCGGCCCTGTGGGTGGGGCTGGAGCCTCCCGGGGCGGCGGCGGGCAGGGCCCGGGGGAGGCCGGGGCCGGGGGAGGCTCCCCCGGGGCCGGGAGGTGCCGCAGCCGCCGCCCCTGCTGCAGCGGGGTAGCGCTGGTGCGGAGGGTGGGGAGAGCCGAGGGTGTGAGGCGATGGCGGGGGGAGCATCGGGAGGCTTTTCTTGGAGCGGGGAAAAGGGCCTGACCTTCGTTTCTCACCGCACTGGTGGTCCTGGATCTCCCTGCGCTGTGGGTGTGATTCCCGCATCGCTGCTCTGCTGATGTGATTGCCAGACCTCCGCATTAGCCTTTCCAAACTTCTGTCGAGGTGCTCCCTGAAAAGCCAAGGGCCTGGGAAAGCCCTTTTGGGTTTAATAGATGACTGAAAGGTGTCAAACCTTTGATTGGCACTCATAGTGGAGTGAGGTTATTGTGGAGTTTCATAGTCATCTCTGCTGCTCTTTTATTTTTTTCCCTGAATACAATGATGTGGAGAAGGAAGGTTACTCCTAAATTATTCAGGATAACTAAATTGTGAGGAGTTGCAGAGGCCAGATAACACCGGGTGGGAGTGCTAGTGTGGTAAATGAGATATGGCAGAAGGTGTAAGGAAGGTAACAAACATCACAAAATTGGCTCTACATCAGCTCCTCTTATTCAGGGACGAGCAGTAGGTGTCTCAACAATTGTTTCTTTTAAAACAGCTTCAACACCCCATTGTAACCTAAGAGGGATATTTTGAAATTACTTTAAAGGAGGAGAGAATGTAATAGAAAACATTGTTATGCTGCTGAGTAAATGGTTGGCAGTTTGTGTCCTGGCAATTCTGGTTAGACTGTCCCAAAAATATAGCACTGCAAAATGCAGGGGCAGGAGCAGAGCAGGTTTTTGGGTAAGCAATGCCTTTGTGTCCTCACCTTAGGGGAGAAGCTTGCTGGCAGGAGATCTGATCCAGGTACATGAAGTCATGGGCAGGTCAGAGAAAGCGAGGACGGAGCATCAGTTTTCTGTTTCTGGCCGGAAATTATGATGCAGCAGGGCTAAAATAAACAGGCGGAAGTGTTCTTTCACACAACGTGCTATTAAATGTGTCACCCTGCCACAGGACGTGCTGCCACCTGATAGCATCGGGGGCGGTGGGACCTGCAGCAGCATCACAACCAACACAGCAGGTATGGGAAGTTCCTGAGCTGTGGTGGCTGCCTGGACTTTCCCCATCATTGGTCCCCAGTCATCACTTCCCCCTGTGTTCCTCCCACTGAGCAGGGTGGGAGTGTCAGGTTCAGATGCAGGCTTCAGAAATCTGCAAAACAGCTGTAAAAGCTAAATATAAAGTGATGTATTGCTGATGTCAGGGCTGGCAGGCCCCAATGGCCATCAGAAGTCCATGTGGGTACCAAGAAATGTGGATACCAATGCTGGGGAAGAGTTCAGCATTAAGGGTAGTTTCTCATGGTGGGAGTGCCTTGCAGTGCTTCACAGAGACGTTTCTGTTAGATTTATAAGCTTCAAATTAAAATATGCCACAATTATTTTGTCTGAGTTCTCTGGTGGAACATGACCTGAAGATCATTGCTTAGTTATTGGTGTTAAATCCACACATTCCAGATCAACCGTGGCTGGGGGTTTTTTAAATTTAAGAATACTGATAATGATTTAACTGAGAAATTCCCTGAGAGCTTCAGGGGGTATCTCTGCAGTTCATTTGGGTTTTTCCCAGTCAGATATTTGTTGCTAGTCTTGGACTCCTGTGGATGTACTTGGGCTGTGCTGAAATTAATTTTATGAGCATTTAATCACAAAATTAATAGATTTGGCTTCCTTAGGCTCTGCATTTTGAGTCGAGCTCCCCAGCTCTCTTATTCTCACTGAGCTTTCTGAATCCTCTGGTTTGACCCTTTGAAATGTGGCTGTGAGAGTGGTGGCTTTGGCTGTGTGGTTCCCTGGATCTGTGTGATCCTAAGTAGACTGTGAGTCGAATCATGAAGTGGCAGAGGTTAGAGCCATCCCTACCCAAGCACTCTCCCCTCCAAAAGAAACCCCACAAAACAAGTGTTAATGTGGGATTGATGTAGTTTCTTCCATAAAGGATGAGGAGAAGTCACGGGCTGTCATTGCTGCACCCATGCTGTCCTAAAGCCAAGGTGTGCACCTGGCTTTGTTGGTTTGTGTATTCACACTGCAATCCTGAGGTTGATTGCAGAATAATAAATATATCTTGCTCTGAAGGCACTGCTTGGTTATTCTCTGGACACCGCTGAGGTTTCCTGCCTTAGGTGGCATATCTGTAGTTGGGACAGTGTCAGATGTTTCTGCTTTCTGTCACCCCACACCTGCTCAGGTGAAGCTCTTGAGGGACATTTCTATTCCCAAAGTCCATGTTTTCTATTCACACTGGATGTGTGAATGATTTCTGAAATCCTCAGGCTCTCACAAAGCAGCATTTGTTGTACAGGCCCTGCCTCACCTCACAGAGTCTGCAACCAATGTCCATCTTGGTCCTGCCCTGATCAGAACTCAATGGTCCCGGTGAAAAGGTGCTTGTGGACTCTGGATCAGTGCCACTGTGCCCTTGAGCTGAGCAAAGTGCAGACACTCCTGATCAGAACAGCTGGGCTGGCCCAGCACTCCTTGGTCCAGAGTTTTTAAACCCTCCTCAGGTCTCTCCCCGTGTGACCACACCAAATTCCACCTCTGCCCACTTCCCTGGCTTGTGTTGTCTCAAATTAAGTCCTCCTGGCACAGTGGGTGGGAAAGGCACCTTTAATCAATATCTGATTTAATATATTGCATCTCTTTTCCATGCTAAGTGACATCCCTGCTGTCCTGAGGTGAATTTTGCTGGAGCTGAAAGCACCTGGGTTTGTGGGTGGTTGGCTCATGTGGAACCTGCTTGGCTGGATCATTAAATAAGATGGTTTTCTCAAGTTCTATTTGTTCCCCATGTCCAGACAAATTTGAATTGACATGGAGTAAAATTGCCAGGAAATTTTAGAGCAAGTGATGAGGAGGAAAGTTGGAATCATGAGTTAAATACTTCACTGGCAGAGAATGGTGAAATTGGATGTGGTGCTTTGACAAGGTGGGTTTGTGTATTGATCATGGGCAGGAGATAAACGAGGTTATTAGACTTGGAAATGCTCTAGGAAAAGCCACTCAGCCTGCAGGTTTGTGTATGTTAATACACCCTGGTGAATACCTGGAGCAGGAGGATTGGTGAGAAAGTGTGAAGTTGGCAGAATATTCATACACAGGCAGGTAAACATAATCCCTGTTTCTGTATTATGAATTATGTGTACTCACATGATTCATCAGTGCCATTTGCATCAGGAACACACATTTAACTGGCATTAGTGCTGCCCTCTGAGGTGCTATTTCTGAGAGGGATGCTTAAATAAATATAAGTGTTTAACTTCTGAAGTGTCCTCTTGAGGATGGGGATCCCACACTGAGCCAGAGCAGCCACGTCCTGGCTGGGTGCAGAGCAGTAGCCTTGGCCTGCTGTGATTTCTGCTTGTCTGGAGCATCCTGCACAGGAGTTGGCCACAGCCACATATTCTGCAGCCAGGGAGTATGAGCTGCTCTCTCCACTCGTGTCTGAGATCTGGCAGAGGTCTTCCCCTCATCTTTGTTGTGGGTTTCCTTTAATGAGATATGCATGACACGTTCCTTCGGAGCTGCTAGTATTTTAAGACTTAAAAGATCATCCAAGATCAGCCTTGGGCCTTTTAACTCTAACTGAGCACTTAGTGCCTGTTTTTCTCCAAGTTGTTGTGTTTGTGCAGCAGATGTGTGGATCTTGGGGCAGAACAAGAAATCTGCACACAAGAAGTGTCATGGCAAAGCCTTGATCAGGTTGTTCTGAATGGGACTGATTTCCTTCAGTGGGGAAATTATTATGGGAATGTTTTAAAGCATGTTTGTTTAGGTATCATTCCCTGCCATATGGATTTTTTTTTCTCATCTTTTTTTCCTCTGTTGTTTTTGCGTGTTTGTGTGTTGAATTACATCAGATGTAATTTAACATGGAGGTTTTGGCTTCAGATCTGACACCTCTGAACTGCTTTTTGTACTGCTCCTTCCCAAAGGCCTGTACTTCTTCCTGGGCTGGCATTTTCATCCTCTCAGCCATTTGAGGAGTTCATTTGGTTTTCCTCATAGCTGACTCTTGTAAGGCTCAGTTGTTTTGATGTATGTAAAAAGGAGATTAAGAAAACTTCCTTTGAAAATTTCAAAAATATCAATGAGTTTGTAACCACCAGAAGTGGAAGGCTCAAAGAAACAGAACTTGGCAAACACTTTCCTTTGTGCCAAGCTTGATTTATGTTGTGTCCAGGAACCCCAGTTGGGAAAAGCATCAAACAAAAGGTTCTGGATATAAAAAAACACTCTTGTTTTGTAGTTTTCTTGTTGCTTCCTCAGCTCTGGATGGAGGCTTCTGGCATGGAACATCCTGGCTGTGGTCTGGCTTGTGGGCAGCCACAAACCCCCTGCCCCAGCCCAGGACCCCCAGACCCCTCCCCAGTTTGCTCTGGGGGCTCTGCAGAGTCACAGACAACGATTGTGGCTCAGTCGAGGCCCTTTCCAGGGTCACCCTGGCTTCATTAACTGAGTGAGGATTAATCATATTAAGATCCTAATTAGCTGGGCTGTGTGCCTGGCGCTGTGCAGCATCAGCGGCAGGGCGTGGATGGGCTGGAGGCTCTGGCTGTGAGCACGTTCAGCCACAGGAGCCACGAGTGCTGCTGTGCCAGCTCTGCCCTCCTCGCCCAGACACAGGCTGGCAGGGGCTCCTGGCTGCTGCCTAATCTCTGGTGACAGGGATGTCCAGGCAAGGTGGACACTGGGTAATTCAGGGCCTCTGTAGATAATTTGAAACCCTTCTTGCTTTAGCTGCCTTCTCTCCAAAACCTGAAGGGGGAAGTGCTTGTGTTCTGCTTGCTCAGCTGATGCCAGGAATGTTTCCTCTTTCCCCAGCTGCTGTGTGAGAGGTTGCAGCCATGTCTGACTTTGTGGAGAGCGAAGCAGAGGAGTCAGAGGAGGAGTACAACCAGGATGGGGAGGTTGTACCCAGAGTAACCAAGAAGTTTGTGGAGGAAGATGAGGATGGTGAGTTTGCTGAACTGTTGGTGTTCATTGCTGTCCTGTTCTGCATTCTGTGGCTCTGCAGATGGAGCAATAACTGTGCTATAACAGCAGGGCCATCTGTAGTCAATAATCTCAGCTGTTTGAGTGCTTCCCCTCCTCCAAGTGCTCCAAGTGGTATTTATAATTGGCAATAAAAATACACAGCTTCACCCTCATGGGACTTGCAGTCGCACAGTTTGATAGTAAATGGTAAAAGCAGAGGAATTCTCCCAGTGTGACCACTCCACCTGTTCCCTCTGCTTAGAGAGCACAAGACAAGAAGTGGGGATCTGGCAGGAGCAGCTGGCTGGGTTCTGTGTCAGCAAAAGTGTTGAGTTCAAACTCTGTGTGGATGGTGTGGAGGAAGATGCTGCTTGCACAGGTCCCAGTGGATAACCAGTAAATGTCTAACACATGCTGCTCTTCATCCCAGATGAGGAAGAGGAGGAGCTGAACCTCGATGATCAGGATGAGCAGGGGAACCTGAAGGGATTCATTAACGATGATGACGATGAGGAAGAGGAGGAGGAAGCCAGTGACTCTGGAGACTCCGAGGATGACGTTGGCCACAAAAAGAGAAAGCGCAGTGAGTTTTGTGATGGTTGTTACTGGCAGGGCATGGGGTAATGCTGGCAGAGAGCACCCTCTGCCCTGGTCTGTGTGAGCTGTACCCTTTTGGGTGAGTGCATTCCCAGATTAGCAAAGGGAGAGTGTAACTTGGCTCTGCTTCTTGTCCAGCTTTTGATGACCGCCTGGAGGATGATGACTTTGACCTCATTGAAGAAAACTTGGGAGTTAAAGTCAAAAGAGTGAGTTGTGTTCCCATACTGCTGTTAATGGTGTGGGGTGTTTAGCACAGGGGAGGGTGGGCTCCAGCCTGGCATGAGCAGACAGTGCCTCACATCAGCTCCTTTCCTCTTGGAAAGGGAGAGCTGAGTGCTTGAAGGAAGCAGGATCTATCCCTGCCCAAGTGACTGGGACCTGACTTCCCAGAGTTTACAAAACACTTTTTTCTGATGCCTAACGTCTGCTCTGCTCCTCCCTTTCCACCTCTTCAGGACAGTCTCATCTTCCATCCCTGTGTGGTGCTAACCTCAAGGTCAGCACAGGCTGTTATGGGCTCTAAAGCTCTTTCTGAAACATTAGAGTCACATCAACCAGGCCAGCACTGGTGGTGACAGCATGCAAGTGACACAGTTCCCAAGGGGGTGGCTCCTCTCCCCTGTGTGCCTGGGCTCCCTCCTGCTCCCTCCCAGGTGCCTGCAGAGGAAGTGCAGTGTTGAGCCAGGGGCTGTGAGCACTAACAAGGAATTGTCCTTGCAGCAAAAATTCAGGCGAGTGCGAAAAATGTCTGATGATGAGGATGATGAGGCAGAAGATTATGGAAAGGAAGAACACGAGAAGGAAGCCATTGCTGAAGAAATCTTTCAGGATGGTGAAGGCGAGGAAGGAGGGGAAGCTGTGGAAGCTCCTGTTGCTCCACAGGAGGAGGAAGAGGAGGAGGAGGAAGATGAATCTGGTGAGTGTGGATGGTCAGCTATATCCAGTGTTTGTCCTAGGATTAAAGCACAGGAACAAAATTCAGTTTCTCTGAACTAGAAGTATCCAAAAGGCTGTGACCCTGTCATGGTGAAGCTCTTACTGTTCTGATTAGTGCAGTCCTTAGAATTAAACATTTCTGGGTGACAGGTTTGGTTTGTCTGTCTGAACCACTTTGTGCAGGAGCACATTATATGTGCTGAGGTCTCAAACACCTCCCCTAAGCTGCCTCTAAAATGAAAATGCTTCAGAGGAAGGCACTCAAGGCACTGTTTAGTACCTCATAGCACAGTGCATGCCTGCCCTGCCTCTCTTCAGCATCAGCCTCTCACTGCTGCTAATTTACCAAAAAAGTTTCAAGAATTCTTTTTACTGCCCAAAGTAGCCAGGCCTTTCCTGACTGCATTTTCAGTGCACTGAGCTGCAACTCGGATGGCTTAGCCTGGAAGTTTGTCTGGAAGTTTGTTCCAGCTTGTTACTGTGGTTCAGGCTCCTGGACTGTGTGAGGTTGGTGTAGGAGATGCTGTGGGGAGCTGGGCAGTCTGACAGGCAGCAGCAGCCTAAGGCTGTGGTGGAGGCTCATAGTTGCACTGGCTGAGCTTTGTCAGAGCTACCAGTTCTGTATCTGAGTTCCCTGACCACTGAATTATTTGTCAATGTCCAGACATTGATGACTTCATTGTGGATGATGATGGACAACCTCTGAAGAAGCCAAAATGGAGAAAGAAGCTTCCAGGATACACAGATGCGTAAGTATTGATTGGAAGTTGGCCTGGAGCCTTGAAAATAGTGCTCAACTTATTTGGATCTTGCAACTGCAGAGTGATTCAGCTTGTGGTTGGGTACTGCTGGTCCTTTTCCCAGAAGAAACCTGGTAAATTTAGACACAGAGCTTTTAGTGTGTGATTTCTGAAATGTGTGGCTCCTTCCTTTTTTACCTTTTTCTCCTGGATTTTTTTAAAGGGATACCAAAACCAGGCCCTTAAGAGACATATTTACAGTAAAGCTCAGAGTTAAAACTCCAATCATGGAGTACTTGTCCAGATTTTTTAGCCTGGGTGGAAAACTAAAGCTTAGGCTTTGTGTGGCTGTCAAGATATTCTGTGAACTCTTCTGTGCACTGTGGGGCTGAACAACAGGGGTGTTTTTTGGGTTTTTTTTTTTTGTTTTCCAGTGCTTTGCAAGAAGCCCAGGAAATCTTTGGTGTAGACTTTGACTATGATGAGTTTGAGAAGTACAACGAGTACGATGAGGAGATGGAGGAGGAGTACGAGTACGAGGATGAGGAGGCGGAAGGGGAGACGCGCGTGCGGCCCAAGAAGGCGGCCAAGAAACGCGTCAGCCGCCGCAGCATCTTCGAGATGTACGAGCCCAGTGAGCTGGAGAGCAGCCACCTCACGGACCAGGACAACGAGATCCGCATGACAGACATGCCTGAGAGGTTCCAGGTGAGGCAGAAAAGCGTTTTGGCTCCCAGGCTTGAGACCTGCAGGCAGACAAGCTGCTGGATGGATTTTGGAATATCTTTTTCCCCACTTGGGTGACCTTACCTGTCAAATGTACAGGTTAAAACTGCATTCAGAAGTATCAGTGGCATGGGAGCTGTTGTACCTGTGTGAATCTGGGTTTAGCTCCAGTCACAGCTTCCCTGTGGCCACTGGGTGCCAGTGTTGCACTGCTGAAGTGCAGGGCTTGGGCTCTGCTGAGATGGCTTTGTGCTGAGTGATGTTAGTAATTCCCTTGAGCTGGAAATATGTAGAGCAAGATGCAGTGCCAGAGGAGACATGGGAAGGTTTCTAGCTTACCTGTATGCCAGCCAACAACTTTACTCAAGGTGATGAGACTTACACTGCTCTCAGTACAAGGTACTGTTTGTGCTGTGAGGAATCCTTCTGGTGTCTCATATTTTTGTCTTAATTTTACACTATATTCAGATTTCACTGAAAAATCTATCTCCCTTTAGTGTATATTAATGTAATTCTGTGCAGAAGTTTATTACCCTTCTCTGAAATGGGATGTGTGAAGCTGCCAGTTTTCCAAAGGAACTTTTTCCCCATGCCAGTCTGTGGCACAGAAGGAAATGTTGTTTGTGATGGTGGCTGTAGGTGACCTGTTCACACATATTGTCATCCTCATGGATGTCAGTGGTGATTAGAGCAGCACCTCTGAAAGAGAAGTGGCTGAGACTGAGTGTCCAGAGAGGCTTTGGAGCTGCTTTATCTTTTGTTACTCTGTGGCTGCAGCAACAAAAGTGGTAGCAAAGTACAGATAGATTGGAGCAGAGGATGTAACTGCAGAAAATTTGGGTGTCTGGTGGGAAGTGGAGATATCCTCACTTGATTTTCACAGCAGACTTTGCACCATTGCAGGCCTTTCCACAAGCCTTTGACAGGATTGTAGCTGCCTTTATCTAGTGTAAAGCTGATGCAGTTTCCTGTGTGCTCAGAAGGTGCAGACATTGAAGTGATATCCTTGGCACCCCGTAGGTGGGGGTCCCCAGAGGTAACCTGTAACTCAAAACAATAATTTCCAGGCTTTTTGGAAACATGGCAGTGCAAGCCCTGGTGTTGCACGTGCCTGTGCTCATGGTGTTGTCTCTTCCCAGCTGAGATCCATCCCAGTGAAGAGTGCTGAAGATGATGAGCTGGAGGAAGAAGCTGACTGGATTTACAGGAATGCCTTTGCAACTCCCACCATCTCCTTGCAGGTAAAGGACTGTGCCTGGGACTTGTGATGCCCAGTCCCACCTTCATTTCTGGTTTTGAGCAGGTCATTTGACGTGTGTGTCTTCATTTTTGCATCCATGAAACAGAGCAAAAAGGAGCTCAAAGAACTTGAAAGAACCACAATTTCTCAGCCTTAACCCGTGGCTGCTCTTTTAGGGGTTCAGCTCAGGAGCAGAGTGAACACAATGTGTTTCCTTTCCAGGAAACTTCTGACTACCTTGACCGTGGACAAGCCAGCAGCTTCGGCCGCAAGGGCCCCAGCACCATCCAGAAGATTAAAGAAGCCCTGAATTTCATGAGAAATCAGCATTTTGAGGTAATTTGCAACTTTTCATCATTACCAAGGTCTGTCTCCTTTTCCTGACAGGATTAGCAGGGCTGCTTTAAACATTTAGGGCACACAGAAGGGGCTGAGATACCATCCCTGGTTGTCTCTCCTGTGATGAAATGATGCTCCATTGGGAACTGCAACTCATTTTATGTGAGCTGTGACAATGCAGGTTTTTAAGGCCTGTTTGACAGAGCTGCTGTCATTATCTTTCCCTGACTGTGGAAAATTTGAGGCTGAATGAGGTAGGGGAATTTCTCTTGAGCCTTGCTTGGTCCATCCAATCTGTTCTCTGAGGTGTCCCCTGATGTTGCAGAAGTTTTTTGGCCTATGTGATGTATTCTTTGGTGGAGTAAGAGCTGCCTAATTAGTTTGTGGTCCCACATGGAGCAGGAGCTCTGTCTGGGCTCCTGGCTGCCAGGAACAGCCCAGTCCCCTGCTCCTGCTCAGGGCTGATGAGTCTCATTTCTGCCCCAGGTCCCGTTCATTGCCTTCTACAGAAAGGAGTATGTGGAGCCAGAGCTGCACATCAACGACCTGTGGAGGGTCTGGCAGTGGGATGAGAAGGTGAGAAATATTTTCATTTCTGGTCCTCCCATCAACGTTTGTCCTCCTACTTAGCTGATACTTTCAGCAGTTTGTTTTGGCCATGTTTGGGGTTTTTACCTGGGTTTTTTTTTGCATTTTTGCTGTTGTATGGTGGTAAAAGGATATCTGACAAAATAGGATTCCAAAAAATCCTCCTCCTTCACAGAGTTCCTGTTGTGTAGTGACATTTCCTGCCAGCAGTGCAGGTTGCATCTCTGCTATCAGATCCAAACCTGAATTTTGTTTTTTTCTATTAGTATACATCTCTGAGATGAGGCTGCCACATGTCACATTTGGCTTTGGCTGTGGCTGAAGATTTTAATGATCATTTTGAGATGACAAATATCCCAAATATCCCTGTTTGGGAAGGGAGGAGAGAGGTAACACACTGCAATGGGTTGTTTCACTGGAATTCTTTTGCTCCCGTGTCAGTGGACCCAGCTGAAGATCCGCAAGCAGAACCTGACTCGACTGTTTGAGAAGATGCAGGCCTACCAGTATGAGCAGATCTCTGCTGACCCAGACAAGCCCTTGGCTGATGGAATAAGGGCCCTGGATACTACTGACATGGAGAGGTAGGGTGCCAGGACTTGTATATTCATTCCAAAATTCCTTAAAATGTCCATTGACTTACCCAAACACTCTGGCCACTGTGGTTATTCATTGTTGCAGTGTTGTGGGTCTTAGGACGAGGTGAGAGATGAGAATTGACTTCAAGTTCTTACAAGGTTGATTTATTATTTTATGATATATATTATATTAAAAGAAAATTATGTATTAAAATGATACTAAAGAAAGAGAGAGCAGACATCAGGAGGCTAGACAAGAAAGAATAATAAAATCTTGTGACAGACTCAGAGAGTCTGACACAGCTGGCTGTGATTAGTCATTAATTAAAAACAATTCACATGTTGAGTAAATAATTCTCCAAATCACATTCCAGAAGACTAAAACACAGAGAAGCTGAAACTTCCTAGCTTTCCAGAAGAAGAAATCCTGGCCAAGAAATTTTTCAGCAAATATGACAATAACAGCTTACTGCAGAGCACCCACAAAGCCAATAATGAGAAATACTTAAAATTCTTTTGGGAGATGAATCCAAGGGCTCTTCTTCTGCCTGACCTGAGTCAGAGCAGGTTCCTTGAGTGTTCTGAGTGCAGGCAGGGTGTAACATGCTGGCTTTCTGTAGGCTGAAGGACGTGCAGTCCATGGACGAGCTGAAGGACGTGTACAATCACTTCCTGCTGTACTATGGCAGAGACATCCCCAAGATGCAGAATGCTGCCAAGGCCGCTCGCAAAAAGCAAAAGCGGATCCGGGAGGATGGTGAAGAAGAGGAAGGTTTGTCTCCCCACATTTGATAGCTTTCTCCTTGTGGGCTGTTTGAAAATCCTGGTTTGAAAGAATAGGAAGAAAGTGAAATGCACAACGCATCTCTGTTGGTCATTCTGTCTCAAGTTAGTTCCAGGTCTTTCAGGCACCTTTGAAAATGTTTAAGGTTTACCACACAAGGTGCTTTCCAGTGGAATATGAATGCCACCCCTTGTGGCAGGGGTGGCATCAGCAAACTTGATGCATGTTCTAATGTGCAACCCAGAGATACTCCTATTAAAACTGCAGGAGTGACACTGAAGATAGTGTTTTTCCAACCCTGAATAATTTTAAGGCCACTGTTACCTTTGAGATGCCTTTGTGGGATTTAGGGGCTCTGTTGCACAGTGTAGGTTGTGTTTAATCTCTTTACTGTGCTTCTGACACACTCCAGCTGTCTGGATGCCTCTCTAATGTGTCCTTCCTGCAGGTGAAGGGGAGGATGCAGAGGATGATGAGCAGAAGGGGCCTGAGCTGAAGCAGGCTTCCCGAAGGGATATGTACACCATCTGCCAGGCAGCTGGGCTGGGTAAGGCTCTGCTCTGTCCTGCTGAGTGTGCAGTGGCCTGGCCCACCTGCTCTGCAGGGTGTTGTGACTCACCTGTGGAAGGAAGACTGGTGGTTTTGCTCACTATTAGCCACAATACCCGTGTCCTCATTGGTGTTTTGTTTTTTTTCTTTTACCAGATGGCTTGGCTAAGAAATTTGGTCTGACACCTGAGCAGTTTGGAGAGAATCTCCGAGACAGTTACCAGCGTCACGAGACTGAGCAGTTCCCTGCAGAGCCCCTGGAGCTGGCCAAGGATTATGTGTGTAGGTCAGTGTGGGGGGGTCTCTGTGGGGTTACTGTGGGTGTAACACAAGTGAGAAGATCTGGGGACATTCTTCTAAGGCTTCATGTTGCCTTTTTGCCTCCAGTCAATTTCCAAGCCCAGAAGCAGTGCTGGAAGGAGCTCGGTACATGGTGGCTTTGCAGATCGCCAGGGAGCCCCTGGTCAGACAGGTCCTGAGACAAACTTTCCAGGAACGAGCTAAAATCAACATTACACCAACCAAAAAGGGGAAGAAGGTAAGGAAGGGAGCTCTGACTCTGTGGGTCAGTTCAGGGAAAGATCTAAATAACATACAAATACTTGTTCTTCCATGTCAGAGGCAACTCTGAATAAATCTCAGAGCAACACTGAGCTGGGCTGTTGCAGAGCCCAGCTCAGCAGTTTGCTGCATTTTTAGTCTCAGCATTTTACCAGATGAGATATTGCCTTCAGTTATTGAAATAGTCTCTGTTTCTCTGGGACTGGGAAGCAATTCCACTGTGTCCTGCAGGGGAAGGAAATGCAGACTGGCAGGCATAGGGCTGAGGGGGTATTGAATAAAAACCATTATCTGCTGTGACATAGACAGAAGGGTCTTTCTTCATGAATGCCCTGTGTGCATGTTGACTGTCTCTCCTCTTTCCCAGGATATTGATGAAGCCCACTATGCCTATTCCTTTAAATACATGAAGAACAAGCCTGTGAAGGAGCTGAGAGATGACCAGTTCCTGAAAATGAGCCTGGCAGAGGATGAGGCACTGCTCACCATAGATATCAGCATTGACATGAAAGGAGTGGAGGGGTGAGTTCCCACTGGCTCTGCCATTTCTTACTTGGCAGAGCTCATTCATGCAGTGCTCTTTGAGCACCTCTGTAACCCAAATTACTTCTGAAAGTCATGGCCTGGTAGTTTCCTGCACCTCAAAGTCAAGCAGCCTCTCAGGGTCTTGCTTTTTTTGTCACCTTGTTGAGAACTTTAGCAGACATCTGTCTTACTCACTTGAAAGCAAACTCTGAAACCTTGGGATTTCTGCAGAAGATGATGCTTGTTTCCCAGCCAATTTAGTTCCTTCCCTGCTCATCTGAGTGGCCCCACTGTGTAGTATGGCTATGATCTGTCCACAGCATCACTTCAGCAGTTAAAGCAGCGTTGGATGGGAGGGTTGGCTCTTCCCTGATTTTTCCAAGCAGCTACCTGAACCTGAGGTGTGCAGGAATCTGCCAGTGATGAGTCCATGCAGTTGTCTGGAGGCTTCCTGTATCTCCTCTTCTCCTTTCCTGCAGTTATGGCAGTGACCAGACATACTTTGAGGAAATCAAGCAGTTCTATTACCGGGACGAGTTCAGTCACCAGGTGCAGGAGTGGAACCGGCAGCGCACCATGGCCATCGAGCGCTCCCTCAACCAGTTCCTCTACGTGCAGATGGCCAAAGAATTAAAGAACAAGCTCTTAGTGGAGGCCAAGGAGTATGTCCTCAAGGTGAGATAAGGCAGAGCTGGGCTTACAGACACTGGCAGCCCTGCAGTGTTCTGGGGATGGCTGCTGACAGCTCATACCCAAGTTCTTGGGGAGGAGGAGGAGGCAGGGATTGAGTCTGGCTCAACTTTCCTTCCAGAGGAGGGTTATGCCAGGCCCCTGAAGTGGATTTTCTCACTCCTCTTTGTCCTTTCTCTGCTCTCCCAGGCTTGCAGCCGCAAACTGTACAACTGGCTGAAGGTTGCTGCATACAGGCCAGACCAGCAGGTGGAGGAAGATGATGATTTCATGGATGAGAACCAAGGGAAGGGGATCCGGGTGCTGGGCATTGCCTTTTCATCAGCCAGGTAGGAGGGAGGGAATGCTGTCTGCATGCATGTCCAGCTTTAGCAATCCTCCATGTCTGAGTGATCTCTGTTTGACAGGGACCACCCTGTGTTTTGTGCCCTCGTTAATGGAGAGGGTGAGGTGACAGATTTCCTCCGACTGCCACATTTCACAAAGAGAAGGAATGCCTGGCGTGAGGAGGAGAGGGAAAAGAAGGTGAGCCTTGGTGCAGCTGTCACTGAGAGGAGTCTAGGTAGCTCAGAACAGAAACCCTCTAGCTTTCTACTCTGATTTTCTACTTTCCTTTCCAGGCTCAGGATATTGAAACATTGAAAAAATTCCTCCTGAACAAGAAGCCTCACGTGGTGACAATTGCAGGCGAGAACAGGTCAGTCTTTGTGCTGCTTCCACTTGCCAGTTTCCTTGCAGTCCTTTCCTTGTGCCTGTCTACATTTCACTGCTTCCAGGACCCAGCTCTGTGCTCTCCCCTCAGTCCCCTTGGTTGTGTCTTCCTAGGGATGCTCAGATGCTGATGGAGGATGTAAAGAGAATTGTTCATGAGCTGGACCAAGGGCAGCAGCTGTCCTCAATCGGGGTGGAGCTGGTGGACAATGAACTGGCCATCCTCTACATGAACAGCAAGAAGTCTGAGGTGAACCTTCTGCTACTCCCTCAGTCCCTCCCTTAGTCTGTTGCTCATTCGTGCTGTGTCATCCTCCATTTGTTGTCCTGGCCTTGCATCATCCTCTGTCTCATATGATCCATCTGGACAGTCACGTACTTTGTATCAAGGCAAAACATCTTAGGCTTCCCCGAAGAGATCAGCACCAGCAGATGCACAAAGTGGATATTGATGTAGTTGGAAATTAGTGAGATTGTTCCATTACTAATTGCCTAAGAGCTCCTGGGACCCTTTGACCTCAGCTTTCTTTGCTGTGAGCACCATGTGCTTCCCTGCTGCAGTCCCTGTCTGATGTGTCTTTGCTGCTTGTGGTGCAAAGTGTGGAAGCCCCACGAGGGTTTTCCCTGGTTCTGTGTCCTGTTGCAGAATGAATTCCGGGATTACCCCCCTCTGCTGCGCCAGGCCGTGTCCCTCGCCCGCCGCATCCAGGACCCCCTCATCGAGTTTGCCCAGGTCTGCAGCTCTGATGAGGATATTCTCTGCCTGAAACTCCACCCTCTGCAGGTAAATTTTCCTTGGGCAAGAAAGATCCTTCTCTGCAAGAGAAAGCAGCCTGTGAGGGTTTGCTTTCAAAGAAAAGGTTTCCAGGTTAAACTTGTGCAAGTTCTGCCTGTTCTGTGCTGTATTCAGGCTACACAGCACCTTCCTTTTTTTTTTTTTGCCTCTTTAGGCTGTTCTCAGGGGTAGCTGAGGTGCAACACAGCTCCTGGGTGGCAGTGTGTTGTGTTTGGCTCGTGGCAGAGGGCTGCACAGAGCCATCTTTTGCAGGGCTAACACCTCTTCTCTCTGCCAGGAGCACGTGGTGAAGGAGGAGCTGCTGAACGCGCTCTACTGCGAATTCATCAACCGCGTGAACGAGGTGGGGGTGGATGTGAACAGGGCCATTGCTCACCCCCACAGCCAGGCTCTGCTGCAGTACGTGTGTGGCCTGGGACCACGCAAGGGCACTCACCTGCTGAAGGTAAGGAGGCTTCTGGGCCTGCCTGCAAAAGCAGCACATCACCAGCTGACAGCTCTGTTGATGTGTTTTTACCTCGCTGTGCCTTGCCCCGAAGCTACCACGTGGACTTGTGTCCTTGAGAAACACAAACAGCTCAGCAGATCCATCAGTCCCAGCCAGCTCCCAAACCCACAGGAATGGATGTGCTGTCAGAGTGTCAAGACACCTCCACAGTGTAGAAAACACGAGGCAAGAAGCCAAAGCTTTTCCTGAGAGTTGGAGCCGTGATGATGTGGAATCATCATCTCTCACACAATGTTGAGACACTGGCAGGGAGCAACAGCTTAAGAGCTGTGATGAGCGTGTGTCAGATGCTTTAAACACTGCAGTGTGAATCCTCTGCTTTTTTTCCCAGACAAAAACAATTTGGGTTGGAAGGGACCTTAAAGATCATCTAATTCCAACCCCTGGCCATGGCCACAGACATCTTCCACTAAAGCAGGTTGTTCAGAGCCCCATCCAGCCTGGCCTTGAACAATTCCAGGGATAGGAAGTCCACAACCTCTGTGAGCAATCTTGTGTTTGAATAGCAGGATTTATACTCTTGCCTCTCTCAAGGTTTACATTCTTGCCTCTCTCTGCAGATCTTAAAACAAAACAACACCCGTCTGGAGAACAGGACCCAGCTGGTTACGATGTGTCACATGGGACCCAAAGTGTTTATCAACTGTGCTGGCTTCATCAAAATTGACACAGCATCACTGGGTGATAGGTGGGTATTGGGTTGTATTTGATGTCCTGTGGGGTCAGTGTGAGTGACAGGGTGACACAGTGACCTTCCCTGAGTCCCTGTTCCCCAGAGTTTCTGTGTGGCCCCTCTGACTTTAGGCCAAGTTTGGGTATTGCTGGTTATTAATCTGATTCTTACAGGCAGCTGAACTTGCACAGCAGCAGTGTGAACTGCAGAAAATTAATTATATGGCTTGTTCTGGTGTGAAGGACTCTCTGTGGTCAAGAGGAACTAAACTGAAACCAATTGTTCCCTAAAATAGTTGTCATGGAGTCATCAGTAACCCATGGGCACTTCAGCTTAGTTTCTGCCTGATCCTTCCAACAGTATTTTATTTTTCTGGAGTTTCAAACTTGAGAAATAACTCAGCAATTTGGCTTCCTCTTAAACCAATAGCATTACTGGGAAGTTTATAGAGCATTAAGTTACTTGTAACTGCACAAGAGGTGTTTTGAGGACAGCTGTAACCTTGTTTCTGACTAGAAACATGCTTTCTCCAGGGTTTTTTGCCTTTGAAAAGCAATGTGAGAAAGAACCCGTGGCTGAATCCCTACACTGAGTGATCCAACACTCCTAGATCCCTTGATTCTTGCAGGATACAAATCCCAGAGCTGCTGAGGGCAAAGTGTAGCCCATCCAAACAGCTCATTGGCAACACTGAATTTGTTGTGAACTCAGAGAGCTGTGTGCTCATAGAGCAGCTGTAGTATGCAGGGATCAAATCCACCCAGCATCCAAAATACCTGGCTGTGTCTTTGGAGCTGCAGACTGGAGTTTGCCAGGTCTTGCCTTGGCTCCTGTTGGTTTAGCAATGAATAATTCAGTGTCCTTTTTGGAGTGCTTTGTTCCATGGAGGGCAGCAGTGCTGCTCAACAATGTGCTTGATCACTGAGCTGCAGGAACAGCTCAGAGCCCTCATCTGAACGTTGGTTTTGTTTCAGCACTGATTCCTACATTGAAGTCTTAGATGGCTCTAGGGTCCATCCTGAAACCTATGAATGGGCCAGGAAGATGGCAGTGGATGCCCTGGAATACGATGAGTCAGCTGAGGATGCAAATCCTGCAGGAGCTCTGGAGGAGATCCTGGAAAACCCCGAGCGCCTGAAAGACCTGGATCTCGATGCCTTTGCTGAAGAACTGGAAAGACAGGTGCACTGGGGGTTCCTGGTGCTGAGAGACAGAGGGGGAGCTCTGCTGCCCAGCTGAGATTCTCATGTTTTATAGCTTTATCCTTTTTGGGAGCTGGGCATTAGCTGTGCTGTTGTAAAATGTATAAATGGCCACAATGAGCAGTCAGAATCTGACAATGGCATGCAGTAAATGCTCGCAGAAAATACACTTGGGGCAGGGAACAGTAATTAACCATTTAAGCTCTTCTCCCTGAATTTTTTCTTAAATGTGTTTGTCCTTTTGACCTCCTTAACATCCTGTGGCTGAGTTTCACCATTTGTTGGTACCTGCTGCATTCTCCTTTTTTAAATTTGCTGTTTCATAAGTTGCTTGAGTTCTTCCAAAGCTTACACTGGATTCCCTACTGACCTTCTTCCTGCTGCTCATGCCTTTATAACCTCTGAATCCCCCACAGGGCTATGGTGACAAGCACATCACTTTGTATGACATCCGAGCTGAGCTAAGCTGCAGATACAAGGACCTGAGAACCCCGTACCGCTCTCCCAACACAGAGGAGGTCTTCAATATGCTGACCAAAGAAACTCCAGAGACATTTTACATAGGTACAGCCCTGTTCACATCCCTGCTTTCTGTCCTCCTGAGTTGACACAGGATGTGTGAAGGTGGGGCAAAGGGATCTTAGTGAGTGTGTGTGATGTGTTCGCAGGGGTCTGAGGATGAGGGAAGAGATGAGAATGTTGACTCCATGTTTCAGAAGGCTTGATTTATTATTTCGCGATATATATTATAATAAAACTATACTAAAAGGATAGAAGAAAGGATTGCATCAGAAGGCTAGCTAAGAATAGAAAAAGAAGGAAAGAATGAATAACAAAGGCTTGTGACTGACTGAGATAGTCCAGACAACTGGACTGTGATTGGCCATTAATTAGAAACAACCACATGAGACCAATCACAGATGCACCTGTTACATTCCACAGCAGCAGATAATCTTTTTTTTTTTTTTTTTTGTTCCTGAGGCCTTTCAGCTTCTCAGGAGAAAAAATCCTAAGGAAAGGATTTTTCATAAAAGATGTCTGTGACAAGGGTGATGCTGGGACAGTGCTGTGGTGGAGTGTGAAGCAGCTTTTCAAGTACTTGTGTGACCTCCTAACACCTTCATGCATGAATAGCAACCTTAGATGCAGGGAACTGCCCAGCTCTGCAGATTCTCATTCTTTCCTTCCCCTCTCCCATCACCCCACAGGTAAAATGATCATCTGCAATGTGACTGGGATTGCCCACAGGCGCCCACAGGGAGAGAGCTACGACCAGGCGATACGGAATGACGAAACTGGCCTTTGGCAGTGCCCCTTCTGCCAGCAGGACAACTTCCCAGAGCTCAGTGAGGTGGGGCTGCTTCTCCTGCCTTTCTCAGGGGGCTGCTCTCACCAGGAGTGTTGTGTAGGGTTTTTGGGAGGCAAGGAATCAAAGCCAAGATTGTGTCTGCAGTGCCCCAGGATCCCAGCCTGATGTGGCCTTTGGCTGTAAATAAAATCTGCTGCACTTCTGACTAATTGCTTCAGTATAGATTTGACAGGTCTTTTATGGCTGCATTATGGCTTTTAGAGTGAAATGGACCTGGGGCTAAGCTGACCAGTTCTTTACAGACACATAAAGCATTCTTGTTTGTGGTCTGGGATTGTGTTTTATGCAGAGAAAAATTGCCTGTGACACTGAGAACAGAAGGCTCTGCCACCTTCTCAATTTTAAGAACTTATCTGGACCACCTGCTGCTTAATGCAGCTGTACTTTAGGTCCCTTCTAAACACTGTGAATTCCAGCCTGGGTAATCCCTGACTTTAAACCCCTATAGTGTTCATTAGAGACCAGCCCTGGCTACAGGCTGGTGTTCAGGGTCTAAAAATGTTCTGACCTTCCTGGTTGCAATGTCCCATAAGCTGAGCAGAACTGGAGGAGGAAGATTGCATTACTGGGTAGCATTTGTTGAAGTCTTCTGCCCCCTGCCCTTCCACAAGTCTCTGCTGGCTGCACCACTTTGCTGACACAGCTTTTGGACTTGTTTTGAGTATGAACTGCTGGGGCTATTTTGTTTCCATGCTGAATGATTTATTTGCTTTTGCCTTGCTCAAGGTTTGGAACCATTTTGACAGCGGTTCCTGCCCAGGTCAGGCCATTGGAGTGAAGACACGTCTGGATAATGGCGTTGCTGGCTTCATCCCAACAAAATTTCTTAGTGACAAGGTGGTCAAGAGGCCAGAAGAAAGGGTGAAGGTATGAAAGCAGTGGATTTTCACACTCCCAGCGAGAGCTGGAAGAACCTGGAGCCAATACCAAAGACTCACAGTTTGGTTGATGACACTGTTCTTAAATGACTTTTCCGACCTTATTTTCATGTAAGGACTTTAAATCAGCAGGAAGTTCAGGTTCTGGTTAGTGTCCTTGTGCCACAGTGCAAATCTCCCTTGGCAGCTGGTGGGACCCTGTTAATCAGTTAACACGTTGTGCTGCAGGAGGATTTATTGTTGTCTGGCTGGAGTCTGGGTTTAGGAGACCAGAAGGCATTCTAATGCAGAGCTGCCCTTTGTTTCTGGCTTTCTAAAGAGTTCACAGAACTGCTTTTGGACAGGCAAGGGTCATTTTCCCTCTTACAGTTTTTTCTTCCCTCTCCATTAATTTGTGGAGGTCATCAGAGTTACTGGTCCTGCTCAGGACAGAGTTCTTAAAGAAATGGAGTAACACCTTTTTATCACATATTAAAATAGTGGTTTAACATCTTTGCTGTCCTTTGGGGTCCCCAGCAGGCCATGCAGGTGATGGATAATCCTGTAAGCTCAGAGGTCTTAGCATTTCTTTCAAGAGTTATTAATTAACTTCATCATGGTTAATTGAACTAAGACATTGCCGTTTTTGGGGGGGGATTTTCTGCCTCACATTTTATTAGAGCAGTCCTTTGGGTGTCTGCTTCTGAATACATATAACTGCTTTCTTGCACATCTTGAAGTCCAGTTTTGCTGCTCCCATTGTGAAAGACATTTGAAGTTGAAAAGGTGATTGTCCTCACCCTCCAGACACGCAGTTTTTTATGTGATGGGTAATAGGTAACAGATGTGCTGGAGAGCTGCCCATTTTTCTCTCAGTCTCTTTGATTCTGGTAATTTTTGGGATCAATTGACTTCCAGTTTGTGTAGAAAGATCAGTTTTAAAGGTTGTATCAGTCTGAAGTGGCTGAGGTGAGTTGCACCTCCTCAGTGCCAGCAGGATCCCACATGGGTTGTTCTGTAGCACAGGGATTCTGGTGTATCAGCCAAACCTGCTGCTCACCTTGGCACCTCCTCTGCAGGTGGGAATGACCGTCCACTGCCGCATCATGAAGATTGACATTGAGAAGTTCAGTGCAGACCTGACCTGCAGGACCTCAGACCTGATGGACAAGAACAATGAGTGGAAACTGCCCAAAGACACCTACTACGACTTCGACTCCGAGGCAGCAGACCACAAACAAGAAGAAGACATGAAAAGAAAGCAGCAGAGGACAAGTGAGTTCTCTTCACTTCTCTCTCCCTTGTAATTCCAACCTCCAGGACAATCAGCATAATTAGGTACAGTTGCATTAAAGCAGTTCCTCTTGGAAGGCTGAAGGTTCCCTTTGTTCCCCAGCGTACATCAAGAGGGTAATTGCTCACCCATCATTCCACAACATCAGCTTCAAGCAAGCAGAGAAGATGATGGAGACCATGGACCAAGGGGATGTGATCATCCGGCCCAGCAGCAAAGGGGAGAACCACCTGACTGTCACCTGGAAGGTCAACGATGGCATCTACCAGCACGTGGATGTCCGGGAGGAGGGCAAGGAGAATGCCTTCAGCCTGGGCTCCATGCTCTGGATCAACACAGAGGTAAAGCCCTGCAGAGCATGCCTGGGAAAGGGAATTATTTATTTTACAGGCTGACACAGCCCTTCTGTCCTTGTAGCTGCTTTCACACTCTTTCTTTTCACACTCTTCCAATACATTATGTGGTTCCTTAGACAATACTTGTCTCTTGTTTTTTTCCTCAAGCTTTGCTGTGCAGAGTGTATGACCAAATACACCCTAAATACCTCTTTAAATGTGTTTGTTCAAAGGAGTTTGAAGACCTGGATGAAATTGTTGCTCGTTATGTCCAGCCAATGGCTTCTTTTGCCAGAGACCTGTTGAACCACAAATACTATCAGGACTGCAATGGTGGAGACAAGAAGGTGAGACAATCCTAGGATGTGGTAACTTCTTAGGAGGATATCCATGGACTCTGTGTGCTGCTGAAAATGTGGGCTCCCCTGGAACATTTATCTTCTTTTTCTCTCTAATTAGAAGCTGGAAGAGCTGCTGATAAAGACCAAGAAAGAGAAGCCAACATTTATTCCATACTTTATTAGTGCCTGTAAAGACCTACCTGGTAAATTCCTCTTGGGATATCAGCCTCGAGGCAAACCAAGGTAAGTGAGAGGCAAGCCCAGCTTCTGCACTGAGTACTCCCAGTACCAAACCTCAGCTGCCAGTTTTTCTTCCAGCTCTGTCAAAATCCTTGTAAATCACGCCTCCTCTTTGCCAGCATTTGGCCTCCTGACAGTGGAGGACCCAGTTCTAGCAGTAAATCTCACCCAGGAGACTCCCATGTTTCTTAACCATCTGGCTGCCACGAGCAGCACTGCCCTGTGCTGTGGGAGTGTAGGCAGGGAGGGATCGGTTTTTCATGGAAAAGCAGATTTTTCATGGAAGGGCTGGGTAGTTTGAAGCAATTGTTTGAAGTGCCTTGGGTGGATCTGTCTGTTCATTATCAGGCTGTGGTTGTAGTCCATGCCTGTCCTGAGTGTGACCTGTCAGTGGGTGGCTGGCACAGCCTGTGATATCTCATGCTGTCCCTGCTGTCCCAGGATAGAGTATGTGACAGTGACTCCAGAGGGATTCCGCTACCGGGGCCAAGTCTTCCCTACTGTGAATGGACTTTTCCGATGGTTTAAGGATCATTATCAGGACCCTGTTCCAGGTGAGCAGCCTAAAACTTCAGTGCCTCAGCTGTAGCAGGGACAGTTATTAAAGGACAGTTCCATCTCCCTTGTCCCAAAAATGTGCCCTAGGATTTTTCTGTGTGTGGGAAGTTTCTGAGCAATGCTTGAAATGTTTGGCTCCATGCACCAACCCACTGAGAGCTCTCCTGAGAGTTCATCTTCCATCAAGTGGGCCGTGCAGCAAAGCCTGGACCAGTCCCTTTCCTCTCCTTTGTCTCCCCCACCATACAGTCCAGCACACACCATTCTCTGGTAGCAAACCATCATGCCAGAACAACTTCACATCCTGAGTTTCAGACCAGTGGCTGCTCTTGCAGGAGAATTAATCAACCTCTTGGTGTTTTACACAGGTATCACCCCCAGCAGCAGCAGTCGGACCAGGACTCCAGCCTCCATTAATGCTACTCCAGCTAACATCAACCTGGCAGGTCAGTGCAGGCCATTCCCAGCTGGGACTGGGACCTGAGCTTCTCCTCCAGGCTCCGCTTTTCCTAATGCAGCGTGTCTCCCTTGCAGACCTGACACGTGCAGTGAATGCTCTGCCACAGAACATGACCTCCCAGATGTTCAGTGCCATTGCTGCTGTGACAGGCCAGGGACAGAACCCAAATGCCACCCCAGCACAGTGGGGCTCCAGCCAGTACGGCTACGGGGGCAGCGGCGGCGGCAGCAGCGCGTACCACGTAGGTGTCACTTCCATTTCTGCTGGCTTCTCCTTGCTGCTAAAACCACTGGGAGCCCAAGGAATCCCTCACTGCCTGGTGTCCCCAAGTCCCAGTTTTGTTCCCATGGTGCTGCACAGGCTGGATTCTTGAACCAGGTTTCCTTTTGCCTCCCGTGACTGGAGGAATGAGGCACGTAACACAGCCCTGCTCTGGGGGGAGTTGGAGCAAGGAGCAAACTGCTCTGGCCCCCAAGGAATGTGGCAGGGTGGAGAGGGGGGATCCAGCAGTGAGGGCACACAGCCTTCTGATTGTGCCCCTGGATTGGCAACGTGAGCTGCCAGTGGAGGAGATTAGCTGGGGAGGTATGCGCTGAGTGTGCAGGGCTTTTCAGCTCAGTGCTAATCTCTGAGCTGCACCAGGGGAACACCTCAGCCTGACCCAACACCCAGGGGCTCTGCAGGGAGCAAGATGGAATTGGACAGCTTTGGCTCATGGTGAAACCTTTCTTGATGTGTGCCTGCTCCCAGCCCACTCTGCAAGCTCCCAGCTGGCACCAAGGCAAATTCCAGCTGCAGGAGGACTGAGGAGCCTGGGTGCAAAAAACACACCCAGGGTGCAAAAAACACACCCAGCTGCTGCACCCAAAGAAGAGGTGCTGCAAGACAAGGCTTGCAGGGGGGAGTGATCCTGCTTTGGAGCACCTTGGGAGGCTTTCAGGAAATTTGGCACAGTAAATGCTGAGCTGGGGATAGGCAGGGACTGTGGATAACCTGATGTATTAATCATCAAAACATCTGGGAAAAAAAAAAGGGAGGTGAACACCGGGGGGCAAAGACACTAAGCTCTTCATGGGACAAGAAGCCAGCTGGCTTGGTTTGTGGGAGGGAGCCATCCTGGGAGCTGCTGCACGTTCTCTGCAGCCTGCAGAGGTAGAATTTATCTGTTCTTCCTGCCTGCTGCAGGATGTCATTGCTGCTGGCTTGCCCCAAGTGTCTCTGGTGACCCTTGCCTTTGCTTGGCTCCAGCATTTCCCCTTGGGCTGAGCAAGGAGGGCAGGCTGTGCTGGCCCAGCTCTCAGGGGAGCAGATGTGCTGTGCTCAGCAGGGCTGGGGGCATGCACAGTGAGGTTGGGCACCCCCCTGGGTGGGCAGGGCAGTGCAGGACCCCCCCAGCCTGGCAGGGTGCACCCTCTGTCCCCTGACAGCCTCTGCTCTCTCTCCACAGGTGTTCACAACTCCAGCACAGCAGCCAGTGGCCACCCCCCTGATGACCCCCAGCTACTCCTACACTACTCCCAGCCAGCCCATCACCACGCCCCAGTACCAGCTGCAGGCCAACACCACGCCCCAGTCCACGCAGTCCCAGTCGCAGCCCTCATCCAGCTCCAGGCAGAGGCAGCAGCCAAAGTGAGTAGCTCTGAGTGCTCCCATCCAGGGATGGGATTCCTCTCTCCATTGCTTTCCTTGGTTTTTTTTGGTAGCAGCATGATGGGGTTATTTCCCCCATGGAGAGGGAGGGATGGCAGTTTAGGGAAGTTTATTTGTCACATCTCACGTTGTCCCCGTGTCCTTGCAGGACCAACACCCACGCTGCCATCGACTGGGGCAAGATGGCCGAGCAGTGGCTGCAGGAGAAGGAGGCTGAGCGGAGGAAACAGAAGCAGAGGTTGACCCCTCGCCCTTCTCCCAGCCCCATGATCGAGAGCACGCCCATGTCCATCGCCGGGGACGCCACGCCTCTCCTGGATGAGATGGATCGATAGGACCTGACACCCGACACCTCCGCTCCCTGCTCTCCCAGCCGGGGGAAGGAGAGGGAACAATAGGAAGCGACTTCCCTTAGACACATAACTCCTGTTTTATACGCCGTGGGATGGTGGGAAATGACTCTTGGTGATGTGCACCTGAGCGAGAGAATAGACTTGGCAGGGCTGGTTTAAAAATATATACTATATATAAGAAAAATATATCATAGAAAGGAACACTGCATCGGCCTCTGCGTTCTAGGCTCCGGTTTTGAGGCACCTTTGGGAACTTAGCAAAGCAAAGGTGAGGTCAAAGGAGTGTGTCCTTGTACATGCACAGCATTCTGCTTTCACCCCAAAGACTGGGAAGCAAATGGAGCTGGAAGTGCATTGCCCTGGAGTGAGCCTGTTTCCTTTGGATCCTCCCAACCCTGACTGTCACCTCCCCTCGTCCCGAGGCCACAAAGCAGAGTCGTGGGGGTTGTGACAAACGACCCAGAGTTCTCACAAAGTTCCTGTTGTTGTTTGCTCCATGTTTTCATGCGTGACAGGCTCAGCAGAGCCTGTGCCAACCCCAGCTGTGTCTGGAGGGGTCCAGCACAGCAGCTTGGGGTCTTGCTGGAGATGCAGCTGTTGTACCAAAGGCTTGCTCTCTCCTCTGGCTTCTTTTGGAACAATATTTATTTAGTTTTGATTATTTTTTTTTAATCAGACTGCAAAATAAAGCGCCAGCCTGTGGCAGCTTCCCCAGACAGACACGTGGGATAAAGCAGCACGGAGCAGCCCGGAGTGCATGGCCTCCTCCTCTGTACCCCCTTCCCTGCCCAGCTGTAACCAAGAGGAGTGAATAAATAGAGTTTTTACTGAATGCTAGCTCAGAGGTTTTCTGCCTGCACCCTGCCCTTCCCTTAGGATTTGCTCAGAGCATAGTTGCTTGGTGGAAGTGGATGCTCCTCCTGCCTTTGTTGCTTGGTGTTGCCCTCTGTGTGCTGCAAGTTTCGCAGAGAAGCTGATTTCTGTTGTTAACAAATAAGGTTTTGTTATGGATGCACCACATGGAGACATCACACTGACATTTGGGGCACCTCCCTGTGGCTGTGGGACAGGGAGAGACACTGGGAGAGGGATAAAGTGGATAAAGAAGTAGGGATTGCCTACATGGGAGAGACATTTCTGAGAGGGAAAGTTCCTGCTGCACACACTCTCCCCTCTCCTGCTTTGTTAGTAGGGATTTTCTATGGAAGCAGAGTCTTTGTTCCTTCCCAGTGCTCCTGGTCAGCCTCCTTTGCTAGGAAATGAGCAGGAACAGCAGATCTTAGGAAACAAAGCTCTTCTTTGCATGCAAATGCTCCTGAAGAATGGCAGCGACCCGGGAGACAAAGCAAAGCTCTTTGCACAGAGAAATGCAGGTCCTGGCTTCAATGGCATCCCCTCTGCAGTGCTGAGGGGCTCACAGGGTCCTGTTCCTCCCAAAGCCACCCAGGCCAGTGGGGAGAGCCGTGGGCTGGGGCCCACAGCTCCGAGCTCACAGGTGGCTGAACCTGGCGCTATTTTCTTATTTCATGAGACTGTACGATAGGAATTTGACTGGGAGCAGCTCCTTACTGGTTGGACCTGAAAGAGGGGAGGCTAGTTGTGTGTTGTTGCCTCCTTTCTGGCTGTCTTTGTTTTTAGTTTTCCCTTGCTGTCAATAAAAGTTCTACTTTTGGGAAGCTGCTCCGCGTGCCCCCTGTCCGTGCTTGCTGCCGGGATGCTGTGGCTGCCACAGGGGCTTTGCAGCCACAGAGGAAGCAGTGCCTTCCTCCACCCTTGGAATTCCCCCCTGGCCTCGTGTGATCCGCTTATTTCAGGGATTTGGGATTGCACTGCACGCTCCTCAGTGTGGGCTTTGCTGTTGGCTTGGCTTCTGGCGCTCCGGCTCTGTCCAATGCTGGTGTTTGGTGCTGGTGCAGGAAAATCTTTCCACCACCTCAGCAGGGCACTGGGCTGAGCCATGCTCCACCCTTGGAAGCATTTGGAGGAGTTGGTGGCCGTGCCCTGTTCCCTGCTCCTGGCTACAGGGCCCAGGCAGGGTCCCCACCCAGCAGGAAGGGACACAGGCAGCTCTCCGTGCCCCAGCTCTTCCCAGGCAGCGTCTGCCTTTGTCCCAGGGCTGGAAAAGTGTCTGCTGTCCCACTCTAAGGAGCTCTGCAGGCATTTGGGGAGCCTTCAGGGAGGGCCAAGCCCCTGTTCCTCCCCAAGGAAGGGAGAAGGAGTTGATGCTGGTGTGGGAGCATGGGAAAGGCAAGGCATTAAGAGGATGAGAGAGGGCTTGGGTGGTGCAGTTCAGAGAACTCCCAGAGAAAATGAGATGCCTGAGGAGCTGGAATTTAACCCCCTAGAAGGGGAGCGAAAACGGGCTCAGCCCTGCTGCCAGCATGTGGCCAAGAGCTCTGTCCCCAGTGCCAGGACAATGACATGGACTGAGGGGAGCAGTGAGGAACTGCTCAAACCCCTGGATCCCCACCCAGCTGTGTCCCCAGTGCCAGGATGATGACATGGACTGAGGGGAGCAGTGAGGGACAGCTCAAACCTCTGGATCCCATCCAGCTCTAGGTCTTCCATGATGGGATTTCCCCTGGATGCTACCCCAGTGCCATCCTTTCCCCCACAGACAAAACCAAGGATGCTTGAGCAGATGTGAATTTATTTCACAGCCAGGACCCGTGCAGGGCTCAGGGAGGACTCAGAGCTGCAGCTCTCATGCAGGCTCAGCCTCAGTTTTACTTTTCAGCCTCTTCTTTCTGTTCCTCTCCTTCCTCCTCCTCTTCCCGCTGGTGGTGGGGACAGGGGAGGGAGTGGCTGGCACTGGCTCCCTGCCCGCTCCCTCCCGTGCTGGGGCATCGCTCAGGATGGTGTTGGATGATGGCAGCAGGGCCCAGGGATCAGCAGGGCCAGCAGGATGGCTCCGCACCCTCTTTTCAGAAGAGCCTTTCTTTTTCAGACCTTTCCCCTTATTCTTCTTATCTTTCTTCCTCTTCCTCTCTTTCTTGCCTGCCTTGGGGGCTGTCCCGGTGTGATGATCCCCTGGGAGCTCATGATGATCCCACGGGGGGCTCAGGGGGACTCCCCTGGGCCTGGCTGCCCTGTCGATGAGCTCTCCCCCAAACTCATACAGCACCGGCTCTCGGGGCACCGCCACAGCCACCGTGTTGTACGCCCTGCACCTGCCAAAACCCAGGAGGCACCACAGGCTGGGACCAACCCCACAGGGCAGGGGGACAGTCCCCAGGGCAGGGGGGCACTCACCAGACATAGAGATAGGGCTCCACACACTCCTCCCTGTAGGTGAACTCGAAGCAGGGCACCTGGATGACGTTGAAGAAGGCCTGGCCCACCGCGCGCGAGGCCGTGTCGTTCACCCGCCGCAGGCACTGCTTCAACCTGCGGGGGCACAGCCAGCTCAGGGGGTGCCTGTGCCCCTGACACACCAGTGTCCTGTGCCCCTGACACACCAGTGTGCTGTGCCTCTCACACACCAGTGTGCTGTGCCCCTGACACACCAGTGTGCTGTGCCTCTCACACACCAGTGTGCTGTGCCCCTGACACACCAGTGTCCTGTGCCCCTGACACACCAGTGTGCTGTGCCCCTGACACACCAGAGTCCTGTGCCCCTGACACACCAGTGTCCTGTGCCCCTGACACACCAGTGTGCTGTGCCCCTGACACACCAGTGTGCTGTGCCTCTCACACACCAGTGTGCTGTGCCTCTCACACACCAGCATGCCAATCTGCTACCCGGGCTTACCTGAGGCCCTACTGGAAATGTGCCTGAATGCTAACGGTTGTCACAGACATCTTTTGTGAAAATCTTTTTCTTTAAGATTTTTCTTTCTGAGAAGCTAAGAAGCCTCAGGAACAAGAGGTAAACGATGGTTATCTGCTGCTGTGGAATGCAACAGGTGGATCTGTGATTGGTCTCGTGTAGATGTTTGGAATTAGTGACCTCTCTCTCTCTGTCCGAGCCACAGACCTTTGTTTTCATTCCTTTCTATTCTTAGCTTAGCTAGCCTTCTGAGATGAAACTTTTCCTTCTGTTCTTTTTAGTATAGTTTTAATGTAATACATATCATAAAATAATAAATCAAGCCTTCTGAACATAGAGTCAACATTCTCATCTGTTCCCTCCCTGAAAACCCCTGTGAACACGGTCACAAAGGGTCACTATGATAAAGTGAACATGGAGGTATACCAGCCCTCTCATTTCCTAGTACTTAGAAAAGCAGGAATCAAACCTACACTAGAGGAATCAAAACCCTCCATACTTCCTTTATGTTACTTTCTAGTAGGGTGAGCTAAACAAGCTATGGGGCCCATACCCCGAAAATGATGGTTCAACTCCTTCCCCTGCTAATGAACCCCCAAGAAAATCTAATCTTCATCATTAGCCTAGGAACAACCATCACTATCTCAAGTAACCACTGAATTACGGCCTTGAAATCACACACTCACCATCCTCCCATTAATCTCAAACCCATCACCCACAAGCATTGAAGCTGCCACCCCCCGGGGGGGTGCCCAGGTGCCCCGGGGCAGTTTGGGGACGCTCACCGGAGGTCGCAGTCGCAGTGGCTGATGGTGTGCCAGCGCAGGTTGCGGTAGCCGTAGCGCGCCGTGAACGGGTGGATGACGTGCTGGCAGTGGTCGTGCTCCCGGCAGCAGCGATCCGTGTCCCGGTGCTCCCCTGCAGGGAAACGGGGCTGCAGGCAGGCCGGGGCTGGGCTGGGGTCAGGATTGGATTGGGCTGGGGCTGGGCTAGGCCAGTGCTAGGGTTAGGATTGGATTGGGCTGACATGCATGGAATGATACTGGGGTGGGTAAGGATGAATGGGTTCAGCTGGATCAGCGCTTGGGTGGGGACAAGGCTGGCACTGGCTGTGCCAACACCACACTGGGGATCAGACTGGGGTCCTGGACAGGGCCACAAGAGGGTTTAGGCTGAGATGAGGATAGCAACAGGGAGTGGAGCAGTACTGGGGTGGGCTTTGAATATATACCAAGAAATAAATAAAAGGCGAGTAGTCCATTGGCAAAAGAAGATCTGCACTTGTGAACTGAGTCTTCCTTTCCACTCAGTTTCAGCCATAATTCTTAAGTGCAATGTCAGGATCCACCTCTTTGTTAGGCCAAGCAATTTGCAAAGCACAATTCCTCACTGATTTCCTATCTTAATTAATGAAGGCTTTGTAGGGCCAGAAGAGAGGGGAAGAGTGTAAGATATTTTCCTAATGGTCAGCCCTACAGGAGAAGTTTGGATCAAAATATTGGTCAGAAAAACAGGAAGAGATGATGAAGCCCTGGGATGGGCACTGGAATGGCAGCAGGATGGACCACAGAGTAGGCTGGGGATAGAGGGTGGATCAAGAGTGGAGCAGCACCAGAAAGAATTGTGATAGGAACTAGGCAGAGGTGAACTGGGGTTGGACTGGTGATTGATGGGGACTGAACTAGGGATTGAACAGGGGCTGGAGAGGACCAGTACTGGGATGGACTGGATTGGGATTGGTGAGGACTGACCTAGCGATGGGTTGGGGATGGGATGGGATGGAATTGGAAAGGATGGAAGGGAGTGGGATGGGATGAGTAGGGACGGGATGAGGTGGGATGGGAAGATAGATGTAGCAGCATCCCTGCCGCCCTTACCCAGCTGCTCGTAGCTGTCCGCGTTGCTGCCCGCCCCGCACCACAGCGTCCCGGGGTAGGTGAGCCCGCGGCGGGCGCGGGGCCGTCCCGGCTGGGCCGCTCCGGGGCAGGCGGCAGCAGGAGGAAGAAGAGGAGGAGGAGGAGGAGGAGGCGGCAGAGCAGCCCCGGGGCGCACATGGCACCGCGCCGCTCTCCGCCGTGGGGCCGCCTTATAGAGCAGCGCAGCCCGCCCACGCGGGGCGGCCCGGCACGGCTTGGCACGGCCCGGCACGGCGCGGAGGGTCCCGCAGAGCCGGGGCGCTGCCGCCGCTCCCGCCGCACGTCCCGCGGGAAAGGGCTCAGCCCTGCCGTGGGACCGGCCCCGTTGCTGTGGCAGCCGGTGGGGTGATGTGCCGGGGCCGGTAACGAGCCGGCCACAAACCCCCGCCCCGTGACGCGCCCGCCCCGCACAGCCCCCGGCCCGGAGCGGCCCCCGACGGGAGAACGATGCTCCCGGCATCCCTGTGTCCCTGCATCCTTGCGTCCATCCCTGAATCCCTGCATCCCTGCATCCCTGTGTCCCTGTGTCCATCCCTGCATCCCTGTGTCCATCCCTGCCTCCCTCCCCGAGGATTCTCTGTGCAGCCCAGGATCCCGGCCCACAGATGCTCCCTGAATACCCCCGTCCCTTCCCGCGGTGCTCCCCACATCGGCACCTCCCTGTGACGGTGTTCACAGGGGTCTGAGGATGAGGGAAGGGACGAGGATCTGACTCCATGTTTCAGAAGGCTTGATTTAGTATTTTATGATATGTATTATATTAGAACTATACTAAAAGAATAGAAGAAAGGCTAGCTAAGAATAGAATAGGAAAGAATAATAACAAAGGTTTGTGGCTCGGACAGATGGTCCAAGCCAGCTCACTGTGATTGGCCATTAATTAGAAATAATCAACATGGGCCAACCTGTTGCATTCCACAGCAGCAGATAATAATTGTTTGCATTTTGTTCCTGAGGCCTCTCAGCTTCTCAGGAGAAAAAGTCCTAAGGAAAGGATTTTCCATAAAAGATGTCTGTGACACCTCCCCATGCCCCGTGAGTGCGTGCTGCATCCCCGTGTCCCATCCCAGGGTTGCTCCCTGTGGCCCCACATCCCATCCCACGGATGTGCCTTCCCCAGGCCAGCCCAGAGCCGGTGCCCAGCCGGGCTGGCCGCCCACTCTGCCATTCCCAGAGCGCTGCCAGGGCTGTCCCTCCCGGCCAGCTCCTGCCCCCGAGCCCATTGGCAGTCAGGACACAGCCCTGGCTCAGTGGGACGCTGTGGCAGCCAGCTCCCAGCAGGGCAGGACAGTGCCTGGACACCCCAATGGGGACGTGCATGGCCTCAAAAAATCCCTGTGCTGCCCAAGACCACCCAAAGCTGCAGGAAACCCCTCTGAGCATCCCCCTGGCTGGCTGACCCAGGGTGCCACCCCACTGTGCCACCCACAGCTGGTGCTGGGGACACTCATGTGGGGTACAAATGCCACAGCCTCATTTCTTCCCAGCACAGCCCTGCCTGGCTGGGACAGCAGAGCCAGTGGGGGACATCAGTGTCCCATGGGAAGGGTTCCTGCCTGGCTCTGTCCCAGTGTCCAGCTGGCCGAGGGCGCTGGCCCAGTGCCACAGGGGCTGCCCCTGCTCAGCTGTCGCTGTCTGTGACGCTCCTGCGACGCTCCTGCTCGGCTCAGCCCTGCCACCAGCACCAGGTATGGAGCCAGAACGGGAGCCCTGGGCCTTGGGGTGCCACGTGTGGCTGTGGGTGTCAGTGTGGCTGTGGGTGTGGGTGGCGGGCACCAGGCCATGGGGAGGTGGGGAGGTCTCACCCCCCTTCATGCTCAGTGCTTGCAGTGCCTGCAGTCCCCACGCATGGACCTGTGCCACGTCCCTGCCACCCAGGAGAAGGGCTGGTACCTGGCACTGATGGCTCCCAACGTCAAAGGTCCCAACTATGCCTGGCTGGACCCGTCCCGGCTCTACTGCCACCCGCAAGTACCCAGTGCCCGGGGTGGATGGCATCCACGGGGTGCCCGGGGTGGGCTGCACCTCTCCAGGGGCTGCTGGGGCGCCCACGGGGGACTGCCCACACCCAGCCCCTCCACTCTCCCCCCAGGGCTTGCAGGACTGCGTGGCCGACCTGCTGCAGCCCTTCCAGGGAGATGCCATCGACATGGTGGCCGGCATCGACGCCATGGGCTTCATCCTGGGTGAGCAGGGCACGGCTCACAGGGGAGCACAGTGTCCCTGCCCCTTGTCCTGGGGGTCCTGACGGTGCTGTGCCCACCTGCAGGCGCTGCAGCCGCTGCCACCCTGCGCAAAGGCTTCCTGGCCATCCGCAAGGCCGGGCACCTGTGCGTGCACACGGAGGCTCAGCCCTACAGCGACTACTCGGGCCAGCAGAAGCTGATGGAGATCCGCACTGATGCCATCACACCAGGTTAGCCAGGGGGGTGCTGCCCTTTTGGGGGGCTGCAGGGTGGGCACGGGGCAATAATGCACAGCCTCTCCCCCCTCCAGGCCTGCGCATCCTCCTGGTGGATCAGTGGGTTGAAACTGGGGGCACCATGAGAGCGGCCATCGAGCTGGTGGAGCGGCTGGGCGGGGTCGTGGCAGGTAGGAGAGGGCACCCATGGGTGCAGTGGGACACCACTCACTCCCACAGGCTGTGGTGGGCAGTGCTGAACCCCCCTATGTCCCCACAGGGGTTGCTGCCATCTGCATGGAGAACAGCGAGGGAGGGAAGTGGATCCAGGAGCGCTACAAGTGCTCCCACTGCGTCCCCCCACGCCTGCAGCCCCACTTTGACCAGCACCAGCTGGGCTGGGACTGACGTGGCAGTGTCACCTCGTGTGTCCCCCTGAGAGGGACACATCCCCCCTGGCTCTGCAGGACAGGGATGCTCCTCGGTGGCAAAGGAACTCGTCCTCAGTGGCAGCCATCCATCCTCCTGTGAGCCTGGGGGCTGCACCCAGGGACAGGGACACCCACAGCCAGCCCCAGCCCCTTGCCCCCAGCCCCACGCCTTTCTTACAAAGCATAAAAAAGATTTTATTAAGACAAAAGGGAGCCCGAAGGCATCTCCTCCTGCAAGCAGTACCTGGGTTTGCATAGATACAGGAGCCACATGGGTGCTCCTGTGTGCCCCAGCCGGGGTGCCCAGGCAGGCCAGGGGTGCCCAGGCTGGCCAGGGGTGGCAGGGACGTCCCCTCGGGGCCGGCCGGGGTCGCCCCTCTTTGGTCCAGAGCACGGAGGGGTTGGGGCTGTCCCTCACTGGCAGCACTTGGGTTTCTTGCGGGGCGTGGACAGGTACAGGTCGCTCTCCTTGCTGCTGATCCCTGAGGGGCAGAGGAAGGAGGGAGGGTGGCTGTGAGGGTGGGGGGACACGGGGGACGCCCGGGCGGGGCTGGCCGGGGATTACTCACGCACGGTGTCGCCGATGCTGCGGGCGCCGCTGCCGCGCTCCAGCTCGGCCAGCACGCTGCTCTCAAAGGTCAGCGCCGCCACTCGGAAGAAGAAATCCCGCACGTTCTCCCCTGCCCCACGGGAGGAAGAGACCCCCTGAGTGCCCCCCGGGCTGGCTGATGTGGGATCTGCATTTCCCCACCCCGCTGGGACTCACCAGTGAGCGAGGACACAGCCCAGTACTCGGCCTGCATCTCCTGGGCCACCTTGAGGGCATCCTTCTCCATCAGGCTGTACTGGGCCGGGGTCTGCCAACCAGGCCGGGCACGGGTGGGTGACAGGGACAGCCAGGGCACAGCCTGCCCACAGGGAGGGGGACACACTCACGCTCAGATCCTTCTTGGAGCCCACCAGGAAGAGGATCACGTTGGATGGGTCGTTCTCCTTCAGGGCGTCAGCCAGCCACTGCCTGCGGAGCCACTGTCACCAGCTGGTGGCCAAGCACTGCTCACACAGCACAGCAGCCCCACAGCCCCTCTCTGTCCCTAAGGTCCCCACGCTCATCCCTGTCCCCTCCTCTTGGCCATGTGTCACCTACCGTGTGTGCTCCAGGGACCCCACGTCGTTGACATCGAAGACAATGACGATGGCTGGGGAGGAAGGAGGGTGAGGTGGGGACAGGGACAGGGACAGAGGGAGGGCGGCTGGGCTGCAGGGGGAGCTCACCCTGTGCTCCCCGGTAGTAGGTGGAGGCGATGCACTTGAAACGCTCCTGGCCGGCCGTGTCCCACCTGGGGGGGTGTGGGAGGTGAGGGGGGGCCGCAGGGGTGAGTGAGGAGGGGGCTGGCCAACACTCACAGCTGCAGGCTGAAGGGCACCCCCAGCACCTCGAACCGCTCCATCTCGAAATCCACGCCGATGGTCGCCTTGTAGTTCTTGTCAAAAGTGTCCTTGCAAAACCTGGGGGGAGTCAGGGGGGTATCAACATCCCCTGACCGCTGTGGGGGCTCAGTGCCCCCCGTCCCCTGGGCCAGAGCTGGGCTCAGCCCAAGGCGCTGCTGCCCTTTGGGAGAGAGGAGTCACTTCCCCCCTCTCCATCCCCTCCGAGCCTCCCCGGGGCTCCCGTTACCGATTGATCAGGCATGTTTTCCCCACCGAGAGATCGCCCACCACGATGATCTTGGATATCTTGAACCTGCAGCGAGGGGGACACGCGGGGGCTTAGCAGGGTGGGGGGCACCCCCGGGCTGTCTCCGAGGTGTTTGTGCTGGTCCCATCATCCCCGCTCGGCCCCTCGTGTCCGCAGTGCTCCGCATCCCGTGCCCTACGGTCTCCCTACCCGGTTGTCCCCCCGTGTCCCCCCCGCCCCGCATCCCCGCCCCGCCGCAGCTCATCCCAGACGCCCGCGATCCTCCGGTGTCCCTTCGGTGTCCCCTCGGTGTCCTCCCGCCCCGCATCCCGGTCCTGCCGCGGCTCATCCCGGAGCCCCCCGTGCTCTCCCGGAGTCTCCCCGGTGTCCCTCCCGTTCCGCATCCCGAACCCCCATGCTCCTCCGGTGTCCCCCGGTGTCCCCCCCGCCGTTCACCCCGGATCCTCGTACTCCCCGGAGTCCCCCCGTGTTCCCACTCACCCCGGTTGTCATCCGGACCCCGCGATCTCCCCGGTGTCCCCCCAGCTCCGTATCCCGAATCCCCGCGCCCTCCCCGTGCTCCTCCGGTGTGCCCCCGTGTCCCCCTCCCGGTTCATCCCGGATCCCCTCGCTCCCCCCGGTGTCCCCCCGGTGTCCCTCCCCCGGTTCATCCCGGATCCCCGCTCCCGCCCCGCTCTCCCCGTGTCCCCCCCGCTCCGCATTCCAGCGCCGTGACGCAGGGCTCGGCATCGGGCAGCGCCGGCAGCCACGCGGCACCCACGCCGGGACCCCCTCGGGACCCCCACCCGGGGCTGGCAGCACCGCGGGTCCCTGTCACCCCCCCAGGCCGAGAGCAGGGACCCCGAGCCCGCGGGACAGACCCCACGGTGCCCGTCCGCTGCTCCTGGCAGGCTCCGGCCACCGTGGGGTGGAAGGCGGGGCGGGCGTGCAGGGCGGCCTCCTTGCGGAAACACTGCGAGGGGACAAAGGGGGACAGCGGGGTGAGCGCGGGGCTCGGCGGGGACAGCCCGGGGTGGCGGGGCCCCCTCTCACCGCGGGCAGCTCGGCGATGACCCGGTCCCTGCGCACCGGGGCCAGCACGTTCATGGTCCGTGGGTGGCCGGGGCAGCGGGGATGGGATGAGGGTCAGGCGGGGTCTGGGGACACAGAGAGCAAGGGGTGGCCGTGTCCCCGTGTCACAGATGTCGCCGTGAACAGCATTGTGGATAGTGGTTGTCGCCGTGTCCCCATGTGGGGCTGTCCCCTTATCCCACACTTTTCCCTTGTCCCTGTGTCCTGATTCCCCACGTCACCAAGGATGGCTGTCTCCACATCCCTGCCACCTCGAGGTCCTTGTCACCTCCCTGCCACCCCGAGCCCCTGCCTGTGGCTGTCCCACGCCCCGTGTCCCAGCTGTCCCCGTGTCCCACATCCCGAGTGTGCCACCCCAGGGTGTCACTGTCCTCCTGTCCCCACGCGTCGCTGTCCCACACGCGTGTTCCAGCTGTCCCCATGTCCCGCCACCCTCACATTCCTGCACACCCGGGTACCACTGTCCCCACGATCCACCCATCCATCCATCCCCGTGTCCCAGCTGTCCCCACGGCCACTCCAGGCTATGGCAGTCCCTGCCCCGCAGTCTGTCTGTCCCCAAGTGCCACCCAGCCCCATCCCCGTGTCCCGCCGCTCCTCGTGTGTCCCCCCCGTCCCGTGCACAGATCCCGCTGTCCCCTCGCCTCATCCCAGTCCAACATCCAGCTCTCCCCGCCTCGTCCCTGTCCCCACGGCGAGGGAATGAAGCGGGGTGTCCCCGTTACCGCCAACCTCCCAGCGTCGGTAGCGGTGCTCGGTGCTTCACGCCCAGTCCCGGAGTAACCGGCGTCCTGGCCCCTCCCACGCCCCCGAACAGGGGCGTGGGAGGGGCCAGGACGCCGGTTACTCCGGGACTGGGCCATTGCGCTGCTACCACCGCGGCGGGATCCCGGTAATCCCCCGCCACCCCGGGGCTCACCCTGGTCCCGCACCGCCACGACGGCGGGGAGGGACAGTAGCGTGCCAGACTACAACTCCCATGACGCCCTACGGCACGCAGGACAGCTCTGCGCGTGCGCGCAGGAGTCCCTCAGAGAGTACTACCACTACCGGCATGCTCCAAGGATGTCGCGAGAGTTGGGCCGGAGGGGTGGTGGGGATTCCTTGTTGCTCCCGCGAGATTTGGGGGTATAAGCCCGTGCTGCGCGGAGCGGGAGACCCCTTTCGGCTTCCGCCTGGCCAAGATGGCGCCCAAGGCGAAGAAGGAGGGTGAGGGCGCGGGGCGCTGGGTCCGGGTCGGGGTCTCCGGGCGGCGTGTGGGACCCCGCGGGGTGCTGGTGTATGTGGGGGGAGCCGGGCTGAACGAAGCGGGGAGTGGCGCAGGGTTGCAGCGCTGTGTTCAGCGCGGGCACGTGGAGGGGATGGGAGAGGCCTGCCAGGTTGTCTGAGGGAGGTGGGGGGTGTTCCCATCTCGGTGCTAGGAATCCTGCGCGGCCAGGGAATGAGCGCCTTTTCCCGCACGGAAACGGGAGATTTTTAACTCAGTTGGGCGTTTTGGGGGCTCCTCGTGGTTGGATGAGGGAGCGCGGGCCGCTGGGTGAGGTCCTGCCGGGGAAGCCGTGCCCGGCCGGGGAGCGCACCCCGACCCTGCACATCTGTGTGGCGCTGACTGAGCTCTCCCCACAGCTGTGCCTCCGAAGACAGAGGCTAAGGCAAAGGCGCTGAAGGCCAAGAAGGCCGTCCTGAAGGGGGTCCACAGCCACAAGAAGAAGAAGATCCGCACGTCGCCCACATTCCGCAGGCCCAAGACGCTGCGGCTGCGGAGGCAGCCCAAGTACCCCCGGAAAAGCGCCCCACGGAGAAACAAGTGCGTGTGGGGAGGGGGCTCTGCCCTGCTGGGGGGTTTGGGGGGTTGGAGCAGCCCCTGAATGGGCTGGTGTGGGGACTTGGTGGTTTGGGATGCAGGTGATGATTTTATGCGACCAAAGCCTGAGAGTTTGTGATTATAACCTTAGGTGACTGATGCACCCCAAAAAAAGCCCCTGAAATTCAGAGCAGCACCTGCCAGCCCTCTGTTAATCACAGCATCTCTCTTGCAGGCTGGACCATTATGCCATTATCAAGTTCCCTCTGACCACAGAATCAGCGATGAAGAAGATTGAGGATAACAACACTCTGGTGTTCATCGTGGATGTCAAGGCAAACAAGCACCAGATCAAACAGGCTGTCAAGAAGCTGTATGATATCGATGTGGCCAAGGTCAACACGTTGATCAGGTGAGAAGGGGGAGGAGAACAGGTCCCTGGTGGCTGTGAGGTGCTTCATTTTGGCAGAAAATGGGAATACATGTGTGAGATTGAGCAGATGTGGGGTAAAGCTGCACTGCTGAGTGCAGCTTTGGACTGAGCACATCTTGGTGGAAGTGGGAAATGTTGGCAGAGCAGAGGGTTGGTTTCCTCAGGGAGCACTTCTGGCACCCTGGGAGTCCTGTGCAAATGATGTAAACTTCAATTTCACTGAGTAATGTGATGTTTCCAAAGGAACCACTGATGCACATGGGGGTTGCAGGAATGTGGAGCAGGGGGGAGGGAGGGGTTGTCTCTGTCCTGATGCCTCCTCTTCCTCTCTAGGCCTGATGGAGAGAAGAAAGCTTACGTCCGACTGGCTCCTGACTATGATGCACTGGATGTGGCCAACAAGGTGAGATCTCTTTGAAACTTGCAAGGGTTTTTTTGCACCTTGTCTCGTGTCTCCTCCACTGATTGTTCTTCATGAGGTATTTGTGTGGTGGCACTTGTGTGGCCCTGTAGCCAGACAGGATGTGAGTGCTGAGGAGCCACGTTCTCAGTCAGTTCAAGGTGATTGAGGCAGGCAGGAGGCAGAGGTGTTGCACAGTGGAGCAGGGGGATGCACAGCACAAGGATCACTGTGGGATGAGTGTACAAAGAGGGTGTGTGAAGCTCTTGGGCAGGTCTGGGAGGAGGAAGCCTTGGAGGACAGGAATCCTGGGGAGATGCAGTGATGTCTGTGGTGGAGGCTCTGCCTTTCTGCCACCATAACATCTGTTTTAACATCCTTTGCTTCTTTCCAGATTGGAATCATCTAAACTGCATCTGCCGGGGACTGTACAGACTAATAAACATTGTGACACCACTGAGGGCTCCTGTGTTCTGTGACAGCACAGCCCTGTGAGAGAGGGAGCACCCAGCAAAGTCCTGGGGCTTCACTTCTTTAAAGGGGCTCCTCCTTCCCTTCCTGCAGTGGGTGGGCAGAGCTGACTGCTCCACCCGAGGGTTTGCAGGGGCACTGCTGCCCTGCTCAGAGGTGTCTGAGATCCTGTCAGCATGAGGTGACACCTAAATCTCAAATATCTCTGCATTTACCCCCAGGCCTCTTGTGTCTTGCCTTTTCTTGCACAGGGTAATTGGGGATGTGTTTGTGATCAGTGTTTTGGGTGTCCCACATCGCTTCCTTGTGCAGCAGAGCCACAACAAAAACCTGTCAGTGGCTCTGATGTGACACAGGTGACCTGTCACACCATTTCCCCAGCCTATCAGCTCTCTGCTTATGCTGCAGGTTCACTTTGAGCCCTCCTGCTAATCCAGCAGTGGAGGCTTTGTGGGTTTTTCTGGCACAATCTCCATGTGCTTGCAGTGTGTGAGTTTCCCTGTTGCTGTTCCTCACGGGGTTCACTGTCCTCAGGGTTGTTTCCAAATACTGCTGTTGCTGCCTCTGCCTGTTTGGCTGTAAGTCTCCAGGTGAAACCAGATTTTAGTGTTTGGAGTCAGTAGAATGTGGAGCACTGGGTGAGCAGGCAGTGGGGGAGTTATGGAAAAGTCTCCAGGGTACTTGAGCTTAAGTACATACTTAGACTTGACTGAGAAAGATGATGAAAGCCCTGACCAAATATTGATTGGGGTAATTGGGCTCTTTAACGGTGGGACACAGAGTTCCTCCAGGCCTCTTGTGGAGGGTGGCAGGTTCCCAGGACAGTGGGGGATGGAAAGCAGGAGCTGCTCTCAGGTGGAGCTTTTTGCTGGGCTGTGTGGCCCTGGCCTGACACCCCTCACCTGGGCTGGGGGGAGGCGGGCAGGAGGTGCTCCCTGCCTGCTGTAAGGGGTTAAAAACTGCCTGGAGGGAGGAGTGCTGCTTCCCTGGTACCACCAACCCTGTGGGTGCATGGCAGCAGGGTCCCCTGACCCCCAGGCCACCTTTTTACACACAGTCACCCCAAGAAAGATGTGGGAGAAGTTGCCACTTTTGTAGCAAAGCTGCTGTGAGTGCTGGGCAAGGATTGGCTCTGGAGAGCCTGGATGTGCTGCAGGCAGAGGCTGGGAGGGATTCCACACCAGCATGACTTGCAGTCAGCCCTGGCCTTGGCTCAGCTCTGCCCAGTGGTGCTGCCCTGGTGCTTCACTGCCCTCTTGCTCCTGGCTGCCAGCCTGCCTGATCCTCAGCTGGGGATGCTCCTGCTGGAACCAGGAGGGGAACAGCAGGGAGCTGCCTCCTCTGGGAAGCTTTGTCATGCCTGGTCTGAGCCTGTGACCTGCTGGGACAGAGCTGTGTCTGCTTCAAGTAGAGAGACAAGGGGGATTGTGCAGCAGTAGGGGTGAGGGGAAAATTAACGTTTGAGCTTAGTTGTGATTGCAGATGCCATCATTTAAACTGCAGAGGCCACAAGGCTTCAGCTGCAGCTGGAAGATGCACACACAGCTGTTGGGATGTGCTGCTGAGAGCAAGGCTGGGCCCTGCCAGGGCTGCTGAGCTCTGCTTTGAGCATAGAGGGACCAGGAGCAGGTTTGGAGCTGGCATCGATCCCTGCCCACACTGTCCCAGCTATCACATCTCAGTTCCAGCTGCCAGGCTGCTCCTGGCACTGTGTCAGTGCACACCAGGGAGTCCCACCAGGATCCATCCACATCCTGTGGGTGTTTCCCAGCTCTCTGGTGGAAAGGTGATCCCCCACTGCCTCCCCTTAACCACTGGCTCATTTTAACCGCAGTTCTGTCTCTGCCTGAGCCGGGCAGGTGCTGGGGTGGGTGGGACACATCGTGCCCAGAGCAGGGGCTGGGCAGGAGTGCCTCTGAGCCCTGCTGCTAACTCTGATTCCGGAGCTGTTACCATCAGCAGGATTTGCCTCTCTGGTGCTCCACAAGACCGGCTGGGCCAGTTCTGGGCCAGAGCTGAACCCCCCTTCTGCTCCCACTGCTCTGGGAGAGCTGCTGGAACCACCCTGGTCCTGTGGCTGCAGGAGAGGGCCCAGCATGCTCACAGGGCTGCAGCTGCACTGTGCCAGTGAAAACTGCTCCAGGGGGATGCAAGCATGCAGCAATCTTCCAGGAAGAGCCCTTGGCCTCACATGGCTTTTCCATGCCAGCTCCACTTCACGTGGCTGCCGGGTGAGTCACACAGCCCAGCCAGGCTCCTCACCACCAGGCTGGAGACAGGCAGGTCAGGCACTGCCACAAGGCTCAGCACCTCTCCTGGTTCCCTTCAACTGTCCCCTGCACAGCCCTGGGTCTCTGGAGGAGCAGAGGAATGAGGAAGAAGAGGGCAACCCATCCACACAAGAGACAGAGTTGTGCTCAAGGCTCAGCCGGGTTGGCAGGACCCAGCAGGCTGAAATGTCCCTAGAACAAAGCCAGCAGCAGGTATGTGCCCTCTCCCTCCCTGGGAATGGGGCACATCTTCCCCACAGCCCCGGCCCAGGGGGAGTCCCTGACCTGCTCTGCCCCACAGAAGAGCCAGCCCAGGTGTGCTGCGGCAGCAGTAAATAGACTGATTTTAATGCACATTACACCCAACATCACCACGGGAGGGACTCCTCCCCTCCCTCACAACCCTTCCAGGCATCAGCTGCAAAGCACAGCCACCCCTGGCCCTCCAGCTGCCGGCAGGGAAGCTGGCTTGGGCTGCTTCTCCATCGGCCGTGCCTCTGGCTTCAGCAGCATCCCCGCGGCTCGGCGAAGCTGTCGGGCTGGTCCAGCAGGGGAGCGCTTTTAGGCAGCAGAGCGGGTGAAGGCAGGGCCTGGGGCCAGGGAGAAAGCCCTAAGGCACATCAGAGCAGCTTTGGAGAGCCCAAAACTTCCAGGAGCCGGAGCCTGGGTCCCCCTCGGCACGCACGTCTCAGTCTATCAGAAACTTCTCACCGTCTACATCTCTCCCCGCAGAGCCTTTGCGCAGGGAGGGGAAAAAATCGGAGCGGAGGAGGCGGGAGAAGTACATGAGGATCATGGCATCGAGCAGCAGGAGGTTGGCAGTGAGGAAGGCACCCTGGCCCTGCAGCTCCACGTGGCGGAGGAAGTAGCAGGTGAGGTAAGCCTGGGGCGCCAGGCGGAAGGCGAAGTACACCACCAGGTTGATGTATTTGTTGGCCTCGTAGAGCGCCGGGGAAGGCACGTTGCTCATCTTCAGCAGCATGCGCACCGTCAGGAAGATGTTGCTCACCTCCACCAGCAGCAGCAGCACCGCTGCCACCAGGAAGCGGCCTGTGATGATGAGTGAGACGAAGGCAGAGATGGCCTGGCACACACACACAGAGAACAGGGTCAGCTCGCCTTGCCCTGGGGAAAGCGAGTCCTTCCCTGCCCGCAGTGAGAGCACACAGTTCCCTCCACCCAGAGATCCCAGCAGGCACCTGAGAGCTTAGAGAAAACCAGATCCCCCAGGACCAGTTACACCTCCCTGTACTGGGTTGAGCCTCCAGCTCTTCCCCCTCCCAGCTCCCAGCCTGTCTGGCTCCAGGCGCTCGGAGCCGATGCTGGCAGGCGTCCTGCCCTCGCCTTGTTGGTGCAGAGCCTACCTGGCAGCCAGGGTGAGGCAGACACAAGGGCTCCAGCATGCCCAGGAACCTGGGTGGGCTGAGCCCTGGGGTGTGTGGTAGCCCCCCGTGCTGGCCATACTCACCATAGCATGGTGCACCAGGTACTCCCAAGAGGAGCGGGACTGATGGTTGAAGATGATGTCAAGGGTGTCATGGATGAAGTAGCCTGTGGGATGAAGGAGAGCGTTCAGAAGGTCTGGCTTGTGCACCGTGAGCCACTGTGGAAAGGAGGAGCAGCGAGGAGGAGGAGGAGGGTGGTGTGACTGTTTTTCAGGTGTCAGAAACATCTCCACCCTGTCTGGCTATGGAGAGACGGCCATTCCCTGGGGGTTGGCAGCCTGTGGGCTCCACGCTGTGATTAAGGCAGGAGGCATGGAGCTGCCCAGCCCTTGAGCCAGTGGCTCGTCCCGAGCCAGCATACCGGGCAAAACTGAGCAGGGAGTGGACAAAGTCCGGCGGGGTGGCTGCGGCCACTGCCCTGCCAGATTTCTTACCTGAGGAAAAGCAGACCAGCAGGTGCCCTGAGACGCTGTAGCCGTCCTGGATGTCGGAGAGCAGCTCCGGAGAGTGCCAGAGGCTGCGAGTGAGGAGAGCAGGAAGCGGGTCAGCCTAGCCTCCGGGACGGTGAACACCGGGACCCCCTACCCCCAGCTCACTCTCCAGGAGTGCCTAGCTCGCACCGTGTACACCGTACCCGCCTCTCCTCGCGCTGCCCTACCTGAAGAGGGCCCATAGCCCCGCCAGCACGGAGTGTGCGAAAGAGACGAGGAGATTCCTCCAGCGCCAGACGCGGCCGGGACGGCTCCTTACGGCGGCGGGCTGTGGCACGGCCAGGGCCAGGCGGCGCAGTGCCGCGAAGATCGCCACGCCGCCGCCCACCAGCGCCGCCGAGGCCGCCCGCCAGCCCGGGCCCATCGCGCCCTGTCCCGGCGGCGCGCGGCCGCGGGGCCACGCCCCATCCCCAACCACACCTTTGCTACGGACACGCCCCCCGCATGCGCCAGCGGGGCCACGCCTTCCCATTGGGCACTCCCCCCGCGTTGGCCGCGCCTCCCGCGCGCGCGCCTGCGCGGAGGTGGCGGGTTCTGTGTGGGCGTGGCCGCGGCGTTCATTGATAAGCGGCGCGCTGGCCACGCCCCCCCGTCCGTGTGTGTGCGCGCACGTGTGCGGAGCGTGGCGCGCCTGGGCAGGTGTGCGGGGCTGCTCGGCGTGTTCCTGCTGGGCGGGCGCGGGATTGAACTGTGCGCCAAACACCGCCCGCCCGTCTGTACCGGGCAGCGCGGGAGGGTGACTGCAGCCTGTGCCTGGCAGACGTTGCACATCTGTGCTCGGCCCTGCACATCTGCCACGGTGCTGCACAGCTGGCGTGGGCTTCGTACATCTGTTCTGCGCCTTGTGTGTGTTCCAGCACGGTGTGGCTCTCGCCGGGGATTGCGGCGCATTTTGTCGGGGGAGGATGCCCGGGAAAACATTTGGAAAAGTAGTGGGAGCAGCCACAAACGCTCACCTCAAGGTGTGCGGGGGGACTGAGGCACTCAGAGGTGCCCCCTAATACCAGGCTGCAGTAGGATAAGACTGAAAGGCGGTGGGATCCTGATTCCTGCGTGGGGGTCCCGCCCGATCGCTGCCCCACGCTGCAGGGCGCCGGCTTGGGCGACGGGGGCTGACCCCCTCCTCTGTGAGCCGGGCTGGCGGTCGCTAGATGGCAGCAGGGCCACGTGGCAGTGCCACCACTGCCACTCTGTCACAGTCCCCACTCCAGGACAGAGGCCGCCCCTCCTGGGTGCAGGGCAGGACCCGCTTCCACGCTATAGCCGCCATCGCGCCCGGGCTCGGGGTTGCTCGTGGTCCTGAGGGGTCTAAAGCAGGTCTGGGGGGCCATGGAGGGGACTCGTGCCCCTTGTGCTGGCTCCGCAGCAGCGCAGCCCCCGCAGTGGGTGCCCCTCGAGGCTCGGGGCTGGAGGCTGCTGGGGACACCGCCGCTCTGCGGGGGTGCGGGGGTCCTGCTGGTCCCGCAGTGTGGGCGGGCAGCCCAGCGCACCTCAAACCTCTCTGTCCCGTCTCTCTCTCTCTCTCATACCCAAGAGGGTCTGGCTGCCGGTGGCACTGAGGTGTCACCCAAACGGGGGTGGCGTTACCCCCCGACCGAACCACGGAGCCCCCCGGCCGTACACAGCGGCGCGCTTTGTCCGCCCGCGGCCGCCGTAGCAGCGCGGAAGTGTCTCCATGGAGACGGGAGGAGCCGGGCCCAGGGATGGAGAAATACGAGCGGATCCGGGTGGTGGGGCGAGGGGCCTTCGGGTGAGGGGCGTCGGGGATGGGCGATGGGGACGGCTATAGTCTTTGTACCTCCGGACGGGAGGCCTTTAAGCCGCTTCCCTGGGGCAGCGAGGCGATTGTGGCCGCGGCAATGCGGGGTCGGCCGGGGTGTGGCACCAGGGGGGACACGGCACAAAGTGTGTGACACCCCGGGGCGCGGGGATTGCGGGCGACCTGTGTCACCCCAGGGTGATGGCCAGGCCCTGCGTTGTGTCCCCTCTCCCCGCGCTGATGCCCTGTCCCTGTCCCCGCAGCATCGTGCACCTGTGCCTGCGCAAGGCCGACCAGAAGCTGGTGATCCTGAAGCAGATCCCGGTGGAGCAGATGAGCAAGGATGAGCGGCTGGCAGCGCAGAACGAGTGCCAGGTCCTCAAGCTGCTCAGCCACCCCAACGTCATCGAGTACTACGAGAACTTCCTGGAGGACAAGGCACTCATGATCGCCATGGAATACGCCCCAGGTGGGCCCTGCTGTCCCCTGCAGTGCCTGTAGCTGCTCCCTGGGTAGGTCCAGGGCATGCCAAGCACTTGGCTCTCTTTGGGTCAAGCACTTTGTGCTCCTTGTAACAATCCTGGGGTTTGCACCTCCAGGAGACCAAGCCTGTCTCTCTTGAGGAGACATTTTTGTAGAAGAGTATCTGTGGTTCTTGATGGACACCAAATTGACCATGAGCCAGGCGACCAAGCATTGATGCAGATTGTGGAGTCACCATCCTTGAAGATACTCAAAAGATTGTGGTCCTGGATAAGCTCATTGTCTCTCCTTGAGGAGTGACCTGACAAGGTCCCTTCCATCCTTAGCCACTCCATGATTATATCCCTTACACCTGCTAGCCATATCCAAAACAAGGAGATTTCAAGCCCCTCTGTCCCTGATCAGCATGCTACCATCTGCCCTGCCTCAAGTTTCAGCCACATTTCCCTGTGTCATCTCTGTTGGCCCCACATTTCTAGCAAGATTTCCTGTGGAGTTTCAGATGAAATCAGCATTTGCATGAGGGTTTTCTAATATCTGTATGTGAGCCCTGAATCTGGACCTCCCCTCCCAACAGGGGCCTCTCTGTGCCACGTGGCCTCTTGGACTGCAAGAATTCTGCTCTGCAGAACAGGCTGATCTTGTTCTGCCGTGGAGGTTTATGTCCTCTTCCAAGAGCTGTAATTTTAGTGTTTCTTTTCCTGCTTTTGATAATGTATCAACGATAACTTCTCTCTGGCTGTTTCTTCCTCCCACCAACTGCGCTGCCATTGTTCAGGAGCACTGGAGGATGTGCTGCTTATCCCACCAGGATGTGTTTATCCCACATGCTTGCCTTGTTAGGATGCCAAAATGGCAAAATCCCCCCGGTTTTAGGCCCAGGTTTGTGCTGTCCTGTGCCCACAGCCCTTTGTTTGCTCCTTGCAGGGGGCACTCTGGCAGAGTTCATCCACAAACGCTGCAATTCCTTGCTGGATGAGGACACCATCCTGCACTTCTTCGTGCAGATCCTCCTGGCCCTGCACCACGTGCACACCAAGCAGATCCTGCACCGTGACCTGAAGACCCAGAACATCCTCCTGGACAAGCACCGCATGATCGTCAAGATCGGAGACTTTGGCATCTCCAAAATCTTGAGCAGCAAGAGCAAAGCCTACACAGTGAGTGGCAGGGCAGCTTCTCACCCCCTGGCAGCAGGCTGGAAACTCTGGATTTGGTTCACAACCATCTCTGGGAAGTGGCTTTAGGCAGTGCTGCCTTGTTCCGTGGCTGATATCTTCATGGCTGAGTTTGCTGTGGCTCTGTGGGCTGCAGAAAAGTAAAAGGTGGGAGAGGATGAGGTGTCTGAGTCCATGGTGAGGGCAGGCAGGGTGGCTCCTGCTGGGGGTGGTGTTTGCAGACTCGTCTGACACATCCTTAGCAAATACATTCCTGCCTGTGCACTCCCATGCTGCCTTAATCTCCTTTCTCTGCTTGACATTTAGTGTCTCTCCCCACCTGGGCTAATCTGACCAGACGTTTGTATCACGCTCTGGGCTCTGATTCTCTCAAGTGGATAGAAGCAAAATTAGAGGCAATCACTGTATGTGTCACTGGAAAGGCAAATCCTCTTGCTTTTCACTGAGATTTTCAGGCAGCTGTTGATGCCAAGGGAACAAAAGCCCAGCTCTGTGGAGCTTTGCTTGGTGGTGTTCCAGCCAGCTCTGCACCAAACCTCCCTCTTTCCACCTCTCTGCCCCACTTTCACTGCACTGTGGCAAATTTTTGTCTCTTGTAGGTGGTGGGAACTCCGTGCTACATCTCCCCAGAGCTCTGTGAAGGGAAGCCTTACAACCAGAAGAGTGACATCTGGGCCCTGGGCTGTGTGCTCTACGAGCTCGCCAGCCTCAAGAGGGCTTTCGAAGCTGCGGTAAGAGCCGTGCGGTTTACACGTAACACAGAGAGCCGTGGCCTCTCACAGAGGTGAAAATGTGTGCCGGGATCACTTCTCTGTGAAGGCAGAGGGCAGTGCTGAGAGCTCCTTCCTCCTTGGCCTCGCCCCTGACTGCCCAGCCGCTGTTTGTGTGTTGTTCTCTCTCCAGAACCTTCCTGCCTTAGTGCTGAAGATCATGAGTGGGACGTTTGCCCCGATCTCAGATCGGTACAGCCCCGACCTGCGCCAGCTCATCCTCAGCATGCTCAACCTGGATCCTTCCAAACGGCCCCAGCTGAACGAGATCATGGCCCAGGCCATCTGCATCCGGCCCCTCCTCAACCTCTACACAGACGTGGGCAGCGTCAAAATGAGGAGGCAAGTGGCACTGCCACCTCAGTGTCCCTTGGGAGGGGCTGCCACAGCCCACAGCATGGCTGACCAGCTCACTGCCTCCCTTCTGAGCTCCAAAGGGAACATTTTCCCAATGCCACTCTGCTGTGCTGCCTAATGTGCAGCTGCTGCTGGCTGAGCTCGGCCCAGGGGCTCAGAGCCAGGCAGGTGCCATGGCAGGTGTGGGCTTGTCATCACAGTGACAGCAAACAGAGAGTTGTGAGCACAGGGGGAAGTGAGCTGGTGCCAGCTCTCCTCTCTCAGGTTGTTTAAAGCAGTGCTGGGAGTGATTCCACCCGTGGCTTCTGCTGTAGCTCTGCCCAGATTCTGTGATCCAGGGCTCTGCAGGACATTAAAGGCTGGATTTTGGTTTGGCAGGCCTGAAAAACCCTTGGCTCCGGTGCCCACAGTGACCCACAGCCGGACAGAGGGACGGGCAAGCAGTGCCAGGCAGAGGGGTGAGTTCTGGCATGGTGTGTTCTACTCAACTCCATTTAGAAGCACCCTTTCCTTTGGATGACACAAGTCAGAGAGGCACTCAGGGTTCTGGAGAGAGAAACTTTAGAAATATCACCTTCCCTGAGCTCTGGAGGAGCCCTGCAGCCCCTTGGACCAGCACAAGTCTGGCTCTGGCAGCTCTGCTGGCACCTGCACTGGCTGCTGCTGTCACTTTTCCGTGGGAGGAGAGTCAGGGATGCACATGAATGATTTCTCTGTGCCCCACAGGTGCCCGACGTGGTTCAGGCAGGACAGGAATCCCCCCTCCCCTGTCATCCATCTACACGTGGGGCAGTGGCATCACCACCCCTCTGCGCCTGCCCATGCTGAACACTGAGGTGGTGCAGGTCTCTGCTGGCAGGACACAGAAGGCTGGGGTCACCAAATCTGGGAGGCTCATCCTCTGGGAGGTGAGTGACAGGGAAGCTGGGATGTGGAGCCTTGGATGTGTGATTCCTGTGAAAAAGGCATTTCTGCTCACTCACAGACCCTGGCACTGCCTCCTCCAGGCCTGCAGTGCCAGCCAGGGTGTGGGTAATGCTGATAAGCCTGTGGAAGGGGTTCATCAGTGTTCTCCAAACCAGCTCTTCCATGGCTTCTCTCCACCAGGCTCCTCCCATGGGTGCTGCTGGGGGTCCTTCTCTCCCAGGAGCCACCGAGCAGCTCCAGCCTCAGTTTGTGTCCCGCTTTCTGGAGGGCCAGTCAGGAGTGACCATCAAACACGTGTCCTGTGGTGATCTTTTCACAGCCTGCCTCACAGGTGAGCTGCTGCCTCCTGCCTCCACCTGCCTGGATCCCAGAACCCCTTAAAACCCAGTGGGGGAGCCTGCTCAGAGAGGAACCAGAGAGATGCTGTGGGCTGGGGTGACACAGAGGCCTCTGTGGCCTCTCATCATGTGGGAGTCAGAAATGGCAGACATGGTCCTCCTGTGATGTCACACTGGTCAACTTGGTCCCAAACTGTCTGGTGTGGGGAGGGCCACAAACAGTTGGACTTAGGTGATCTTAAAGGTCTAAATTATTCTATGATTCTTTGAAATCTCCTGTGCTTGTTGTCCTGGTTGCATTGGTGTCACCTGAAACCAGAACTGAGAGTGGGGACTGCAGTGTGAGGAGAATCTCTGTCACATACTCTGTGAGTGTGACATGGGCACATGCAGTGACCAGCAAGGACTGATTTCACTGTGAGGAGTCAACGTGAGCTGCTGCAGGGCTGGTTATCCTCACACTGCAGGAAAGCAGGGTTTGAAGCCCCCTCAGACCAGCCCAGGAAGTGTTCTGGGTGGAAGTGGAGCATACACCAGTCCAAGGCCATGTTTGTGGAGCAAAGCCCTCCCAGTGGTCCTGTGGGAGCTCTGTTTGTTCTTCTCCTGGGGGTCAGAGCAGCAAACAGCAGATACACAGTGGGCAAACTCCATGGCCATGTGTTTATCCTACCTCCCATGGAGTTTCCTGCCACCTCTGTGCTGGGCAGCTGCTCAGGGACTGCCTCTGTGACTTTAACACCTTCACAGACCCTGGGGTTCTCAACTCCTGCCTACACAGCTGCAGCAATGTTATCTCAGTGCTCTTATCACTGCTGTTTGTTTGTCGAGCCGTTGCAGCACAGTGAGGCTGCTGCTCCCTGGGAGCCCCTGCAGCTCTCTGGAAGCTCCTGCAGCTCCCTGGGAGCCCCTGCAGCTCTCTGGAAGCTCCTGCAGCTCCCTGGGAGCTCACTGAAGGCTCTGTGACCCCTGCAGCTCGTTCTGAGTCAGAGCGGGTCCGATGTCCTGGGAGCCATGGCCACCCCTCGGCTGTGTCACCTCGCAGGGCCTCACGTGTGCCTTGCAGGGCCTCCCATGTGCCACTGACAGGGCTCCTTTCTGCTCCTGCAGACAGAGGGATAATCATGACCTTCGGCAGCGGCAGCAATGGCTGTTTGGGGCACGGAAACTTCACGGATGTGAGCCAGGTTGGTGGAGAGGTTGCTGGGTGTGCTGCTCCCCCGGGGTAAAGGATGGATCGTGGCTTCTGCACCACGTGAGGGGGCTCATCCCAGCTCCAGGGATGTGCATCCCAGGCATGCTCTGGCATCTGACCCCCTCCCCCTCGTCTCCGTGTCACTGCGGGTTTTAAAAGACCCAACCTGCCTCTCTCTTTCTCTGCCCCCCCTACACAATGATCCCTTTGAGCGTGGGGGAAGTCAAGAGCTGCCTTGTGGTTGCTGTTGGCAGGCTCCCAGCTTGGAGCCTGCCTCCAATCACACACCTGCCTGCTTCACTCTTGGCCTGCAGCTGCCAGGGTTCACTGAGAAAAGTTATTTTTCAAAGGAGCCAGTATTTAAAGAAGAGCTGTGTGTTTCCGATTGGCTCGGAGCACTGGGGCTGAGGGCTCATTGCTCCCTTCCAGCTCCTTCCTCGGATGTGGCAGCAGCCCATGGCTCCCAGCCGAGCCCGGGGACTGGTGCCATTTGTCACTGTGGTCAGCTGGCCCGTTTGTTCCTGCTCCTCCCAGAGCTGAGCTGCTCCCTGCTTATGGCTGGGGAGGGGAGCCCAGTTGGGAGCAGCAGCCAGATCCCAACAAACGGTGCTTTTCACTGGAGGATGATAATGAGTATGAGGCGAGGTGTCAGATCTAACAGCAGGTCACAGCAGGGGCCGGGTGAAATGTGGAGATCCTGCTCCCTCCACCCCCTAATGAATCTGAGCCGTTAACTCACAGCTCCTCTGAGCCAACACATCCTGCACCAAGCCCCTGCCTGCTCAGGGCAGGCGTTCACAGCCCCTGGCACTCCCCACATGGGCAGGGGGGCGAATCCCAACCCTTGCTGAACCTCTTCCCTCTCCAAACTCTCGTGCTGGCTGCTTTCTTCCGCCCCAGAGATGTTTGCATTATCTTCTGTGCTGTGTGCACGTAGTCTCTTATCCCTTTGAAGCCTATTTGGAACAAAAAAAAAAAACAACCCAGAAGTTTCTCTGTTGTTTGTGTTGGATGAACACTGGGATGCTGCCAGCGCTGTGTTGAGTCTGGGGGGGCCGGGTGGGAGGGATGGGAGCAGCCGGGCAGGCTGGGAGGTCTGGGCTGACGGCTGCTGCTCTTCCCCTGCCAGCCCAAGATTGTGGAGGCCCTGCTGGGCTACGAGATGGTGCAGGTGGCCTGTGGTGCATCTCACGTCCTGGCGGTCTCCAACGAACGGGAAGTGTTTGCCTGGGGCAGGGGGGATAACGGTAAGAGAAGTCTGTTTTGCAGAACAGGGCTTGTGCCTGTTCCTGCTCCCTTTGCTGGCCCTGCTTGCCCACAGTCTCCTCCACGTGTGCCAGGGTGGGTGGCTGTGGAGGAGCTGCAGCTGTTTTGCTGCACACCAGGGTCCCTGTGCTTTGGGTTTTGCTGCTTTCTGGGATCCCGGGCTGGGCTCTTGCAGCAGCTGTGTCAGTGCTGCTCTCAGTGGGGCTGTGCTCAGGGTGTGTTGCCATCAGCTGTTCCCTGGTCTGTTCCTCCTACCAGGTCGGCTTGGGCTGGGCACCCTGGAGTGCCACAACTGCCCCCAGCAGGTCACAGTCCCTCCAGAGCACGAGGCTCAGAGGGTCATCTGTGGCATTGATTCCTCCATGGTGCTCACAGTGAAGAACCAGATTCTTGCTTGTGGGAGCAACAGGTAAGAGGGGTGAGGGTCCACATTTTATCCTCCTGGGCCTATCTGTGTTGTGACCAAGGGGCTCCAGAAGACATCCCTGTGTGATCCCAGAGATTTTCCCTGTGCAGGTGTAACAAGCTGGGCCTGGACCGGATCAGCTCAGCAGAGGAGCCTTCCCCAGAGGACCAGGTGGAGGAGGCCACTGTGTTTGTGTGTGCCCAGTCAGCCCCCTTGAACCAAGAGCCCATTGTGTGTGCTGACATTGGTACAGCACATTCAGCTGCTGTCACAGGTGAGGGTGTGTGCCCACATTCTGAGAGGGGACACCTGCATTTTCCCTGTCTTCCTTCTGCCTGTTTCCCATGGACAGTCTCTCAAGAGACACCCTGCTCTCAGTGTTGGAGCTCTGTGGAGCAGAATGCTCAGCCTGAAGACAGCAAGGGGTTTCAGTGTGTCCCAAGTGACACCCCCTTGTGTCTCTCCTCTCTGCTGTCAGCCTCTGGCCACTGTTACACCTTTGGCAGCAACCAGCACGGGCAGCTGGGCACCAACTCCTGCCGCAACAGCCGCGTGCCCCACCTGGTTGTGGGGCTGGAGACCATGAAGGTCACCGTGGTGGCTTGTGGAGATGCCTTCACTGTGGCCATTGGAGCAGGTGAGGCTGAAGCCCCCATGTCCTGGGCTGCAGCAGGCCAAGGCAGGTGTGCAGTGAGGTGTTTATGTCCCTTTGCAGATGGTGAGGTGTGCACGTGGGGGAAAGGAGCCAGGGGACGCCTGGGCAGGAAGGATGAGGAGACAGGAGTGCCAAGGCCAGTGCAGCTGGAGGAGACACATCCATACCTGGTGACCTCTGTTGCCTGCTGCCACGGGAACACGCTGCTGGCAGTAAAGCGTGAGTAAAGGCTTTGTGCCTGTGATTCTGCCATGAGGACCCAGCCAGACTGGGGCTGTGCTGAGTAACCCTGGCATGTAAGCTCACTGTTATTCTAGTCTTTCTTGAGCTGTAGATGAATAGAAATAACTTCAAGCCCAAAATAATTCCCCTACTTCCCTTCAACTCTGTGACACTGCCTCTCCCACTGGGCAAGGGGAGCAAAGGGATGGCAGAGGCTGTCTGGTGCACTCCCAGACAGGTAGGCTGGCCAAGCTACCCTGCCAGCGGTCCACTGAGTATCCAAAAAGAGCAGCTCTCTAATTGATGCTGCTGAAATAGAAGCTGAGATTTGAGGCGTCATTTTGGCTGCTGCCTTGCCATTGTGGTTTGGAAAAGATAGCAATGGTTTTGTGGTTCCTCTCTGCTGGGGCCAAAGGCAGCATCGTGGCTGGGTTAAAACGTGCCCATGGCGTGACCTGCCCTTCCTGCCTGGATGCACAACGGGAGCCTGGCCCAGACTGCTGCAGGGGCCTTTCTTCCTCCTGTGCTGGGCTGATGATGGCCTCAGCCTGGGCTGAGGGATTCCAGCCCCAGCCCACTTCAAGGAGGCTAATTACAGCCCCGAGGGGAGGAGGCCCGGCTGACAGCCCCAGAATCAGCCCTGGCTCTGTTCCTCCCCTGCAAGTGCCCAGCTCTCATGTGATGTTTGCTGCCACGTGAAGGGGCAGGGAATGGCCGAGTCCCCAGGCTCAGGAACAAGTAGGGCATTTGTCATGGCAGTAAAAGGGTTTTGTCTCTGCAGGAAGACTGCAGGCTGCTCTCCCCTTCCGCTGCTTGAGTCTCCCTGCACTCTGTGGCAGCTGGTTTGTGGGCTCCCACCTGCAGCACTGTAAGAGCAGGCACTGAGTGTGTACCCCCACTGCTGTCCCTCTGCCCAAAACCTTGTCCTGTCCCAGTACCAGGAGTGCAAACTCAGCGGTGTGAGGGCAGCAGCCTTGCCTGCCCCAGCATCCCTCAGCAACCAGCGTGCAAAAAAGCACTGAGAGCTCTGTAAAAAGCTGAGATTTGGGCTTTTCACACAGCTCAATCTGCCTGGAAATTTCTCCAGCGAGAACACGAGATCTGGTGACACATGTGATGTCATTGCTGCTGTGATCTGGCCCGGGAGGGTGCTGGCACAAGCAAGCTGCACTCTACCTTTGGGGTGGCTGTTCTGCTCCTCCCATGGGACCAACTCCACTTTTGACTGGCTTGGGCTGCTGCCCAGGTTATCATGAGCTCCTGCTGCTCCCTTCTCTCAATCCCACTGCAAACAGAATAACTGGGAGAAGCCAGGCTGGAGAGGAGGAGAGCACAAACCTCAAGAGATTGCATTTTGTCCTACTGGGTGTTGCCTTGCTTGTGCCACTGCTTAGGTCTTGCAGTGGCTTCCTGTCGGGAAGAGGACAGGGATTTTGGTGCCCATCTGTGGGATATTAGGCTTGTGTGGGGCAGAACACTTCTTGTAGCTTCATCAAAGTGGGCTTCCAGCTAAATCTCAATCTTTTCTCTTTTTGTTTCAGCTGTCGTGGAGGAGTCGCCTTCCCAGTGAGTGAGAGCAGCCACATCCTGCTCTTCCTGCTGCCCACGGTGGCCTGGCTCAGACACACTCCAGGCTCCAGAGCTCCTCAGCTGCACTCTGAAGGCAGCAGTCTGGAAACAGAGAGCTCCTAACGATGGTTCCCAAGGAACCAGACCTGGTCTCATTTATTGAATTGTCACTGTGAACCTCCAGTGCCTGAGAGTCACTGCCCTGGACGTGCCCAGAGCTCTGGTGCTGCCTTCAGGGGGTCACACCGTGCCTCTTCCCCTCCCTGCTGGAAGTGCCTGTGTGGAAGAGTGAGGAGCACAGAGGTTGTTTTCCTCTGTGGAAACTGTTTCTGGTTACAAAGCCCAGGCTGACAGCTCCGTGTCTGAGAGAGCTGTCAGCCTTTGCACAGCAGCGTCTGGAGTCAGGGCCCCAGGCGCTGTGCTGGGTGACTAAATGCAAACCTCTTTGCTAATTAGAGATGTCTGTCCTTTCCCATCCCCCCCCTAAAACATTTCACCCATTTATTGAGCACACTTTGGAGGGTCCTGCCTGCACGGCTGGCCGAGCTCTGCACGAGCAGCCTCCCTGTGCTGCACAGCTCTCCCCAAATGCTGCCTGGAGCTTTCCAATTACAGCCTCCCCTGGCCCCAGGAGCTCGCTGGAGGATCCTCCAGCTGACATTTGTCCTCAGGCTCCTCAGTCCTGCTGCTGACCGGCTCACTGGCTCCCAGCTGAGCTAGGGAAGGCAGCAAAACACAGCCAGTGATTGTCAGTACTTGGAAGTTTTTTAACCCAGTTTTGTCCAGGGAGCTGATGAGTTTCCACCAGGGGTCTTAGTGGGCAGGAGAAGCACATCCATGTGTTATGGACAGGAGTCACGTTTTTTGTCTCCAGAAGGGTCGTTTCCTTTCCTTTATTTTTTTCCTCTTCTTTTCTTTTTTTAACTTACATTTGCCCTGGGCCATTTTTTGATGAGCTTCTGTCTCTGATCTGTCTGACATTGCAAATGCTCTTGCCTTTCACATCCATCTTTGTGCTGTTGCCAATCTGTTGTGTATAAAGTCAGTGCTTTCATAAGCTGACTGAGATGAAATCTCTCTAATTATTTTTGTGATTCTTTCCTGTTTTCAATGAGGGAAACCTCGACGGGCTCTGGTAAAAGCCAACTGATCCCTCTGTCATGTGGAAGGTAATGAATTTCTGCAGCTCTCCTGCCCGTCCTTCCCTCCCCTCGCAGGCTCCAGCTGGGGAAGGGAGCAGGTCCCGTCCGGCCGGGAGAGGCGTGTGCAGCCCTGGCTGCAGACACAGCCTCCCTCCCTCCCTCTTTGGCTCCTGGCAGGGTGGGTGCATGGGTTTTCCCCTGCCTTTTTTGTTTCTTGTGGAGCTGCCTTTTCAGGCGGTTACACCCTGCAATCCCAGGAAGCCGACTGGAATTCAAAGGTTCTGCCAGTCCTTTGGCACTTTCCTGTGCTGCAGGTTACAGACACAGCTCAGCGCGGTGTCGGGGAAGGTGCTTTCCCTTCCCAGACCAACCTGGGCACCAAAGTGGTTGCAGGGCTGGGTTCAATTGCCTCAAAGCCTCTCTGGGCCACTGCCTGTGTGGAGCTGGCAGCAGCTCCAGCTCCTTCCAGCATCAGATTTCTCTTGCCTGTGTTGTGCAGAGCTCTCAGGGCTCCCCTCGCCTCACACCACATCCCATAGGAAGGGGCTGGTGCTCCTCCTGCAGCTTGGCCGGGCCTGAGGGTTGGCTGGGACAGCAGCAGGCAGGACAGAGGTCCAACACCCTTTGTCTTGTCAGTAGTGGCACCAAAATGCCACTGCTTCAGGAACTAAACTCTTCCTGCTCTAGCTGGGCTGCCAAATCCAGGGGTGCGGCCCCCCCACCTGCCTCTATCAGTGCGCTGGTGTGAGGTGAATGATTTTATGGCTTAATGACACCTTTGCACTGCACTGCTGGCACTGGAGGTGTCACCAGCCTGAATATTGGGATCCTTTGCTCCAGACTGGGCAAACCAGTGTAGACCAGTGCCCTTTGTGCTGGGCTGGGGGCTGCGGGGAGGGCTGGAGCCCTCGGGATTTCACAGCCTGGGCTCTCCACACAGGAGTTCAGCTGTGGAGCCCAGCGAGATCATTTGAATAATTTAATACCGGGCTGTGACCAAGCCTAGCGAGAGGGTAAAGGAAACAAAGAGGCCCCCAGCCCCGAGCAACAAAAGCTCCTGCAACGACAAGCCGAGGCATGTCCGTGCTGCCGGAGGCAGAGAGCAGCCCGGGCAAATAGGCCACTTGCATTCCTCACGTCTGCTGCTTTGTTTCCCTGCAGAAGCTCCCGGTGAAATCTGCAGGTCTCGGGGCTTCTCCCTTTGTCCTTTTTTTGTTCCCGTGTTGTGTGGGGCTGGTGCTGGATCGGTGTCCCCGCGGCTGTTCCTGCCGAGGAAAGGCAGAGCTGGCGGGGAGGGGATGCGGGGTGAGGCTGCCTGGTCCCCAGTTGTGCATCCCGGTGCGGGTCCCCTCTGGCCGTTGTCACCCACGGCAAGGCTGTCCCTGTTCCAAACCAGATCCTGCTGACTCGGGGCCATTACTGTAGCAGGAAACTGCCTGCTGATCCCGCGGCTGATTTATTTTGATTCCGGCACCTCTGCCGAGGCCGTATCCTCATTCCCACGAGGCTTAGGCAGGAGGTGCGGCCGCTGTCCGTCTGTCCGTCCGCCCGGATCCCTTACCCCTGCCCTCCCCGGGCACGAGGCCCCGGCAGCCGGGAGAGGAGAGGACTCTCCCCACTCCTTTCCCTGCGGCGAAAGGCTCCACCTTAACTTGTTTAGAAGCCGGAGCGTCGGTTTTGTGTCCCTCCAGTTTGAGTAAAATAAGAGGCGGAGGGATGGAGCAGCAGGGAGAGGCTGGCGAAGAGGACAAGAGGCCTCTCCGAACTCAGATGGTTTCAAGAAGCGACCCATCATGGGAGACAGGGAACATATCACCTCCACAAAGGGAATTGCCCCGAGTGTCGCCTTTGTGTGAGACAAATGCCTGGCTGTGATGTTGAGTGCGGGGAGGGCTTTGCTCGGGGAGAGGGGAAAAGGAGGGATCTTTGTTTGCAGGGTCTGACACCTCCCCACCGCCCTGCCGGCACAGCCAGCACCTTCTGATGGCTTTGTCAGCTCCTGGCTAATTAGCAGAGATGCTCTTCAGTGAGGTTAGGGAAGAATAATTTTAAAACATCAAAGAGAAGCAGTAAATAATGATAAAAGTCGGCTGTTTCATGGTTGTCATTGGAGGCACAGGCTGCCTGTGTTTACAGGACTGATGTGTCCTGTCTTTGGAGTCCCATCAAGGACCCGTCCTTTTGGCCTGAACCTTGTCCCACAGTCGTGTCCAGGGACATTTTCCAGTCGGGGCCCGGTCACAGCGTGTCAGGGACAGTGTCTGGGTTGTGCCTATCTCTGGCTGGAGACAGCCTGGCTCCGGGCTCTGCTGGCACAGAGTGGCAGAACCAGCTGGACCATGGGGCTGCTGCCCTGGGGGTGCCACAGCCCTGAGCAAACCCGGCTGGGGAGCACCTGAACCCCAGCTCAAGGTGGCTGCTGCTCCCCTCAGCTCCCTGTACGGTTGTTTTTACCTGTCGGGTTTCAGTATCACTGGGAGCTGGTTAAAGTTTAGCTCAGCGCTCTCCATCATCTGAGCACAGCCTCACGTCTCCTGGTAAATCCCCTGCTGATGGCAGCTCGTGCTCAGTGCACCCCAGTACAAGGTTCCCTGATATTTGGGAGCCCCAGCGCAGCTCAGAACAAACTGCCATCCCTCAGGGTAACCCCAAAAATGAGCCACCCATCCCCTCCCTGGCAGCTCTGGCAGCGAGCAGGCTGCATCCCCCCGGGCTGCTGCAGGGTTTTATTTTAAGCAGAGCCTCTCAGGGAGAAGGGTAACGTGAGCTCCTTGAGTGACAAGTGATAGAGCTCGACTTGCTCAGCGTGTCCCCCAGGAATCCCTCTCCTCTGCCATTTGCTAATTGAAAACTGCTAACATTTGGGTCTGGAGCAACTGCCGCCCTTAATGGGAAGCTGGCTGGAGTGAGCGTTGGTGGGACTAACACATGCTCACAGCCTGTCATCTGCTCGGCTCCATCTCTGGGGAAAGGGGCAAATACTCCCATATGCTGCTCTGATTTCTCAAAGAGTGACGAGGGGGCTGGAGCCAGACAGATTTGCTTTTATTCTCCCTCCTCCAGGCTCTTGCTCAGTTACAAACCGTGGCTGGAGGGAGGCTGTGAGCCTGCGGTGTGAGTTCCCAGCGAGACAAAGCCACAGGAGCTTGTGTCCCCCTCGTTCCTGCGGTGTGGAGGGCTCAGGGCAGCCCCTCCGTGTCCTGCTGTGGGTGATGGCTGGGATATGAGCTGCTCTGTGGTGGGAGCAGGCCTGGAGTTGTATCCCACCTCCAGCCTGCTCAGGGGCACAGCCGTGCCCTCGGGCTGCCTGCAGGAGTGTGGCACCCCTGGGACACCTCTGAGTCAGGGAGGGCATGCAGGGACAGCGAGGACACGGCCGTGTGTGCCCGCAGAGCCCCGGGCCGGGGGAGGCTGCAGGGGTGAGGGGCCGTGTGTGATGTGATGCTGATGCTCCCCAAACTCCTGCAGTGGCCGTTCCCGGTGTGGCGGGTACCAAACCCACCAGTGGGGTGCTCCCCATGTCCGTAGGGTGCCTGTCGCCATGTGCTGCCCCCCAAACCCCTCGGAGGGGCTGTTCCCGGGGGGATGCTCCCCGAGCCCCCGGGATGCCGGAGGGGCTGTTCCCGGGGGGATGCTCCCCAGGATGCCGGCACCGCTCCATCCCCCCCCGTTCGGCGGAGGCGGGGTCGGGCCTGGGGGCGGTGGCGATGCCGGTGCCGTCCCCCGTGGCGGGGCGGGCTCGGGCCGGTCCCACCGCCCCGTCCGGCCTCCGGGCGGAGCCGGGCACGGAGCGCGGAGCGGAGCGGGCGCGGGGCGGCGGCGGCGGCGGCAGCGGCGGGATGCCGGGCTACGACTACAAGCTGCTGGAGCGGCCGCGGCGCCGGGTGCTGTGCCCGCTCTGCGGGAAGCCCATGCGGGAGCCCGTGCGCGTCTCCACCTGCGGCCACCGCTTCTGCGACACCTGCCTGCAGGAGTTCCTCAGGTGAGACCCCGCATCGCCCCACGGCACTCTCGAGCTGGGTTACTCCGCGCACCCCTTCCCCCGTGGGGTGCCCCGGTCCCGCACCGCCCGATGCGGGCTCCGCACCCCGGAATGCCCCAGGGGTGCTCCTCGCCATGGCCATCCCCCATCCGCCGCCGGGCCCGGGCTGCGGTGTGCCGGGGTGCCCCGAGAGGGGTGCGGGGTGCCCCGGGCCCGGGAGGGAATGCGGGATAACCCGGGAAGGGGCGCGGGGTGCCTGGGGGTGCGGGATCCTGGGGAGAGATGCGGGGTGCCCGGGGGTGCGGGATCCTGGGGAGAGATGCGGGGTGCCCGGGGGTGCTCCGGGCAGGGAACGGCTGCCGTGTGCCCCGGGAGAAGGCGCGGTGTGCCCCGGGAAAGCTGTGGGGTGTCCGGGGAAGTTGCGGGGTGCCCCGGGCTGCCTCGGGCCAGGGAAAGGTGCGGGATGGGCGCCCGGCGGTGCCCCGGGGCAGGGAGCGGGTGCGGGGCGCGCCCAGCCCGTGACAGCCGCCCCGCGGGTGCAGCCGCCCGTGGCCCCTCTCGCTGAGGAGGAGGAAGAGGAGGGCCGGGTGAAGCCCGGAGCGGCGAGTTTCGAGAATCGAGCTTAACCCCTTCCTGCCCCGGCCCCGCCGCAGGAAGTGGCCGGGGGTGTTTTTGGGGAGGGGTGTACGGCCGATCCCGGTGTCCCTGAGCCCACGGGTGAGCGCGACCCGGCCGTGTGCGGGGAGCGAGGAGCCGGGGCCGCTTCCGAGCCCCGCGGTTGGGACCCCGGTACCGGAGCAGGGGACGCGCGCGGGGCCGATGCTGTCCCGGGGGTCCCGCGGGGCACGGCCAGGGGGTGCCAAGCGGTGCCAAGCGTCACCCCGGGCCTTTCCCCGCCTTTCCCAGCCGAGCGACCTTCGCCCGGGGACAGCTCACGGGCACCACCGTCACCGGGGCCGGTTTCTGTGAAACCGGGCGTGCCCCGGGACACGTGTCAGAGCGCATCTGTCCCCCCGCGCCCCCGCACCTTCCTGACGGGGGGAATGGCCTCGGGGGTCCCCCCTGTGAGAACAATGCGTGCCCAGGATCAGTGTGGGACTCCCATGGGCTGAGCCATCCAGCCCCACCGCGGTGCCGGGGGGTACCGGGGGGTACCGGGGCTCCCACCCCATCACCTCGCTGTGCCCCAACACGCCGTGAAGGTCAGAGGCAAGGACGGTCCCCCCGGGTGCTGCCTCAGCACATTCCCTGCCCGGCCAAGCGTGAGGAATGGGGAGGCTTTGTCGGGGATTAGGCGCTGGCTTCGGGTCATCGTCCCAATTCCTCGCCAGCCCCAGCACCCCAACACCGGGCACGGGGTGCGGGCACAGCCTGGCAAGGCAGCAGAGTGATCCCAGCCACGAGGCAGTGCCACGGGTTCAGAGCCCGGCCCTGTCTGCGAGCACCTTATCTTGGTGTATGGATCCACCTTATCTCGGTGCATGGATCCACCTTATCTCGGTGGATCCCTGATGACTCCCACAAAACCACCTGCCACAAACAGAGTGGGCACGTGGCTCACGTGGGTCACACCCCACGGTTCCTGGGGTTCATGGGGTTCCTGGGGTTCACTTGCACTCCCAGCTCAGCGTTAGTGGCTGCAGGGGACACGGCCAGGGAGCCCCGGCTGGCGCGTGCCCGGCGGCACTGCTGGCTCTGTCCTGGTGTCTCACATCCACTTGGCAGCTCCTGTCGAGGCCACACCAGCGCCTGCCAAGGGCTTGCAGTGATTAGATGGGCACAAGGATGTCCTGCCTAGACAGCTTTGTCCAGTGTCACCTCAAAGACAGCAGAGCCACAGGGTCCCTTTGTGTCTCTGCTGCATGTCCCTGTAGGCAGCACCTGTGGTCTCCCACCCCAGTGTCCATCAGGGATGGTGCATGGACACCCTCTCCTCCCCCTGGGCACAGTGATGTGTAGGCCAGAGGTGATGGTGACTCCTGGCCAGCCTTGTCACAGACCAGGCTGCCTTTTGGCTGGGTCCTTGTGTCCACTTCATGCTGCTCCTCTGTCCTCGGGGACAGCTCTCAGGAGGAACAGCCCATTCTGGGGCCCCAGCAGGATGGGGACCCCTCAGGGGGGCTGCCTGTCCCCCTGTCCTGACTCACCGAGGTGGCTGCTGGGGCCATTTCCTGTGGAGCCCCAGGGCTGCACATCTGGCGCCCAGCTGTTGCCCTCCCCCACCTCCCCTGGGCCCCGGCACCTGAGGCTGCGAGGCCACCCCGGCCCTGCCCTGCCGGTCCCTCGGGCCACAGCCCCCTCCTGGCACCCTCCTTAATCCCAGGGGCCGGGATGGGCCCGGGGCTGCCGGGGCTCCAGATGGTGCCACGCTGGCTGGCGGCGGCTGCCCAGGCCCCTGGGGACCGGGCCGGGGGTGGGGGGCGGCCTGGGGGGTGTCTGGCGGGGGCATTTCCCAGCTCAGACAGATGGAACAGGATTAGAGCCGTGGCTGCCCCAGGGTGGCGGCTGGGTTTGGTACGGGGTGAGCGCTCAGCAGTGCAGGGACAGCAGCAATGTCCTGGGGTGGGATGGGATGGCAGGGACCCGTGGGACATGGTGGCTGTGTCCTGGGGTGGGAAGGCAGGGACAGTGGGACATCATGGCTGTGTCACTGGTGATCCTCAGTGACCCTGAGCCTTCTGTGTCTTGCAGCGAAGGCGTCTTCAAGTGCCCGGAGGATCAGCTGCCCCTGGACTACGCCAAGGTGAGCCTGGCACAGGGATGTGCCCCCTGCTCCAAGGGGACATCCCCACCCAGGGGCTGTCCCCAGCTCTGCACAGCGCCTGGCACAGCCCTGCCAGCCTGGCACGGGCGCCCAGGCGGAAGCAAGAGCCCTTTGTGCCGCGGGCCGGGAGCGGAAACCAGCTCCCGACAAAGGGTTCTTGTTGGTGTGCCCGGGGGGATCCGGCCCCGGGCAGCGTGCCCAGGGCTCCCAGCCAGGCTGTGCGGGGGGCTCTGTGCCCCCACAGCTGGTGCAGGATGCTGATACCGCCCTGCTGCCCCTGCAGATCTACCCCGACCCCGAGCTGGAGGCGCAGGTGCTGAGCCTGGCCATCCGCTGCATCCACAGCGAGGAGGGCTGCCGCTGGAGCGGGCTCATCAAGCACCTCCAGGTAGGGCCTGGCAGCATGGGGAGGGCAGAGCTGTACCCTGAGGCCTCCCCGTCACCATTCCTGTGTCCCCCAGGCCCATCTCGGCACCTGTGGCTTCAACGTGATCCCGTGCCCCAACCGGTGCAGCGCCAAGCTGAGCCGCCGGGACCTCCCCGAGCACGTCCAGCACGGCTGCCCCAAGCGCAGGGTCAAGTGCGAGTTCTGCGCCAGCGACTTCACTGGGGAGGCCTTCGAGGTGGGCACTGGGGGGGACACTGTGGGGGACATGTGGTCATTGTGCACTCTGGCTGTGGGGGCACCGTGTGTCCTCACCCTGTCAGGGCTGGCTGGTGAGGGCAGCCAGAGGGTGATGACACCGTTGCGGTCCCCAGGGCCACCAGGGCACGTGTCCCCAGGAGAGTGTGTACTGTGAGAACAAGTGCGGGGCCCGCATGATGCGGCGCCTGCTGTCCCAGCACGCCCTGGCCGAGTGCCCCAAGCGCACCCAGCCCTGCACCTACTGCTCCAAGGAGTTCGTCTTTGACACCATCCAGGTGAGATGGAGCCCTCGGGGACCCTCACCCTGCCAGCTCCCAGCCCCAGCTGACCCCCAGCCTCTGTGCCTCCCCAGAACCACCAGTACCAGTGTCCCCGGTACCCCGTGCCGTGCCCCAACCAGTGTGGGACACCCAGCATTGCCCGGGAGGACGTGCCCACCCACCTCAAGGAGAGCTGCAACACTGCCATGCTGCTGTGCCCCTTCAAGGAAGCTGGCTGCAAGCACCGGGTGAGTGCTGTCCCTGAGACCAACCTGCCCTGGCATCCTTGGGCATGGGCTGCTGTCCCTGCTGTGTCACAACACCCCCTCACTGCTCCTGCCCCAATGTCGGTCCCATCCCTTGTGCTCGGTCCCATCCATGTGGCCCCATGACCTCACCCGTGTGTTGGCCACTCAAATGTCACCCTGCCACCCCAACCAGGTATCCCTGTGCCACCCCGTGTTCTCATGACATCCCTGTGCCAGTACCCCCATGCTCCAATAACATCCCCATGTTATCCCCACAGTACCTCCCTCTCCTGTTCCATGTCCTCCTGTCCCCATGCTCCAATGTTCCTGTCCCTATGCTCATGTCCTCCTGTCCCCATTGTCCCCATGCTCATGTCCTCCGGTCCGCATTGTTCCCATGCTCATGTCCTCCTGTCCCCATGCTCCAATGCCATCCCCATGTTATCCCCGCTGTATCTCCCTCTCGTGTCCCCGCTGTCCCTGCCACCCTCCTGCTGACAGTCCCGCTGTCCCCGCAGTGCCCCAAGCTGGCCATGGGCCGGCACCTGGAGGAGAGCACCAAGGCCCACCTGGGCATGGTGTGTGCCCTGGTGAGCCGGCAGCGGCAGGAGATCCTGGAGCTGCGCCGGGACGTGGAGGAGCTGTCGGTGAGCAGCGACGGGATCCTCATCTGGAAAATCGCCGACTACGCCCGCAAGCTGCAGGAGGCCAAGGCCCGCAGCAACTACGAGTTCTTCAGCCCCCCGTTCTACACCCACAAGTACGGCTACAAGCTCCAGGTGTCGGCGTTCCTCAACGGCAACGGCAGCGGTGAGAGCAGCCACCTGTCCGTGTACATCCGCGTGCTGCCGGGCGAGTACGACAACCTGCTCGAGTGGCCCTTCTCCTACCGCGTCACCTTCTCCCTGCTGGACCAGAGCGACCCCTCGCTCTCCAAGCCCCAGCACATCACCGAGACCTTCCACCCCGACCCCAACTGGAAGAACTTCCAGAAGCCGGGGGCCTCGCGCAGCTCCCTGGACGAGAGCACCCTGGGCTTCGGCTACCCCAAGTTCATCTCGCACGAGGACATCAGGAAACGGAACTACGTGCGGGACAACGCCATCTTCATCAAAGCCTCGGTGGAGATCCCTCAGAAGATCCTGGCCTGAGCCCCGGAGGGGGACAGGGTGTGACCGGGGTGCCCGCACGGGGGTGCCCCGGATGGTGCTGAGCCCCTGCCCGCAGCCAGTGCCCCCGGCTTGGGGACATTGCCGTGGCACTGTGGTGGCTCTCAGGACAGGCAGGGATGGGGCTGCTCCCGTGTCCCTCCCGGGGCTGGCACTGTCCTGCAGCCCCTTCTCAGGTGCCCGGGGGTGCCGGGGGGCTGGGCCCCCTGAGCCCCTGCCCGAGGTGCCCGGCAAGACCCCACCAGCCTCGCTGGGGACCCTGCAGGACCCCACTGGCCAGAGCCATATTTTGTAAACTGGTGCTCCCCAGGTTGTTATTTATTACCCCGGGCTGGGGCTGCTGCCCCCTCCCCACATTTTTTTCTTTTCAATAAACTTTTCTTGTATTTATTACGGCCGCCTGAACCTCCTTCCTCTGCCTGCCGGGGTGGGGATGGCAGCACCGGGGGATGCTCCTGGGTGCTGGGGGGCACGGAGAGGGGTAATCCCTGACCCACATCCCGGCGGCAGACGGGCTCAGATGGAGCCGGTTAATTCGGTAATCACCGGCAGCAGCAGCGGGGATGCGCCGGGCTGGAGGAGCCGCCAGCCCCGGGGGGCTGTTCCCTGCACGCCCCCTCGGTCCCATCAGCCCCTCATTAGCGCTGGGTAATTAACGCCCCGGGGGAGGGCGGCATCCCGAGCACACAGAGGGTGGGCGATGGTGGGGGGCGCTGGGGCACACTGGGGGGGGCCGGGCTGGATCAGGCCCCGTGTCCGTGTGTCTGTCCCCCCTCCCGTCACCCCGGCGGCAATGGGGGGGTCGCTGTCTCTGCAGGATAATCCCGCAATTGCATTAGTGCTGCTCCGCTTTAATGCAATTAGCCCCTAATTAGCTGCACCCTGCGGCCCTGGCTGGGCTGGGAGGGGGCAGCACTGCCGGGGGTGTCCCCATATCCCGTTTCTTCCCCAGGAATGTCCCCCTGAGCAGGTCCCAGCCCGGTGTGGCAGCCCTGGGCCCTGGGGAGCTGGGCAATACTCCTGTCCTTGCTGGTACCCAGTGCCAGCCTGTGCTGGTGCCCAGTGCCATTCCTGCAATGGGGCGAAATGCAGGTCCCTACTGGTGTCTAATGCCAGCCCATGCTGGTGTCCAGTGCCAGCCCATGCTGGTGTCCACACTGGCACTCATTGTCACCCCATGCTTGTGCCCAGCGCCAGCCTCATGCAGATTTCTGATGCCAACCCCTAATGACGGGCAGTTCTTGCCCATACTGGTGCCTGGCCTGTCCAGTATCAGCCCATGCTGGTGCCCAGTGTCAGCTCAGAGTGGTGGCAGCTCCAGCCCACACTGGTGACCCATATTAGCCCACATTGGTGCCCAGCGCCAGCCCAAACTGGCAACTATTGCCAGTCTATTGCCAGCCCATACTGGTGCCCAGTTTCAGCCCATACTAGTGCCCAGTGCCACCCGTGTGTTAATGTCCAGTGCCAACCCATACTGGTGACCTGTGCTGGCTCACACTGGTGCCCTGTTCCAGCCCATCCCAGTGCCAGTTCCATTCCGTCCCAATGCCCGGTTCCAGCCCATCCCAGTGCCATTTCCTGCCCATCCCAGTGCCCAGTATCAGCCCATCCCAGTGCCCATTTCCAGCCCATCCCAGTGCCATTTCCTGCCCATCCCAGTGCCCAGTATCAGCCCATCCCAGTGCCCGCTTCCAGCCCATCCCGGTGTCCTGTCCCGTCCATCCCGGAGCCCTTCCCGCTGTCCCCGTGTCCCCCTCCCCGCCCGGTGCTCGGCTCAGTGGCGCCGCCTCGTGGAGACCGAGGGGAGGGGAAGATGTCAATAGAAATTTATTGCCTTATAATTTATATAAATGTATAATAATTATCATTATTAGTATAATCATCGTAATTATTACGTTAGCAAATTGTTATAATTCGTATTAAGTATGCATTTTATCCTTACACGTTTTATGCTTACTTTTTATTTTATAGTAATTTATTGTATTTAATATATACATTTTATATATAACACTTTTTAAATATTTCAAATTCAATATATAATATATAATATATAATATATAATATATAATATATAATATATAATATATAATATATAATATTATATTATATATTATCTCATATATTATGAAATATATTATATCTCATATATTATCATATATTATATAATTGCATCAAATTTCGTATATCAATAGAATTTCATTACACAATATTTTAGTATTTTATATTATAGAATTTCTATCTGTATATTTACACAGCTTCCATACTTCATATTTACCCTACATTTAATTTCTATTTAATCGCTATTTATAATTTTTACCCTTATATTTTATATTTATTATATACATTTTATTTATATATTTTTATTTGTTTATATATATACACACTTCCCCATATACACACAGGGTACAGGGACAGCCCTGTCCTTCTGACCAGGCCATACACAGGTGTTGGCAACCCTTCATTCCAACCAGTTGCCTTAAAAGAAATAAAATAAAATAAAATAAAACTAAATAAAATAAAATAAAATAAAATAAAATAAAATAAAATAAAATAAAATAAAATAAAATAAAATACCTTATATAATTTATGAACAAAAAATGGGAAGCAGTGCTGGAGGAAGCCTGGGCAGCAGCTCCTGGACGAAAAAAACAACCTTGGGAGCTTGGAATTCTCCCTGTCCCCACCTCAAGGACCAACTCCCAGCTCTGTTTTCCCTGCTTTGATTGATTTTCCCCCTTTTCCTGCCCCTTCCCAGCCCTCTCTGTCTGGAAATGTCAGCGGGATCTTGGAGCACCTCTTAACCTTCAGCAGGGCCGGGGCTGCAGGAAAAGCAGGAGGGGGAGATGCTCTCAGTGCTCAAGGAGGAGAGGGAGACAAATCGATTCCTGCTCGATTTAGCCTCAAATATCAAGTTTAAAAATAAACTTCTTGGAAACTTGGTGGTTTGAGGGTTTATTCTAAAGGTTTGGGCTGCCAGCTCACTCCCTGCTCCGTTGTCCCTTCGCTGGGACACTTAGAGGATGCTTCACTTCAGAAGATGCTCAAATCAGGGAGGAAAATCTTATTAAATATCTGAAAAATCTTGGGAGCCCCCCCCCGGAGGGCCCTTTGGTGTGTAAGACCCTCACCACAGTGGACATGCCCTAAAAGACCCCCAAACCTTTTCAACCCCTTTGGGATTGTAGGCAGGGAGGATTTTTGGCAAAACCACTTTATCTGCTCACACCTTAGAGCCCAAATTTGTGCTGATTTTTGATGCTTCTTCTCTGAGACAATGAAACCAGACATTGATGCTGTATAGGGAGAAAAATGGGAGAAAAATTTCCTTTGCACATCCTTTATTAAAGACCTGTCTGAGTCCCTTTTGCCCCAGGACTGAGGGGTTTGAGGGCAGTGAAAGCTGACAAGATTTCACAGCAGTTTTTTTGGTGCAATCTCACTTCACTCTCAGGCTTGCAGCCACCCCAGCAGAATCAACAGCCTGTACCCAATTGCTTTGAAATTAACTTAAACGAAGCAGATAAAACACTCCAGTAATTTTATTGCAGTTTGGCTCTGTTGATTGTTGAGGAGCACCCGAAAGACGGCTCTTGTTGGAGTGTGTCCAATGTGAGCTCCTCCAGCAGCTGACCACAATGTGCCACCTTCCTTTGGCTCCTCCACCCTCTGGACCACCCAGGACCCCACAAGGATTTTTTTTTTTTCAGGATTTTTTTCAGCTCTGAATTTTTGCACCATTCCCAGTGTTGCTCCTCTCTGAACATCACAAGCTGCTGGAGTTCGCAGAGAACATTTGGGCGTTGCCTACCTTGGGTCAAAATCCTTGGAAGAAAAACCTATTTGGCCCTAAAGGAGAACTTTTTAAATGCTGGATTTTACTCAAAGATCTCAGCTTAGCTGTGGCTGCAGGTGATTTCTCAGTGGAGGCAGCAGCTGCTCTCACCAAGTCCCTGCTGGATTGTTTTCCACCAGATCCTTGCTCCAGATCCAACTGGCTGCAAAGATGATGAGGAAGTCTCCTGAAAACGCCTTGCAGAAGAGATTGTTCCTGCTGGGGGGATGAATGAAGAAATACCAAAGAAGCTTTGAGTGAAAGGAGAAGAGGATCCTGCAGCTCTGATGGATGGAGTGGCTGCTGCTGGAATTTCCGGATGCTGGAGAGGGATGCAGCAGTGCCTGTGGGCAAACAGCTCTTCCTGCCTGAGCTCAGCCAGGCTAAGCTGCCTGGTTTAACCCAAATTCCAGGAAAACCATGTGGGAACCAAATGTCCATAGCTTTTGGGGAACAGTGGGACCAGTAGGAAGGAGGGATTTTGACACTCAGGTTTGCAGTGAGATGGGGCTGGAATTTTGTCCTGAGAGATAGAAGCAAAGATTAAATGAGATGTACAGTCCTGGGAGAGGGGAGGAAACCCAGGCAGGTCCCATCTTCTGGAAGGTGATGGTGAATGTTACAAATCCCCTTTAAAATTTTGGCAAGACTCAAATCCTCTCCTTCACTCCTCCTCCTATTTTTAACCATTATTTCAGCACCTTTCTCTCTGAGATTCTTTGTTTTCTCTTATTGGAGCAGTCAGCCAGACTGCCTGATACATTCGTATCCCAGAAGCCCATGGAGACCCTTCCCCAAATTCCCTTTGGGACAAACACCCACCCTGTGACTCCAGGCCACCTCACACTGCATTAAACCAGCAGAAGGGGCAGAGGGACCAGGTCTCTTTTTTTATTTTTCCTGTGGACAAAATAATAATAATAGTAATAATAAATAAAATTCTAATTGGTACCCGTAGCACAGAAGCAGCAGCCTTGATCATCAGTCTTGTGGCTTAATGAAACACAGCAGCAATTCCCAGTTCTCCCCCAGTGATCCCCAGCAAACAGCTCTGTTTGGTTTCCACGGGAGCAGCCAAGGGCCCCTGGAGATATCTGACATGGAAAGCCTAAGAAAACTCATGAGTCTTTTATAAAATGCACATTTTGGGCTCTAACAAACTGGGCTTGTGGCTGAACAGCTCCAAAGCTTCTGCTCCCAACATGGGGCACAGATTCCCTGTGGAAGGGTTCACACCATCCTTGTTTTTATCCTTCCCAGGATCTTCCTAAGGTCCAGCTCGAGGTTCTGAGGTGGGGATGGGAAGGATGGTGCTGCTGAGGGAGGGTGAGGAGCTCAGGAAACACCTGAGCCTTACTCATTCCTCAAGGAGCAGAGCAGGCACCCAGAGCCTTGTGCTGGAGTCAGAGGTGGGGAAAGCACTGACCCACGGATGGACAGATGGACAGAAAGGCAAGAGGAGCTGCAGTGTGAGCCCCAAAGGTTGGTGACCACCCACAAGGGGCTCCTGGAAGTGAAGGAACATTCCCAGCTTTTTGGTTCCTCTTAATTCTGCACGAGGCAGAGAGGAAAAACCTGGGAGGTTTTTCCAAATTTCCAGGAGATCAGGGCACAGCTCCTGCCACACAAGGTTGTTCCCTTCCTCACCCTGGTGACAATGCCACAGCCAGACCCCACCCTCGGCACCCACACCACGGATCCAACCTTTTCTCCCAACATCCCACCAGGGAATGAGGCAGGACAGGGCTGAGCAGGGAAGGATGGAGAGCCCATCACAACAGGGCTGCTGCAGAGGAGAAAAGGGTCGGTTCAAAGAAAAAATCTCACTGCCAGACCAAAAGGAAAAGGTTTCAGTATATTTTAATAGTAAAATGATTCTTATTTTTTTTCAAGCAATGTCCCACCTGGATGAGTCTCAGCAGGAATTTTGCTTCCCGGTCCTGCTGTACCGGGGCAAAGCCTCGCAGGTCGTGGCTGTACCTGTGCAGAAGAGTCCCCAAAAACTCACAGCGTGCTGCCACCACCACCAAACGCCTCCCAGGCAACCACCACCACGGCACAGCACCCTGCTCAGGCTCTCAGGAGAAGAGCAGGAGTTAAAAATTAGCTTTTAGTAACAGTCTGGGTAAAGATTTGGAGCAGGCTACGGACCAGAGGAGAGGCCAAGGTTTGATTTAGTAAAAAGGAGCAGAACACCTTACAGTGACTGAGTGGGCAGGGAGGGGTGAGGTCAGAGCACAGCCCTCGCTGGGGTTGGGTTTGGGAAGGGGAAAACGACGGGGGGACTGTAGGGGAAGCAGCTTCAGACTCAAACTCTGGCTCCAACAGAATGGATTCAGAAAAATATTGCATGAAAAGCCTCAGGGTTTTCGTTCTTTCATAGATGTATATTTACCAGTTTTCACAAAGACTGCAGGAATACGATTATAAACAATAAATTAGGACTTCATGTTGCTATCATTTGGCATAACACAATCAGGCAATTTTTCCTTTTTTTAAATATAAGGCAACACAAGCCAACACATAATTTAATCCGTCTTTAGTCAAATTGCTTAACTTTGCTCAGGAGTTACCACTAAAGAACGGGTTATAGTACACTTAAAAGAATTTAAATAATGACATGATATAAGTGTACTAACTTACAAGGAGTCAGAAATGTACTCTGCTAAGCTTTGAAACCTAAATATTTGTTACAGCCCAGGACTACACATTCTAAATTAAAAAAATACAAATAAATGTTTTCTAATTTTCCCATTTACGAAAAACTTTTAAGAATCTCTAGCCAACTATGACGTCACTTCAAAACTTTTTTTTTAATTTTTTTTTTTTTTAATTTTGTATGATGTCTTTAAGATTTTTTTTTTTTTTAACCATGCTCATTAAGGAAAGTTCAAGGAGCAAATACTTAAGGCTTTGTTTTTCCAAGGGCTGTGAGGGAGGCCAGTGGATGGCAGAGGCCAGTGGGTTCACCCATACACAATGCTACTCAAACCCACACTACCAGGCGACATTCATACAGAAATATTACACTTAAAAGTTACAGTGTAGAGCATAATTTTTTTAGCCAGTGTACATAGAAAGAATCAATGCATTTATTTTTTTAAACTTTTTCTTCTTCTTCTTTTTTTTTTTCATTTTTTTCCTTTTTTTTTTTTAATTTCCAAACTTGATTGTGATCATTATGTTCAAGTATTAGTCTCGTTAACAGAGATGAGGAATTTTCTACTTACAATAAATTCTGCTGTTAGAAAGGAAAGGGGATGTTTTGGTACACAGAGGAGAACAAGATGCTGAGGTTACCCAGTAGTTAGTGTCCTACAGTCACTGACTCAACTGGCTGTGGGGAAGGAACAGAAGGAGTTAGGCACCGAGACCCTGGGAAAAAGGGATGTTATAAACAGCTTCACTAATTCCCAGGGAGAAGAATTGTTCCATTAAATCCGCTGGGGTGTTTTGATGGAGGGGAACGGGGGACTGTCAATCCCACAGTGGCTTGTGAGAGGAGCTTTGATTGAGACCAACCAACTCCCACCCCACAGCGCTCGCTGCACCGGGGATGGGCTGAGCTGCATCTCCTTGCCCTGACAGGAATTCCAGCTTCCAGAGAAGTGGCTGAATCCTTTTTGGAGTTGTCAGTGGGTCTGGATTCCCTTCACACGAGGCTGGCCAGACTCCTAGCAGCGAGGGATTCAGACAACACGAGCTTTGAGGCTGGTGGAAGGGCACTGGGGAGGGGGAACACGAAGAAGAGGCAGCTCCACGTGGCTGCCTTCATCCCAAACCCGCCGTTCCCCTCCTCATACCCTGTCCAGAAAACACAAAGTGTCAGAAAAATCTGCCAGGGACTTATGACTTTGGACAAAGTCTAAATGGTAAACGTGGGCAAGAAAGAGCTGAAAAGCTTCTCCCTCTATTAAAGCCTAAATACACACCCCTAGCTGGCTCTTTTCAAACGTAGGCTCTTTTTCAATTACACAGGCCTCTAGACAGTGCAAATGGTCAATGTTTAATGCATTAATGAAATGGGCTTTTGAGCTGAAAACAAGCCCTACTCCCTGACAAAATTCTGTTGCTCTTAATCTTGTGAGGAAATTGAGATGGAAAAGGAAGCAGCTACGCTACCTCGCCCTCGCTGGAGCACAGATGTGGCTGCAAAACCCTGCAGCAACTCAACCTCAGTCCAGCGAGGAGCTGCTCGGCAGAAGGCAAAAAAAAGAAAAAAAAAAAGCTGCACAAAGGGGGACTCTGCTGTGAGGAAACAGCTGTGGCGTGAAGTAGTGTAATGAAATTCTTTGACACAAAAGGCATGTTAAATATTTGATGCATAAAGGAGAGAGATAACATGTAAGCAAAGCTCTTTAAATATACAGTATGTCTTCTTCCAATGGGTACTATAATGATCACACAAGTTTGCAAGTTAAAAACGCCTTGCTTATTAATTAAAATTAAGACTAAAACCTATAATTTTTTTTTTTTTTTGTCTGTGAAAGTGACTGCAGCCTATCTATACCCTGGGTGTTGAATATGAAGATTTCGACTATCGGTTGGTTCAGGTGCTCGGTTCATGGGAGGCCGATGGACTTTTCCCAGCACGGCCATGCTCTGGTCTCGGAAGCAGGACTGCTGGAAGTCCCCACTTAGGTAATCCATGGTCTGCATCACATTATTCTGGCTGGATGGGCCAGCTCCAGCTCTGTAATGAGTTCCTCCTGCACAATCCAGCGTCGCTCCCGCTGGCTGTCCCCCATGGAAAGGCATGGTGAGGTCCTGGGACCCAGAGCTGTCACTGTTGGGTGTGGGCAGAATGTTATTCCAGAGGGGCTGGAAATAGTGCCCATTGGTATATGGCAAAGGTCCCTGCAACCCGTTCACAGGAGGAGAAGGCGTAGGCTTCTCGATGGGGGGCTTCAAGCTGAAGGACTGGCCCATGCACAGTTCTTGAGGGTAGTTGGAGGTTTTGCCAGGGAAACTCTGCCCTGCAATCTCTCTCTGAGGGTGCTTCCCTGCGAGTCCAGCAGGCCCAGCAGCATCCCCACACATTTGCTGCAGATGTGCAAGCTGGTGCTGGTTCCACGCAACTGATTTGATTTCGTTCTGGTAGGCGGGTGGCACCCTGTTAATATTGACCATGGGCACATTAACAGAGGCAGGAGGAATAGCAGCAGCAGCATGGTCAACAGGGTTTACTACACAGGAAGGCATGGGTGTAGGGACATTGTGAGTAGATACCCTGGTACTTGCATTGATAAGCAGGTTGCGACTTATAGGGCTGGGGTTTGCGATCTGTCCCTCACACACTGAGGTAGTGCTAATGCCAGCTCTGGCCTGGCAGAACTGGTTAATCTGGTGCACAATGCTGCTCAGGTCCGGTGCCTGGTTCTGCTGCAGGGTGGCAGCCATAGAGAGGGGAATGGTTGAGGTAGACACGGTCACATTCGGCGGCGCGTCTGCGTCCGGCATCTTTCTGCCTCCGTGCAAACCCGGCTGCAGCAGCGGGTTGGGCGCGTGCTGCAGGCTCTGGTGTGCCATGGGCTGAGGGTGCTGCAAGCCCTGCGGCTGCTGCTGCTGCATGTTCTGCGGGTGCGGCAGCGCCTGCGGGATCCCCTGAGGGTGCGGTAAGCTGGGTGCCTGTGGAATACCCTGAGGGTGCTGTGGGATGCTCTGGGGGTGCGGCAAAGTCTGTGCATGCTGGAGAGCCTGCTGGCGAGCGAGCGCCTGCGGGTGGGATAAAGTGCTTGGTGCAACGTAGGGCGTGGAGGGGGGGTTCATCATCGCCTCCGGCAGCAGGCGCGCGCGCGTCCCGTCAAAGTCCTTGATGATTCCCTTGGCTGGGGATTTGACTATGGCCAGCAGGCCGGTTTTGGTGGTGGCCTGAGATGGGTAGGGGCTGTACCTCTGGCCCGAAGTATCGAGTCCGTTCACAGTACGGCGTATGTGTTTCCTCTGGGGAACCTTGACGCTGTTCGGAAAGATTTTTATGGTCAGGGGATTGTTGGCGACCTTCTTAGCATAAGCATCCAATTCTGCTGGGGTAGGATACTGTGCAGATCTCATTTTCTGTGTAGTGTCCCCTGTGGAGAAAGGAAATTGGTCAGTTCTGGTGAGCAAGGGATCAAGCCCAGGGCAAGACAGTCACACAACAAGGGGAGAAAATCTCCAAGGATTCAAGAGGCAAGGAAACTTCATCCTGCCAGACCAGCGGGTCACGGAGCAGACACGTCATTCCCTTTATTACCTGGTAACCAACACAAGCCTCAGTTCAGCTTAAGGCAAGACCTGCCCGGGGGAGCGAAACAAAACCATGTTCTCATCAGAGAATGTTTGCAGTTGGACAAAAACAGGTAACGTGTTATAAACATCAGATTGTCTCCAGCTGAAATATTCCTCACAGCTTGTAGGGGTGGGCTGGTTTTTAGTCTCTTAAATTAAGATGCCTCCTCATCACTCTTCAAACCATTCTCAGTATTTTTACCATGGAATTCCAAATCAGAAAGATATGAATTAAACATGAAGCCCCTGTAATCCTGAGGTGGGAACCATACTATGGTGGGCTGACCCTGGCTGGGCACCTGGTGCCCCTAAAGCTGCTCTGTCACCCCCTTCCTCAGCCAGGCATGGAAGAAGAAACACAGGGTCAGAACACAGAAGGGGAGATTGCACTCACCAAAATGGGCAAAACAGACCTGGGGAAATTAATTTAATTTATTACCAATCCAATCTGAGTAGGGTAAGGAGAAATAAAATCCTCTTCCTTCCACCCCTCCTTCTTCCCAGGCTCAGCTTAACTCCTGACTTTCTCCACCTCCACAGCTCAGGGAGATGGACACAGCTGCCTCACCACGGGCTGCATGGGAATCTCTGCTCCGGTGCCTGGAGCACCTTTTCCCCTCCTTCTGCAGTGCCCTGGGGGTCTGTGCAGAGCTGTTCCTCTCACATTTCCTCACTCCTCTCTCCAGCTGCAGTTGTGCAGGTTTTTCCCCCCTTCTTAAATCAGTTGTTCCAGCAGTGTGTCCATCCTGGAGCCAGCTGGAATTGGCTCCATCAGACATGGGGGGAAGTTTCTGAGCAGTTCCTGCATCCCCCCACTACCAAACCCTACACACATCAAAGCTTCAGCTCAAGCCTCCATTTACACCCCACTCCTTTCCTAGGTGCTGACATCTGAAAGCACTGAGTGTCTTTCTGTGCATTAGGAAGCTCTTGTCAGCCCAAACTCGGCAAATGGAAGGAGGCTGATTATTTTATGGCTGCAATTATTTCCTCAGCTGACTTTTCAAGGTGGCACCTTGCTAAGGACAACATCCCCACATCACATGGCAAAGTGATGTGATTACCTCACAGGATTAAAAACATGCTACTCCCCAGACAGAGACAAAAGCCTTCTGGAGACAGAGGTGTGGTTTCACTCCTCTGATTTACCAGATACCTACCTGGCTCACAAGCTCCAACTGCTCCTGCAAAGAACTTCAGAAATCTGGGGAAATGTGTGTGTGTCTCTTGCCATAATCACATTCCAAGCAGAGAGTTGGGCTGTTTCCCACCACAGCTCTGCTGCTTAACTCCTATGGGACTCCTGCTGATTTTATAATCTTCAAATAATGGCTTGCAGCTTTGACAATCCAATTTAGCTTTTGCTTGATTCCCCCCTCCCACCTCACCTTGCAAACAGTTCACTGGAAAAAAAAAATCCATCCTTTTTCCTAAAATTTTCAGCATCCCTGTGCTATTTGCTGTGCTGAGAGAACAGGAAATGTGGCATCCACCCAAGAATACCCCAGCCCCATATCTGGCCCTCTGACCCAAGGAAATCTAATGCTCCAGCAAAGAGCTTTCTGCTCCCAGGCAAACAGCCCTTCCTCTTGAAAATCCACCTCTGATTCTTTCAAGCAAATTGCCTCAAAAGATGAGTACCAGCCACTTCTCTCTTTGCATCCTGCAGCTTCCTGTTGTCACAGGTGAGGGAGAGCAGCTCTGCTCTAAGAGCTCTCACTTTCAGAAAAGAAAGGTCAGGAAATGGAAAACAGAATGGATACCAGAAGAAAGGTTAATTATGGAAGTATTAAAAATATCTTTTGTGAAATAAGAAGCTTTACAAGCAGTTTGTCTCCCATCTCCAGCACAGCTCGTACCACGGCGCCAGTTATACCTGTGCTCCCTGTGCTGCCCAGACACTGGCACAAATCATCTCTTTCTCTTAATCAAAGGAAATATTAACCCAAACATCTCTCTGTGCACATCCCTGTACCTGTCTCTGCAGGCAGGTGTTTATATCTGCCCTTTTGAGAGAGCTGCTGTGCTCCCAACAGAGAGGAGAGCCTCTGAATGGCATTTGCCAGAATTACCCTGCCTCAAAAGCCAAGGCTTTCATGAACTCCCAACCTTTATTTTTAGCATTGCCCACGCTCATTAAGGTCTGTTTCTTCCCCAAGACATGACCCTGGCAACCCCTCATGAACCAGAGAAGAATCAAAGGACAAAGGACCCCATACCTGTCTGCGTTATGGTTTATGCTATGCTTGCAGACACTGTCACATTCTATTTTCAGATGAAAAATCAAGGAGATACTTTAAGACACCTTTGCCATCAAAATTTCCCAGCCTGGTTTACATTTCTACAGGCAAATCAGCAAATTAAATATAAACACTAAACAGACACACTGAGTATTCTTTTATCCCATCATCTGATGTTCTGTTACACAGAAGTTTCAGGAAGCAGCTAAAACATGGATGTTTGAACAGGCTGCAGCCATCAGTCACTCAGACACACCACTACTCCCAAACCTGGAAGAATTCCTCCCTCTGAGAGAAAATAACCCCACAATTAAACTTAAATGACACCCCAGCATCAAGTCTGGCATCCTACCAAATGCAAACCACCTTCTAAATCCCTTGGATGGGATCTTCTGAACCCAAGCACCATTCCAAAAAGCACCTGGTTTATGCACAGGTAAGATGATGCTCCTTTTACTCCAGGCTAACTCAGCCATGGTACTCAGGCCTGAAGGTGATGTATTTCTGAGTGCCCCAAAGTGCTTTGCTAGTAGTTCCACAGGCAAGATTCCATGACTGTAGTAATTAAGGCAGTAAAATATTAGGAGAAAGGCATTACACGGTGAGCAAGAATCTGAACATCCCATACAAATACCCTACAAACCAATAAAGAACAATTAGTTCTGGTAACTAAGTGAATGAAAAACCTGCTAGAATAGGCTGAAAGAAAATGCTGGAATTGGAATATCATCATTTGTGTGCAAGAGGAAGAACTCCAGATCAGGCCATAATAAAATGATGAGGCAACAGCAGAGGAAGAAGCTTCATTAGGAGAACAATGGGATGAGCTCCAGGAAGCTCCCTAATGGTGAATGCAAGGCAGAATACTTCCATTGAAAAGTAATTATTTCATGTTTATTATAAGGCAAAGCTGTGCATATGAGCAATTACCCCAATAAACTGGAGAGCTGCAGGTTCACAACTCCTGCTAATCCCGTGGCAACCGATTCCTCTGGTCACACTCCTGCTCTCAGCACTGCAGCTATTTCTGTCATGCAATCAGACACATTTCCCTGCCTCACCTCAGCACTAATGGAACATCTTTTAAGTGCATTTCACATTAAGACTTTAAAACCCACTGCTTTTTAAAAGCTGCCTATGGTTAAATTTTTATTGTCATTAAACAAAATACAAACAGGCCTTCAGGATTGCTACCCTAATGAGAGCTCCTGCACTGGGACAAGCCAGAACCAGCTGTGTCCACCTTCTGCATTCACCCCTCAATTTTAGCAGTTTCTCCAAAGGCTTTACAGAAAGAACCCTCCCAAAAAGACTCAGTTTAGCTGATGATCCCATATTCAGTTTAATCTCCTCTTCTCTGATGTCCCCTCCTAACAAAACACTTGCTAAGAAGCACCTTTCACTTGATTTTGCACCATTGTTAGAGAAAAATGACCTTTTTTTCTCCCCAGAAGGTTTGGCATTGCTGCTATATCCAACAGCAGCTGCAGACACAACCTGCACAATCTTGCCTCAAATATCCCAGTTTACCAGTCAGGTTTATACTGGAGTCACTGGGAGGAAGGAGAGAATATCAATACTGGCCCAGTGAGAAATCCACTGTGTGGAAAAGGAATTCCAGGGTTAGCCTGAGCTTAGGTTAGAATCCAACAAAAAATACTGAAATTGGAAGTCCTTTAGTCACCAGTTTCTAAAGGAAAAATATGTGCATATTAATCTCCCAAACTTCTACTGCATGGACCACTTGTAAGAACAAGCCCCTTATTAGAGAGCGAACATGAAAAAAAAAGGTAATTGAGCTAATACAGATTTTTAAACACTAATAAGAAGTCTGATCCAGAAAACTACACTTAAAAATTATTAATACAAACACTGTAAGTCTGAATAAAGGCAATCCTGTGGAATTCTGTAGCTTTTATAAAAGCAACAGCATTATTATTACAGCCTGCTTCCACCCCCCATCAAAGTCTCAAGTCACTGTTCATTAAAAAACGCTCATTAACTCAGCTCTGCCCTGGCCAGGGGCTGGGCTACTCATGCATCTCCAGCAGAAGAGAAATGCACCAATTAATCCTGCCCACATCTGCAGAGGGGCTGAGCAAGGTCTGCACCAGCAGCCTCATCTTCCAGAAAATCAGAACAAACCCAACAGCTGAGCATTACCACTGCCAGCCCGTGCCTGCCAGCTACTTTATGTCCTAAATTCTCTGAAATGCAGCTCCCAAAGCTCTTCACTGAGCAGGACACAGCAATGCTTTCAGCACATGGATCTGCAGATCTCCAAGAAACAGCACAGGTACCACTAGGTGAGGAAAACTGCCCAACACAGCAGCATGTTGCCTTGTAAAGCTGTAATTAGCAAATACCTGATTTATGCACAGCTGCCCTCACATGAACCTCAACATTTTGCTTTCAGAATTCAGCTCTGACAAAGAAATCTCATGCAATGCACAGACCTGGCACATCCTCACCCCACAGGCAATGCTCACACTGGAAACAGGAATGAGAAAGGAGGGGATGCCCAGTCTGATGCCATCCCCAGTGCTTTGGTGAGTGAAGATTTTTATTGTTGTTGGGTGATACTATAATTACCAAGCCCATGGAGTCAGCAGAAGTGCTGTGGGGGGCTCAGGTGTGTATGTGAACCGTGTCAGTCACTTCTGGCAGGACCATGACCATGAGCAGGTCACTCTTGAGTGCAAAATTATCTCCCATATTTATTTTCTGCAGCATCACAAGCCTCACTGTATGAACAATTTGGCTACAAGTGGACTGTAAATCACTTGGGTTTAAAAAGCAATGAGTGCATCAGCAAACTGAGATCTCCCAAGGCACATTTCAAACACAAGAGACAGGTCACAGCCCTAAGAACCAAGTACACAGACCTTACACAGAAATCTTGGCATTTCTGAAATTTCAGCTGACAACCAGTGTGCTACTTCAGTGATAAAGAGGAGAGACAGAGTAAGAGTTAAAAAAACCTCTAGTCAATAAACTTACATTCCCAAGCACAAGTTGTTCTTAAAAATACCAGTACAACTATGAAAAAAATGACTGAAGTTATCAAAAAAGAATTATCAGAGCGCTCTTCAGACACATTTTCAGAGGCACCAAAGAGACATCAGAAGAAGATGGAAACTTTGAACTTTAGTAATTTAGGCTAGCTCACTAATATTTGCAGTATAAGCCCCAGGTATGTAGAGCAAGAGCTGCTGACCTCAAAAGGTTTGCATTAGACTGATCTAACTTTTATTGGTGTCTACAAGTAATTGCACGAAGGGAAGCGAAAAAGACTGAGGAAAAAGTTGTGCTGAGAAGCAAATCAGCTGGCACACTTTTAGCACAAAACCTCTTCAGCAGAGAGGCACGAATCTCACAGGAACCTCACTTGCTGCATCCTGCTGTGGTTAAATTAACCTTTTCAGAGCCAGGAACAGAGGAGCTGCACACATGTGAACCTCTACAGCCATTTCTCAGAGCCTTTACTGACAGATGCCTTGAAGGCATAACAAAAGAAAGACTCTACATGAAATAGTTTTTCCACTGTATCCTAAATGTTTATGTCACAGCGGTACCAGAGCCAGATTTAACAGTTAACCACATCCTGCAGACAAAACATCACTCACATTTCTGAAGTCCAGTGTTCATCTGCGTGTAAGAAAGAAGCTGAAAGGAGAGGTCGCCTGGTCCTGGCAGACAGGCCAGCATGGCAGACAGGCACTAACACAACATGGGGCATTCACTCCTCTGCACACTGCAACAACAGAGAGACAATTCAAAGTTATAATACAAGGAGGAACAGAGAAAAGAAAGAGGCAAAGAGCCATCCCTGGGTGAAGGCCTGACCAAGCACAGATGCGCGACCGCTGCTCCAGCCCTGACTGCATCTCCTAACGGCAACGGAAATACTTCAAGAACTGGGTCATCTGCAGGGTTAAAACCAAAATAGCTGCTGTGCTCTCCTCTGCTGCTTGACACACACAGAATAATCCATAGCTCTGTCCTCACATTTCAAAGGTGGTTGTTATGAATGGTAAGGAAACCACCATCACTCATTTCACTATGCTGAAATGCACTGGTATCCACCAAGGCAACTTCTCTGGAGAAACCCTGTCAACTGTTCTTTTGCACTTAACAAAAAGGCATGGCATGCATAAATTGAAGGCAAAGTATGCAGCACTCTGCCTTGTGGCAAGATTAAGCTGCATGCTACAGCTTGTAATTCCTGTGGTCCATTAGGCTGAAAGATGAATGGCTACAACTTCCTTCATTTCAGCAAAGACCTGCTAACCCGAGCTGCTGTGGGGCAGGTAACAGCAAGATGTGCACAAAGGGGCTCCAGAGGTGCCACCATCCTCTTCTGTTTGCTACAGCATTTAAGAAACCAAGCCTTGGAATGGAGCACTAAGGCTCTTTGTATATAAACATGACACAACTTCCCTCAAATCCCACCATTGCTGTGCAAAGAGGGATCCCAGCAACAAGGCTAACTGGGGCTCTAAGTGTCCTATGTTACTAGAATTATAGAGATTTAAGCTGGAACAAGATTTCTAGAGGCCATCTGGTCCAAGCCCCTGCTCAAATCCTCCTGGCTGCAGCACTTTAGAAAGTTCTGGGAAACAGGGTGACAGAACCAAGCTGGAGAAATCAGATTTTTTTCTCCTTGTCCAGAAGCATCAGTGCTGCCATACAGAGCAAAACATCTAAGGAGCAGCTAGAAAGGCTTTGGGACTTGTTATACGACCTCCAAAACATGGGAAGAGTTGAAGGATTCAAGACTTGTAAGCTGATTTAATTTTAGTCATTGTTTCACAAACCCCAATTAAAACAACTGAGAAAGCATTCAAAGATCAAAAGGGGAGGAAGGAGAAAGCTCCAGCCCAGACATGAGAAGCCACATCTGCCAAAACCTCTAAGAGGCCACTTCTGAAGGAGTCTCACTGCTGAGACGGCACAAGCAACGCGATGACAGCGATGTGACACTGTCAGCACTGCCACCTTCATGCTCCAGAAACCTCCCAGAGCAGATTTCAGATTTTCTGAATGCAAAACCTCCCCTGAGCCCAGCAGCACAGGTCAGAGTGCCCATGGAAGCTGGCAGCACTGGGGGGAACAGTGTGGACACGAAGCTTTCCTGCAGCACAGCAATTACTCACTGTGTACAGCTCATTAGCTCCATGTTTATGCATCTCCTCAGCTCAACACGCAAAGGTTGATTAAACCAACGGCCAAGAAACCTCATACAAATATTAATTTATGAGAGATTCTGCATCTTCACTGAGTGCTGCCCAAAGCTGGCCGAGCCTGCTGGGTGCCACTGTGGCTAAAAGAAATAGGTTTGGGCACTGAATGTCAGTCTGACAATCCAGGCTGGTGCCCATTCACCCTTCCCACACAGAGTAACACAGACCTGGCGCTGTGAGAAACACACACAGCACCTCAGCAAGGTGCAGGGCTGACAGCACAACCACCAACAAAACACATTTCTACCATTTCCATTTCATTCCTAGGAGACAGCAACAATCCGCACTGCCCAAAGTCCAAGATATGTAAAACCTGGTAAAGCAAAACTAAACCTGGATTTTCTTCTGGTTCTCTGAAGGAGATGGAATTCTTGGAGTCTTTCAGAAATGATGACTGAAGACCTGTCACATCCACAACATCAAGGAATTGCTTGAGGAACTGCAAAGTTGCTCAGCCTTTATAGATGAGATGCAGTCGTGACTGAGGGTACACAACATTCAGTGAAACTTTGCAAACAGCCTGTGGGCAGCAGCTCCTCGTCCCAAATCATGCCCAGCAAGACCAAAAAGACAAAACAAGAATCCAGCTCCTTTTAATCAGAAGACAAAACCACTGTGAGTTGTCAGAGCTTTACCTGAGTAAGCAACAGAAACACCCACAGTCAGCAAGAAAAAAATAATAATTGTATTTTCCTTTTTTCCTCATTTCATCAACTTCAGAAGGCTGGCACAAACAAGACCTATTTCTCAGTGAAAAGCAGACAAACAAAATTAAGAGCCTTCACTGTAGACAGAAAAACAGATCACACTATTCCCATATTCATCTGAGCATCCACCTTTTTACTCCAATAACGTTCGACTCCAAGCAAGGATTCACTTCCTATCCCTGCAGGCCCAAAGGAGGTCGGTGTCTAAAACATTATTTAATTGATGGCAAGTTTGTGTGCAGCCCTGCAAGAGCCCAGCCGTGCTCTGAGTGAGGGAGCAGCATTTCTGGCAGCGAGGTGAGGGGAGGCTTTGCTCACCTGCTCCATCATTAACGCTCATTAGAGCCTCAACTGTGACGCTCTCAGAAAGCCTCTGGCTCAAGTGCCCCAGCGAGGTGCACACAGCAATAAACAGGATAATGGCACATTAGGAGAGAGAACAAGTGATTAGGAGTGGTCACAGCATTCACCTCGGAATAGCCAGGCTCCTGCTACATGACAGCAGTGCTTCCTTGAAGGTCAAAACATGTATTTACAGAAGCTTTAGCTCCAGTATGGAGAGCAATGTTTTAGAGAGAGCTATAAAGGCAAGTTGTTCCTGCAGGCAGATAATCGTTTTAGGTAATGCCAAAGGTTCATAAAAGACTGGGGTGGCAATAATAATTTTAAAGGAAATACTGGACTTACAAGAAATAATTTGAAGTGGAAGCCTAAAATCGCTCTTTCAGCTTGATTTGCAGTAAATAAATCGGTGACATCTAGGTCACTGCTGAGCATTAGAAAAATTAATTCAGACTTGTACAGAAATGCTAGCCATAACTCCATTGCTGAATTTCTTATTATAATTTAAATCCTGCTTCAGTTTTTCTTCTCTATGAAATCAATACTGGTTTTCATAATCGAGATCTCAGTATTTGAAAACAAACACATTTGAAATATCTTGACAAGCACCCCATTTATTTTTTCTAGTTAGAAATTAATTAACATTTATTCCCCTTGAGATATTCAGCACCTGGCTACTACTTTCTGACTGACTCTTCCCCAGCATGATCTGGCATGGACAACTCCAACTCACACCAGCTGAACTGAACTGAAATCCCTGGCACATATTTGGGATTGAGGTGAGCACTGCTGGCTAAACCAGGATTGGCAGCATCAGCCCCTCCTGCTTGGGTTGATTTCCTTCTAATTAGTCCAGAGCTGGAGATGAACTGAACTTGGCACATCAGGACTCCTCACCAGCAGATCTGGCTCCATGGTGGCGACTTGTGTGGGCACCAGCACCTGCAAAGCTCCAAACCCTCCAAGAATGAACACTGTGATACTGGGGAATGGAATGGAGAGGGTTTGCACTGTACCAGGGTCAGTCACACTGTCATCTAAACCAGTCAGCTGCAAACTGGAGAGTGATCTCACCAGTGGGCTGTGGCACCCAGCCATGGAGGGCTGTGAACCATGAAAACTTCACTTTTTAAACTGCATTTTAAACAGATTCTGTGCACTGGCAAACGCAGCACAGCGAGCTCTGTCTTGAAAAAATATATATAAGAAAAGATAAAGCATATCTCTGGAGGAAAACAATCATTAGATTGGAATAAATAAATAAATACCTCTCTTTGAAGTGATTTTAATCTAATCTGGCTGCGGGATATAATCTTAACAGCACACGTACTGCAGGATGCTCCACAAAATAGCAGGTTTAGACATGTGAACAGATTTTTTTTCTCCTAAGATTTATTAATAATTAAATCAAAGCATGTTAAGCTTAAGAGGGATTTGCAGTGCTTGGGATTTGGGGGTAACTGGCACATCTTCACAATGACTATTACCTTCAGCCTTACTTGCACATCAGGATGTTTTCAGGTCCAGGTAGCACAGTGTCCCCTGTCACCACAAGGCTCACCAGGATGGAAGAACCACTGCCCAGGGATATCCCTGCAGAGCTAGGAATCAGTTCCAGCAGAACTTACCACAATATTGCCTTTCTTGCCTTAAAAATTTAACATTTTCTGAATTATATTCAACATTTAGTATTTATTGCCTCTGTGCTTCTCAAACCAGGTGGTACTTTTACAACCTAGAGTAAAATCTAGATGTAAAGCAACTACTAGGAAATTTCTAACATGGTTTTATCATCACATAAATAGACCACATATACAGTTATTGCCAAGTTTTTAGATACACCAGCCTCTGAAGCTCCTGAGAGGCCTTACAGGGTGAGAACACAAAGGAAACAACTCCCCTCAAACCACCCCTGGCCACTGAAAACATGGGAAACTGAGCTGGTAAAGTCTAAAGTTAGGTTCCTGAAAGTAAACACACATGTTTGAAATTCCACGATTAACTGTGGGCTTGTTCACAAAGCCCCGAGGCCAGGAGGAAGCGCAGGGGGAGCATCCACCCACACACAAAAGAAAAAACTCCAAACTATTCCAAGTTTCCAGCACCCTGGGGTCCCGAAAGCCTCTGTGTGAGGGTTGTTGGAGGCTGCTGGGCTTTGCTCCTCCTCTGCTCTTCAGGCACAAGGCACTTCCATGAAGCTCCATCCCCACCCTGAAGTTCCAGGGATTTAGGGCAGCCCCCGAGCAGCACATGCCAAGTTCAGAGCACATCAATGCTGCAGGCAACAACAAAAACTAACCCGGGCTGGGAAGTTTCTTTGGTACAAATGTCTGCAAGAGCTTGCCAGGAAATGTAATTGAATCCTGGCCAATTTTCATGCTCTGAGGGAAATTCAGTGTCTCATTTACCCCCCCGGCAGGCTGCTCAACACCAAGGAGAATAATTCCTTTTTCCTCTCCCAAAGTAACCTAAAATGTAAGGGTTTCAAAGACTTGTTCATGTCAACGGCAGACATTGAACCCTCCTGCCAACCTCAGCATTCAACAAAACTCCTTCCAGGCAGCCATGCTTTGCTTGACAGTGTCTAGACCCATCCTGCAGGCTTCCTGCCTTTTTCCAGCTCTAAAACTGCCCTTTATTCTTGGGCACTTACCAGAATGGCCCTTTCCCAGGACTGCTGAAGAGCCAGAAATAAATCTTAGTGTTTCCTGGAAGAAAATTACCAAACTAGCACTGTATTCATCACCGGCTGGTATCACATCCTCTTAATGCTTTATAAATGGAAAACTGCGAAACAGTGGGCAGAGAAGTTGCCCTCTGAAACGGCAATAAATCACAATAGCATGGAGTGGACTTGGGGATAAATAACGAGGAAACTGAACAATAGAAAGTGGCCTTTTGTAGCACAGGGAGTGCACTGTCAGCACCTGCCAGCACAGGACCTTTGGCTTTCTGCATTCAGGTGGACCTTTTGTGGAGCCCTTGCAACAGTTTCGATCAAAATCAATTTTTGCTTCTTGCCATTTAATTAACTATGATTTTGCTTGTAAACCACGTCACCTTTCAGGCTGACCTCCATTTATAATGTTTCAGGCAACAAAATTAGTTTGGTGGGGAAGGCAGGGAGAATTGAAATGCTGCCATAGCACAGCTCTGCTCCTCTCTCCGAGCTGGGATGGCAACGCCCAAAAAGGAAGAAAAAGCAGCTTTGGGATAACAGCACTTAAATGGAATATTGCTCATATCACACTCCTCATGCCCAAGGGCTACTACTGAAGGCTTCTAGGTGAGCAATTTGGAACAGGATGCAGTGCACTAAAAACAGCCAAGGAGGCAGCTCTCAGCTTCAGGTATTGCCACGTGTGACATCAGCTCCATCAAATTCGCTCCTCGGATAAAGCAGCAGCCAGCTCAAGGTTATGATCTTTGAGTTTAAAAAGCCTTTTTTTAGGTCTGTCCCAAGAGATTATTTTAAAACACAGTACTACGCATCTGCCAAGGAGTAGAACAGTTGGCTTTAATTGTAAGATGGATTTTTACATAGCTTCTGACCTTTCATCTAATTGAGGCCTGAAGAAGAAAAAAAAGAGGAAAAGCTATACGTCACTTCAGTTATTAAAATCCATCAAGCTCAGACTTTAGCCTTGGGATAACCACAGCCAAAAAATTGACTTGCAAGTAATTATCACTGCTATCTGCAATAAAAGTTAATTGGACATAATTGAACTAAAGCCCTAATCTGAATGAAGCTGTTGCTGGCAAGACGCCTGCTCCTGCCTGCACTCTGCAAATGGAACTGCGAGCAGGAAAATGGACAAACATGAGGCTGCTTTACAGTCTGCCCAGTGCAAATCAGAGCAGCTCTGCAAACAGCTCGTTAGCTGGGCCAAGATAAAGCCATTATGAGGGCCTGTCCTCACCAAACACACCCTCCAACTACACCCAAACAGGGCGATGGTGCAGAGTTACAAAAAACAAGTTTCAGTTTTATAGACCTGTTAATCACAGGCACTGAAACACAAGATTCACGTCACCAGACGCTGTTTTTATCAGCTCCTGAACGCTGTCAATACCAGTACAAATAATGTACTTTTTGAGCACGTAAAGATACCGACTCAAAAGGTTTTCAGTGCTGATAATTTACCACCTTCATGCAGTTCAATAGCCTTTCCTGTTGTAGGACCAGCTTCTTTCATCTCTGCAGCAGAGCAGACAATTAGCTGCTTTCTGTGCTCAGCCCATGCAGGTGGCTGGGGGAAGGGAGCGTTCTACTCAATTCCTGCTGATTCGTCCATTTATATTTTGCATTTTTGTTAACTAACAGACCAGAAAGCGGTTGTCAAACCCCATGCTACTCCAGAACTTCTTTACAATTTTAATTATTAACACTCTGTCCTTCACCAAAGCATATCAAAGCACTTAACAAACATTACTGAAGCCACATAACCGCTCTGACACAGGCAAAAACTGCACACAACTCCTTTTACAGTTTGCTTCAGGTTTTTGGGCCACATTTATGTTAGAACAGTGGTCTCCTGATGATGGACTGGTCTATGACAGGAGAGATGGAGGGAAGTATCTGGCTCACCACAGGTTCCTGACATAATTTTGGATGAAGCATTTAATCACCTGATGCCACGGTCACTCCTTGTTTAAAGGACAGCAGTGGGTGACAGTTTTCTACCACTGAAGACTGTGAAGAAAATGAAACTGCAAAGCATTTAACACCACCCTGACTTCTCACATCAGGCTGACAAGGTCACAGTCTGGACAAATGGACACAGATCACCTTTCCCTGTCCTGAGCACCACTTGCTCCTCTCCATCTTCACAGCCCAGAACAGAACTTCACAGACCAAGAAAGCTGCAAGGAAGAACCAGTGACATCAATTCCCTTTCGTGACCCAAATCAGTGGCTTACTTTACTTTGCTCAAAGCCCTCACCTCTTTTTAAGAGTATTTTTAGATTTAACTCTGTATTCTGCAAGGTGGCAGGAGCTGACAGACAACAGAGGAGTAAAGTAGGTCTTGCCAGGTGTTGCAGGCCACTCCTAAGGTGAAGGAAAGATGTAGAAAAGACAAGTCAGGACAATTGTAGGGCCTGGCCAAAGCTTCAAATGAGGATTTCTGGCTGTGCTTGAAACACAAATACTAGTGGTCAGTTGTGAGACAGACGAGATACTACTTTTACCATGGGAACATATGCAAGAAATAGGAAAATCGACCTGCCTGAAGTCAAAAGCAATTTGAATAACTTTGTATCTGCCTCCTCTCAATTTTCACTACACTAAAGCGCTCTGACCTTTAATTAACTTTCTCCTTTTATATGGTAACTTCCAACTTTAATTTTTTCATGCTGTACTGGTGGGAAATGGGGATGAAGACACAGCCTGGTGTGTATTTTATGGGTGTATATGGCTCCATGGATATTTGGGGAGGGAGCAAAGATGCTCCAGTTGAACCACAGCAGCAAAGAGCACAGGCCAGCATTGTCACCAAAATAACTTGCCCTGGATATCAGGCTTACATTTTTATTTTCAAAATGCAAAACAGACTCCCTACCCTCCGCTGTAACATTCACAAAAGATCTCATTTTCCTCAACAAGATACTGTCAGGCACAAACAAATATTCCTTCCTCCAAAGCACCCATTACCCTCGGGGCAAACTAAACCCAACTTCTTCCTACAAGCTCGAGCAGCATCTCCAACATCACAGCAGCTCTGAAATACAGAACAAGACTCACAGACACGAGCCTGCCTGTTCCCATGTGAACATGAGGCAAAATTAAGGTTAGTTGAGATGACTTCCATCCAAAGGAAACCCAGAAGAGCCCAGCCTCTGCCAAACTACAGGATGCTGCTCACACATCCCCCAGTGGAGGTACCATGCATTCCCACCAACAGACATTCTCCATCCTTTATGCAACTTCCTTCTGCCTTCAAGTGATAAGAAACCAAAATACACACTGACCCCTTTCCCATAGGGGACAGCCTGCAGTTATAACCTCAACATCCTCAGCAGGAACAGGGTTATGTGCAGCTTTCCTACGTCTTCCATGTGTGGGAGAAGCACAAGGCCATAATTCTGGGCTTTCCTTCACCACACAGGACATGCAAGAAATGTCAGCTTCCTCATGCCACTCTTGGGCAGAATTCCTCCCTCTTGGCTTTCTTGCTTTCCCAGACCTGAAAAGGAAGTTTTTCTTAGGTACAGCAAACAGCTTAGGCAAAGGGGAAAGGAAACATGAAACAGTTCCCTCTCCTGTGGCTGCTTCACAAAGATCACCAGTTTCATTATCTCTTCTCACTCCACACTTACTCTGTGAAAGCCCTGAATTAAAGACTTAATCATGACTTACAGAAATCCTTGTGGCTGCACATGACAGAAGGAAGACAGTTTTTCCTTCTAAAATATTGTTAGAAGTTATAGATTACGACAGTTCCTGGGTAGGAAAGCAGCTATCTTTCCCTGTTTATTCCAAGCTGATTATTTAAAAAAAAACAGAGCTAACTTTGAACAAATTTTACCTCTATTCAACAGACAAACAACAGAGCAGACATTTGTTAGCTATTGAAAAATATGTTTTGAGTCCTGTTTTAAAAATAGATGCACTTGAAAATGAGAAATATTTGCAAATAAGATGAGGCAGAATGCATTATACTTCATAACAAAAGAAAAACTGAACTTGTATATAAAGGAATAAAAATAGGAAATGACTCACTTTTGGACCAGGTGTGCTGGTGGTGTGTGAACATGGGCTCACAGGGAGGATGGATTTTGGTTTGCACTGGTCATGCAGGTGAACCACTCTGACCTGTACAATCACACTGACAGCTTGGTTTAGTATTTCTCTCTGTGGACACTGAATTATGGTCCTACACGTGGTGAAATTTTAACAGCCCATTTACAAAACCAGCAGTGAAAAATACATTTTCAAGATCCAAAACTGGAGATCTCTGTCTGATTATGCACAGCGACAGAGCTTCCTGCTGGACCACAAACACAGCTCTTGGATACACATCTTATCATTTGTAAGGGCAAGATAAGACCTCCTTCTGTAGTTGGAGATACCGTGCAGCCAGCTGCAAAGATGAAAAGCATTTTAAGAACCTCAAACAGAAGCTGCAACACATGTACAAAACACCCACCAGCACAAAATAGCAGCCATCAGGTGAATACCAAAGAGCTGGACCAGACATTTGGGGTGGTGTTTTCCTGTCAACCTTCACAACGAGGTGCTGGTGTCCTGCTGGCTTGTCCTGACACAGACCTAATGTCCTTATCAATCTCCCAGCAAACTCAAAGGCCACCTCGTAACAACTCCATAGAAGAAAGGACAGGAAATAAATTAGTGGTGAGCTACTGTAAAAAGTCTCTGCTATTCTCACTGCTTTCCTGAGAAGCATGAAAAACGGCCACTTGCACAGCTGGCAGTTCAAAACAGCCACAGGGAAAGCAAGGTGAACGTGCAAGGTGCTTTCAAAGCCTCTGCACACCACAAGCACCAGAGGTTTTTGTCTAAAGACCTGATAAAACATTTCAGCACAATCTCACCTGACTCCTTCAGCAGCAGCCAACACACCACCTTTACCTGAAGTTTATATTAATGTTTCTTTTTTCACAGAAAGTTTTACAGACTATAGGATGTTTTTGTTTGCTTTTGTGCATCTTTCCTCCTCTGCACTTGCCTTTTCCTTTAAAAAAAAACAAGCTAACATACACAGAGGAATAAATTAATTGTACAGACAGGACACAGAGGGAGCTGAAACTGCACCACAGGCAGGGAGATCCCTTTGCATGGCAAACACAACGTGGCTGTGTGGGAGAAGAGAACAAACACTGCTGCTGCAGCCTGCACCTCAGCATCAGACAGAGCACAAAGGTGAGCTCCTGGTAACCCATCTCCCACAGCCCTGACCTCCACTGTGCAGCTCCCACTAAAAGTATCCCCAGGTTTTAATTTCCAATTTGTCTTTCCAGCCACGGAATTGCTTCAGTCAACAAATTCAAAAAGGTAAATTTTTCTACCTCCAATTAACTGCATTAGTAGTGTTTATAACTACGTGATTGATAAACGCTCTACAGAAGCTGTAATTAATGCATTTTTTCCTTGGAACGCACACCGAACCCCTTGGCGCTCAGACACTTAATGAAAAGCAATTTATCAACTTGCTTTGAACAGCTGAATCTGACTCCTTAAGGCAGAGGAGTAGCACACTTTGCTTTGAGCAGCACCACTCCGAGACGGGAGCGAGCACCGTGCCACTGCGAATGCCATCAGACACCGCCGGGATTTGGATCGGGATGACAGCGACCAGAGCTCTCATCTCCCCGCCTCTGATTCAGTCTGGCTTAACTGGGATCCTCTCCTCTCTCCTGGGATGCAGTGGAGCAGGAGATTGGTGCAGATGTGCTGTTTGCAGGATGGGGGAATCGGGAGCGCCTCTTGAGGACAGAGTTCCGAATTCTGCCATGCCTGGCACGCGCGCGCCGGGAAGCAGCAGCAGCAGCTCCGAGTATTTCAGCCTGGACATGTGCTCAGCTGCTCACAAAGCAGACAAAAATAAAGTGCTTACAGAGTGTTTGAATGCTAATTTCTCAAATTGAGCCTTGCTTTGTATAGTTGACATATGCAAAAAAAAAAAAAAAAAAGAAAAAGGGGGAAAAAGAAGCATTTAGGAGGAAAAGTTTGACATCACAGAATATTTAATGTTGGTATTAACCACTGGAGGGGATTAACCAGCCTTCAAAGCCTAAAATCTAAACTCTCATTTCTGAGAGTACAGCCTAGAGATTTCCAGTACAGGAACTGGTCTGTACTCCATGTGGCAGACTGAATGTAAGGATTACATATTTCCATTGCACATGTAAGCCTGTTTCCCATTCCTGCAGGGTCCTGCTCTCTTCCATTTGTCTTTTGATGCAGATAAAAGCTAATGCAGATTGCAACTGCTGATACAGAGAAAGGCACAAGACACAGCGAGCCTTTGGACTAAGGAAAAAAGGGACTCAGGTCCAGACTGCTCGAGCACGTCAAGAGATTGTCTTTGAAACTATAAAACTAGAAATGAAAGCACTGCGTTTTTATTTGATTTGATCAAAGAGACTGGAAAGGAGGGGGGAAAAAAATCACATCTTATAGATGCAGGGTAGCATTTAACTACTTCACACACGATCCGGGACCAGCTGATCTCATACAGATATGCATTTGGAGGAAAAACAAAGAGGTAAAGTCACTCCAGCTCTGCAGACACTGCCTGCACAGATCACTGCTCCAGGCTCTGCAAAGAGCAACAGGAACCTGTTTCAAAGGCAGAGAGCCACTGGAAGCACATACCCAGCCCTCGCCACTGGCACAGGCTTCCAGTCTCCAGTGAAGAGCAGAGGAGTGAGCTCCTGTCAAATCACAGAAAACAGACTCTGAATGTAACAGCTACTTGAATAAATCACTGATGACTCCCTGTTCCAGTGCTCTGACTGTGGGACGGCAGCACACCGTGGCAATCTTCCCAAGGAGGGCTTTGGACTGCAAGCTGCAAAGGGACAAGACCGAAATTCTTGAAGGGAGCATCTGCTCCAGCATGTGCTTGGCACCAGGAGAGGAGGCTCTGCAGAAATACAAATGGCACCACAGGTAGCAGCTCTGCAAATCCCAAACTGCAGCAGGGAAAAAACAGATACCTATCGCTGCCACATTCCCTAAGAGAACAGATTTTAAGTATCTGCTCATGGAAATTTCTAACTGCAGAAGGGGAAGCATTTAGATTGCCTCTGGGCTGAAACCATCTAGGTCTTTGCCTTTCACTAAAAATTAAGCAGAAGTCATTTTAACGAGGCAGGCAGACAACAGTCTTGCACAGGAGATCAAAAAGCTCTCCAGATGTTTATTTTAAATGAAATTCAGAAGCCAGTATAAACCAGATTTTAAACACTGAATAATCCTTACCATAATTTGCATGAGAAAAACAGGCAAAAGGTTCCATCCTACTGCTCTGAAACTCTCCAGGAACATGCAGGGTTGGATTTTGCTCCTAGACTCTTCAGATAAGAATCTGAAATATGAACAAACTCCACACTGCAATCTGATGGCTGTTCAGAATGTTTTTCCCCCGTGCTGTACACTTGGATGCTCAACACATACACACAGGGGCACCCCATGTGAAGGAAGTCTCTGACCTTCCTCATCAAGACTGTGCAAAATTATGGATTGAAAAGTATCTAAAAATGTCAGTCCTAAATCTTAAACTTCTTCTCCTCTTGCTACTTTTCACTGAATGCCTCCTGATTGTGCAAAAGCAGAATATTCAGGCGTCAATCTAAGTAGTTTGGGTGTTACGCTGACAATGTCTCTGGAGAGGGGAAGAGAAGAGAGGACAGATTTCCAATAGCTCAGACACTTCCCTGGAAGCAAAAGCTGCTACACAGAAAGGAGATAAATAAAGAGGGAAAGTAACACGCCAGAGAACTTTCACCAAGGTCATGTCAGGATGCTGAACCTCCCCATCTGCAGGGGAAGATTGAGATGCCTGCTCCACCACACATATCCACTCCCCTGTTGGCAACAACAGCCCTCATTAAACCAAACCGGTTCTAACCATGAAAGAAAGGACATTGGGAAGATGATATTAGCTAACAAATGCAAAAGGAAAACCCAACAGAGGCAGTTCTGGATGGGTGCCTTCTGCAGCAAAACACAGCCCCCATGGCAGGTGCAGAGAGCCCCTGCACGACCTGGGAACGGGCAACACAGCAAAAGGATGGACAGATCTGCTCTGATCAATGCTAACAGCTCCTGGCTTGCAGCACAGAGGAGATTCCACACCCATTCACTCAGCAGAACAGGGATCCCACCAGGAACAGGAGCTTTTAGGACTTTGCAGCTGCACAGGGTGACCCACAGGTTGCAGCTCCACCTTGCTTTGCAATCAGGGCTGTGGACGTGTGGCAGAACCCTGCAGACAGACCCTACCAAGAAACAACAGCCCTACCCCCAAACATTGTATCAGTTACTGCTGTGCCCTTAATAAGAGTGTTTCTTGCTCGTTTCAGCAATCTGAAAGACACGCTGGGCAAAATTTCAAGCTATGACAAAGTGATCTTATCACTTCTGTGCTGTTCTCGCTACACAAGCCCCTGATTCAGCAGCACGTAATAAAATCTTCATTTGCATGAAAAGCACTCTCTGATCACAAAGTCTTCTGTTCGACAGCCCTCTTCCCATCCACAGTGTAAAGATGCAAGCACCACTGTCATTTTGCCTGTGACTGAGGTGGAATATTTTATTTATGTTTTATTTGGAGAGGCTCTCGATGCTTTAATGCCATCTTTTCCTAAAAAAATAAAAAAACCAACCCAGTATTTTTGAATAAAACAAAAGCTGCACACATCCCAACTATGCAAGTACTGTGAAGTTCACTCAGTATGCTCACACCTGTATTTTTAATAACCGTGTCATGTGAAGGACATTTCATATCAGCACAAGGTGACCATGAACAGTTGTAGAATGCCTTTTGTATTCAACAAGTCCAGCCTTTTGCAGTTTGCCTTTGGAGTGCTCGGTGTCATGACACACAACACTCAGAGGATGTATTTCAAAGGAAAGGAAGGTGTAGCCATGCAAAGAACAATGCACTGCCCGCAACAAGATTAATCGCTGTCATGGGAAACCAATAAAACCAGTATCTTGTTATCTTTCCCTACAAAGGGACTGTTAAAGCTTAACTATATTAGGAAACTTTTTCCTTTGGACTAAACCATGAGCCTAATGTATGTGGGCATCCCACATGCCAGCATATGCCATTAATTGGCTCTCGCCTGACGCCGCAGGAGAAAGTCCAACGTTCCAGAGGCAGCGTGGAGCTTTCACACAGCCAGCCTGTGCCCTCTCCTGAATACAGCCCTGTCACCAAGGCCAGCCCCAGCTCCCTGTCCCGTGCCAGGTGACACCAGCTCCCATTCCCACCTGTTAACTGCATCCCACGTACGCACCCCAACATCGCACCCGGCTCCGAGCGAACTCAGCCCAAGCAGAAATACCTTTCATCACGTCAGCAGTGCGGTCCCCATTTAGAAACGCTTTTCTTTCACGTTAATCCAGTGCCAAAACGTGGTGGTGTGGGCTGTGCTGATCCAGAAACGGTGCTAAGGATGCTGCTGCCTCCTGTCTATCACCGCACGCCTCATCTCGCGCATGGCCAGGCAGTGACGGCCCTGCGACAACAGGCACTTTAAATTGGGCAGCTCAGCAGCACATGTACACTGAATTTTTGAACAAGCTATTCTAAGCTGCTTTGCTAGCAATTTCTGGCCTGTGCAGTTTGAAAGCGCACGGTTCTGGCCCTCACAAAGAGCAGACCTGTAAATGACATCTTGAGGATTAAGCTGATTGAGATGCAATTTGCCTAGCAACCATTCATTAAGCAGAGTTCAGAAACAGGCCAGCAATCTATTCCACCTCCTTATCTGAGCAGTAAACAGATAACAGTCTCTACTGTGTCCTCTATGCTCCAGTTCAGACACATTGTAAACAGATTTTTGAGAAGTTTAAACTCCTACGGTAAATCTCCGAGAACAATCCTGCTCTCCAAACACGAGGGATTCGGCTTTACCAAGTGTCTCACAAGCGAGAAACAGCTCTGGAAGGAGGGTAATGCAAATCAAATTGTCAATGCATTTGCAGTTCCTGTGCCTCCAATATTTTCTCACATCAAGCACTAAGAGCCCATCTCAGTCGTTAAAAAAAAAGTTTAAAAAAAATCTTAATCACACAAGCATTTGGCATTGCTATTCTGATCACTGGAAAAAACTCAATAAAAATCTTATTCCCTTCCTTCATCTTCTGCAAGGAATCGATTGACACTTCCAAAGTCTTTGATAAAGGCTCCCCCGCTACAGAGAAGAAAACAAAAGTCACGTCCTCCCTCCCATTAAGCATTTTTTCCTCATAAAATAAGCAAGACAACGCAAACGTCATCAGTGGAAATCAAACCAGCTATTTCAGCTCGAAAATTTCAGCTGAAAAGATTAAGTGAAATCATGATTTTGCATAATTGTTTCCCTGCAAGAAACATCTGATAATATCCCATTCTGCTCCAAAATTAAACAACAAAGATTAGAGCACGGATGTATTTAAGACTATATACCTGAACGGTTTGCCTTTGGTGTACAGTTCTTCTGGGAAATCACTGTGACATACAGCATGCTATTACAATTAAATATGCAAGAAAGAAGAATTAAACTGACTATGAATAATTAATACCCTACAATACTACTTCATAAGGGAAAGTCTGGCTGAATATTCCCGCAGATAAGATATACCCAAACACAAGGCACAGCAGAGCTGGCAGCTTTACTTTTATGATGGGGTTTAAAACACCAAGTAACTTTATGGCTGCTACTCAATTCTAGAGAAGGTGCCAGCCATCCAAGCCTTCTCCTGCTGGATTCCCATCCAGCTTCAGAAAAATGGGATAAATGCAACTGTTGCAATAGTTGCAGCACCGCTCATCTATGTCCCAGAGGTAACAGACTTCCCAAACACTTTCCATTAAAAGGTATAAAGCAATTATCTGGCATCCCAGCAGGGACAATAAAGCAAATATGATGCAACAATTACTAGGGTGATAAGATCAGGCTAAGGTTGTGAGAAAAAACAATTAAAAAGGGTTGCAAGAGCTAAGGAATGCAGCTTGCTTTCCCAGAATCTCTCTTAAGGACAAAGATACCATCAGCTCCAAGAGCCGACCTTCCTGTTTCGAGTTTACTGTTCTGGAGGCTGCAGAACATCAGCTGCAGCAAAGCTGAAAATGGCAATTAAAAATAGGCTTTTTTTTGTAAATCACCCCTAAATTTGAATAGATTAGTATTTACTGAAGTCCCTGTAAAATTGACCCTCAACTGCTGGCATTTCCCCTCAGACTCAGGTCGGGTCAGCGCAGTGATAATTGACACAAATACATTTATTGCACACTTTTAGCTGGAAATGCCCAGTTCCTCTCAGTTTATCCATGCATGGCACACCCAACACCCCTTCTGGAGAGAGAGATCTGAAATCCAACCAACATTTGTGATCACTGAGGTGCAACAAGGCACTGCCACTGGAACTGCTGAAGGTGACAGCATCCCTCTGCTCCCAGCCCCAAACTGCTCCAGGAGGGTCCTGTTCCTGCAGGATCCAACACTCCAAAGCAAACACGAGCTGAGGGTCTTTCTGAGCACAGGCAAAGCCATGTTCCAAGGATGCCGGCTTAATATTAATTTTCTATTAAAAATTAATAGGGTTAAATGAAGCTTGCAAGCCCATGGGCACCAAGGCAGTTACTTTGCTGACGCACTCGTTGCCCAGAGGAGCAGGATGTGAGGGATGGGTTCCTGCAGGGTTCCTGCAGGATCCATGGGGCTCCTGGAGGGAACAGGGGGCTCTTCCCCACACCCCAGAGGGACCCTGGGTTCCATCAGTGCTGTGTCACCCTGTTCTACCAAGAAACTGGGGAAAATGAAACCCTGATGAGATCCTGATGAAAACCCTGGTGTCTTCCCACCTGAGATCCAGCCCTCTCTGGACACTGCCTCCAAATCTCACCCATGTGCCCCTTTCCCACTTCCCAGAATGAATTCCATTGCCAACAACAACCCTGCAAATATCCAGCATTTACATAAGCTTAACCTTCAGTGCCTATTAATGTTAACGGAATGGGAAAAAATTAACCATGGGTGCAAGTAAAAAGACTGTATCTGCATTTCTAATTATACAGCAAAACACACCACGTGGCAATATTTCCAAGCACCTTGCTGGGAATAAAATAGCCAATGGACTGAGGCTTCCATTTGGAGTGGTGGATGCAAGAGCAACCAGCACTGGGGCTGTCAGAGTTAAGGGATGAGGACACGAGAATTAAGGGAAATGAAGTGACATATGTGAACGATGATAACAAAAAATGTTAATAATTAGAAAAACAGTCACCTTAAAAATTTAAAATTTCATGATCTCTCCTACTTTTTAATGGCTTAGCCTACTTTTTCCAACCTAATTTGCATGATCAAAATAGGCCTCCTGCCAGGAAGCATTAAAATGGCAGCCCCCCATCGAGACAAAACTCCCTTCACCATACGAGACTGAAGGACTAATAACTATTCCTAAAAACATTTTAAATCCATTAACGTTGTTTAGCAAACACTTATTTAGAATTAGTGCCGCTATCAGAATTTGATTGAGCTCTACTAAAGTGTTTTATAAAAGCCTTTGAGGGAGGAGCTGGTCCCTCCCAAACACCTGGGCCATCTCCAACCCTCTCCAAAACGCTGAGCACCCTCACACTCTGACACGCTTTCCATTCCAAAACCCCAAAGCATTCTCCAAGATCAACCAGACAATTCCCAGCAGCTCTGCAGAGCGCCAGGGTGGGCAGCTGGAAAAACCCACCAAGATGCACAGAGCAGCCAGATCAGAGCACACCATCCCCACCAACCTCTACACTCAGTAATTAATTAATATACACCAAAAAAAAAAAATAAAAAACAGGTTACAAAAATATAAACCTCAATATTACTGATGTACTGGAGATTTGGTTTCTAGCAGAAATACATGGTGCTTTATACAAATTTGTCCGAGCTCTGTGTTATCCTTTCAGTGCCATCTGCACAAAACCAGAGTTTTATCTGAGCACTGGATACTAAAATAAATCATTTTCTCCATATCTATGATCTTGTTGGAGACAGACGCCACAAACCTGAGAGCTGGCTAGTGCAGGCTTGTCTAGTCACAAATAAAATTACATCCACATCAATATGATTTATTTTTAATAAAAAAAAAATAAGGCAAACCAGGCTCTTCATATTGAAACAGGCTCAGCCAGCACCCTCCATGCCCACAGAAGATATCATGTACAGTGTGAAATTGTCAGAATAAAACTGGGATTTGCTCTGTCATTTCCCCTAGTAGGAAACACCACTACCCAGAGACACATTTTAATTGCCATATGTAATGAAAAGTACCTGCTCATTCTCCACTTGCTGTGTTTATTGCTATTTAAATTCAGGACTACAAGTCTTGGCAGGATATTTTGTGGTGACTTCAGTTTTTTAGAACGCCCATGCCCCAGCAGATTTTTAAGGGTGAATTTGGCTCTCCAATACAACACTCATGACCCATGAATGAGGTTCTTGGGCTCAAAGCATCTCGTCCTGAGTGTCCCCTGTGAGCAGGCACCTCGCAGTAATTAGCACAATCTGATACTGGAAACTCAACTAATTCTAACATTGATCCCTCAGGACAGCACAGCCCATGAAGTGAGAAAGGTTTGTCCCAAAAGACCCTTTGTTTCTACCTTTCAAAGTCACCAAAGGCTGGTAAATAAATTATATTCTCCAAAAGCTTTGCAAATTCCTCTCCCCTGGCTGGATATATTCTCCAACCAGCAGCCACAGCTAAAGGTTTATACAGGATCACTGAAAACACCAAACCTGTTTTATTTTCTTATACAGAGCAACTTCTAACATCTGCAGTCACTGCTGTGAGATTGCAAAGGATTTTATTTGCCAAGTCAAGCTGTTGAAAGGACAGATTATAAAAAATAAACACTAACCATTTTTAGATCTAACTTTCCCCCACAGACTGCGTTTTATGCCCTTTCACTGGAAATGTTACATCAGAATAAAATCAGATTTAATTGGCTCTTAAATAACTGAACAGCCACTTTAATTTTATTTCAATAGCAATAATTCATAAATCAAGCAGCTGAAATCCTAGCACGGAGTGACAAGTAAATAGAGCAGAACACAGTGGAGGAGAGCACGAACACCACATGGTGAAAGGTGATTTTTCTCAAACTTCACACGTCACCATTTTATGGACATCACAAAGGTAGCACCACATAAATGCTCTGATCCCAAACCTGTCACTTCATCAGCAGTAACTGCTTAACAAAGACCAGTGGATGATGATCCCTGCCCAACTGGAACTGCTAGGCTGGGATTTTAGCCATGGATGCAATTTCCCTCATGCACACTAGATGGAAGTATGGAAAAATCTTAATTCTTTCCTGTCTCAAATTCAAGAGGTTGAGATGTTATGTTGGACTGTCACATTCTGAGAAGAAATTTTTTTATTCTTCATCAGCAACTTCACTCATTGATAAGCTCTAAATAAAAAGATGCCCTGAAATACTAAACTAAGCAGTGTTGGAAATTAACAGTAAACATAAGAGAATATACAGCAGAAATACTAAATATATTATTCAGGCTAATTTTTAAAGTACACACATTCAATTTCTAGAGTATTTGAATAATAATCACTAATGAGATCCTTCAGAGACAATGAAGTTACATTTTTTTAAACCTCCAGGTTAATGTAAGAAACACCACTTAGTCAATGAATAGAAACAGGGAACAGAAAAGGTACAAAAGGATTCATAAATGCTGCTGCAGTTTTGACTGGAAAAAAACCCCAACAGATTTGCAGAATATAGTGGGAGAGGCACAGGGAAATAGAGAACCTGAAGTCTTGCAGAACAAGCAGATCAGAGAGCAGCAAACCTGAATGGGATTAAATTACACACAAATCTCCTGGAAACGATCTCAAAAGTGACTTGTTCCAAAACAATCCATTTCTAAATTTAAACACTAAAGAGTTCGCAGACACAAAAACTAAATCAGGCAATGGTGTGACCAGGAAAAGGTGCTGCAAGAGCTGTTTTCCCTCCCCTACTCTGGCTTTTTCATATATTGATTTTCCTCCACACTCATTCACAAATGCTCAGCAGAGCTGTGAACAATTTAAAGTCAAGGGATGCACGAATTACCAGCTCCAGGAACACACCACCCATTCCAGGCAAAAGCTGAGGGCTTTGCTGTAGCTGAAGAAAATAAAAACCAGCCCAGAATCAGAACAGTGATGAGCTGGAAGTGAAGGGCAAGCAAATCCCTAATTTTCCCTGTCCACAACAAAGCCAAAGCACATGACATTCCTCCAGCTTAGAAGACAACAAATTAAGAAAACCAGTGCCAGAACAGAAGGATGAATGAAGAACAATGCTGGATAAAAGAATATAAAGTAGGCATGAAGGGCTCCCTTTTCCAGATGTTAAGAAGACAAGCTGTTTTTCATCCCAGGTTTAAAAAAAGATAAGCAGAGGAGGAAGTTTACTCCAGAGAGTGGGAGCATCTGCGTAATTTTTTGAAAAAGGTTCATACAAAGATTTCCTTCCAACAGAATTTAAACTAGATCTATACATATATACACAGATATATGTGGTATTGGCTCAAGACAGTCACCTTACAGTATTTTTGAAGTGTTTTCCATGCAGCAACTGTCCGCAGAGAGGAACAAAATGAGTGGCAAGGGACAGGCACAGGAAAGGGCAGGACTGTGAGACACACATCCTCCAACAGGCACACTCCAAGTTTAACAGCATGAAGGCAAGGAGAGGGACAGCAGGATACAGCAAAGGATGTGCTGGGGGCAGGAAATGAGAAAATAATCCACAGCGCTCAACACTGACTTATGGGATATTTTACCAACAAAAACACACAGGAGCATTTTATTATTTTTTGCATGTCTGGCTCCCACCTCAGCCAGGCCAGGGAGACTGTCCCAGTATGAGGAGGGAAATGACAGAGAAACTGGATGCTAGATCACTCTGCAGAGCAGAGCACGGCGTTTCACCTATTTCCATTGCTCTCGCGTGGTTCCCAAATTAGAAACAATCAGAACCCTGCTGGAAACAATATATGGCACCTTAATTGGGTTGGCTGCACCACAGACGTCAGCAATGTATCACTTAGTAGATCATTTTCTGACTGCTGCTTTTTTTTTCCTTTAACACTAAAAATAGCTGCACTTTCATGGTTCACCTTTTCTGCATCACCTTTACTACAGACACCGTAAGAAATTAAATGTTAGCACTCCTTGCCCACTGAACATCCTACAGGACCCACACCTGCTGCAGGCAGGATGTGTCACCTAATTCAGCAGAATTTACTTAAAGGTTTGTCTCAGAAGTGTTGCTTTTACACAGAACCTGTTTTCTAAAACATTTCCCCCTAGTACACCCATCAATGCATCTATTTAAAAGCCTGGAACAGTTCACTTATCTCTAAATACATCAACAACCCAGTGCTCCACACATTCCAGGCACTCCAGAATCCCTGCACGGGACTTGGGAACTCACATGAAAAATCTTTCCCAGTTTTCATCCCCCAGAGTTACACCCCCACTATTCCCTACCAAATCCACGCTGCAGCCAAACTGCATTCCTGAGAAATTCTTCCAAGAATGGAATATCACCATTTTCCTCATAAACCCTGGAAGCTTGGACTAATCCTCACACACACAGCATAAACAAGTTAAGCAATGGGAATACATAAACCAAGAATAATTCTGAAGCACAATGGGGGAATAATTATAGCAAACACAGAACAAATACAAAATGAGTGGGGAGGTGTGGAGGGACACCCAGACAGAATGTGCTGAAATAAGGAAAAGGGACCTTTTCCTAATTTCCTACAGGATCTATGAGGTTGGATCAGCCATGAGCTACAGCTGCTGGCTTTTTAAGTGTTCATTTAAATCAAATCACTAAAAACCCAGGAACCAGCAGTAGATGAACACAGAGGCGTCTGTCAGCTCCTGGTGTAGGACAAGCTATGCCCTGCTTGGACAGTAAAATCAGCTTTTGAAAGATTACAACCCCTTGGAAAAATATCTTTGGGTAAAGTTCAGAACAACTTTTCTGGATGTCAGCCAGCAGAATGCCTGTTCAGGAGCTCTGTTCCTCAATCGGTATTTGGAAAGCTTTTTTTTTCCTTGAAAGTACAAAGATTAATAATGTGACAAACTCATTTTAGCATTCACAGTCAAAGTAACAATCTGTAATTAACAGAAAAAATTGCTCCAAGATCTGTGTGGTAAAAGATTTCAACACGAGTCACAAAATACAATGGGAAAATGGGAATGTGGCATACCACACAAGGAATAAAAAATTCAATTACTCACTTCACTTCCTAGTTTGAGAACGTTTTAAATTGTTTAAACATCTCAAATGCTGAAAATTGGAAAGGGTGGGGTGATGGACTCATTACAGATGAAGAAAATTGTGAAAGTTTTACTCATCCTCAGGGGAATCTTACCCCAAAAGCAGCCTCTGAAGAGTGAGTATATTACTACACAACAGAGTGACCTGTTACTCACCTGCTGGGTGTAGCATTTCAGTGAACTGCATGTTCTTAAAGCAATTATTTAAAAGTGCTGATCATCTGTTAAATAACTCAAACAAATCAGGCTGTGGCTATGTCCTGGCTGGTGTATTTAGCAACTCCATAAATCCCAGAATCCTGCAAGTCACTTCATAAATCTGTGACTCTCCTCTCACTGTTGCCTCACCAAAGATGAGTGAGCCAGGAATACACAGGATATAAAAGGTTTTGGTGATGGAGGTTTTTGGGGTGAGGCCAGCCAGGGCAAAACTCAAAACTTTCTATTTCCTCCTCTCCCCATCTCTGTGTGCTGGCCAGTAACAAGTCATGGTCAAAAATGAAGAAGAATGAAAAATGAACGGACAAACCAATGTGAAAAAGTAAAATATTGCACTGGAAGCACTGATAAAAGTTTCTATCCCACATCCAGGCGTTTCAGCAAGCTGAGGCTCCTGCACATTGTATCAGCTTCTGGGAAATAGAGATAGATACTTCAGTCCTTGACAAAAATCCTCACTTCTCTTGATCTGGCAACAATTCCCAGAAGCAAGCACAGATACAAAAGCTTATCTTGAGAGGACAACTTGAAACAAATACAAATAAGGCTTAAATGAAGGCAAATATCCAAGCTGCAGAGAACACAACGGTTCCTTAATTTCACATTTGGAGAAAAAACAATACTATGTGGACATTCTCCAACATATTTTTAATGCTATTAACAGAAATAGCACCCCAGGCTGTGCTCAAGCTGAAAACGTGTGAAACTGTTTGCAATGTGAAGTGAAAAGGGGGATCAAAAATACCATCTTATTAAATGGCATTTATTTGGTGCTAAGTGAATTATTTATTCAATTGAGAAGTTCACAAAATGACAGGGGGGTAAATGCAAGAGAGGTCACTACTTCATGTCAGAATCAAAGCTGATCCTTAACAGAATTTAAGCACCTGCTTTTTCTTTTATCTCAGCACAAAATGAGATTTCTTTCTTTTTTTCTTTTTTTTACACTTCAAAAGCCATGTAACACAACAGAATATATGCCAAGCATGCAAAAACAGAGCATGCCAGCATCTTTCAGCAATCAGCTTTCCCTTGTCATCCATTATGTCAGATTTATCTATTTTTGCTTAATTCTTGCTCCAGCAATACGCATCCTTCCTCTCCCCAGACTATCAGGCTGGTTGGGCTGGAATTCAATACAGCTTCTTAAAATAGTTGAGAAATATTGAAAATATTTGAAGCGATGCCTGCGAATTACAGCCAATTCATCAACTCCTCTTGCAGCTCCTGCCCGACCTGTGCTCCCCCAGACAAGGGGCAATTCTCATTTCTTCACCTCAGAAATTCTACCCCGTGTAAATATCATTTGGAAAACAAATAGCCTTTCTTTTATGGAAGCATTTCTCCATGAAAGCTTAGATCCTGTGTTAATTGCAAACCTTACCCTCTGACTCTTACTTTTGATCCAAGCATTCCTCTGCTGAAAATTAATAGTGAATGCATTTGCTTTAAGCTTGCTTTCTGTTATCACTGCTTTTCCTCTCCAAGTTTCCAGACCCTCTGGATTGGCTTTACAGGACACCAGACCCCCCTAAAAGCTCTCCCTGAACCCTTCACTCTGCTGCTGGCTGCAAAACTCTGCTCTCCCCACCTCCAACACCTGTAAGACCCTTGAACAGCATCTTTCCCTACTGCTAAATGAACACACTCTAACAAGCTCAAATTCTTTAAAAGCCCTGATCAGAAATAAAGAGGCTGAAAGGAAAATGCAACTCTCATCACTCTATTCCCTCACTGCCTGTGGAGCACAGAATTTTCTCAGCCCGTTGCTGAATCAGACGAAGTTTCCACAGTGCACACACACACACACAATCACACAGCCCCAACACGTCCAGGAGGATTTATTCCATCACAAAGTCACCACCGTTGCTCCAGCACAAATGACATCACTTAGGAACCCAACCTTATCTCCTGAGAGCTCCCAGCTCCCTCCTCTCCCGCAGCGACCGGAGCAACAAAGAACCGGGTTTGTGCAATAAGGAGGAAAAAAAGTATTGCTGCAAAAAAAGTTTTCCAGAAAAACTTGCATTTTCTTGAGAATGCGACTAGGGAGAAATAAAGGACTGTAGGAAGAAGTGAGCAGAACAAATTCTGGTTGAACTTATCAACCTGCATCTGTGATTTACCCTAAACTTGTACCTAGAGCTACCAGGGGAGGGTGAGAGACGTCTGAGCCCTCGCAGGTGTTGGTCGGGGAGGTTCACACGCTGCAGAACCAAAACCATCTCAGCACTTTGCTGCACGAGTGCACTGAGAACTGGAGTCCAGCTCTGCAGTTTTCTTCTTCTTCTTCTCCTTCTTCTTCAGGCACTTGAAAATGGGTTTGTGGGGAATAAAAGCGGCGGATGATTTATTGGCGATACCTGTTCCCTGCCCGTGGCAGAGATGGGCTGGGAGGTCCCTTCCAGCCCAAACCAGCCCGCGAGCCTCTCGCAGAAAGACACTTTTCTTGGGAAAGAATCACACAAAGGATGTGCTCGCACTGCGACCGCAATCCCCCCTTCCCCCTGACGGCCCTTCTGTCGCGATAGCTGCCGCACTATCGCGATCCGGGGCCGTGTGCGCGGTACCGGGGACAGGTAACGAGGGCGCCGGGGCTACCGGGGGGCCTGGGAGCTCCGCGCTGAGCGGGGGAGAGCCCGGCGAGACGGGCTGGGAGCGACTGTCGCGACAGGCGGCGTATGTCGCGACAGGGGGCGGGTCGGCACACCGGGGCTGCCTCAGCGGCCGGGGGGAGGGGACACCCGGGAAGGACAATGGTGGGGTGGGGGGGGTAAGAACCGCGGCGGTCCCGCCGCGCTGTGAGTAGGGGGATGATGATGACGATGAGGAGGAGGTGACGGTGGGGCCGCGCCCTCGCTCCCGCCGTGTGCCGCACTTACTCTCGGTGCCCCTGCCCGGGCCTCATGGCGCCGCCGCCGCTGTGCCCGCCCGGCCCCGCCGCCGCCGCCGCCGCCCGCCCCGGCCGTGCTGGCTGCGCAGCCGCCCCCGCGCACGCGCGGCCCGCGCGCCGCCCGCCCCGCCCCGCGCACGCGCGGCCCCGCGGCCACGGGAGCGAGGGAGGGGGAAATGGGGGGGGCAGCGCCGCGCCGCCCCCTGCCGGTAACCGGGGGGACTGCAGGGAACAGCGGGGACATGGGAGCACATTGGGGGACATTATGGGGTATGAGGAGGGGACACGGCAGGAACACACTGGGGGACACTGGGGGGACATTGAGGGGTATGAGGGAGGGACATGGCAGGGACACACTGGGGGACATTGAGGAGTATGAGGGGGGACACGGCAGGGACACACTGGGGGACATGGGGGGACAGTAGGAGGGACACACTGGGGGATACTGGGGGGACATTGGGGGGACACGGCAGGGACACACTGGGGGACACTGGGGGGGACACTGGGGGCATGAGGGAAGGGACACAGCAGGGACACACTGGGGGACATTGAGGTGTATGAGGGGGGACACGGCAGGGACACACTGGGGGACATTGGGGGCCATGAGGGAAGGGACACGGCGGGGACACCTTGGGGGACATGGGAGGATGTTAAGGGAACATGTGGGGAACAGGGAGAGACACAGTGGGGACACAGGGAGGACGTGAAGGAACATGGCAGGGAGGGGACACAGAGGTGGCTCTGCCACAGCTCCAGTGCTGCCCACGTGGAGGTCTCAACAGACGCCTTCCCCCACAGCTGGGGTCAGTCCTTGGGGAAGTTTGTTCCCCACAGGGAAGTGAGGATTTGCACCCCTGCGATGGGCTTGCAATGGGATAATTAACCTAATTCTCAAAGCTCATTAAGGAGCTGCAGGTCAGGAAGGTGACACTCAACCCTTGCCATGCCAAGAGAATTTCCACTGCCCCCACTGTTGCTCTGGGCATTCAGCTCCATCCCTAGAAGCAGCCTGGGATGGAGCTCTGGGGCAGCACAGGGTGACCCTGACACGGCCACACAGAGGGGACAGCTTCCCCTTGTGCCCCATGCCATGAGACCCCTCCAACCCTGCCTACCCAGCTCTTCCCCCACAAGGTGCAACCTTCACAAGCCTCAGCTCAGAAAATGGGATCTAAGCTCAGCTGGGAAGGAGGAATGACATCAAAGTGCCCTGGTTTGAGCTGGAATAAACCAGAGGGAAGGTGGTGGCTGTGAGGTCAGGCTGCCAGCGAGGAATAAAGGAGAGAACAATCACTTGTGCTGGGACCTCATTTTATTGCAAGGGAAATACAAAAGTTGGACAGCAGCATTGAAGGGAGCACAGCACCCCCTGCTCCTGGGGAACAAGGACATACACTCTGTGCAGGGTTCCCAACCCAGTTTTCAGTTATCTCACATTCCAGAGAGAATTCTTCAGCAGAAGAATCACTTCTTCTAAAACATCTCTTTCACAGTGCACCAGAGAGGGACAAGGGGCTGAGCAGGTTTGGGTTCCAGACCCTTCCCAATCTCTTCCCTGTTGGGATTTTCTTCCCTCAGGGATGTTAATTTAGAACTGGATTACCTGGATTTCTGGCAGGAAGGTACCCAGTGCTCCAAACACCTGACAAAGGGATAAAACAAGCCCCAAACACCAGGCCCAGGGACACATATGTGGTGCCAGGTACTCTCTGTTACACCTGAGCTGCAGAACCTGCTGCTCTTCCCACTTTGGGATTTTCTTTAGCTGCAACAGCTGCTGTGTTTCTACCTGTGACCCTGGTGCAAAGAGTGAAGACTTGGAAGTAAGTGATAGAATAAACTACTTGAACTCCTAAAGAGTGGGTCCATGCTGGTTTTTCATGACAGACAAGCCAGCCAGGCATTACAGATGTTCCAGCTGCCAGCAAACCCTTAAAACCAACTCCCTGCACCCACCAGCTTCAGCAGGGCAGGGAGAAAAGCCAACATGAGACCATCAGCTGGGCTGGGGTGGCCTCATCCCCCTGTGTGACCACGATTCAGCCTTCAGAAGGGATTACAAACATGTGCTGATAATGCTTCACTGCCACCCTTTGTTTGCTCCAAGGCAGGAGATGCTCCTGAACTCCCACATACAAACCCCTGAGAGCAAGGACATGAGACACAGCCCAAAAGAAGTGGGGGCAGCTCTGGGAATGCAGCACCAGAATCATGGGTGCAGCTGATTCTCCAGTGTCTGTCCCCAGGCCAGATGCCATAGGAAGTCTGGAGATTTTATTTCAGTTTGGGCTGTTCTCCCAAAGAATAATATATTCCACTTCAGCCCATGGTAGTAACTCCATCATCCAACAAAGGTGCCAGAACACCCCCAGGACTGGTTTCTCCACATGATCAGAGTTCAAGGGCTGTTAAAACACACCAGGTGCTCAACCCTTCACCTCCACCTTGAGCTTCAGGCGCACCTCACACAGGAAAGCGTTCATCAGGTCCTGGCCAGCCTCCTGAGCAATCCTGCTGATGACCTTTCCTCCTCTTCCAATCAACATCCTCTGTGTTAAAACCCAGAGAGAACATCACCAAACTCACCCAGGACAACGGTGCAGCCACAGAAACAATGAGGGAAATTCCAGCATTAAACCATGAGGCAACACAGCTGCCAGTACTGGGTACAAAGGAGAGGGAGAAGGGAGCACAGCAAGGATGGATTTGGGGAACCTCCCTTCACCCTCCCCAGCACCCCATCTTCCTTCCTTCACTCACCTTGTGAGACTCCCTGGGCACCAGGAGGCTCTGCACGATGAGGAGCTCCCCACATTCTCCTTCCTCCCACACGTGTGTCACCTGGCACAGCAATGGAGCACTCAGCAATCCTGGAAATCCCTCAGGAGCCCCCAGCACCCCTCCCTTGGATACTCCAGCACACAAAGGGGGCTCCTTCACACACAGAAAGGGTCTTAGGGCACACTTACAAGTACTGAGTCACCCCACAGGGTCTGGCAGAATCCAAACAAAGGGATTCTCATCACACAGCCCAAAATTCCCAATAAAGCAGCTCATGGCTGAGTCTGCCTGGGCACATTCCCACCTGAGACACTCCATAAGGCACTTCCAGGGGCAGGTACTCCAGGAGCTTCTCCCTGATGATGTTATCACAGATCTCCTGGGGTGACTGGCTGGTCAGGACCTCGCTGTGGAACTCCCAGGGGCCTGGCTTGGCTTGCATCAGGAGGTACCTCTGTGGGCACAGCACCCCAGTGTCACCCACACGGTGCCACCTCCCCTGAGCTGCCCCTGCAGGGAGGGCACTGCTGCTGGCCTGGCACTGGGGCAGTGGTTTGGGGTTTTGGGCAGGGGCAGGAGGAAGGGAAGCTGTGACATCCCTCCCTGGGGCTGTGTGTGTCACACAGAAGCCCTGGAGCTCACAGACAGCACTGGGTGGATTCCTTGTTGCTCCAAGCTGCTGTTGGGAGAGCCCCAGGTGAGAGTTTTGTACAGAAAACTCTGCAGGTGCAGCAGGGACACATCCCACATCGACACATGACATTTTCCCCCCATCCAGGCCAGGAACAGAAGCTGAGGCTCCCACCCCAGTCCCAGGTGTGACACAATTCAGACTGGAGTTACCTTGAGTGTATCCACCTCCTCCCCACGCAGAGCTGCCAGCATGAAGATCTCCTGGAAGTGTGGCCAGCCTTTCATGTCCTTCAGATCCTTGGGTCCATGGTGCTCTGGGCCTTCCCCTGTGCCCAGAGGGTGCCCAGCACCCCCAGCATCACTGCTCCTGTCCAAACCAGAGCCCTCCTGGGCCTGATTCCTCTCCTGCCCACAGGGAGACCCTGGCACTTTGCTCTCAGGTGGAGAAGCCTGAGTGGGATGAAGGGGAAGCTTTACTGAAGAACGAGAATCCTGTTTAGATGAAGATTTCACTTCCAGTTTCTTTCCATTTACAATCCCCTCTGTCAGGTCAGTTGCTATTTCCAGCAGGAGAAACTTCTTCTTTAGTACATCCACCTGAAGGCAGAGAGAGAGAAAATTATTTATCCTAAAGAGAAAATTATTTATCCTAAAGAAGATTTATCCTAAATGAGGTGGGCAGCTGGGCCCTGGGTCTGAAGGAGATACAGGAAACCAGCCAGGGAAGCAGCTGCTGCAGGACAGGGCAGTTTTGTGACCAGAGGCCAAAACTGGCACAGTTTTGTGCCAGCACAGTTTGCCCAAGCACTGAGAACCTGTCAGCTCTGCTGAGATCCTCCCTGGCTCACCTGGCTCCTCTTCCCAGATGGATTTAACCCCCAGACAGCAGCACAAATTCAAGGATGATTCTGCTTTTAATGGGTACACACACCCCTCGATATTCTGGAGTGTCCTTTAACACACCAGGGACCCAAAACCCATCAGTGCTGAGCCAGGTGGTGCCTGAAGAAGAACAAGCAGGGTTTACCTTGTTCAGGACCAGCACGCTGGGGATGTGGGGGAACTGAGACAGGCACCTGAGCACCTCCTTGCTCAGAGAGTTCCTTGTCCAGTGATCTGACACATCCACCAGAACCAGGACTGCCAGGAAAGAGGGAGGGAAAAAGGATGAATCCACATTTTCCAGAATGTTCACTTGCAGCTTTACAGTCTGTGGTCACTCCCCTCCTCAGGAGGGGCACAAAAAGAAGGATTTTATTGAAAACACTAAAAATGCAGCTTACCCATGTCACCCTAATGACATCACACGTGCTAAATCTCAACATCCAAGCCCAATTATGAACCCAAAGTGGCTCCCCTTGGCACCAGGCAGTTCTTATCCCCTCTCAGCTCAATATTCCAGATCTTTTCTCTGCCCTTCCTTCCCTGTTCTGCCTGGGCTGCCAGCAAACACCCAGACACCACAGCTGGGAACCTGTGTGCCAAAAAGGGATTTGGTTTGATGCAAAAAGAGTTGAAAACCCACCTAAATCTGCATGTTTCATGCTGTCCCACGGGTCTGTCAGCATGGCTTCATCTAAATTATGCCTGAAACACAAATACAAATGAATAAACCAGACATACTTCATTATAATTGTGTTCCTCCCTCTCAAACCAGGGGGAAAACAGTGTTTTCCCTCATTTCAGCTGCTTTAGGGGTTGTGACATCCCTTGCCATGTGCAGATACACAGAACCACACACAAAAAGGCTCAAGGGACATCACAGGCTCTGTGTGCTACTGAAATTACAACAAAAAAATTATTGGAAAGCAAAATAAGGCTAAAAATATGCATTCAGCTCACTCCTGTTTTACAAACTTTGCACACTGAAAATCACATTCCTGTTTTATTTTGCTAGGCAGCACATAGCCCCCTCCCCACCCCAGGGGAGGTACCTTTTGGCTTTTAAGGGGTTTGTGAGGCCAGGCGTGTCCAGAATGATCTAGGAAAAGGAAAAATAAACGTTTCAAGCTTGCCAGCAGTGAGAGCTCAGGGCAAAACCCCATATTTGTGCAGTGAGAGGTGATCCCAGGGGACATAGATGAGCAAATGCTGCCCTTGGTCCCCAGGACTCACCAGCTGCGTGTCCTCGTGTGTGATGACACCCCGGGCCTTGCAGCGGGTGGTGTGCACCTTCTTGGAGACTGGGAAAACCTGCAGGGAATTAATTAAACATGTTATACAGCCAAAAAAACAGGAAACAGCCTGAGCTGCCCCCCAGCCTCACCTTCCTGCCCAGGAGCTGGTTGCAGAGCGTGGATTTCCCGGCGTTGGGGGCGCCGATGATGGCGATCCTCAGCACCCTGGGCTGCGGGGGCTGGTCGGGCCGATGCTCCAGGAGGCGTTTCTGCTCCTCTGCCGGGGAAAGGAGGAGCTCGGTTGGTGCCAAACCCTCGGGGGGTCAGGATACAGGATAGCCGTGGGGCGGCGCGGCAGCTGCCATCACCCACCTTTGTCACCACTCACCTTTGTCGGTGGCTACGGGCGGCGGGTGCTGGCCCAGAGCGGCGGGCGGGGCCTCGGCCGGGATGCCCAGGAGGCTCCCGAGGGCCGAGCTGCTCCCGTTCCAGCGGCTGGGAACACTCGGGATCCTTCCCAGGGCCGAGCTGCTCCTGCTGCACCAGCTGGGAACACTCAGGATCCTCTCCAGCGCCGAGCCGCTCGCGTTCCAGCGGCTCCCCGGGAGGCGAGCTGAAAGAAAACACCGAATATATCAAGAACATCCCTAAAATACACCAAGCTCGCGTGGGTCGCCTTCTCCACACGCAGCGTCTGGGCAGCGCTCACCCCACCACACGGCCTCTTGGCGTCCCGCCCGCCACCTCCCGCATACAACCGCCCCCAGAGTACCCCCGTGACCCCAGCGCACCTGCTCGCAACCGGAGCGGCCCCGCCACAGCGGCACCGGCGGCCCAGAGCGCGGCCCGGGCGGCGGCCGCGGCCATGGGAGCCGCCATGTTGGCGAGCCGCGGGGCACGCCGGGAAGGGGAGCGGTGCCCGCGCCCATTGGCGAACAGCGTGGGGGGCACAGAGAGCGCGAGCGCGGGGCCAGAGCGCCGCGGGGCCGCGGGGAATTGTGGGATGGAAACGGCCGGGAGCCGGCGGGGCAGGGCGGGGCTCGGGAGCGCCCTCTGCTGGCGGCACCGCGGGGTGCAGGAGGCGGCACCGTGGGGTCACAGCGCAACCGGGGTCACCGGAGTCACCAGTGTGTCACCAATGCCCCCTCAGTGTCACCGATGTCCCCTCAGTGTCACCAGTACCCCCCCAGTGTCACTAGTGTCACCAGCGCTCCCGATGTCACCGCTGTCACCACTGCCCCTCCAGTGCCACCCCAGTGTCACCCGTGCCCCCTCAGTGTCACCAGTGCCCCTGGTGCTCCCAGTGGCCCCAGTGCCCAGTTCCACCAGGCCCGGAGCCCGCAGGGGATGTGGTGAGGAAGGAGAGTGGAGCCACAGTTCTGTAACTCAAATCTTTATTGTCCTGCAGCCGTACCCAGGGCTCCATTACTATGTCCTTACCATCCCATTCCGTGCCATCCCATGCCATCCCGTGCCATTCCCATGCCATTCCCATCCCATTCCGTGCCATCCCATGCCATCCCGTGCCATTCCCATCCCGTGCCATGCCGTGCCGCGTTGCCGGCCGTCAGCAGAACCGTTACCATTACTAAACTCAGTAATGGTAACGGTTTCCCCGCCGGCCGTGGGTGCCCGGCTGAGTCCGGATCCTGTCCCACCCGGGATGTCCCCCCAGCCCGTGTGGCTCATCTCCGGTGTCCCGGGCGTGTCCCGGCGGTGGTGGCGGTGGCGGGAGGCGGTCGGTGCAGCCCGGGGAGTACATCATCTATACTGTAGTGTCTCATAGCCAACTTACAGTATACGATGATATCCTGCCCGGGACAGCGCTGGGAGCAGAGCAGAGCCTGCAGGGACAGACAGCGTGGTCAGGGAGTTCATTGTCACCCCGGTGTCACCCTCACCCATTTCTGTCACCCCGGTCCTGCCCCAGCACCTCCCCACCTGCTCCTCGTCCCTCCCAGTTCCACCACCCCAGAGCAGCACAGAGGTTCTCAGTGTTTCCCTACCCAGGTGTCCCCCCAGTCCCTCCTTGTCACCCCATTCCCACCACCCTGGAGAGGAGCAGAGGTTCCCAATTGTCCCCTCACCCCAAGACCCCCCTACCCCACCTTTGTCCCCCAGTTCTGCTGCCCCAGAGTGGGATTGAGGGCTCCCAATTTCCTAGGGCACCCCCCTAATCCCTCCTTTTATCCCAGATCCCCATCTCACAGCAGGACAGGGGTTCCCAAACCCCACATTTTCCTTCCCAATCCCACCCTCCCTGAGCAGGACAGGGCTTCCCAAATCCCCACCTTGGTCCCCCCAATCCCACCCTCCCTGAGCAGGACAGGGGCTCCCAGGTGGTGGCACCTACCTGTGGGGTGGCACTGGGGCTTTGTGGGGTGCTGGGTCTGCACCCGCCTTATAAAACCTGCTCTGCCTCATCTGCATATCTCACATCTGCACTGCACAGCTGGACGGGGCCCTTAACCCCTTCATGCCCGGGGGGGCACCGCCCTGAGCAGCTCCCCACACCCAGCCTGGCATTGTCCATGAGGGGATTTGGGGTTTGCAAGGGGGCACTCCCTGTGCTTCCACTTCAGGGTGGCCCCACAAATGCCCCATCCTCCTGTGGTCACCAGCATTATCCCTTCCCATAGTTCTGGGGACATTGAACTGGGAGCTCCCCACTGCAAACTGGTTCCCAGCTGCTGGACAGTGGTGTTGGACAGGGTGGGGTGGCAGCCTGTGGGGATGGGGACCAGGAAGGACATCTGGGGGACACAGGGACATCTGGGAGTGGGGGTCACCCTACACAGGCACCCTGAGGTGAGGTACAGGGTACACATGGGTGCAGGAGTCCCCTGGGGTGGGTGACCTCTGTAGTGCTGTGTCCTCGGCCATATTTGCTCCCCTGAGGGACATGACCCCTAGCAGTGTGTCCCCAAAAAGAGGATTTGCCCTCCTGCCCTTAGGGACACCCTGGAAGCGCATTCCCCCTCCCAGGGGGACGTGACCCTTGGAGGGATGTCTCCCCCAGTCAGGGAGACACCTCCCCTGGCCATCTGTGTCCCCTGGAGGGATGTAACCCCAGCTGTGTCCCCCCAAGGGCCCCTCCTGACCACGTGTGTCCCCAAGAGGGCCGTGTCCCCTCATTGCACATGACCCTGGTCACACTTGTCCCCTGACCACCGTGTCCCCAGACGGCTCCACCCCTGACCATGAGTGTCACCTGCCTGTGCATGACCCTGGTCATTTGTGTCCCCCAGCCCTGTCTGTCCCCACAGGGCCACATCCTCAGCCGGGGCTGTGCCATTGTTCTGGGCTGTTTGTGCCAGGCCAGGCTGGCATTCCTGGAACTCGCCTGGGGGGAGGTGATAATGACAATCCCCTGCCTGTGCTCCGGGTCCCGATAAGCAGCAGCCTCGGGCTATCAGGGACCCTGCCCTGCCACACAATGTGTCCCTGGACCCTCTGTCACCTCTGGGTGACAGGAACAGGGGCAGCACGGCCTGGGCAGCCCCTGGCAGGAGGGGGCACAGGGTCCAGCCCTGCTCTGAGCCTGTCCCAGGCAGTGAGGCTGTGGGGACCTCCTGGTTTGGTTCCTTTTGACCCAGAGGTGTCCTGGAGCCCGCAGTGTCCCCAAACTGTGGCACAGGCACCCCAGCGTGCAGAGCAGTGACACAGGCAGTGTCCCTGAGTCCCCAAGCCCTGCCAGCCCCAGGTGAGTCCCAGGGATGGTCCCCATGGCACTGTCCCCATGGCATTGTCCCCATGCTGGCAGTGCCTGCCAGCCCTGCTGCCTGCTCAGCACCCGAGGGCAGCCCTGCCCTGTGGCCTTGTACCCCACGGTGGCAGAGGGGACCTGAGTGTCCCCACAGCTGGTGTGGGACCCCCAGATGCCACAGAGCCCCCCGAGTGCCACAGCCCTCCCAGCAGCCATGACAGGACAGCGTGGCTGGCTCCAGATAAGGAGGCACTGGGAGCTGCAGAGCTGTCCCCACCCTGTCTATCTGCAGGGCCACCCTGCAGGACACACAGGACAGGGCCTGTTGTCCTGCCCTGGGCTTGGGGGGGACATGGAGGGTCTGGAGAGCACAAATGACCCATTTTCCCCAGGGAGGGCAGTGCAGCAAAGCCCCTGATGCTGGCTGTCACTGGTCCTGCTTGTAGAGCGACCCTGAGCAGGACAGGAGCCCCCAAAGCCACCCTGGGCAGGGTAGGGAAGGGTGTGTGGGGCTGGGACAGGGGGACATGGGCTGCTGCCACCAGCCTGGCTGCTGTGACACCTTCAGCACCTGTCAGCCCTTCTCCAGACCTGGGGTGCCACTCTTTGGGGTGCCCCTGCCATGGTCATCCCCAGGGTCACACGGGCCATGCATGGGGCTCACTCCTGGCTCCACACTCATCCCTGAGGGAGCACGACAAGGGCTGGGACGGTGACCACGGGGAAGCCACCAGCTCCCAGGAGCCTTGGAGCAGCAGCCCGAGCTGGAACCTCACCTCCCACACTCCCTGTCCCCCATCCCCGCGGGAGCACCAAGCAGCCCAAGCCACGCAGGGGACCCGGGGCGGGACAGACAGACAGACAGAGCCCAGCAGGAGGTGACAAGGGTTTATTCAAGGGTTTCTTTGTTATCTCACGGCAGCGGGGTGGCGGCACATGCAGATAGAGCCCGGCCCGGCCCGGCACGCCTGCCCACCCGGGGGCTGATAACGGCACGGAGGGCACGGGGGGCCCTGCAGCACCCGCCGAGGGCCACTCCTGGCAAAGGACACCCCAGGGAGGGACCTGCAGCCACCGAGGGTCACTCCTGGCAAAGGACAGCACCAGGAGGGCCCTGCAGCCGCCCTGTGGCACGGGGTGGGGGCACCGAGCTGGGGGTGCAGCACCAGCAGTGCCAGGCTGACTGCACACACTGAGCTGTGCCAGCCACGCTGAACCAGGCACTGGGACAGGCTGGGGAGGGCACAGGCCAGCACAGGGCTCTGGGGGCACACACGGGGACAATCTCCTTCACATTGTCACAAGGCAACAAAGCCACTGGCCTAAGAGTCAGGGGAGGGAGGGAGGCAGGGGCAGATGCACAGGCTGTGCTGGAGGAGCCTGTCCCCACCTCAGCATCCTGCTGGTCCCCCACCCACCTCTGAGCACCACTCTGCTTGAGCATTTGTGGGGTTGGGAGGTGCCACAGCACCTGGGGACAGCAGGCACAGTGGCTTCACTGCCCTCTCAGGGGATGGGTGGCTTTGGCACAGCGCTGCTTTTCAGTATTCGTGGTGGTGAGATCTCACCAGGGCTGAGCTGGGCTCCCTCTGTCCCCTGGAGCTCTCCCTGCTTCAGATCCTGTGAGGAAAACTCCCCAAGCATGGGAGAGCGCAGCACCCACTGCTAGATTGTCACCTTTTGTGAGGGGGTTGAGTGCCACCCAGCCAGCCTGGGCAGGGCTGCTGGCACTGTGGGGACCCTGGGGGTGAGACAGGGACAGCTGAGGGCAGAGGCAGGGCTGGGACAGGGCCCAGGAGGGTCACTGAGACAGGGCAGGGAGCCCAGGGGAGGGGGGTCCTGGTTCTCTTCCTAAACCTCCCCATCCCAACCCTCTGCTCCCCAAGTCCCAGGTGCTCACCCCAGGGCAGAGAACAGCAAGGCACAGGGACTGCAACACCAGACAAGCTGCCAGTCATAACTGGGGATGGGATTGGCCTGAGACAACACAAAGTTAATTAGAAAATAAATCCTCTCTCAGCTTTGGAATAAAAAGAGCAGCAGACAGGACATGCATCTTTCTGGCCCTACAAAATAAGGCACCAGTTACAAACAAAACTCGGATTGTCTTTGATATAAAAGGAATTCCCATGTGTAGAAGGCAGTTGATGTCTGAGTGCATAACAGGGAGTGATCTTCACTAGCTTTGGGTTGGCCAACCTCATTCCTTGGCCTCGGTGGCTTTCTGGAACAGAGGAAGCTGCAGGAGGGGAAGAGAGAAGCTGTTAGGGCTGCAGGAGGGAAGGCAGGGCACTGCCTGCACTCTGTGGTGGTCAGGGCAGGGGAAGGAGAGGCTCCCTGGGAAGCTGAAAGCTTCCAGGCAAGTCCCTGTGCCCAGCTCACCTTTGTGAGATCCACACCAGTGATGGCACGCACGGAGTTGGGGATCTCAGCCAGGAGACGGTTCACATCAGACATGGTGCTGCCCTTCTCTCCACTGAGAATAACGATCTCATCCACTTTGGAGAGGGGAGCAGACACTTTGGCAGCGATCTGGGGAAGCAGGGAGAGCACAGAGTGAGGGAACTGCTCAGCAGCTCACTGGGAAAGGTCCCTACAAGGCCTCGCTGTGCCCCCGGGAGACCTAGCCCAGTCTGGGAGCCCCCCCAGCCCACCTGGAGCAGGGGAAAGCTGCCCCCTCCTCACCTCAGGCAGTGCATCCAGCACTAGAGCCAGCTGGGCAGCTTCTCCATACTTCTGGAGCGCTTCTGCTTTCAGCTTCAGCCCCTCAGCCTCGGCCATCCCGACGGCCTCGATCACAAAAGCCTCGGCCTCTCCGATCTTGCGGATCTTCTCTGCCTCCGCCTGAGCCAGCAGGATTTGCTTCACCCTGGCAAGGGAAAGGCAGCCCTGCAGCAGCCTGGGTGCCTGCAGAGAGCCCAGGAGCTGGGGCTCAGGGCAGCACCGTGTCCCTCCTCACTCACTTCTCGCCCTCGGCGATCTGCTGGATGCGATAGGCCTCGGCCTCGGCCGGCTGCTTCACGGTGGCCGTCAGCTCCTTCTCCATCCTCAGCACCTCCTTCTCCTCCACCTCAATCTGCTTCTTGCGCTCCACCACCTCGATCTCGATCTCCTCCTGACGGATCTTCTGCTGTTCCCGGGCGCTCTGGAGCTCGTAGGCCAGCTGGGCCTCTGCAGTCTGCACATGGGGGAGAGGAGAACAGGGCTCAGGGCCATGAACTCGGGTACACAGACATAAGGACCCAAAACCAGACATGACTCCTGCTATTGAACTTTTGCCCAGTGGTGACATCCCAATCCTCAGCGCTGCTCTTGCCACTCAGCTCCAGGTTCAACCCTCCCCATCCTTTCCTCTTCAAGTCCCACCAAATTGCTGCAAAGAGGAGAAGAATCTGCTGCAAGCTCACAGTGACACACAGACCTGGGTTTTCCATCTCCAGCTCTACTAACAGATGCAGGAGGAGAAAGCTGACAAGTCCCAGAGCCACCAAAACCATCACAGACCCTCCAGGGAACAGCAGTGGGCTGTGGGATACTCTCACCTTCATGTTGACCTCCTCAGTGAAGGCAGCTTTCTGCAACTCAAAAGCCCGTTTGGAATCTGCTATTTTGGTATCTGCCATGAACTTGATATTCAGCATTTCCTTCTTGCACTCTGCCTCCTGTGGAGAGGGAACAGAGAGCAGAGCTTCAGGGCATGCAGTTGGAGCAGAAAAGGCTGCTCCAGGGAAGCCCAGCACGTCCCCAGACTCACCCGAATGCCAGCATCCCGCTCGGCTTCTGCCACTCCAATGTCTGCATCCCTTTGGACAGCTGCAATCTGAGTCTTCCCCAGGGAGCTCAGGTAATCCACTTTATCATAGACATCCTGGGGAGGGGAGATAAGTCATAACCACTTCAAATGAGTGACTCCATCTTGCTCCCTTTCCCATTGAAGCTCAGTGCGGTCAGGCCAGGGTTAGAATGCGTCGACAGCTGCTCCAAACAAACAGGGAGGGCAGGGAGAAGGAGGCCATCCTGACATCTTCCCTCACTCCCAGGAGGCTGGGTTATCAGCCAGCTCTCTCCACGAGCCTGTTTACAGAGGCAGCTACCCCGTGCTCTTGGCCCAGCTGCCTGGATACAGGACATGCTGTGGCGGCTGTCATGGAAACCCCCGGAGGGCTGGGACAGGCTGTCAGCCTGAGCCTTCCAGCTGCAGCAGGGGGGTCAGGGCCAGGCTCTCCTGCTGCTCCTACAGCTCTGCCTAGAGAACTGCCCAACATCTGGGTGTACCTTGATGGTGAAACTCAGGATCTCGATGCCCATGCGACCCACGTCGGGAGCTGCCACCTCCCGCACCAGCTTGGCAAACTGGTCCCTGTCCTGGTAGATCTGCTCCACTGTCAGGGTACCTGCAGAGGGGAGGAAGGTGAAGCACTTTATTTGGAACAGGTAACACACAAAAACGTGGGTCTAAGCTCAGCAACATCCTTGTTGTCCCTAATCTTGTCAGGCCTGGGCTCAAGGGCGTAATCCTCTGCCACAGCAGGGGCAGCAACATCTCAGTCTCACAAGTGCAACCACCACCCACATGTGCTACCTGTGGCCCTTGGGGACTCAGACATCTCTCACTGCAGGCACCGAAAACTCATTTATCACCAGGCCCAGGCAGGCAGAGGGAGCTGCTGGAGGGGAGATGCCACCTCTGCAGGCAGCACAGGACAGTCCCATGTGGCTGCATGGTGGCAGCGATACTGCTGGGACCAGCCAGCTGAGAGGGGACAAAGCCACTCGAGGTGTCTCCAGGGGATGAGCCCTCCATACCCAGGATGGAGCGCAGGTGTCCCTCCAGCGTCTGCAGGACCACGTTCTTCACATCCTGCACGTTCTTCCCCAAGAACTGCTCACAGGCCACAGCCAGGAGCTCCTTCTCGGTCATTATCTTCACCTAGAGACAGGAGACAGAAGCAGAGGGGCTGAAGGTGCCTGTCCAGGAGGTGCAGGCACCCAGCAGCAGCAGCAGCAGCAGAAGCAGCAGTACCACCACCAGGCTGCCAGGCCCCCATGCTACTGATGCTCCAAGGGACCAGGCTTGGAGCTGTCCCCACGCTGAGCTGTCCCAAAGTTGGGCTGTCCCCAAGCTAAGCCAGGCCACTGGACCAGCCCCTGCTCTCTGTGCTGCTGCCCAAACCCAACAGCAGATCAGTGTGGAGCTGCTCAGCAGTGGGGACAGAGCCTGGCCCTACCAGACCCAGCTCACAGAAACCCTACAAAAACCCCTGAAACAGCAGTTCAGCCACTGCACCAACACCAGTCAGAAGAAAGCAGGGTATTAACCACCCCTGGCCAAACCCCATTTTGTTACCTTCCTCGTCCTCCTCTTTCACTAGAATTAATTTTTCTGACCCCAAAAAGACAGAGAATGGAAAGAGTGTGACATGCCCAAGGAGCAGCTTGGGAACAGGGGTTCCATTCAGGGTTCCCTGGAAGGAGGGATGGGACAATAAGGCCACTGCTTTGTCCTGCTGTAGCTGGGAGCTCCCAGACATCCTTTGCAATGATCCCAATGTGCCATGATCAGGACTTGGCTGTTCTACTCCACGTGGTCAGTGTGGTGACAGTCCCCAGAGCTGGGACACAGCCACCTCAGCAATGTTTTCACCAGAGCCAGGCCTAAAAGTGCCCCCATTCCAGCCAAGCCACGGTCCCAGGATGGCCCAGCTGGTCACAGGGCTGTTTTTTAAAGGCACAGTGAATTACAAATCCCTGTGGGGTGTGTTAGGCAGTGGGGATCTGTGCCTACAGCACCCAGCTATGAGGAGTGCAACCCACCAGGACAACAGCTCCTGGTGGCCATGTCCAGTCTGAGGGCTCAGGCAAAGGCTGGGCACAGGGACATTCTGTGCTGGCAGCAGCAGAGAGGGAGCAGGTCCAGAGCAGCCACACAGCTTTCTGCATCCTACAGCACCCTCTCATGGACACAGCTGGGCTGGGCAGTGCCTCCTGCCCCACAGGAGCTGGTGGCACCCTGAGCCCTGCCCCAAGGACCTTGGCTGGACCTGGTTCTGAGCTTTCCAAAGCACAGATGCTGTACAGGGGCCCTCTGAGGGTCCCAGTGCACACTATGGAGGGATTCACAGGCTACAGACCTCATCCTGATACCTTCTAGCACCTTCAGCTGCAAAAGGTCAACACAGCTCTATCTTGAGAGTCTTGTCTGCCAGCCCCCACACACAGAATCATCCCTCCAGAGGCAAAGAGCAGCACCTGCCCAGGCAGTGCCAGAGAGCAGGACAGCTGGGACTGACTGCCATCTTCTAAGGGGACAGGAGGTGGGCCATGCCAGAGAGAGGGAGCTGGCCAAAACTCACCTGCCACAACCCTGCCCCTTGTAATGTTTAGAAACACCAACCCAGGCTGAGCCTATTTCCTACTGCTGCTTCCCAGACTGGCTCTCCCAGTCAAAATGTCAAACAACCTCAGGCAAGCATGGCAATCCTCTTCTGCATTGTCCCCAAAGCCTCTTGGGATCATTTTGGGGCCAATTCTGCTGTGGTTTTTCTTGTCCCTACACCCCAGGCCAGCAGTGTGCTCTTCCCACACAAGGGGGAGTTGGGAGAGCTGCTCTGGAGCTGCACCCAGGAGTGTGAGGCTCCTCTCACAGCAAACAGGAGATTTCTGCAAGTATCAGAAGCAATTAGACTCAGCAGCGACATTTATGGCGAGCATCTGCCAGCAATTCCACCTCTCCAAACAATCCCCACCCTGGGAGCTGTGGGGAGGACAGAGCACAGGGCAGGATGCTCATCAGGAGAATCCCTGTGGTACTTGGGAGCAAGGAATGATTCAGCCTCTGGATAAAGCCAGCCAGCCTCCACTGCTGAGCTCTGGCCAGCCCAGGGGAGCCTGGCTCTGCATGGAATACAGATCCCAGCCTCCAAAGCAAAGGCTGCACAAAAGAAAGCAGAGTTGAGCAATTTGTGCTCAGCGTGTTTTGCAGGGTTTCAGGCAGGGCACTGTGACACTCAAATGTCACTGCCATCAGAGGGACAGCCCTGGGCTGGCAGGGGATCAGAGAGCCTCCATCCAGCAATGCCCTGTGCAGGATCCACGCCTCCACACCCTGCTCCAGCCAGCTGCACTCGCAGTGAGGGGTGGGCACAGAGAATCCAATTAGCTGGAGGCTCAGGAAAATGCTGCACAAGGATACAGAACCCAGCATGGCCTAAGGGAGCAGCATCCCAGCACATCCCAGCACCCAGCCAACACAGGAAGGAGGCTATGGTGAGCACTCATTATATCCCTCCTCATTACATCCCTCCTCATCCTTATGCACATTAAGCACTTCTATCATTGCAGCAAACACTTTAAAAGCTGTTTCTCTTGGAATAGTTTGTTTGGGTTTTTATCCCCTTTTTTTTTTTGCTCAAACCCTTAACAGAAAAATGTTTCATTTGCCTCAAAAAGTGCTTCTGCAGAATTAAGGTAATCTCTGCCATGCACATCCCCAACAGCCTTGAGGCTGCTTTCTGTGTGGCAATTCCTTGGATCACAGCTTTAAAATTAACTGTCAGTGGAAAAAAATGAACAGTGAGAAGAGAGAACAACATGAATGAGATGAACTGGGGTCTGCATTTTTAAATCAAGGCACCTGGTGATCCAGCCCTCTGCTACCAGACCATTTTGCAGGAAGGATTTCCCAAAACTAGGACAAAAGGGAATGCTGGCTTCAAAGAAACACCAAATACAGAAGGAAAAGTCTACAGATTTAGGAAAAAAGTGTGAAGGGAAACATGGGTACACACATTTTTGCCAACCATGCAAAGACCACTGGGGTTATATGACACCTTAGCAGCTAAATGGATATCAAGGACTGGAAACTAAGTGAAAGATGGATATAAAGTACTGAAAAATAGAAACCAAGGGTGCTGGATCCATGAGGGATTTTTCACTCAACAGCTCCCCTTGGCTCCAGAGCTTTCCACTGAGAATGTGGCAGCCACTTGTCCTGTGACAACACAGTGACCACAGCCCTGTGTGCACTGAGAGCCACTCTTGGTTGTCCACCCAATTGCAGAATGAGCTGCCAGGAGTAATTTTCAATCACAGCATCCAGCTGCCTATTGGAGGAGCCAAATTCCCTCAAAAACTAACATTTCCCTCCCAGCATCCTCCCCAGGGCAGGAGCTGGCCCCAAGGACAGACTGTACCAGGACAGCAGACCTCAGGCTCCAAGAAGTGCAGGGTTTTGGTGTGCTGCCACAAGCAGCAAAAGCAGGTTCTTACATTTGAAAAAAGCTGTAGAGAATAAAAATTCAATTCCAGCCAAAAATTTTACACGCCAGTTTTAGTGCCTGGAGGGAGTAAATTCTTTTTTTCAAGCTTTAACTCACCATGAAGAATTACAAGGCCCATGTGCTAACAATAACAATCCAAAGGAATATAATGCTCAATACCATCTCAGGAGGTTATGGGTCAGTCCTGTGGGGCCACACACAGCTCCAAGGGCACCACAGCACATCAGCATTCCACAAACACATCAAGTCACCCCCACACACCTCATTTGCCACGTGGACAAATGAGACACCAGAAAAAAATGATTCTGGGAAGAGAAGGAGAAGTCACAACCCCCTTCACCACATGGAACATGCTGGAGCGTGTTTGTACCAACAAGGACAATGTGATTTGGTACAAAGGTTTATTCCAGAGCAGCTGGCTTCTCTCCCTGGACAACAGCAACCTCTTCAGAGGGAAAACCAGAGGTAAGTTAGAGACATGCATTCCTGAAATGATGTTTTGGAGTTACTGTACCTGTGCCACACCTGTGACAGTTATAGCTACCCCCTCCGCCGTCTCTACGTCCTCACACCTGGGCTGTAACGTCATTATCTCTAGGGAAATCCTGCCAAAAAACGTAAAATGTTTGCACGTTTCCAGGTTACACACACTCAGCTCTTCCCTTTGCATCTCCTGCCCCGGGCTACCTGCTGCACTCATCACAGGTAATGCAAGGCAGGCACAGAATGCAGCCAAGGGAGCACGTCTGTGACTGGAGACAGACAGGGCATTGTGGCCAAGAAACAGATTTTCAGATAGTGCTTAAAGGTAATTTATCAGCAAAGGCTGGAATCCAGACAGGAAATTATCCTGTGGCCCTTTCCCTCCTGCTGGTTTGTGAGGAGCCAGAAGCTGCAGCACTGGGAGCCCAAAGCCTCTGTCAGAGGCTCATTGTGCCACGGCAGCACAGGGTGGTGTCACTGGTTTGAAAGCACAGCACAGAACTGGGATGCTCCCACCCACCTCTCATGAGTGCTGGTGCTTGGCAGAACCTGACACTGATGCTGCAGAAGCCCTGGGTGAGCCTTACCACACACCTACCCCCTGACCTGGTTCACCTCTCCCTCTATTTTCCCAGTGTCCCGTGACCCAAAGATGGAAATGAGTCCCAGCTCTTTATGGCTGCACCTGTAGAACATCAGGCACCCAGGAACAGATCCTGCAGCTCCAGAGCTGCCTCAGCCACCCCAGGTGGGCTCGAGGTACTTTGGTCAGTCCCAGCAATCTGCTGACAGGTCACAATTTGGTAAAACAAGGGACATCTTTGGCTGTGGCAGGTTCCAGGAGGCCAAGCCTGGCTCCTGTATCAGCCATAACGAGCCAGAAAGATGTTGGGAGTCAGGACAGGGAGCCACGGGGCAGAGTTTGTGTCAGTGAACATCAGGTCAAACATCTGAACCATGAAGGGGCTGCCCTGGGCTGCTGTGTGCATGCTGAGTTGCTCCAGGATTGGCTGGAAGTGCTGAAACCTATCCTGCAAGTTCTGCCTGCCTTGGCCACTGTCCTAATTAAACTGGCACGCAAACTGGGAGCTGATCAAACACATCCCACTGGCCAGGACATGCACAGGCATTTTTTGCCATGTGTTCACAGCTTTAATCAGATACTGCAGGATTTCAGCCTTCTGAAGGCCTAATCTAGACTTGGAATTTAATTTCCAAACTGTGCTGCTTCTTAGTTCTGTGCATAGGGGTATTTAGTCATTACTGGCTCACAATGCCAGTCCTGTGTGCTACAACTCATCTGAGGTCTCTGTGCTGTATTTTCAAAGGTGACAACATCCAAAATGGGCAGTGTCTCCATGTGGAGGAAGAAGGGCTGAGTGGGAATCCATAGCCAACACTGCAGAGCCAGGCACAGTTGCAATTTTGAAATGGCACAAAATCTGCCTTCCCACCTGTCCCAAATCCTGTACAGAATCCAACCTGGCCTGCCTGTGCCTCCACACAAAAGTGTGCCTCCAGATGCCCTTCTGCTCTGCCCCAAGCCCCCATTGGAGACAGTGCTGGCAAGGAAAGTGTTACAGCAGGAGCAAATGTTAGGTACAGCAATGCTGAATTTGGAATTTGACCGGAATGTACCTGTCTGCATTACCTATGAACTGTGGAGTGCCACAGAGCAAGTGCTGGAGAAGGAGAAGGAGAGGAGAGTATGGAGATTTCAGCTGTCCCATTAGAAAAACCATTATTTTTTATGTTATCCTGCTGCTGCTGCTGCTGCTCAAAACTAAATAAACAGTTAGACAGGGTGTTAGGAAGCTGGAGGATTATTACCTGTGCAACCCCTGTTACGTACAGGGGGACCCCCTCCGACGTCTCAACATTCTCGCAGCGACAGAGGATGGTCAAAACCTCCAAAGACACTCTGAGCAGGGAGGAGTAAGGGCAGGACAGCAAATACACAGAGCAGTTACCACAGAGTAAGACACTCCTTGCAAAGGACAGACGAGACTTTCAGGTTTCAGCTTTTCCCTGGTCAGTTTGCTCCCAGGGCTCCATAATCAGCTTCCCTGGTCATGGGTGGGAGTTTACAGCATCCAGCAGCTCCTTTTAATGAGGATAAACAGGCTGGGGGCTCATCCCCACCCTGCACACAAAACTGTGCCATCCTGGTGTCACCTGGAGTTCTCTGTTGAAGTAATCCTTGCAAACAGAAAAATTCCTTTTGGTAATAATTTAGAAGCTTCTATGTCAGTATTTAAGAGAGGACAGATAAATGAAAACACCAGGGACCTGGCTACCCACCCCTGGCTAAGGCATTGAGGAGAGAAGCTGCTTCCAAGTGCTGTCCTGGGAAGCTGAATTAGCACCATTTGGCTTCCCCAAAGGCATATTAGACCACACTGTCTCTCTCACTGCTTTTATTTCTGACCCCAAAACAGGGACAGCATTTTTCCCCTTGTTTTTCCCCAGTGCTCAAGGTTGCAGCAGGATAAGTGCCCAGCACCCTGCCAGTTCTAACTGCTCCTTTTGTTCCCAGGTTAATGCTACCTGGCGGGATGCCGCTGACAGCAACACAATTGCTCCTGTCTCTCTTGCTTGCAGCACTGGCAGTTCCAGAAAAAATGTCCTAATTTCAGAGAAGGAAATCTGTCTCACTCTTCATGTTAATGCAGAGGGCTCCATCTGGGGCACAGCTTATGGCATGCAAGAAAGGAGAGTTAAGCCCCACATCCCACAGCATGAACTGGTATGGACTTTAAAGCAGAAGGTTTGTTTGGATGCTGGAATTCCTGTCAAGAGCCCCATTTGCTAAATAATGCCCAGACCTCTATCATATAACAGCTTGTTCCTGGCACTCCAGTTCTTGGCCCTGGATTCAGCCTATCCTTAACTCAATAAATCAGCCTCCCAAATGTGTCTGACCTTCTGCACTGGGCAGGTCAAGGTCCTGCACTGCTCCTCAGAAGAAGAGGAGAAGCAAGAACCATTTGTTCAATTAACAGTTCTCCCAACAAGCTGTCTCATAAAAATTTGGGAATGAAGCTTGTCTGGCTCCAATGCAGCCCTTAAACACTGAGCCCACAAGCTGGGCTTTTCCTTCCTCTCCCACCTCCCATCATGTGCAGAGTGAGGGCAGCCACATGCTCACTCTGCTGGTGAGGTACAGGGAAAAGAGGCTGGAAAAGGCTGTAAGGGTTAACTACAACCTCTGGCCATCACTCAGTGTAAAACTCAAAAGTCACGTCTTTATCCTTTTCCCTGATATTTTTTTACACAGATGGAGGAAATCTGTATCAGTGAACATGAGGGATGATTTGGGAGGGAGCATTCCTACACATCCTAGACACAAAGAGCTGCATTAGCAGGACAGCAGCACTACCACAGCATGTCAGCTCAGAGACCAGACTGTAAGCAGCAGCAAGCAAACTCCACGACTGAGGAAAGGGAGAGAAGGGAAATCCCGTGGTTTTAAATGGGAACAGTCTGCTCCCAAGGTGACAGCAGTCAGCAGATCTTTACAAAGAGAAACTTGAGGAGCAGAGGGGGGCACTGGTGCACTGCAGGCCACAAACTGGTTTGTTACTGGGTGAGGGGTTGAGCCATACTGGGCAGAGCTTGGCTCCTCTTGTGGACACAGAGGCTGTTTGAAAAGCACTCCAGCTGAAAGCATGTGATTTCTTTTTTTGTGTGTGTCTTTTGCACTGTGGCACCCAGCTGTCCCCATGCCAACAGCCAGCAAAGAACTCCTGATGCTCATCCCTGGTTTCATACACAGTGCCTGATACAGTGCTCCTAAAATTACTGCTGACAGCCCCACTGGGATGATTTTGCCAAATTCCCACTCCAAAAGCCCACAAATAACAGGGGTCTCCTTACCTTTGGGTGTCAGTAATGCACCACCAAGCCCAGGCCCAGCCTCCATACACATATTGCTTCTCATCAGAGCCACAGCAGCCACCTGCAGAGAGCACAGAGACAGCAGGAGTACACACATGCATGTGCTCTTGGACAGGGAGTAACTCACAGGCAGAGGAGTTCCTCCTCTTCCTCCTCTCCATGGGCTTCACATGGCAGCTTTCCCAAGGCAACCTTTTTTGGAATTGTCTTATAAAGTTGGAAAGTATTATTTGTATAATTCACTATGACAAACAGTAACACACAGAAAGGGAATGTATGCCAAACCAGGGCTTTATTTTTTCAGCCCTTTCAGCTACCAGAATCACTATCAGTATCTTCAACTGTGATGTTAATTGCTTTGGAAAGCCACATAAGAAATCCACCTCCTTTCCCTCACACCATCCTTAAATTCCCACAGAAGCTCTCAAATCAGCATGGGAAGAGAGAAGAACCTTTGAGCTCCCAAAAAACACCTCCTAATTCTGGCTTGTGCAAATAGCACACTGTCTGATGCTTGGATGGTCCATCTCAGAGCTGGATGTGCCCAAGGTTCAGGCAGCCTCCAGAACCCTTCTGACACATTTAAGATTTGATGCTGCTGAAGCCAGAAGATGCTGTCTGGATTTTCATATCTTTGATTTAAAGAACAAGACACCTGCTGCCTTTCAAGAGAGCACCCTGCCAGTGATGAGACTGATGCCTGGGAAGGGAGGAACTCTGCAGTTCCCTGGCTCAGACCAGGGCTGGGAGCTGCTGACTCTCAGGCAGATGGAGCCAGAATTCCCTCTCTCAGCTGCTCTCCATAATCACTCTTACTACAGCAGTGCCCGAGGGCCTCAGCAAGGCGAGTGCTGTGCAAACACAGCAACAGCCAGCTCCAGCCCTGCGGGATAGAGCTCTGCAGGCAAGACAGAGCCAGCACAGAGGAAGAGCAGGAATGCAGAAAACAGAGTGGCTCTGGGAGCTCTGGGCTGTGGGAGGGGAAAGGGACAAGGATGAAGCCAGCAGCCCTTTCAAGAGGAATGACCAGCATTGTTTGCATAGGTCAAAATGAAGGGCAGAAGCAGCACATACCCAGGCCAGCGTGCCTGCAGGGCCCTCTGACTGCAGGAGGGGACTCTGTCCTCCTTGTTCTCCTCCTTTCCTGCTCCAGTTCTCTGTCATTTAGCCATCTTTTCCCTACTTCCAAACACTGTCTGCTTCCAGACACTGGCCACACACTGCCTGCCTCACTGGCTTCCATGCAGTGTTTGACAAACCAGCAGATCTGCCCCATCTACAATTCTTGCATTTCAGTAAGAATTAAATGCAAAGGGGAAAAGGCTTCACACACTTTTTCAGATCTCCCGTGCTGCACAGCCTAGAGGAATATTCTCCTGTCACCTCTGAGCCAGCCTTTGGATGGCTTTTTCCTGTAGCTGGAAGGGGATTTCAGCCAGGCAAGCGTTACAGAAGCTGATGATACAACATCCTGCAGTAACCACAATGCCTTTAACATTTCTTGGAGGGCGTCAGCCCAGTTAGCTCAGCCTTTCAGCCAAGCCCTTGTTTTCCAAGAACAGGAAGGGAGGTGTTCCTGGCACTCAGGAAAAGCAGCACCACATGGAAAGGTATTTTATTTCCCAGGGTCTATGTGGTCTTTACAGAACCTCTGTTAATTTTTTCTTAATAATATCCTGAGAAAGCTCTGCACCCTAAACCCATTGTTACAGGAAAGTGCCTCTCCACACAGATGTTCCTCTTCTTCTGTAGGAAATGCAAGGAAATACCTTATTTAGTATCACACACGAAATGAGCTCCACATTTGCTTCCTGGTGCTCCACAACACAGCTGCAGAGCATGGTCTGCTGAGCTAGATTATATGTCAAAAACTGTTCAAAGCCTAAAAAAACCAGGGAAAAGTAACACATGAAGGAGGAGTGGGATGCCAGCCAGCTGCTTTCACGCATGCTGGACGTCTGAGCGCAGCAGAGCTCCGTCCTGGCAAGGCTGAGGAGCCGAGGGCTCATTTTCCACGGCAGTCCTGCCGCCTCTTTCTCAATTCTCAGGCAGCAAGTGAAAAAGGAACCAACAAAGCAAAAACCTTTGCAAGGCTAGAGAATAAACCCTCTTGCACAATGAGATTTGGCAGAGCAATTGCCTTTCCCAGCTATAATACGCCCACTGTTTCAGCAGACTGGGTCTCACAGTGGCTTCCACAAACATCCACGGTGCCTCTTCCGGGGCAGTGTGCAGGGCCACAAACGGAGGATTCATAGCCAGGGAGCTGCCAGCCAGCTTGGCCTCTTCCCAATGAAGGGCTCCCATGTTCAAGCAAGAATTCCCAGAGCCAGGAGAAAGCACGTTGTCTGTTTGTTTGGGGTTTTTTTTTTGTTGTTATGAAATAAGATTAATCGCTGGGGGGTTGGTAGATAAAAGGAGCTCTCAGCAGATGCAGGAAGTGAGCAAGGAAGAACATGAGCCTCAACAGTTTTGGGGACACAGGGCTCAAAACATCAAAGCTGGGATGATCTGAACAAGCTCAGTGTTGTTTGCTCTCCCAGGTAACCCGGGCACTGAGTTACCTCTCTGGCAGGAAGTGGGGAGCTTTCCAAAATCAGGTCATGGTAAACAGAATGCTGAGTGCAGACAGAGCAGGGAAAAGTTGGTAATTGAAAACAGGTACTGACAAAAGATAATGCAGAGATAGAGGAAGGCAAAAGCATGCATAAAGAAAATCACATTCTAGAGCAGGGCCCAGACTAAAGTCAGTGTATGGCTCTTCGGCCTCTCTGTGCATATAAATTAGGATTTGTTCACATGCAGAAATGGTACAAGGTTAACAAAAATTAATTTTAAAAGATGCAGGGTTCTGAGTTGAATCCATAAAAGCCTCTGATGGTCACTGCAGCAGATGAAAGCAGATTTCACTGGCTATCTCGTTCTGGATGTGATTTATACGAAAATGACTTAAAGAGTAACAAGGCTATAGAGTGAGTTTAAAAACACATTCAATAACTCATCTCATAAACAGCAACTCAGATAAGACAAACAACAATGAAGCCACACAACAAAATCACTGAGAAACTACCCCAAAATTCCTTTTGCAAACCAAAAGGAAAGGTCTGAGGCTATTGTCCACCTCCACCTAACAGGCTTTCCAAAGAGTGGTTTACAAGTCCTGGAGATTTAACAAGCACATGACAAGGGAAACCTTGAGCCCCACCATGCTCAAAAAGGTGAAGAAGCAGCTCCTGAGAAGAAAAGATCCCAGATGAGTGGGGCAAGGGCCCTTCTGAGCACTCACGACTTGAGACCACCTGCAACGCTGCACTCTCAGCACCCCCGAGCATCACAAGCAGTGAGAAACCAACTGTGGGGAAAGAGTTTTGGCTTGCCAAAATGACAAACCTAAATCTGCAGGAGCACTCAGTTAAACCACCAGTGCCACTGCAAGTTTCCTGCACAGCTTGCCTGGTGCAAGAGGTGGAACACCCCAAGCACAGCCCTGGGAAACAGTTTGAACTGAATGAACTGTATGAACACAGGGCAAAACCTCCTGAGAGCCAGCAGAAGCTGCCTGCTCCTTCCCACAAGCTCCTATTCCTTTTGAGGCTGAAGAACTGGAGTTACACCATCAGTGTGAGGGTTCAGGTGGCTCTTGCTGCCCACCACATCTTTCCACAGGACATTCTTGTTCCATTTATGTTCCTGGACCTTCTCGTTCCATTTTCATGCAATAAACTCTTCTCACCTAAATGTAACTTTTACATTTCTCCTCCCAGAACTGCACTGGGTTTTGTTCAGCCCATTGGGTCAATCTCCAGAGTTTGTTTTGATCCTGATCCAGCTCTTCAAAGCTCTGGAACCCATTCCCAGCTCAGCCTGCAATTTCAATAAGCACATTCTTGATTCCATTATCCAGGCCAAAACAAGGAACTTACTTGATAAATTCTTTCAGCTGAACAGTGACCTACTGTCAAGTTTCCTGGCAATGGTCTTCCAGGCAGTTTCATATCTATTTCGTAATATCTGAGAAACCAGTTCCTTCTTGCACTGTGCACTGTAGGTCTCTTGCAGGAAGGGCTTCAAGAACCTCAAGAAATCCTTATTTCAGGCTTTCAACTTAGAAAAGTAACATGAAAATAGCACATGAGCAGTTCTTGAAGGGATAAGGGGGATGCAGTAACAGGATGGAAGTGCTCAGAGCAGCCCTGGAAGGGTTACACACCCCTCACTGCTGGCATGCAGCAGAAAATGTCTACACAAAACTTTAATTAACTGCTAGCTCTTCTTTGACAGACATCAAGGAGCCCCAAAGGGTGTTGCACCAAACTAAAATTTGAGAAACTGGGCTGGAGCATATTTTTCAAGCTGATTTCTGCTCACCTGAGGAGGAATCAGATTAGCTGAACATGGCAAATAACTCTACTTGACTTCTTGTAGGTGTTACAAGCAACACACTTGTCTTGGGAGTCTCCTAGGAGATAAAGTTGGCTTGGCTGGGTTGCACTCCCTGAATTTTTTTCCTCCTTTCACTCCCTAAATTTTTGCTGAAGTAGCAGTTTGTTCTGACACAGGAACAGGGAGGGCTGTGCCCACTTTCCCTGTCACATATTTCCAGGTGTTCCCCTCAGAGCTCCTCTACTGCAGCCAGAAGGAAAAATGGTTCAACTGCAGAGATTTAGGCAACACTGTTTGGTAACTGTTAGATGAATGTGGCCACTACAAATACAGATTTCCTTACTGTGACACTGTGGAAACATAGGGCTGTATTTAAAATCAGCAGATGGACCCTTAGCCACAAAAGCTGCATTTAACCAGATTTTAACCCAAACCCAGCATTTCACAGCCTGTTTGGCTGGTGGGAACATTCAGATATGGGGATGAACAGGTACTTTGTGCACCTCCCTGAAAACTCCACCAGCTCCAGTTGTGCTCAGTGATGTGCCAGGCTCCTGCAAAGCCTCCTCAGACCTTGCACCAAGAAAAGTCAGACCCACAATTTGGGGAGACTCAAGGCTCTTCCTCACAAATCCTGGGCTCCACAGCTCAGGGATGGATGGATCAGCAGTGCAGGTTCTTAGAAGGAGCTCGGTGCTGCTCAGCAGGGGAAGGACAGCAGTGCCAGCAGAGTGCTGAGCTGTGCCTGGGAAGCAGCTTCCCAAATAAGGATATAAAGCTCCACGTTCCCAAGGCACAGCTGGCTGCTCCTGGAGCACTGGAGGAACTCGAGTGTCTCACAAGAAAGTGAAAAGAAAGAACAACCCTCCTCAGAAAAACCCACATGCCAGGGGAGGCCCAGGACTAAAGGCCAAGGGGCACAAGCTGAGTAAAGAAAATAAAGAAAACCTTCCCACCAAGTGAAGTCTTTCAAATAACTACCACATGACAATGCAAGACTGCATGCCAAAAGCCTGCCTCTAATAATATTTGGTTTCTTTAAATTAATTTAACTAAATTTTATTTAATATTATTTTGGCTTATTGGTAATTATTATTAGTTTCTCCTTCCCTTCCCCTGTCTCCCTAAATCCAGCTTAGTATCACACAAATTAATGCTGTCCCAAGAGGTCCTCCCTGCTTTTCCCAGAAGGAACATGGCTCAAGTTCCTGGAATTTCAATGGTTTGTAGCTACAACATCTCACTAATGCTCACAGCACAGAGGAGCTGCAGGGCCCTGCAGAGCCCTCAGGATTCAGCAAGTATCTGCAGACTACACTGGGCAGCAGCTGAGGAGAACCAGCCTGGTGGCAGCTCCAAACCCCATCCCAGCTGGCAGAACTCGGGGTGATCTCTGCTCCCTTCCCAAAACGCAGCTGCACTTCAAGGAGTGTCCTGGGCTGGCTGCTCCTGGCTGTGGAAAAGCAGCACGCCTGGAACTGCAGGCAGATGCCACAAATTCCTGCTGGCTCATCCTGGAAGCTGTAAACTCCAGAGCTGAACAGAAGCAAACCCAAGCTTTGAGACTGAAGAGCATCCCAGCACACCTGGAGCACAGCTTGCCCTGAATGTGGCATTTCACCAAGCAGGGCCAGTTTTGACAGGGTTCCCAGCATCAGCTTTGGATCCCACTGGGAACTGCAGACCAGGAGAACTGCAAGGAATTCTGCTGCTCTGGGTGGGGTTTGTAACTCCTTACAAGCCACCAGCAGAGTGGGCATAGCTGTTTCCAGAACTGCAGCCTGCTCCTGGCATCTGCTCATGAATTCCCGTAACAGGTCTGTCATCCAAGAGAGATGAACTGATAACAGATCAGCCACAGCCTGCTGGAGGCTTTGGCTCCAAAACCACAATAACACAGTTGCAAGCGTGGCAGAGCTGTGACTGGAGGCACATCCTTGATGTTCACATGCGTTTTCTACCGGTGCTCATTACCTTGCAGCTGGCCTCAGTCTGCCACAGAGGGAAGCTCCCAGCCCTCGCATCACCTAACAATAATTAATCCACCTACAGTCATGAATTAATAATAATCCTGTCTGCAGAAAGCCTGGTCCATGCCAAAGTGCAGCCTGGAGCTTCAGCAGCAGATATGGGTTGAAGCAGCAACAGGTTGAATCAGACATGGGGGATTTCACTGCTGTTTTTTTTAACCCCAACCTCAGTCACCTCAGTCAGATGCTGTGACATTCCACACGTCCAGTGGGCATCACCTGCATCCACTGAGAGCCCAGGTGATGTTCTGGTGAGGAAGCTGCAGCAGGATGTGATGGATGAAGATGGGCACTGCAGGGACAAGCCTGCAGCGCCCTGCCCCAGGAACAGAACAGTTTCCTGGCAATGCCAGCCACAGCCCGTTTGAGCTCTGCCGGTGCCAGTGCCTGACATCACCTGGAATCAGCAGCTCCTGCTGTGGCTGCACCTCGCCCACCGCTCTGTGCTGCTGGGACCCCACCCCGGAGCCTCAGCTCCATTACAGCATCTTCCACCTCCCCCCGTCTATTCCCAAACCACTCAGAGCTCCCCCATGACAGGGATCCCTCCTGGAATCCCTCGGAGTCCCAGGACCCCTCAATTCCCCCCTCCTTGCACACCCCATCACAGACACCCCCCCAAACTCCCACAGGTTCTCTCCATGACAGTGTCTCCCTGACAGGGACCCCTGAGAGTCCCCTCACAGCCAGGACCCCTCAATTCCCCCCTCCCTGCACAAACCATCACAGAGACCCCTCCCCAAACTCCCACAGGTACTCTTCATGACAGTGTCCCCCCCGACAGGGACCCCTGAGAGTCCCCTCACACCCTCCTATTTCCCTCTCCCATGCGGCTCCATCACAGAGACACCCCCCCCAGTGATCGAGACCCCTCAAATCGCTGAGAGCTCCCCCTCAGCCACGACCCCCAAAGCCCCCTCCCGGCACACCGCATTAGAGACCCCCCTAATCCCTCAGGATCCTCCCATGACAGGAACCACTGACAGTCCTCTCACAGCCAAGACCCCCAACTCCCTGAGGGTGCCCTCCATGTCACCCCGCAGCCCCCGTGTCACGGCCGTACCTGACACCACCAGCGCCTCGTTGGGCCCCACCGTGTGGCAGTTCCCCATGACGGCCCCGCCGCCGGCCGCCCCCACAAGCCCCCGCGCCTCTCACGGCGGGGGCGCGGCCCGCGGGCGCCGCCATCTTGGGGAGGTCGGTGCCACACCCCGGGGGCGGGGCCGGGCCGGGCGCGCCGCCATGTTGGGCGCAGCGTGCGCGGGGGTAACATGGGGGGCTTGCGCATGCGCGCTGTGTGAGGGAGGGACGTGAGTGTGCAAGGGACTGAGTGTGACAGTGCGTGGGTGTGTAAGGGATGTGTGTGTGTGTGTGTGACACTGCATGGGTATGCAAGGCAGGGTGTGTGCCCTGCAGTGTGCACACAGAGCCTGGTGTGCTCCTCTGCACACCCACACTGTGCACATCCCCTTGCACACTCACCATCACCCTCCCAGCTCTGCTGCACACACAGGCCGTGCTGGGCGTGCAAGGCCGCCGCCCCTCGCTCACCCCATCCCACACCCACACAGGACCCCCCCGGGCTCCCTCATGACCACCATCATCACCTTTATTGTGCCGTGGGAGCAGGAAGGCCCTCCCCGTGTCCCTCTGCTGTCCCCAGCCCCACCAGGCGCTCGCTGCCCTCCCAGAGCGCCCGTGCCAGGCGGTCATCGCGCCCCGCCGGCCATGGCACCCGGGGCCCGCCGTGAGTGAAGTAGCGGCCGCTGAAGGGCTCGAGGCCGTCCCGTGTGGCGCAGTCCAGCACGGCCTGAGCGCCCTCGGCCGCCTCCAGGAACAGCAACCAGGCCAGCGGCACCAGCAGCGCCTGCAGCCACAACGGAGCGTGCCGGAACAGGGAGGTGTTGACGAACCCTGCGGGAGAGTGGCACAGGTGGGGTGTCCCCTGTGTGACCCACGAGATGTGGGGTGTCCCCCTGTGTGTCCCCTGTGTAGATGGGCACATAAAGGAGATGCCACAGGCAGCACAGCTGTGATTATCCCCAGGCACTGCCATGCCTGGCTGGGCTGTGTGGGTGTGCCCCAGGTGAGGACAGGTGCAAAATGAAGGGAGAGGGGGGGAAAAAAAGGAAAGAGGAGGATAAAGAGGAAAGAGGAGAAAGGAACATGCCAAGGGACACATGGAAAAGGACACACTGTATATAAATAGATGTGTTGTGCAAAGGGACACTGTAAAGGGAACACACTGTATCGAGGAGCACAAGGGGACAAGGTCCAAAGAGACATGGCAAGATAAGGGACACGCCATGAAAAGAGACGCTGGGCACAGGGACACATGAAAAGAGACACACCATATAAAAGGGACACATGCAAAGGGCCGCACCATGCAAGGGAGAGATGCTCCCCATGCAGGAATTCCCAGTGAAAAGCCTGCAAAGCAGGACACCATCCCCACAGAGGGACAGCAGGGGACACAAAGGTGATGTGCAGCTCACAGACACCAAGGGTGGGTGGCTCCTACCTGGGTGCACGGCGTAGCAGGTGACCTGCGTGCCTTGCTCGCGCGTGGCCAGCTCGCGGGCGTGCAGCACGTTGGCCAGTTTGCTGTCACAGTAGTCCTGGAAGGCGGAGAAGAGCCCCGAGGGCGGCCGGCCCAGGCGCTCGGGGCGCAGGCGGCCGGCGCAGTGCGCGCTGGAGGCCACGATCACCACCCGGCTGGGAGCGCAGCTCCGCAGCCGCTCCAGCAGCAGCTGGGTCAGCAGGAAATGGCCCAGGTGGTTCACCTGGAACGGGAGGCTGAAGCCATCCTCTGTGGTGCCCCCGGCGCTCACCCCTGCGGAGCGAGGAGGCAGTGGCAGCCTGTGGTGGTGGTGCCCATCCTGAGGGTGCACAGTGGGTTTTTTGGGGTCCTGGCACTCACCCGCGTTGTTGATGAGGAGGTGCAGCTGGGGCTCCTGGCGCAGGAAGGTGCTGGCAAAGGCTCTCACTGAGCGCAGGCTGGCCAGGTCCAGGTGCATGAACAGCACCTCGTTGTTCCCAGTCTCCTGTGGGCACAGCGGGTGTTGGGCCAGGGGGTGCACCCTGCCCTGGGTGGGAGCTGGAGACGGCCAGGGGCAGGCGGATGCTCTGGGGACTGGATCCAGACCAAGGGCTACAGTGCTGGGACCCCCAGCATGGAGGCTGCAACCGCCCCGTGGTACAGTGTGGAGTATCTCGGGGTGCCTGGGATGTCCTGTGGGGGTGTCTGAGGGGCTGTTTTTGGGGTGTTTTGGGATGTACCCACGGGGGTGTTTTGGGGGTTAATCATGTGATGCTTAGAGATGTCCTGTTGTGTGTTCTGGGGGTCTCTTATGGGCATCCGCTGAGGGGATGCCATGGCAGTGTCCTCAAGGTGCCCATAGAGGTATCTGGGGCTGTTCATGTGATATCCATGGATGTCCCACGGGGGGTACACTGGGGGTGTCCTGGAGTTGGGTGCCAGGGGTACCCTGGAAGTGCCGCAGGGTTCGGGGATGTCCCGTGGGTGGGAGTGCCGGGGGTTCCCGGGGGTGCCGGCGCTCACCCTGCGGATGCGGCTGGCGGCGGCCTCTCCCCGCCGGGCGCTGCGGGTCGCCAGGATAACGCGGGCCCCGCAGCGGGCGAGCTCCAGCGCCGTGGCCGCGCCGATGCCGCTGCTTCCCCCTGCGGAGCGGAGCGCGGGGCTGAGCGCGGGCCGGGGCCGCAGCGGGGCCCGCCCCGGCTCCCCGCCGGTCGCTCACCGGTGACGATGGCGGTGCGGCCGCGCAGCTCGGGGCGGGCGCGGGGCCGCGGGGCCGGGCGCAGCCCGTGCCGGAGCAGCGTGTACAGCGCCAGCAGCAGCCCCACGGCCAGCAGCGCCCACCCCATCCCGCCACAGCCGCCGCCGCCGTTCCGGGCAGCCCCGGGCCCGCCCCGTTCCTCCCGCCCCGCCCCGCTCCCGCCTCCCCGCCCCGGCGGGACGGACCCATGGGCGGATGGGGCAAGGGCTGCGCGGCTCTAGGCGAAGGGAGAGCTGGAATCGTGGCGTGGTGCGAGCAGAGATGGAGAGAGGGTGAGTGCGGGGCCCCCATCGATAGCTCGGGAGAGCGGTGCTGCCCCCAGGGTGGGAGATCACAGAGCCTCGGGATGTTCCGGTGGGAAGGGACCGTCGGAGGTCATCTAGTCCAGCCCCCCTGCTCAAGCAGCGTCCTCTAGAGCACTGGGAACTGTGTCTGGACAGCTGAATGGCTACAGGGACAGGCAATCTGCCGCCTTTTGGGGCAGCCTGCAGGTCTTCCTCATGTTCAGGTGTAAGTGCCCTTGCTCCTGTTTCTGCCCTTGCCTCTCCTTCTATTGTTCAGCAGCCCTGAGAAGAGCCTGGCTCCATCCCATCCACTGCCACACTCCCTTCACATTGATGTATTTGAGAATAAGATCTCCTCAGTCTGCTCTTCTGCAGGCTAAACAGGCCCAGCTCCCTCAGCTTTCTCTCATAAATGAGGTGTGCCAGTCCCCTGATCTTCCAGGACACCTTCAGGCTATGTCTCATCTATCCTGAGGAGCCCAGAAGTGGAAACATTTGAGGTGAGATTGGGCCACGATGAATTGAAGATGTCCCAGCACATTGCAGGGGTTGGACTTGATGACCTTCAAGAGTTCCTCCTACCTCAACCAATTCCATGATTCCATCACCTTCCAGCCCTCACCCTGTTCCCACATCCCAGGCAGGACACCAGGGTCCTTCCATCCCACCCCAGCCTTGATTCCAGCTCAGGCTCCTCTGCAGTCAGACACTCTGGGGAAGCTCCAGGTTGTGGTGACACGAGTGAAGACAGACAATCGAGAAAACAGAATGTGAAGTATTTTTTTTTTATATACAGAATACAGGAAAGTTTCTGTAAAGTCTAAAACGTTACAATTACTATGTACAGTGGAACTAGCTGTTCTGCTGCGGGGAGGTGGCAGAGAAACAAAAGAGACAGACAGGTTACGACAAAGGATCTGCTACAATAGACAATTTGAGGAACGTCATACCACATGTAGCACTGTACACAGCTTTAAAACATTGAAAAATGCCATCACTGATGTATTTACACAGAATCCAACACTTTTCCTTATCTGAAATAAAAAATAGGATGGACACCAGGAAAAGAACTCATTTCTCACTGCCCATAATACACAGTAGCTACTTGTAGTGCAACCATAGCAGGGAGGGATGGGAAAAATAACTGTGGGAAGAAGAGCGCTTCTTTACATTAAATAAAACAATGATATTGTATAGATTTGCTGTATGAAAACTGTATTTCTCTTTTAATATAAAACTATTGTCACTGGCACAAAATAGAACAAGTTTCTGATTATTTTACAACTGCATGGGAACTATCTGTCAGAGAGAGTCCTCGAGTCAGACAGCGGTCACCCCTCGCTCTGACGCGTCCTGCTCTCACTGCAGTTTTCCTTTTAAAATGAAATGTATAGTACAAATATATGTGCAAATGCCCCTAAAACTTGAGCAAAAAAGAAAAATTAAAAAAAGTTAAACGTTCTTCATTTCATGCAAACGGCGTGTGAACAGTCTCTGGGCCGACACAGAAAAATCCCACCTTGGTTTGTACATTTTTGCATTGTAAAGAGTCTGAGGGCGTTTTCCTTGCTCCAAAAAGCTCTCTTCCTAAAAATTCCTAGGGAACTGAGTTGGACCGCAGCACGGGCACCTGGTGGGGTTTCAGAGAAAGCTTCTCCTCCAAGTCCATGTCTTGTACTAAGGCAGTGTCCCCCTTGGGCTGTTTGGTCGCAAATTCGGTGATGCTGAAAACGAACTGCAGGCAGCCCAGCTTGATGTAACTGCCGTGGTGGAGCAGGGCCGTGCCCTCCCAGCCAGCCCCGCTGCCCCCGATCAAACTGGAGCTGCTGGCTTTGCAGTTACAGGGTTTTCGATGCTGCCCTTGTGCCTGTGAATTCATCACAGCAGCTTCTTCGTGCGCCTCCTCTTCCTGTTTTCTGCTTTTATGTCGTTCTGGAAAAGAATAATTAAAAAAATGGTAAGGTTTGGGCAGATCAGCAGCAGCTTGTTTTCATCAGCAGGAGTTACTGCTGAGGTGCCTCATGGGTAAGATTCTCCAGCCATGAGGGATTTCAGTTTGCAGTGAGCAGCTGATCAAAGGGAAATGGGAATCTCCTCACAGCCCTGGAGATGTTGAGGCATTTACATATCTGTTTTGGCAGCCCAAAAAGAGGAAGCTGATCAGGTGGAGAGCAGGAGTGAGCCACGCAGGGACAGAATGCCTGCAGCACAGCCCAGATCTTCTCACAGCCTGGGAAGGGAGAACATTCATGGGGAAATGCCTCAGGCCTGCTCCAAACTGGCTGCTCATCAGGACCTGGAGCTTGGTAACTCCTGCCCTGGAGGCTGGAGTAGGGTTTAGGTCAGGGCACAGAGCTCCCCAGGCTGCACAGGAGGGTCTTGTGTAACCCCAGCTGAGGGCTGTGGCAAGGCTCCCCTTTGTGCAAGGGGTGCACCAGCCTGTGCAGAACAAGGGGCACCAACAAGGAATTGGTTTCCACCTGCTCCTGCCCCTCTCAATTAACTCCCTTGGTGGTGGTACAACACTCACTTATCACACTCTGCACTTTGGCAACAATACTGCTGGGAGGAGTGGGTGTCATCTTCTCCGAGAAGTCACACGAATACAGAACGTTGTCCACGGTCGTCCCATGCTCACTGTAGTTCAACAGCTCGTAATGCTTTGTATTCTGGAAAGAAAGGGAAGAGGAAGGAATCAACACATGAAGTCATAGAATGGTTTGGGTTGGAAGGGACCTTAAAGACCATCTTGTTTCAGCCCCGTGCCATGGGCAGGGACACCTTCCACTAGAACAGGTTGCTCCAAGCCCCATCCAGCCTGGCCTTGAATACCGGTTTGGAGCAGCCACAGCTTCTCTGTGCAGCCTGTGCCAGGGCCTCACCAGCCTCACAAGGAAACATTTCTTCCTAATATCCAATCTAACCCCACCTCTGTTAGTCAGAAGTCCTTCTGCCCATACACACCTCTTTGGAACACTGAAACACAACCCCTTCTCCTTGCTGCCAGTAATGGTCAAGTAAGAGGTGGTAAATATCCTCCAGCTCCAGAGACCACCAATCTGATCCCCCTGCTCCCAGAACAACCAGCCTTCCTGCAGGAGCTGCTTTCTGGCAGAGAAGGAGGGCCAAAGCAAAGTGGGTTTTACCTACTGCACTCGAACCAACACATCTTTTGGGAACAGGATATTCAAGCTGATGCTCTCAACAGCCAGCATTTTACAGGCACACCTGAGGCAAACTTGGCTCGTGACCTGTGCCTAGCAGGAAGAGATGAGCTTTGGAAAGCAGGCACAAGATGGCAAGAGGGATGCCACGTGCTGCAGCAGCCTCAGGACAGAGGCAGTCTGGGCTTCTCGGGCCTTGTGCAGGCTGAAATGCCAGCAGCCATTACCGTGACACGCAGCGTTACACAAGCGGCGTCACGCTCAGCTGAGCTTTGTGCAGGATGTTGACAGAGCAGAGATTTCAGGTTAGCTCACAGAAATCATCTGAGAGCTCAAGACCTCGTCCCTCAGGGACTACAAGGCTTTAATCAAGTTACAAAAACTCCACATGCACATGGGAGTAGGTTTGGAATTAACCTGCTAGACTGCAGGAGGAGAACCTGCAGAGAGAGCTCCAGGAATGGGAATTCTCCCTCTCCAGAGTGACCACAGCCATGGAAGGGTCAAAGGTCAGTGCCTGGAGCCTGATTTATGGCTGACCACTGTGAGGAGGTGCTTCCACACAGATTTATGGTCAGGATCCCATTACTGAGTGTGTTTGGTAGCTGGCAGGGCACTGGAGGAATGGCCAGAGCTGGCTGTGGGTTAATCCTGGATCCTGCTCTGGAGCTGGTTGACAAATGGTGATATGAAAGACTCGATCTTGCTTCAAAGACTGTTTCCATGCTAAGAGACATCTCCAGCAGTGCTGTTACTGGCAGGCCTGCTGGTCTGTTTACTTCAAGAACAAACTAATCTCTGGGCTGTAGCAAAGAAGAAACTGTAGGTTTCTGTTTATGCTGTGAGCTTAACTGAAGTTTTAGCTAAATAAATAATTTATAGAGAACTGCAGATGCTATGAATGCTTTGCTCCTCCATCACACTTGAAAACAAGGGAGTCAGAGCAGTTCCCTGGTTTGTTCCAGCTGAGGTTTGATGTTGACACACGAAGTTTAGCTTTTATTAACAACACATTCAGATCAAAAAGTATCAGATCACGTCTATGTCCTTTTCTTTCCCTAGACACCAGCAGTGACAGTGCTGACTTGTGGCCAGTCCTTGCCCACAGGCAGTCAGAGAAATCCTGCTGGCAGAGCTCTGTGCTACAAAAAAGGGTTTGACAGAAAATGCTGACACAGCCTCCACTGGAGTAAAACCCAGCTCTTACTTTGTAGTTCACAAAAGGAGCACCACACAAAGACAACCTGCTGCCTGCATCTCCAGCTCCCACTGCCATGCACACCAAAAAAAATAAAAATAATAATAATGAAAAAAAAATCACTCAGGCACTCACCTCATCATAGAATATGCAGGCATGTTTGCCAGACACATAGTTACAGTGACCATAGCTTGTAAGGCACACATCCATATCAGCTCCTGTCATGGGGGAGGACAAAACAGGCTCAGTTCATATTGGAAAAAAAACAAACGTAACTGTCAGGCAGCAGAGAACAACAGACAGAATTAAAGTTCAATTAGCAAAACAACAGGGGAGCAACTGCTTTTGTCCTGCTCCCAGGACTGCATGAATAATGCTTGGGTAAGCCACCAACAAAGTTTCAGTGGGGGAAGGGAGCCAGCAGCTCCACAAAGGTTGAAGAGCATTTCACTGCTCCTGGGTCTACCCAGAGCACCAGAAGAATCTCAGCAACAAGAAACAAAACCTGCAAGCAAATCATAACTCTCCTCTCCATCAGTCAGGCACTAAACCTCCAAGACAGCTGTTCTAGTTCTGACACCAGGTGACAGAGCTGCCACCCACACAGATTCAGGCAGATGGGGATTTCCACACTTCTTGGTAGTGCAGAATCCCAGTACAAGCGGCCACAGTGAGTCTGTTTCCTTTGACACCCACTTGGCAAAGACCTTAGGGAGGGTTCAGGAAGAACCACCCTGATTCTGAAAGATCAGGGCAGGAAAAAGCCACTCACCTGTCCCAATGTAGAGGGTTCGATAGCACATATTGACTGCACCCCCCAAGCCCATCAGAGGATAGAACACCGCCCGGGCTTGCACTTCCTTTCTTTGCGCTGCAAGATAAAAAGAAATGACTTGAACAATGTTATCAGCTGGGAAAGCTGCTTGACCCCAGTGTCCCTAGCTCAGAAAGCACAGGCCCTAAGGAGGATGCAGTCAGCTTTGGCCTAAGCACCAGTTCCCAACCCTCTAGGAATGTCTGTGCATGAAACCTCTTTTTGCCAGTCAGAGAAAATTGCTTTCTCATAACCCACACAAGCCATGCAAATGGGGAGCATTAACACTGAGTGTGCACAATGGAGCCACGCTGAGGAACACACAAGCCTTCTACCCCTGGCTTCTTTCTTAATCTCTTCTACTCTGGGTAATCAAAGAGCTCAGTCTTTGCTCTCAAAGTGCCACTTTAAAAGAATTGGTGCTGGTGAATTCACCAACTTAACAGTGGTGATTTCATTTCTAGTGAAGCTGCAGGAAAAACACCTGGGCTGAATGGGGCTTGGCAGGGACAAACCCAGCTCCCAAGACAGGATGATTGACTGAGTGGATTCTTTTACCCTCAGGTCAGTCCCTATTGCACACTTGACAATGGCTGGTCCAGGGCTGAGCCTCCAGAGCAGCTCCAAGTTCAAATCACACACTCCCATGCCCACGTTAACTGGACAGAAAATCTTCTGTGGAACAGATACTGCACTCCACTGGGCCACACAGGCTTAGCCAGGATTTCAGCACTGTCTTTTGGAGGAAAACCCCTTATACACAGAGTTTAAGCCTCTCCTGATACCACATCTGCAGGACAGTGTTACACCAAGAGGGTGAAATCAAAGAACAGAACATGAGGATTATGAAAGACTGCAGAGGCACCTACATCAAGAATAGTGGTCACACCAAGTGGCATCACAATTTCCACCTCTGCCTGGCTGCCCTGCACGAATCCTTTCAGCTGCCTGGCTCTGCAGGGCTCACTAAAGGCTTTGGATCTAACATTTCACCAGCAATGCTAAGCAGCCAGTTGGATGCATCATTCCTGCCCAAAAAGGGTGATGGGTTCAGACAGCACCAATCTGCCTTGAGAAAGGCAGACTGCTGAAGAATTCCAGAGCAGGAAGGCAGCTCATACCACAGCCTGCTGCTGTGTCCTGCAGCAGCCATCACAAGGAGACTGACAAAGCATTTAGGGAATGCTGTGATGCTAAAGCAGGCAAGCACAGAGCTTCAGAAAAAGATTACTGACTGACTTCCAAAGATCTTATCTGGGATATTTACCCCCAGGCCTAGCAGAGAGGGAGCAGAGAACTGCTTCCACAGCAAGGCTCTCCAGTTAGTGCTTGAAAGCAGATTAAACTCACTGGCTGCATGCAGAGGAACCCAAAGCCATGCTCACCCTGCAGCTTTAGGTGATACCAGTGGTAAAAAACAAAGCCAAACTCAGGAATCTGAAGATTCCAAGAGAAACTCCAGTTGCTTTCCATTACTAGCATTAGTCACATGCAGTGGTTTCAGCTTGACAGGGACATTCTGAACAGGCAATGAATGTCACATATATATTCTGTGCTCCACTTCCTCCTGTTCTTGTATCTCTCCAGAAAGAGAGAGCAGGAATTCACAGATTTCTCTTGCCCATCTCAAAGGTAAAAGTGCAAAGAAAAGCCACCAAGAACCTGAGATGAACTTTCCCATCTATTGCTAATTCTAAGATGAATAAAACACAACTTCACTACACGTTTCCAGCAGAAAATCTGAAGGTACTAAAAGTATTCACACTGCTCAAATTTGTAAATAATTAAGTAGAGGATCCTGATGGAGTTTCTGGTCAGTGGATATCCAGAGCAGGGGGATGAGAAGAAAGAAAAGTGAAAGGCAGCATCAGATACCAGAAGAAGAGTGAAATCTCCTTCAAGGAATGGACAGTGGCAAATCTATGGCTCAACATAACCCAGCTATTCTAGGGCTGCTCTTACCTTCAATGTGGTTCCCCACAGGAGATTGCTGATGGGAATTGACACTGCTTGCTAGAGACTGAGCTTTGGGAGGAAAGAGCTGATGTATTCTCTGCAAGGCCAGAAACTTGATCAGCTGCTCATCCAGCATATTTATCTCAATCTCTGTTAATAAACAAAAAGCAATTAGCAAGTTATTCAGGGAAAGAGTGCAATCTGAGCTGCAGTGGATTTAGCTGTCCCTCTTACAAACCTGCTGTTTGCTTCAACAGCCAAGACTTGACCCATTCTGCAATATCAAGACTCCTACACATAGGTGAGCTATTATTTCACATCACCTCCTGTGAGAAGAGTGTGAGGACAGTGCCAGTCACAGCTGGAGAGCTCCAACTGAGGCAGCAAGCAGAGGTTTGGGGCAACTAGGGTTGATAAAAGCTGAAAATCTGCTGTTTTGGCCCAGAATCAACAGGTCAGTAGAGATGGCCAATGCACCCCTTCCTCTGAAGCTCTGCTACCTGGTTAGAAAGTGCAGCCCTGTTACAGAGACCTATAACTCCCTTTGAAGCTGCTGCAGGCTCAGCAATCTCCTCCTGAAGGCACTCTGCTAACGTTTGCCATCTCTTGCCAAATGCAACAAAAGGAAATAAAACCCAGGCCAGTCTAGGGGACTGACAGAAGCAGAAATAAATTATAAAATTAACAGACCCGCTGGAGCATCAGCACTCAGGTGACTGCTCTACTACAAGATCTATTGCTGCTGGACTTTACATCTGCCAGGAGCAGCTCTGGATTGCAGCTAGCACCACAACATGGCAGGGCTGCAGGTTTCTGCATGTGAATTCCACCTGGAAAGCAGCCCAGTTGTGATTCTTCCCCAGAAAAGCTTCAGGCAGAAACACTTCATTGGCCTTGCTGCCTTGGCAACACTCAGAGCAGGGAAGCATGTGACATATTTAAGGTAATGTACACCCAGCCCCTCCCTCACCTGACTACATCCCTGCTTTATCTCTGGAACTTTCCCTCGAGCAGAGATGGAATGCTTTAGGGAAGCAAACACACAGGGCTGGCAGAGACTGATGATGAATTAAATACTCACCCCCGTCCATAAATGCTTTCAGGGAACCAGTGAAGTCCAACATAGCTGCAGAGTTTGAAGTGAGTGATGAGGGTAGAGTTAAAGCGCTTCCTATGGATAAGGTGCTGGGACTGACCTTACCATCTACAGAGAGAGGTGATGGAGAGAAGAGATGTCACTGTGACGTTCACCAGACATGCACCCAGCCCTCAGGCTGCCCTTGGCTGCCAAGCTGCTCCAAAATGACTCATTTTGCTCATAGTCATGCTTTGAAAAAGGCCTGAACTAGAGGCCAGGAGCTTTCTTCTGCTCACAGAAAAGCTTCTGTGTGCCTCCAACACAGAGCCAAACGTGACTTCTGCCTCGTCTCCAGCTGCTGGAGGAATTCTTGACCTATACATTTAATCTCCTGCTCCCTGTGGTGACACTGGAAAGATGAGCACCAACTCCCCAGGAGCTTGAAGAATTTATTAAACCTAAGAGACATTTGCCAAGTAGCTTGTCTAGCTTTTCAACATGAATAAAAAGCACAACTGCCCTGGTTTTATTTCTACACTGTTATAAAGTCTGGGGTGCACATCACTGTCCAGAAGGAATGTGACAGCCATAAGCAGATTCTATTATTTACCAAATAAAATCCTCCTGCTTTGGAAGTGACCATGCAGTGGCAAATGCCAGGAAACAAAACCCCTGTAATGTGTTGTCAATACCAGATCTTCTTGAGCTGGTTTGCTTCTAACTACTAAAATTTATTGCAAAAAAAGTCATGAGCAATTTGCATTTTTGTACTCGGCAGCAAAATTTGCACACCACAATTTTTGTTATAAATATATAATCCATCCTGTTAGATGGAAAATTTAAATGTTTACACCTTTCCCAAGAGACGCTGCAGCAAGTAATGATTTTGTAGTACACAAGCTTTGCACCAGATGCAATTATTTAACATCTTAAGTAACTGCAAAATTATGTAGGGCTTGCAGTGCTCTTCAAACCACAAGCAAGAAGTTTTCTATAACACAGTCTCATTTCCTCTACCAGGACTTCTCCCAGCCTTGCATTTCTAAGCAGGGCTTGGTCAATTCAGCAGCCTCAGAGTAACCAAGTTTATTCAGGAGGAGGCCAAGTACCCTGGGGACTGCTTCCAAAGGCGAGGCAAAGCTTAGAAGTTACTCATTGAGGAATTTTAGAAAGGATTATAAAAATATGTTGCTCTGTTGCTTTACAGCCACCAGACCTGAGCCACTGCACACAAGGCTGACACTGAGCAGGTTGGAACTGCATGAGGAGTGACACACAGCTCTGTCACGTGCTCTGCAGTGACTGCTCCCACCCAACCTGCACAAAGGCTTTGCTGGTGTGAGTCTTGAGCTGGCGTGGGGAGAGGGAAAAGGAAGAGAATGCCACATGTGAACGTTTATTCTAGAAAAATTTGAGCTGTGGGCAGTTACTCCAGCATCTGTCTACATCTTTGATTTTATGTTTCTACACTAAAAATGGTTATATACATTCTACTGTACACTTTGCTATTATTTAGCAGGTTTTTTTGGGTAGAACTCAGGATGGATATCCAAGTCTGTAACTACCCCGTGTCAGGCCAACAGATCCTAAGCAGATACAGCTTTCCAAGCCCACATTTCTCCAGCACCAAGGCTGTGCACAACACCTGCAGTAGGGGACACAACCACTGCCTGAACAGTTCCTCTGGATTAGATCCCAGAGAGCTGCTCTTGTGAGGAGGACTGACTACCTTGCAATCCAAATGGCCATTTGAAACAAACCAGTGGTTTTACAGCAGCGCTGGGGTTTTAAAGCAGCAGCTGTTGAAACAGCAAGGCAGCAGCCAAGTGATATAAAGCTACTGTTGCTTTCAAGAATTCAACTGACCTACTATCCTGCTTGTCAGGACAGAGTTAGCCCCTCAAGTATAGGCAGCCAGCAAAAATACATCCCATGGCTCCTATAAAGAGACCTAAGACAGAGGAGACCTGAGAAACTTCTGCTGGCTCTCCACAGAAAGCCCAATTCCCAGTCAAACGAGGGCACACTGCTACAGCCTTGAGATTTCAAATGAGGTTTAGCCTGAGCTTCTCTCAGCCCCAGGGCCAAGGCCAGTGGCTCAGCACATACCTGAAGGTGGTGCTGGTGAACAGAATCTGTTTGTGGACCCAACAGCTGAGATGCCATCTCCTGCAGCCTGGGGAGGGGTGAGAGCCCGGGTGGCGCTGAGCGGGGAGCCCCCGGCCCGCAGCTCTGCCGTCAGCGGCGGCCCGATCTGCGTCTGCACATTCTTCCTTTGCAAAGTGCTGGTGGTCTCCAGGCTGGCACAGGAGCTCGAGATGGATGTAGGCAAACTCGTGACCGGCGCAGATCCCCTTTGTGCACAAGAAACAGGTCCTGCTACGTTCTCTGTTTTGACAATGGTTCCAATGGTGTGGTTCAGAAGTCCGCAACTCGCTGGGGGCGTGAGGGGCCGAGGCCACGTTTGCCGATGAGACAAAACAGGGATTGTGTTCCCAGAGCCCGAGAGCCTCTGGGAGTCAGTCAACTGTGCTGAGGATTCGGATGAAACGCCGTAGAAATGAGGCCCGTTCACTTTAATGTCGGAGGCTGTCGGCCCGTTCGAAGTCCCGCAAGAAGAAGCCTTCTTGGATTTATCTATACAAGAGCTGCAGTTAACATCTTCCTGTGACAAAGTCTGCTGGGATTGCGAGGAGCTCAAGGAATTCTGGGTGGTAATCCCTGAGGTGCAGGATGACATGGAATAGAGGGAAGGTGTGGGTGCCTTGTCAGCTGCCTGGTAAGGGTTGGCGAGTGAGCCATCTGCCACAATAACAGGCTTAATATCAGCCTTCTCTGTTTGTTCAGAGTCCCAAAGCAAAGTCATCTGCTTAGCAGATAAATGTTTCAATATGCTGCACTGGAGCGCAACAACACTACAGAGCCACTGGAAGGAAGGAAGAAAAAAGTGCAGGTTAGCTCTGGAGGCAGCAGCGCTCCAAACCTCTACAGTTGCTCCATCGTTCACCCAGCCTGAGGAAATCCAGCTGCTGACTGCTGAGAGGCAGTGTGGAACTACAGCATCTGCTCTGGAAATGCAGAGCATTTAGCATTTAGTTCCTCATCTACAATTAGGAAAAAATTTGGTCTAGAGGTATAAAAGTGCAACCAAAATTATCTTCTGTTTATCTCCATGCTGGAGGTAGGACAGAGAGGGGCTGAGATTAAAGGAGGGAGGAAGGCAGGCAGCATTTCCTCACTTCCAAACTCCTCCTTCTCTTCACTTGTTAAATGCTGCAACTCTTCAGCCTCAGGTTACAAACATACCTATCACTAATTTGGGCTTCTAGCCAAATACAACCCTCCAACTTATTCTACAGCATGTTGGAAAGAAATGCTGCTCTACCTCAGGTATAGGGAGTAGAAAGCTGGGGTAAAGAGCACTTTCCTTTTACACAAAGTGGAGGAAGACCAAAAGATTTATTCTAAGTTTTAAGCTCCATGGTGGATATGCACCTGCCACATAAAAGCAGCTTGTCTGTGCTAAAAAAGAAGGACTTGATTTCTCCACTGACAGCAACTTAACATGCCTTTACACTGTGGAATCTGGCCAGAAGTTTCATACAAGATTTAAACACTCATTTGACCTTGATTTACATGCCCAATTCCATCCGCAATAAAAAGCGACCCAGAAATGGGACGTTAACTTATAAATAAACGTGTCAGAGAGCAGCCTTACATAATCAAAGTGCAAAGTATTTCCCCTCAGCCACGAAATAAAGATGACGTCTAGACAGAAGGCCCTCGACTCCACTCTTAAGGCCAGAGGACTATTGCACCACTTCCCTGAAGTGTCAAATGAGGAATTTTACATCTCACCTGGAAAGTCAAAGTGAAGTTTTAATGCACAAAGGTGTCAGAGACAAGACAAGCTATCACCTTCACACAGGAGCCTGAGATTGGTTTCCTAGACAACTGCTCCATCACGACTGAAGTGGAAGGGGATCTTTGTACCAAAGCAACTACACACACAGAGTCCAAGCATTTGACTTAATTTACCTCCTGTTGTTCTGTCTGGCTGGCTAAGTGCTCAGTGTTCAAAAGGTGCTTCTGCAAGGGTTCCTCAGGGATCCCGTTACAGATCAGCTCGCCATCTCTAATTGCTGCAGGCGCGAGTAACGGGGGTGGAAGCCGGTACTGGGACTTTATAGCATCAGGAACCTACAGTGTGGAGAAAGAAGATCACACATGAGAACAATTACTCAAGAATGACTAGTTAAACCAAGTGCTTGATCAGCACTAAACTTTGCATTTGCTGCTTTCTCACCCAAAGGAACCCTGCAGATACATTGGAAGTATCAAGGACTGAGTACTTTAAATTGATGTAGCCATGCTGAAATTAATAGGTTTTATTCCCTTAGGTCAGGCATGACTTTGGTACAACATGGTGGCTACAGCATAAGAGAAATCACGATAAAACAGCCAAGGGAAGTCTGTATGGTAGTTATCAGGCATCCTGGCAAACAACACAGCCCCAAATCTGACTGTAGGGCCACCTTCTGGAAGTTTTGTGTTGTACCTTCTATGCTTGTGCTAGATTTAAGGGTTTACTTGTAATAATTGAGCCTTATACTTGAAGAGATCTTCTTAAATCCTACAGGTACGGAATGCTGACTCCCAGATCTCTCACCAACACAATCATTCAGACTGCCTTCTTCCTCCTGCCCCAAGGAGTATGCTGGTTTCCCTTCCAAACTAAAACACATACACAGGGGTTTTCACCCACCACTCCTTGCTACACTTACCTTCAGACCTTTCCTCTTCACTGACTGAAGAACTCTGCGATTCGGAGGGTGTTTCTTATGGATTCGGTTTAAGAAATCCACTTTGACAACGTGCTGAGATATGGTGTCCTGGAACCGGTCAAATACTCGGCACCGATTACTCAGGGTCAAGTTCTTCTGGTTCAGCTGGGTGATCAGATAATGCCACAGGAGTTAGGGATCTGCAGGTCACTCTAAGGCACCCTAAGACTTTCATAATGCCTCGTAGCACTGGCAATACAGCATCAGCTCAGCTTTGGACTATTTGTTTCCTGCAGCACTAACCATTTCTGTTAAAGGGCACATTGCTGGAGATGAATACAAAAGCATTTAGAGGCCGACTAAGCAGTATCAATGCTCTCAGAAGCAGTTTGTCTGGGAAAAAGCTCTTTGTTTCAGCCCCCTGTTTCCTGAGTATTTAAGTCTCAAGTACACTGCTTTTTCAAAAATGAAAACTCCCTCTTGGAATGAAACTTTTTTGGGTTAAGCATGCAAAGAATTACTTCCCCCTATTTGTAGCACTGTGCTGCTTTGTATCCCAGTTCTGGAAGCTCATCTAGATCTTAAAGAGTCCAGTCAAAAACCAGACAAGCTGTCAGTGAGCCACAATCTGAGCTGTCAGCTTCAGTTACAGGAAGGAGTTCCCCCATCTTTATATCTTATTGCAGAGACCAGCATCATATTCCTTTGGAGAGTGTGTTGCTTGCAGCAGGAGCTTTACAAGCGTTACAGGGAGCAATAAGAGCTCAGAAGCTGTTTTACATTTGTTGTGCTTTGTCCTTTAATGGACCTGCCAGGTTCCTCTCCAGCATCCGGTTACCATACTGCAATCATAGTCCTGCTTACCACCACGTGTTCTATGTGATTTGGGCACATCCATCTACCCAGAGGCATGGCAGTGAGCGGTGGCTCCAGACAATCCATGTGGAACAGGAGTGGGCAATAATCACACTGGATTAGAGGTGCCACTCTGCAACTCCTGAGAAGAGAGAGCCAAATCTTATTCCCTGTACAGAGTATAAATAGAACATTCAGACAAGCTTGGCTGACCACTTCAGTTTATCCTCTACACTGTTCTTTGCAACAAAAAGTAGGATTTCTGATTTGTAACTTGATCTGTATAGACCTTCTTTAAGATCCACTTGAGGCAAAAGCCTTTATTTGAAGCAAAATTCAGAGATCAAAAGGAAATCTCAGATTTAGGTAATTACAAGTTTCCTTGGAGGAATCATGTGTGATGCTGGGACGTGTACATCAACAAGATGTTCTCAAAACAAGTCTCAAACTCCAGGAAAAAAACCTACATCTGAATCCCCAGGCTTTAAAAAAGCCTTTGCTCTATGACAAAGTCATCAGTTGTTCTCCACAAAAGCCCACCTGAATCCCCATTCCACTTCGAGAATTTCACTCTGACTGGGTTTCTGAAATGAAGGTTTCATTTCCACTGACATTTTGAATTGGGGTTGATCTATGAATTTTTTTATGCAGAGTTACAAAACCCATCAGTATTTTGGACTGGTTTTCAGATTTACAATTTCAGCACAATATTCCTATTTGCCCTGGGCTTATAAATCTCTCAGTAGATTTCTATTTCCTAAAGGTCACCTCCTCACACACTTCCTTCACAAACCATAAACAAACATCACCATTTACCAAACCACCATCATTTTAGAATATTTCTTTGCAGAAAAACATTGAAGACAAGATGGCTCAATCTTGTCAATCTTCAGGCTACATTTCAGAACCCTTTACAGCTGGACCTACACATGCTGTGGTGAACAGCATGTTATTAAGTAAAGATTAATATTCTCCCATTTGTTTAGAGAATTGCAAGTAAATAATGAAAGAGAATGGAAAAGGAAACAGGTAATCTACTTTTTTCAGCAAGAACTTTGCTCCTGTGAAGGATGCAGCTACACTGAACAGCTTCCTGAAAGAACAAGTACCTGTTGCATGTGAAGCAGACCTTCACCGGCAAGGGAACCAAACCATTGTGGTCTAACTCGTGTTGTGCTTTCTTGACATTCTTTCCTGTGGTTTCTTCCTTTCTCCTCCTCTTACTAGTACCTGAAAAGGAAATTTTAAAAAGCTTTGTGTTATCCACATAGTGGAGGTTTGTTTGCCTTCTGGTAGATAAATATAATCATCTCAGAAAAGTCAAAGACTGCTGCCTAAGGAACCTCTATCAACCACTAAATCTAGCCTTAAGTGACAGAGACTGTCTTTAAAGACAGATATATTTCACACTTAGTAATTTCAGTGACACCCTATACATTTAGTCACTACTTTGTTACTTTATTATTGCATCATAAATCAAAAATCAAGTATTTTGACAACTGATTCTTTTTCATATTGATGATCTAGTCCAAGGTGAGATCAACAAGCATCTATCACAAGTTCTGATGGACATGGTGTGTAGTTGCAATGTCCCCACAGATTTGAGAGGCACCTGCTGCTAGGCAGGTGGTGGAGAGCCAGAGGTACCTCTGCTTTCACCAGCGAGCACCACTGGAGCCACAACTGTCACAGAGTCAGGAGGGCAAAGAGGAAAGATGGCAGCAGGATGCAACTGCAGACATCTTCACTATCAGCAGACAAGGCCCTGCTCACCTGGAAGTGCTGTGGTGCAGGTCAGTTCATTCGGCAGCTGGAACTGCGTTGGGTTCCTTTCCATGGCAGCAGCAATAAGAAGCTCAAAGGGTCGCTTCAGCTGGGGCTGCCCACAGTCCATTTCTGCAATGGCAGAGTCATCATCCACGTCAATTATGTCCTCATCCACATCATTCTGCTCAGAGTTGGGGGTCTCGGTGCTGGCATTGGATGTGGGAGTGCCAGGCCGGCTCGCTCTCCTTTCCAAGATCCTGGCATGCGCATTAGCCCTGATGCTGCTGCTAGACCTGTCCAACAGGTCTGCGTCACTGGTGGGGGAGGTGGTCCTTTTCCCAGATTTGTCCACCAATCCATTTACCTGCCCCAGCTCTTTCTTCTGTTCTCGCTTCTGCACGACATGAATAGGCAGGCTTATCATGGAGGCCACAAACAAAGCACATCAACCTTGACAAATATGCGATTGAAGACAAAGAGCATCTGAAAACGCTTGAGCCACGCGCTACAACTTCCCCCTTGCAGTCATCAGAGCCTCGAGCAAGAACAGTCTGATGGCAGCTAAGGTACAGGTGACACAACAGCTGAAGAGAACCAAGCATGGGGAAGAACATTACCATGTGTCTTTCCTTTCAGGGTAGCTATACTTGAGTCCAGATCAGGACATTTCACAGCATCTAGTCCTAAACATTTGACAAATCACACAATTGTTTACTTTGCTACCAACACTGAGAAACTCCACAGCAAACTGTTCACTGTTGATGCACTTTACTAACCCTGGCACTGCATACAAACCCATCAGAGGTTGAGAAGGTCAGCTGGAGAATACAAGCACAACATACAAACGACATTCTGCTATCTCCTGAGGACAGGAATCTTGAACAAGGTGCAGCAGAGGAAAACTATAGATTGCCATCACCACAAGATCCATTTTGCAACAGGAGGAAATGCTGCATGGCCTGGGATGGGCAACTGTGCACTGTTCCAGCATCACTCATATGGAGGAACCAATCTACTCCATCACTAACATGGTCTGCAAAGTGTTTTCAAGCAATTTTTAATACAGAAAAGTTGGGGATTTTCTCCTTTTCTCTCTCTTTTTACTTTTTTATTTGTTTTTCGATTTGTGACCTTCATTTCTATTGTTGGCAGATGGCTGAGCAGTACCCTGGAAACATAACAAGGCAATCACTTCAGGAACAAAAGGCTGAGCACACAGTTTTCTTCCAATCTGTTTTGGGTGTCACTTCAAGGGAACAGTTGCTAGATAGCTTGGTGCAGTTTCTAAACCCTCTGCTAGGCAGCCCTACGTGGTCACAGCAATAAGATGTTTACATTGTGCAAGACAGCTTCCTGGAGAAAGAGCATCAAGGCAAAAAAAAAAAAAGACAAGCTACAATATTGCCCAATCATCTCCTTCCCATCCTGTTCAACAGCCCAGGAAATCATAACTCACTGTGATTTCACCCTCTGCTGATGTACAACTGCTGTGAAGTCACTCTTCTAAAAAACACATATTAAGTAGAATCAGAGCCCTGATGGCAAAGCTGTATTAACGTGACTCCCATTCTGCCTGTAGACAGCTCACCTCCTTGAGCACAGGAGCCATTCCCATTTCCTCTGTGCCTCAGCTCTACCTTCTTTCCAGAAATGGAGGGGGAAGGAAAACAGTTTAAAAGGCACAGATTGACAAGAAGGTATCAGGCACTTCAGTTTTACCTCCTAGAAGTGAGGTTAAAATATCCCAAGGGTCTCACCAAGACCCCTTAGGTTTCTTTAATCCCTTTCCTAACAAAACCCTTTGCAAACATGAGCACAAAGCAGCAGCTCTGGTTGTCTGAGTACACACGAAGGGAGAGGCAGGTATAAACCACAGGATTCAGGTTTCAGAGGGCCAGTTGGAAGGGCAGGGGCTGTGTCTGTTCTGAGGCTTTACCTTGCGGCGCACGGTGCAGCGGTGGCACATCCACTCCCCCGGGGGCAGCATCTCCTCGCTGAGCGGAGGGTTGCTACAAGAGAAACACAAAGCAAAGCTTTACTGTTATTTACTGTCATTTCTGGAACTCTTCTCACGTACACAGCCAGAGCCAGGGCAGCTCTGCGGTTCCACTCCCAGGCACTTCCTTTAATTTATGGTGAAGCTCCCTGGATTCGCTCTCCCATACATCCACTTAGCCAGACACCTCCAAGAAGCCAGTCTTCCATGACACCCATCTCAGCTCCACGGTTTCAGAGCACTCTCAGACTTGAACAGCAAAGATAAATGGAAGATTCACTGGTGTGCCACACACATACCTCCCCCCAGACCTCCTTAAATAACTTGATTACTCCATGTGAGACCACACAGATTCCCATGCAGCAAGCACAGTCATACATCCCTGGATTTGCAATGAGTCCAACTGAACGAGCTGCCATGAGGGCTACCCACCATCTCTCCCATGTACTCCATCCCTGGGCACACTTACTTAATGGTAGAAACCACCTTCTATCTTAAGACAACCCAAATACTCTTAAAAGTGTCACCATATCCAGCTTGCCTTGGCTACGAAGCATAGGATACATCCTACTCACATGGATCTGCACTTACTATAAAAGCTGTATCACAGTGAAATGACATTCTCATTTTGATGCTAGAAATAAACCAAAGCAAATTAGACTAAGGAGTAAGGAGGACTATTTTGAGAAACACTTTTCCTCAGTAAAAGGCAGAGCAGCATATGTTAGATGATACACTTTCCTTACAGATCCTACTACTAACTCAAGTACTTTCCAACACCTCTTTATCATTAAGATTTGTTATTTGAGCAAACTGCTGACTGTGACAGGGAAAATGTACCTGCTGGCAAAAACCAGCCATTTACCATGCAGTGTGGCTTAAGATAATACTTTTAAAAGTTCTCCTGATTTTGCTAGAGGCAGCTCTTAGCAAGTCTGCTCTGAAGCTCCATTTCCCACTGACTGGGGAACAGATTTCAAGGATCCACTGGGACTGACTGGGTTACAAGGGATCAAGAAGTACAGTAGCTTGTAAGACTGGCCCAAGAAAGCTACACAAGCATGGGAAGCTAGATGTTGGCTCATGGCAGGAGTCTCTATACTGTTTATTGCACCTACAAATACCCAACCAAATCCAAGTTAAGCTTTCCAGTCTCCAGCCCTGACAAGCCAGGGAGGATGAGATGCACACTTGCTGGCTGGGAAGAGCTGTGCTCTGCAGCAAAGGGAGAGGCTGTCTTCCTCGAGAATCTTGCTCCTAGCACAGGGAAATGGCACAGGATCCCAGCCCAGGCTCCCAAGCCTGGACTGTGAAAACAAACACACTTCCTTTGTTTAAACAGAGTCCCGGCGAGCCTTGCCCCGAGCTCGCCCTGTGCCAGCACTGCCTCTGCAGGTACTGCAGCCACCCGGGGTCACACTCCCTCTGGCAACACTGTGCCTGGAAGATGAAGGAAGAACACAGCAAGAACCAGGCTGGTAATAACCTCAGCATTTCTGGTGTCAGGCTCTGGGGAATTCAGTAGAGCCAACACATCTGGCAGCCATTTTGAGGAGGAGTGCAGGGTTTCAGAGGCCTCCGTGTTCCAGGCGCTCCAGAAACGCAGCGCTCTGCATATATGCACTGACATACCTGCAGCTTATGTTTCTCATTTCCTGGAGGGCTTGGATGAACAAGAGATCAGGCTCTAGATGAGAGCACCAAAGCCTCCACTACTGGCTGCTCCACCTCAAACGCTTGGATGAAGCAGTAGCTCCCTGCCCCAAACTAATCTTTTGCTAACAGAAGCAGGGAAGGGGGGTAGAAGGAGGAGAGTAACAAATGATCCCCGTGTGCTTGCTGCAGCATAAATCCAGCTGAATCCTAAGGTGCATCCTGCAACAGCTCAGGTTTTACTCTTGCTAGAAAACCAGCTCTTAGATCTGCCTCTACAGCAAGTATGGATTCATGTGGCCCATTCCCCTCTCCTCTCCCAACACCCCAGGGCACAAAAACCACAGCCTTTGATTTGTTCCTAGTGAAATTTCACCCTCTGAAGCTCCCGACGAGCGTGCCTGAACCGCTGGGAACACGTCTGCCCCATTCCGAGTGCGGCGTGCCAGGGATCCGCGCGCTGCCAGATGCCTCCGGTTATTTGTTTTAACTGTTACCTCAATCTTACGCATTTTACAATGAAACAATTAATACCACGGTGAACCTCGAGAGACGCCTGGAAGAGTCAGAACAGGTTTCTTCTGCAAGTATGTATGTTATTGTCCCATTTGCTGGGTTTGAAGCATGAAATCCTACATACTCTGTACTATTAAAGAAGCATTTTAATGAATGCTGCTACCCAAAGGCCTGTGGAAGGAGGGGGAAAGATTCGTTTCAGGGCAGCAGAAAGGTTTTAGTGCTCAGATAAACCTCCTGAGGTTTTCTGCTCACTGGCAGGGCCTAGCTGCAATAGCAAGTGTATTAAAAGACTGATTCTGCCTCTCCTGGTTAATGAACTGTTCATCAAGGCAGCTCACCATGCTAACAAAGACTGATGAAGGCTGCTCCTGCACTGCTGGCCTCGCAGCAAGCAGAGAGCACTGCCTGGGTCTCAGCAGAAAGCCAGGGAAGCGCTAAAGAATGCTGTTTTAATTGACTAGGTATGACCACATTCTTCAACCTTTTACTGTAAGCATAAAAGAAACGGATTTTTAAATCTGAGCAAGATACTTGATCTTCATAAGCAAGGTAAGAATTAGCACTTTGGCACGAGCACCAGAGCCCTTTTCTCCCTATCTTTCATGGGTTCATTAGCATGCACAGCTCCAGCCGCCAGTGTTTGCTGCCAACAGGACCTGGAATTGTACAGCTCCCAATTTATCTTCGGTTACAACACATCTCCTTTCAACTACACACCAGTCAGTTGCACTTTTCAGGACATTTTCACTAACCCTTCATTTCAGAAAGTTTCCCCTTCTGTCATCACAGACAAGAGTGGTGGCCTCTGCTGTTTACCTGGGGGGTTTGGTGTGACCCAAATCAAACCTGCTCAGCAGAATGTGTTTCTGCATTTAAAACAAAGACAGCTCTGAAAAACACAGGCTGACTTAAAAACAGCTGGAAGACTAACTCATACAAAGCCTCTGAAAATTAAAGGAGATGTTTATCACTGCCTAGTCAAAAACCACTACACGGCCTATGAAGTCACTTGCCATATAATATCTGTATCAGGGCTTTTTCTCAGAAAATTAACTATCTCCTGAAATTCCTATCAGATGCATTATCAAGCATTGCTCTATCCCTTAAATAAAACTTAAATGGCTATGACAAAATAAAAAAAAATTTCAAGAGCATATTAGGAGTTTTTATCAAGCAAACAATAGCATGAAGCCACTTAGCTTTTCAATTTCACACTCTGGGGCTCTCATACATCAGAAGCCTGTTGTCAAGTCTAAATCCTGTAATTACTCCTCACTTTGCTGACCTCAATAAATAGGTAAACAAGTGCTCCAAGGAATGGCACCTTCTCCAATACAAACTGGGCCGTAGCTCTCAAAGGAACCAGTTATAAGCAGACCTGAGGTTATTTACACACTGCATTCCTGGCCATCTTGCGTCAAAGGCACGTTGACACTACTTTTGGACCCACCAGGATACAGCCAGCTACCAGCTGGGATAATGGTGGCAGGAAAACAAACCAGTGCCTGGTGAAGCTTTCTTCAATAACTTCTCTTTCATGTCAGTTGTTTTCAACAATTGGACTTAAATATTTTTTTTTCCTGTGCGGAGGAAAAATAGTAACACCATGAAAAAATGTAAGCAAACACATTTTTTCCTTCTCAGGAAACTTGATTAACTGACCAAGGCTCAGTGACAGGATGATAATGAAGGATGCTAGATATGTTTGCCAGATAAGGGAAAAAGGCTTTCAACTCTTCTATGGGACTCCTATTTATCCCTATGATGGATAGAGCTACAGCTGTTCCACCAGCTTCATAAAGAACAAGGCTCCCTGGCTTCCTACAGCAGGGCCTCAATGGCAGCTAAAACAAACCAGGAAACCAACCTCACTGTCAGGGCTTTACAAGAGCCCCATTGAGAAACAGGGAAAGTTGCATCATTTACAAATTCAGCTTTTTGGAACATTTTTACTGTGCCCAAGTTACATACTTCTGCTCACAGCTGCTCCCAAAGCCGGCTGGAGGAGGACACCTGGAAGCCTGAGCCTCTACCTTAGACAGAATAAAACCACACCAAACAAGCCAACAGCTGCAGCCTGCAGCAAGTTCCTCCCCACTGCTACTCCCTTCCCCTCCTCTTTTACTCTTGCATCAACACAAAGCTCCTGAAGACAGAAGTCAGATTTCAATTACCTCAAAGGTGATTATTTGGAAAACTATCAGCTCCCTCCTCTCCTCCACTGTTCTTCCTCAAATTATTCAGTGAAGTCTCCAAGTTCTGCTCATTAACATGGATAAATTGTGACACTCAGCTGTACAACAATAATCTTCCTGAAAAAGCCAAAGATTTCTCAAGCACCAATGCAGAGACCACCAAACTTCAGATAAGCCTAGCACAATTTTTGTTCTTTACAGACCTCTAAGCATGAGCTGATCACATTGAAACTAACAGTTTCAGCAACTTTCTGGCCTCAATTAGGTTCACACTGTTTATAAGTTATACTTATTTTAAGCCAGCAGCACAATTCACATTAACTACAGAGCATCACACACTATACTTCTACCTGTGGTGCAACAACTCCTGAGGGAACTTGTAAAAAAAGCTTGACAGCAGGCAGCACAACTTTGTTTACACTGAAGTGAAAGTCTTGAGCATGGACATAAGAAATTCTAAATGAGCAACATCCAGCAAGGACTCCTGGACACACCAAACAGGTCAGGACAGGATTATTTTGGCTGCCACTATGCAAGGAAGGGAACCAAAATGACAGTTTCACAGGTCACCAATTATCCCATCATCTGGAACGCTGCATGTGCTTAGTGTGCATCTTTCCAACAGCATGGCCAGAGCTGGAAATAAGGGTTCAGCAACAGACAGAAAACAGAGGCAGGATTAAAACACCATTATATGGGCAGACAGCAAGGAATAAGATGTATCCAAGGAAAAAATAAAGATACACTACACTATCTACATGATGCTACAAGAGTGGAGGAAGACTTGAACTCTTCAGGGTTTAAGTAGCAGCTCTGCTGGGTATGCCAGATCCCAAAATTTCCTTCACTGTGCGCTCATTTTTACTACCTAGACCTGCCAGTGTGTTCAACATTTCAAGGGCTTGGCCAGCAGTCCCAGGCTCTGGCAGCAGCATCACTGTGCTCCTAAGAACCAGGTACCATCTCATGAGTGTATCATAAATGCTGTGGGTATTCTGTGAATTTCAATGTCTATGAACTTATTTACCTGAATCCATCAAACCACTCCTGCTACTCCCATCCTGGGAAGAGAACCTCATGGAAGCAGGTGTTTATCTACCTTACCTCAGCTCCCTTCCTCCCTCCTCCCTGTGCCCTCGAGCACAGGCAGGCCTGAAGCTCATGGGGAATCAGGGAAGTATCCACCAAGGCATGAAGCAGAAGTTTTTTGCCTCCAACCTGATGAGCAGGAGGGCCCAATAAACTGGATAAGCTGCATGTAAACATGTGATCACCTGATGTAATTAGTTCCTTCTATTTATAGAAAGAACCTGGCCCACAGAGACCATTCCCTAGACAACCTGTTAGTTATTACCTTCATTAATGTCCAGCTGACAAAAAATTAAAGGAAGTACTTTTTTTTAAGATACCAAATTTCCACACATAGGTAAACACATACATATATAAAAACAAATATGTATTAAAGAGTGTGTAGTACCACCAGAACTGCAGTGAGGGGTTTTGATTATTATTTTTTTAATTAGTTTGACTGGTTATGAACTCTGATATTTGAGACATATTTGCCTAGGGAACCATCCAGCTTTGTATTTATAAGCAGAAACCATGGAAGTTGATAGAAGAATTGTTGACTTTGAAAAATGTGGGTCAGACACAGAAATTCAGACATTTTGCACATCCTGACTCCTGTTTCTTTCCCAGGCATCACTCATGCCTGTGCTGCAGACAATGGTAACAATAGCCTGAATTCAATGTCCAGGTTCATTATTAAGTGTTCAGGTCTTTATAGCACCATCTTCTTAACAGATTAGAAGTCATCTTCTCAAAGCAGGATGACACATAGGGCAGCATCAGGGAAAAGAAAGGAGGCTGAGGAACAACACAGCCCTGGTGAGAATCACTTCATCCAATTCTGTCTTTAAAGAACAATAAATGAAGAGACATCTCTGGTGGGAAAAAAAATAATGAAAACACAGGTCTGAGAGGTTTCTGAGAAGTGAACACATTCAGCCCCAGCCATACTGAACGTGTTCAAAGGAGACAGGGGTGAAAGGACAGCAGCAGTAAGGTGGAAAAAAGGAAAGCAGCACATCAGAAGAGGATGAAGGGCAGACCCATAAAAGCAAAAGCATGAATTTGTCTTCACACAGGCACAAGTGAAGTGTAATTCTGACATCTACATGTGGACTAGGCTTTCCCAAGAACGCTGGGGAAGAGAGAAAAAAGAGCAGAGACAGAAATATCCACTAAAAAAAAAAACAAAACCAACAAAAAATCCTTAGAGCAGGGCATACATTCTTTTCTGCCTTTCCAGATCACCTTCATATCTTGCTCCTGTTGCTATTCTAGACAGAGATCACTGGGAAGTTCACATGATGCCGTGCCCAAAGTCAGAGGCTGTACAGGCAGGTGTTTCACACCAATCACTAGTGCTTGCCAGAAATTCAGCATGGGGTTTTCAGCCTGCTAAATTGTATCCTCAGGCCAGTGCTTTCTGCAGGGTTCAAAGTCGGTAATCTCCAGCTCCATCTAGTTTGCTTCCAGTGATCGTGCAGAGCAGACGTCAGCAGAAATGGGTTAGAGTTGGGTTCAGGCACTCGATTCCCCCCAGCTGGCTGAGATGCTCTTTGCCTTTTGTGCTCAAGATCTGATACACCAACAGGAAGAATGATTTATACAACCTTTTTTTTTTTCTTTTCTCCCCTTCATTTTTGGCTACAGGGAGCATTTACTCCATACCCTAAAAAGGTATGTGATTGCATTACAACTGGTATCTGTCAACCCCTTTATTAAAGGGAAGCTACAATACTATTTTTACTCAGCTTACAGAGTTACTGGATACTGCAGTGTTCCTTCGAGGAAGCTGGGCAGACATCTAGTGAGCAGTGGAGCTGGAGACAGCACAAATCGATTGCTATAGGAAGGAAAAGCCAGCTCTGACAATCTGTGTCACAAAAATCACAAGTCTAGCCAGTAACCTGACGTGGCAAGATGCTTTTTGCTTACACTCACTTCTTTCATACCCCTGTAACAAAGCCATGTTATATCCCCCAGATACATTTGCATTTTCACAAGTCCAAGAGAACTTCCTGACTGGTTTAAAAAAACAAAACGAGTACATCCTTCTCACATGATTTATATTCCAACAGACAGCACTTCCTAAATATTCAGACTGTCACACTTGCTTTCAGGGAGATACACCTCCTTCCTACTCTGGAAGTAGCTGCTCCCTTTCTCCACAGCAGATTCCTGCTATTTGCTACTGACTCAAGGTTTGAGAAAGGCTGCAGAGCACAGGAAAAAGTCAAGAACCTGACACGTACCAGTGAGTCAGTCTAGCAACAAAAGCAGTTTAACATCCACTGGTGTGGGTCAATAAACGGAAGAATTTATGTTAGTGTTGAAAAACTGTTTCAGTATCGATGTTACAACTGAAATTTCAAATTGACTCTGTCTTACACAGGGAAACACAGCAACCCTGCTCTCCTGCAGGTGTTCCTCACACCACCACAACAGCACCTACAACCCAAAAAAGGCCTTTTTTGAGGGGGGGGAAATTCCTGGTTGGTCCTGATTCTTGCTAAAAATACCCAGTTCTGTCACTGACAACTGCACAGAGGCACAGCCCAGCCGGGGTGTCCTTCACACCCGTGGTAAGAGCAGTGCAGCCGGATGTCAGACATGCCAATTACCACTGCTTCCCTTTCACCACCCCACCTAAACAACACCGTGAAATGGAGAGAGACAGAGGAAAGAATTATGAGCTTTATAAGATCTTGTGCAATAAACACAGCAGTCCCCCATTCCCAACTATCAGATCTGCTGGCGGCAGTACAATCTTAACAACACTGAGCTTGTATGTGATAAAAAGACATAAGGCAGCTAAAGGAAGGTGAATATATTTACAAGATAGTGCCAAGATCTCCATAACAAACAGTCATTAGCAGATTAGTATTATGAATCTAATCCAATTAAGAATTTCCTTTGCAAATGCCTGGAGGAGCTGGAATTCCTCTGGGAAGACCTTTCCATGTTGTGAAAGGCTCCCATGAGTCATGCCTGCAGGCTGACATACCAGGAAAGACCAGCTCTGGAGCAGCAGGAACAAAGCACTGAACCCCACCTCGAAGCAAACCGCTGCAGCCTCCTGCTCCTGAGGAGTCAACTCAAAAATGGACTCACAGAGGCACAAAAAAAGGATTTCTCAGTTCCACAAGTCGTGGTTAACATAAAACTGGCACTTTCCTAAGCCAAGGTACAAAAACACAGAGAATTCTCCTTGTCCACTGTCTCCCACTGTGCCATTTTAAACAGCCTTGGAACAATGCACGTGTTTGATGCACACCAGTCCGTGTAGCAGCCATGCCTTGAAGGCAAAGCCTAAATTAAGTAGGTAAACATCCCTCTCCTCAACTTTGAATCCTTTAGAATCCCAAAGCCATGCTCCTACCACTGCACACTGATGTTGGGAACTGCAGCAGAGACCCACGGCTCAATCCCCAATTCTTGCCCACAGTGCTCACACACAGTTTAACAGGAGCAACATCCACACACACAGGTGAGAGTGGTGGTTTGCCAGTCACCCAATCACGAGTTCCTCAAATTCTTACTGTGAATGATTTGCTGAAGCCCTCAGCTGAAGTCCATAGATTTAGGCTGACCTTATCTGCCTTTGCACGGAGAGATTTAGGACAAAATAAGGAGAGTGAAAAATCTCATTGGTACAACTCTGCCGAGCAGAGCTGCCAAGACTGATCATGTTACCACATCTGCAGGCGCACACGCAGTGACCCTCCGCTGCCAGAAACCCAGCCAGGGCAATCACTTCCTCCTGCCTCGGGATCCAGCCCGGGCAGGCCCCAAGGCTCCCAAAATATCAGAGCCAGAGATACATAAAAACAAAAGTTGGGTTCTTTTAAAAGCACATACTTAAACCAATATTGTTTTAACAAAGTATCGGTTAAGATGGATACATTGAAATGTTGGGAACGGAACAGTTTACTCTGACCTTCAATATGCAATTACATAAACATTAAAGTAGGGGTTTGCCAGTCACTTACTGTTAAAAAAACCCAAACAAACAGAAAGCCTCTTACTAAAAACTTCCTTCACTTAAAACTACAAGCTTTTTTGAAGCTGTGATGTCATTCAATGTACTGAAACCCTGTTCCTAGCCACTATTAGGTAGCAAGTTTGCCTCTCCAGGACCTTCCTGGACATTCCCTACTCCTTGCAGCAGGAGATGCCTCAGACCATTGTAAGATTCACCTGAAACACCCGAGGCAGCCCAAGATGACCATTAAGGGAAGGATTAACTGAGACAATAGACTGGCCATTGTTTTTCTCCCCTCACAGACTGCATATTCATGTAAAAACCCAAAGCTAGAACAAATGCCAAAGATAAAGCAGGGAATTTTAGACAGAATAAGGTGGGGAAAGAGTTATCGATGTCCTACCAGCCAAACACAACTTTTTTCCATTCTTTGTTTGAAGCACTAAAACAATGTGACTCATAGAAAATACCAAAAATCTAGTTTAGCTTCCTCTGCTGCACTTTGCAGCTCTGTCACTCCTGTTCTTCGACACCAGCACTTGGGTGAAGACTGCCAAATCGGAGGGGAAATGAGCCAAACACTGCAAATATAAACACAAGGAGGTGTTGCAAAAAGTTTGATGGCGGCAGCAGGCCCCGGTAGGGACAGGACAGAATTCTCCCAGCACAGCAGTGAGGAAGCCCAGCTCCGAGGAACCTTTTTGCTGAGCAGGGCCACAGAACTGGCACTGTCGTTTACATAACTGGTCAGCTTTAAGGGACTGAGGTCACTCTGCCATGCCAGCAGAGCTGCACAGCCAGCGGCATGAGATTGTACAAGAGGGACTTGAACCGCAGCATTCAGCGAGGTTTGTGCTTTTGGGCTCCTCCAACCAGAAACTTGGGCAGGGAGACTTAAAAAAAAAAAAAACAAAAAGAGAGAGAAAAAAAACAAACACAAAACTGTTCTGTGCTGGTTCTCCCTCCTGTTGTCACTCCCCTCCCCCAGCTTGTTAACTAAACTTTTCCTCTCCCGGGGATCTTTCTAATCCTTCGTAATGAATTTGCAACATCAGTCACTTTGCAAACCCGCTTCAATGTGAATCAAGTTTACTACAAGCTCAAGAAAACACAGGGAATTCTAACAATCACATTGCCAGGAGGAGGATATAAATGGGAAAGAATAGAAGTAGCACTGGAAAATTGGTTTTCAATCATGTAAAGAAGGAGTATGCACTGTCCCTGGGGGCCTGGGCTAAGGCAGAACATCAGGATGGAAATGCACTCTGCACTGTTACCCAAAGCAGCAGATTGTGGGCAAACAGCAGAACCAGACACCAACTTCAGAGCCAAAAATCCCACGTCCTTCTTTCAAGAATTAGTAGAGACAAAAAACCTCTCTCTGTAGATTCAAACCTGAGGAGAGTCACCTGACCGTGATATTAATCCAAGTATGTTGAAACTAAGTATCTGGCAGGGATTTCACACTTCCCTGTATCCCTCCCACCAGGCCAGTTTATCTGCAGCCAGGCTGGAATCTTTTGGCCTCTCAGAGCACCCATAGCAGCTTCACACTGAACTAGTGACTCCAAAATGGAGTTGTGGGAAAAGCTGACACCCCAACAGAAGACTTGGGAAGTCACTTCCACCCACGTTAATTCAGGAGAGCAGTTGTGCCACAGTGTACCAACAAAACTTGTTATTTACCGCCTCAGATGTGTAACACTATCAGACTCTCAAAGTTCTGGGATCTTTGGCCAAGTGCCTTCTGTTTTCCACAGAGGACAACGGGTTTAAGTGCTAAACTGAAGTTAAGGCAAACTGCTGAAGTTTGAGGGTCACACACCTAGCAAAGCCAGCTTCCTCACCACAGGCTTAAACAACTTGATACAGAAGAACCTTCTCTATACAGGAAGGAGCAACACGAGTTCCTGGGAAGCTGAGCTGGGTTTGTTTCCAGCTGACAGCATGACTTGTGCCAATCACACCCCTGAAAATCCTTTCCTTTTATAATATAGCCCCTCCCATACAGCTGTATGGGAGCTGATTACAGCTGTAATCAACTGATCACAAACCCTAGACCAATTAAAAGCTACATTTTTTGTTATGCTGTATTGATAATAAATTCAATCTGGTACTAAAGCTCATAATAAATATTCAGAGAACAGGTAAGCTGTCAACACAAATCAGAGTGCTCCAGCAGTGCTATTCAAGTGACTCAAACCAAGTCTTGCATTACAGCTACCATTCTTTAAATAAAAAAAGGAGGCAGAAAGGAAGTTGCAAGTGCTGCCTTTATGCCTAAGTTTATACCCATAACGGAAGTTTACTTCCAGCAAAATGCAGGAGGTAATGGGAAGACACATGAAAACAAAACCTGAGCATCCCTTTGAGACAACCTAGGTCACCTGAAGGCCACAGCCAAAGGTCCAACAAAGGTCCAGGAGGAAGGAGGCAGAACAGGCCCAAGCTGGAGGCCTTCAGACAAAGCCTTTCCACACTGTGCCACCTCCCACAGCAGGGTCTGGGCTGCTGTCAAAGGGATCGTTTGAGAAACCCCAGAAGAGGCAACAAATGGGGTGAAAGAGAGTATTTAGAATTGCTCTTTCATTTCTGTTCTGAAAAGTGACTACTTGAAGATACACATATTTTTCTATAATATTTTTACATAAATTCTTATACAATTATAATGCAACTAACTCAGGCACAGCTAAAGCTTTACAGGTATCTGATTTACCCGGTTGTTTCCCACTCGCTAACTACAAAAACATCACCAAATTAAGCCATGAAATTTAGGCATGCACAAAGTGGTCTCATTTATGGTCAGACTTAACTAAGATTCAGAGTTAACTCTGCAGCCTTAGGCACAGCTCTTCCATTCCAAAATGTGAAGTTCTATCCTCGCTAGGAGAACGCTCAGGATGCACCCGAAAGCAACAACGCCCGGCAGAAGGAAAAAAACCACCCTTAAATTAAAGCTCATCAAGGACACTGGATGCAAAATAATGATAATTACTATCCTGCTAGTAAATATTAGAGGATCTGCACTACCACCACCAGTAGCACTTCCTCAGGGTAGGAGGGATGATGTCATGGCTGCATGCTACAGCATTGTCGGGTTTGCCTGGCTACACGCTGCTAACGGGACACTCCCTACAGAACTGTGACCGCACACCCAGCTCCCCTGCTATCAGCAGCCAGTTTAATAAGTGTTCTGAGACCCTCAATTAGCATAGAAATGCAGAATAGCCAGCGAGCAAATGAAAATCAGAAAAAAGCAAAGAAAAAAAAAACAAACAACAGAGGGAGGGAAAAAAAAAAGCGCAGAGGAGACAGCTGTAACAGGGTGGCAAACAAAGCTCCAAAGCATGAAAGAGAGAAAGGAATGTGGTTAAAAAATCTCCCCTAAGGAAGAATACTCTGTACTCCCAAGCTCCAGCTGTTTGACTTGCCCCGCTCCCTCCTCCACTCCATTATCCACTCTGGCTGTGCTAATTTAACACAAACCGCCCGCCTGTGTCAACTGTTGGAAGGGGGGATTTCAGGATGCATCCAAGCTCCGGGTGCAGAAAAAGGAAAAAACTTTGGGGCGGAAAGTTGAGGAGGCGCTGCTTTTGGCGTGGTGTCGCTTTGTGCCGGGAGAGCTTGGGAAGCTGCGAGGGAAGGCAGCAAGAGCCCATCCTGCTGCAGCCTCCAGCACCTCGAGCTCTGCCACCGCTTCCACACGCACCTCGGTTCCCAGCCGGCAGCCAGATCCGCATGCAGAAAGCTCTGCCTTCATCAACAAAGCCACACAACTCCCAGCAAAGAGCGCCCGGCAGCCCCCCGGCTCACGGCAGACACCCCCACGGATGAGACAAGCAGGTCGGAAGAGCAAGGAGGAAGGGAAAAAAGGAGGGAAAGGAATAAACCCGGCCAACGTTAAAGTCTGAAGGCCTGGATTTCCACGGGGAAGGTATTTTCACGTTTGAGATACTGTGGGGAGCGTTGCGAGGGTTTGGAAGTCATATATGCAGCCAAAATGGCGCTGAGAATAAAAATATAATTTAAAGGAAGGTCGCCATATTGTAAACAGTGAGGCAGGGAGACACAGAGACAGCAACCTCCATTATTCCCAGCAGCTGCAGCAGCACGGAAGCGCTGGGAACGTCAGGCCTGGTGCGGAGACGCCACCAGGGCTTCCCCCTCTCCAGCCAGGGCCCTCCGGAGGGTTCCCCGCAAGCCAGGCACCCTTGCAGAGGGGTGAGGTGGGGAAGTTTCCCGCTGGGGAGGGCGAAAGGCCGGGCAGGGGCAGCACCAAGGCAGCCAGGCCGCGCAGCCAGCGGCCTCGCTCCTCCTCCAGGCCTCTCGCCCGCTGCTCAGCACAAAAAGAAAGGAGGAGGGAGGACCCCCAACCCTCCAGAAAGCAGCCAGGGGAGGGTTCACCTCGGCCGCCGTGGATTAGCCTAAGGAGGGATGGACCCAAGCGGGGTTTGCACCTCCTTTTTGTTCCTGTCTGCTCCAGCCGGCCCCGCGTCCCCCCCCTCCCCGGGACCTAACGGGAAGCGGGAGAGGCCGGAGGGAAGGTGCTCTGGGCAGATCCGGAGGGAGAGAGCGCCAAGCCTTACCAGCACTGGAGGTGGAAAGCGGCGGGGCAGTGATCGCAGCACAGCAGATCCCCTCCTTCCTTGCAGCTATCGCAGCTATCGTGGTTAGTGGCCCTGCCACTTCGCCTGGGCTCCTTCTCGGGCCTCCTGCTCTTCTTCTCCCCATCTTCGCTCTTGGGGGGAGCCAGGAGGGCCTGGATTTGCTGCACATGCACACACAGACAGAGCGGGCTCTGAGGGGCTGCACGGACCCTGACCCAGCGCCCTTCTCCCCGTGCCCGCCGGGGGGACAGCGGCCCTGGGCCCTCCGGGAGGGGATCGGGGGGGGACAGAGCCCCGGCCGAGCCCGCCCCGCCCGCCCCGTGTCCGGCAGGGCCTCTCCGGGGGCCGGGCGCGCTGCCTCCGTCCCTCCGCATTTCCTTGTAAGGCCACGGGGCTCCGGGCTGGGGGGGTTCCCTCGCCATCTTGCAGCCCCGCTGCCCCCCCGGTCCGACCCCCCCGCCGCGTCCCGGGCCTCACCTCCATCAGCCCCCCGGAGGTGTCCAGGTCGTAGACGATCGTCTTGGTCTCCATCTTCTCCCACATTCATCCAGCCCAGGAGCGGCCCCGAGAGCCCCCCCCGGCGAGAGGGAGCGAGGCGGGGACGTGCGGCGGCCCCTCAGCGGCGGCTCCGCGTCGAGGCGGCAGGGGGGGGGCGCGGCGCGGCGGGGGCGGGCGGGCGGCGGGGCCTATCCCACGGGCCGCTGCGGCTTGCGCGTCGTCCTCCTCCTCCTCCAGCCGTGCCCGGGGGCGGCCGCGGGGGGCCCGACGCCCGCTGCCATTGCCGCGCAGGGGGTGGGTGGGTGAGGGAGGGAGGGGGCGGCGGCCCCGCGCCCGCCGCGGCCGCTCACGCACCGCGCACGCCCCGCGCACAGGCGGCGCCGACGCTCCGGGCCCCGCGCGCACGCGCACTCCGCGCCCCCGCCCCGCCCGCCCCGCGCGCATGCGCGCCCCGAGCCGCCTCCCGCGCGCGGACCTGGCGCGGCGGCGGCGGCGGCGGCGGCGGGGAGGGGACGGCGGGACGCACGCGGAGCCACTGCGCGTGCGCGGAGCGCCTGCCCGCGCGACCCCGCCCCGCCACGCCCCTTCTCCGCCCTCTTCTCGCGCAGGCGCGTGGCGGCGGTCACGTTCCAGCGAGCGGGCGGGGCGGCGGGGACGTCAGTGACGTAACGGCGCAGGACGGGGCGGCGGGACACGCGGGCGTCGGCAGGGGGCACTCTGCACGCGGCGCGCCGGGGTGGTGGGGGCGTGGTCTCTGATTGTGACGTCACCCCGGCACAGGCCACGCCTTTTAAAGCGGCAGTGCACCCCCGGAGAGCACGGGAGAGGCGGGCGGGGGGGATCGGGATATCAGCGGGGTGGCGGTGAGGTGGGCTCAGGGCCCGCGCTCGGGGGTGTGTGTGTGTGGGTGTATCCCCGTTCCAAGCCGCCCGGCCCCGCTGAGGAAGACGCCATCGCTTCTTCTAAAACACCAGTTTTTATTAATGAAACAACCAAAAGATGGGGAGGGGGGCGGTGTCCCCTCCAGATCGAGGGGGCGGCGGTGGCCGGGGTCACCAGCCCGGGCGGGACGCGGCGGTGGGAGGGGGCACAGCCATGCCCGGTGCCCCTGCCCACCCCGTCACTCTGCGGTGCCGGGACGCGCGGGGGGGACACGCTGGTGGCGGAAGGGACCCCCCCCCGGTGAGGGCGAAGCAAGCGGGGGCCGGGGGGACACGCAGCATGCTGGGGACAGGGGAGGGACACGTCCCTGCGTGGCGGCGGTGGGAGACACGGGGGGGACCAGCCCTGTGCTGGGTGGGGGGCGAGGGCGGGGGGGGCACCCACATGGCCACCCAAGCCCCTCGCCCACCCCCGGGGCTTTGTCCCCTCCCCGCTGCAGCCCCGGGGAGCCCTGTCCTTACCTGGGGGTCCCCACAGCGCTGCTCCCCCTGCCTGTGTCACTCCTCCGTCGCGGGGACTGCGGGGGCTGCTGTTTTCCCGCTGGGGGGACCGATGGGCAGGGTGGGGTCCGGGGACCCTGGCTGGCTCAGGGGCCGGGGGGCGGGATGGGGTCCGGGGACCCTGACTGGCTCAGGGGCCGGGGGACAGGATGGGGTCCGGGGACCCTCGCTGGCTCAGCCTCTCATGAGCCCGGAGCGGGGGGCTGGGTGACAGTGGGGCTCGGGCAGAGCCCTCGGGGGTCCGGGTGGGTCGGGGGTGGCAGGGGAGTGGCCGGTGCCCAGGTGGGTCCTGCCAAGCGCTCGGCTTGAGTCTCCTTGGGAGAGGTGCTCCCAGCCCGTGCCGGGGCCGGCGGGCACGGAGGGGAGGGGTGGCTGCAGCGCCCTGCTCCACGCTGCCCACACCTAGATGGACACCTCATATTCCCTCGTGTCCTGCAAAGAAAACAGACTGCAAGGGGTTGGACACAGTGCAACGGGGTGCCCGGGACAGGGATAGGGCATCTCCCATCCCATAAGGAGCTGGGGGCACATCCCAGACTACAGAGAGCCCTGGGGATGCGTTTCCCATCCAAAACACGGGTTCTGGATCAGTGTCCATTCTGTCCATGGTCCTTGGGTGGATATCCCAGAGAGTGTGTGTGGTCGCTGGATTGATTGATTAGTTCATTTCTGAACTAATGTGTGGTGCCTGGATGGATATCCCAGAGGGTGTGAATGGTCCCTAGATGGTTTCTGGAGTAATGTGTGGTGCCTAGAGGGATATCCCACCCCACATGTGGTCCCTGGATCGATGTTCCATCCCGTGCATGGTCCCTAACTGGATGTCCATCCCTGAACAGCCCCTGGATAGATCCATCATCCCATGGGTGGTCTCTGTGTGCATGTCCCATTCCCTGTGTTTTCCTGGATGGATGTCCTGTCTAATGGAACACATGATCCCATGCCACACCTGTCCCAGCCCCTGGCACAGGTGGCCCATGCAGTGCAGGGTCCCCAGCGTGCCCAGCCCCACATGGGGGGTGTGGGGGCCGGTACTTACTCCTGTCTCATAGGTGGGATTGTCAAAAGCCGACTCCACGGTGATGTGGTCGTAGGGGTGGGAGCCAGCCAGGGGCAGCTGCAGGGCTGGCTTCCCCTGGAGCCTGTGGGGAAAGGGCAGCTGCAGTGGGCACTGGGGGACTGCGCATGGGGCCCCAGGGGGTCACGGGGGGCCACTCACTTGGAGAAGTAGAGATAAATGCCCCCGATGAGCAGGGCCACCACCAGCACGGGCAGGAAGACAGCGATGGCCACGTTGGTGCCCTCCAGCGTCGTCCCCGAGGGCACAGCCTTGGCCACAGCTGTGCGGGAGGGAGAATCGGGGCTCACCCAGGGGACACCCCACATCTGCCGCCCCCCGGGTGCCCCTCAGCGCTCCGGCACCCCAAAACACCCTCGCCCTTACCATCCAGGTTGCGGTTGCTATAAAACTCATCGTAGGAGGCTGGAGGAGGTGGAAGAAAGAAACCAACAGCAGGGGTGAGAAGTGGGGCGCTGAGCGGAACCGGCGGGGTGCTGGGGTGGGAAGGGCTCGTCTCACCCGCCTTGCAGATGGGAGGGGAGCCGCTCCAGCGTGAGGGGTGCCCGGGCAGGCAGCGCAGGCTGCTCTCGCCCAGCAGCGCCCGGCCGGCCGTGCAGGAGAAGTGCAGCGTGGCTCCCGCCGGGTACAGCCGCCGCTCCGGGCTCTGCCGCCCGCCCGCCGGCACGCCGGGGTTGTGGCAGGGCTCGTAGGTCTCGGCTGCGAGGCAGTGGGACGGTGGCGTCAGTGCTCACCATCGGATGGCTCGGGGGATACGCCCGAGGAGGGGACGCCCAACTCACGGATGCACTTGGGGAGGCGGTCACTCCACTTGGGTCCCCCCGCGGCGCGGTCGTGGCAGGTGAGGGTCCCGGCGCCCGCCAGGACGTAGCCCTTGTCACAGACGTACTGCACGGTGGCTCCCACCGGGAATTTGGGGTTGGAGACCACCCTGCGGCTGTGCTCAGCATCGCCAGGGTCCCGGCAGGTTGTCACTGCAGGCAGGAGTGACCAGTGGTGATGGTGGATGGGGATGAGCAGCAGGGCAGGGGGTCACTGGTGGGCACCACTCACCCCGCTCGCAGGAGGGCAGGTCACCGCTCCACGTCAGGTCCCAGTGGCACATCAGGAGGTCAGTGCCAGTCAGCTGGAAGCCGGGGTAGCAGTGGAATGTGACCACAGTGCCATGGAGAAGCTCTGGCTGTGAGGACGTCTTCCAGCCATTGGCAATGTCCGGCAGCTCAGGGCAGGTGTCGTTACGGGGAACCTCTGTGGGCACGGAAGGCTGAGCAGGGCAGTGGGGACACTGCGGACACCAGGGGCGCTGTCCCACCATGGGCCTCACCGGAGAAGTGGATGACAAAGCCCTGCCGGTAGGCAAAGGCCCCGGCCCCGGGGTCAGACTGGAACTGCACGGTGACATCGGCGGTGGACGCGTAGAGCTTGAAGCGGCCGCGGGCGCCCGTGTACTGGCCCAGGATGCGCGCCGTCAGGTCGTCCCCGTCGTAGAAGGTCAGCATGTCCCCCGAGCCCAGCCGCAGCCTGGGGCAGTGGGGCCGTGAGGGCAGGGAGGGCACAGATCCACCATCCCACCATCCCATCCCATCCCAGCACTCACACACGGACGTCCAGCATGATGCGCTTGTCCTCCTCCACGTGCAGCCCCCAGATGCAGTCCTGGCCTTTGCCGTACGCCTCTGGCCAGTTGGGTGACAGCACCACTCCAGCTGTGTCTGTCAGCTCCCCGCTGCACACCGCTGTGGGCACACGCCAGGCTTGGCACTGCCATGGGGCACCCACCCACTCCAGCATCCCACACCCAGCACCCACTATGTCCCTCAGCTCCATCACACTCAACAGCATGGTGGCTGCAGTATCCCTCAAGCCCCATCCAAACCACCCCCTGGCACCCTCCAGCACCAGCACCCACCACGGCACGCTGGCTCTGTCTCATTCCACTGTGGGTCATTGGGGTCCACACACTCAATGATGGTGGAGCCCTGCTCCAGCGTGTAGCCAGGGTCGCAGCTGAACTCCACCGTGGTGCCCACGGGGTACCGGGGATCGCTGGCCGTGAAGTTCCCATACTTGACATAGGGCTCATAGCAATGCCCCTGCTCGAAGGCTGCGGGCACAGGGGCAAAGGTCTGCGGGGGCCAGGTGGGCACAGGGATATTGGGGTCACCTGCTGCTCCCTTGGCCCCATACCCTCATAGCGCAGCGCCATGCCCGCCGCGGCCCCGCTGCTGTCGGTGGTGAGCTCGACGAAGAAGTGGCGGCCGGTGCTGAGCAGCCCCTCGATGGGCAGGTACTCCACCTCGTAGGAGTCGTACACCGGCGGGGCCTCCACGTTGTTGCCGTTGCGAATGATGAGCCTGCCAAGGCATGACAAGGGCAGGGTGCACTGCTGGCCATGGCCAACAGCATGCTTGGGCATGGATGGTAGCCTTTAACCCCAGCCATTTCCAACAGCACCATCATTGGGCATGGCCAGAGGTTATCTTCCTTGGATATGGCCAACAAAACTTATCCTTGACCATGGCCAATGGCCAAAGGTAGCCACACTTGGCCATGGCGAGCAGCACCCATCCTTAAATATGACTAACGGCACCCAACCATGGCAGATCCCATCCTTGGATATGGCCAACAGCGCCTGTCCTTGACAATGGCCAAAGGTAGCCACACTTGGCCTTGGTGAGAAACACCCATTCCTTAAATACGACTAATGGCACCCATACATGGCAGATCCCATCCTTGACCATGCCCAATGGTCAAAGGCCGCCACACCTGTCCTTGACCATGGCCAATGGCCAAAGGTAGTCACACTTAGCCATGGCAAGCTACACCCATCCATGGCAGATCCCATCCTTGGATATGGCCAATGGCACCCATCCTTGGATATTGCCAAGAGCACTCATCCTTTTAACACAGCCCCATGAAGAGCTGTCCCAGGGTGCCCTCAGATCCCTGCCCCCCAATTTGAGCCAAACCTGTCATCATCCTCTGCCAGCGACACCTTCTCAAAGTGGAGGTGCAGGCGGTGCCCGTCCGGCGCTTCCAGCAGCCAGTGGCACGTCAGGTTGTTGCTGTAGTTCCCGGGAAAGCCGGGTGACACAATGCGTCCCACGGTGGCGTTCCGCACCACCCCGCCACACGCCGCTGCGGGAGAGGCGCCGTCAGTGGGTGGCAGTGCCACGCCAGCTGCCCTGTGTCCCCAAGCTGCTGGTGCTCACCGAGGCAGACGGGCTCACGGGCACTCCAGAAAGGGCGGGTGGCGTTGCGGCACACGAGCCGGCGGGCGCCCTGCAGCTGGTATCCCGTGGAGCAGCGGAAACGGGCATCCCCACCGGGGTGCAGGCTGCTCACCGAGACCTCGCCGAAAGCCGGCCGTGCCGGGAAGGGGCAGCTCAGCAGGTAGGCTGGGGGCAGGCAGTGTTGTTAGCAAGGTTGAGGAGTGATGGACACCCACCAGAACCCAAAAACTGCCTCCCCAGAGCCCTGGAAATGCCTGGGTGTGGCAGGGCTCGAGTGATACAGAGCTTATGGATGCTGAGAATTATGCTCAATGAATCCATAACTGCTCAGGCCAATTAGCTCTCCATGAGCGTTCCTCACTGTGAGAGCCTGTCGTCTCTACGTTTGGTAGCTATATCCCCCTCTTTCTCTCTCTCTCTTTTCTCTCTCTTTCTCTATCTTTTCTCTCCCTTAATGACCACATTTCGCTGTGGTCATTCAATAAAGGTGCATTTGTTTTGATTATCACTGTGAATCCCCTGTGCTGTGTCGGTTCTTTTCGCACCCTGAGATCAATCCACGAACCATCACGAAACCTGTTCGTAAGGACGGATCGTGACACTCACCTAATCAGTGCCTGCTTAAAACTCAAATAAACTCCTGGCGCATCACCACAATTCAAATTAGCACCACGCTGGCAGGGAAGCTCCCAGAGGGTACAGAGGGTTCTGAGCCCCATACCTTGGTAATGGAAGTGGTAGGAGCCGGGGCTGGGGGGCCGGGGGCTCTGGAAGCGGAGGGTGAGGAGGTTGGCTGGGCTGCGGATGACCTGGCCCCGCAGCAGGAAGGACTCGTTGGCCAGCAGGTTGGGCTCCAGCCCTCCCGCGCTCTCCACCGTCAGCGTCTCCCCTTCTGCCAGGCTGATGTTCTCTACCTGCAGGGGACACAGGTGTCACCACCTCAGCATCACCCGGCACCTGGCTGAGAGCTGGCCCTTGAGTGGCTTCTCTGCAGTCGATAGCCCGCTGGAGCTTGTCTGCGCAGGGCAGCACCTTTCAAACATGGTTAGCAGGGCCATAAATCATTCCCCACGCCAAGAGCAGCAGGGCCCGGCTCTGCCAGAGCACCACAGCACAGCCAGGCCCACGCTGGCAGCCTTGCAGACAGCCAGCCTCGCCCTCCGGAGCAATTTACTATTAATGATGCTAATTAATCCGTGCTGCATGGTGAGGAGCAGCAGCAGCACTGGTGAGTGTGGGCTGCTGGAGCAGGGCTGGTGGTGGAGTTGCTGCCTCTGGCTCACCACCAGCTTTCCACAAACCCTGTGGTGGCTTCAGCAGAGATGGGGACACTGATGGGAGCAGCACAAGGGCTCAGCACAGCAGGGTTTGCTGTCAGCCTCTGCTCCTGGCAGATGGGTGCTGGGTGTTCCTGGTCCTGCAGCACAGCACGGCACCTGCTGGCACTGCTCACACCTTCTCCATTAGGGCCTCATTAATTAAATCTCACAGCACTTCTTTGTGATGGGTGCCAGGCACAGCAGCTGGTGGGCACAGAGCATCCTGGGGCATCCCAGCAGCTCATGTACCCACATCCCTGTGCCAGGAGTGTAGGCAGTGTCCTGAGCCAGCTCTCTTGGCTTGGGGACACAGGAATGGGAAGAAGACCATGTGTTTGTGCTCTCTGTGCAGACACACAGCCGTGGCACAGAGGAGGGGACACACCACACCTGTCTGCAGGCACTTCCCACCCTGGCCCACCCTCAGCCCTCAGCTCACCTTGAGCTCCACACCATAGCCAGGGTAGACAGAGATGGTGTAGGTGCAGTCCAGGCTGCCATCATAGGGGACACCAGCTGGCTCTGGGGACACCAGCCAGCCCTCGGGACCCGCCAGCGTCCGGTTGCAGGGAGCTGGTGACAGAATAAACCCAGAATAAATTTTAAAAAATTATTTATAAAAAATGAATAAGCTTAGCCTCACTCCACCCTGGTTCCACCTGACTCCCTCCCTGGCGCTCACCTGGCCCCTGCAGCGTGGTGACAGTGGTGGTGGTGATGGTGGATGTGGTGGTGGTCCCCTCCTCATCGCCAGGCACCGCAGTGGCCCCGGCGTGGGGTGCCAGGGATGTGCTGGGCGTGGTGGGTGCCTGGCTGGGGGATGCCGTGCTTGACTCTGGCACCCCAGATGGGGACCACGAGGGGTCTGCGCTTGGCACAGCCCCCCACGCCTCCCCCCACGGCCCGGGGCGCCCCGCTGGCGTGGTCAGGGGGTCGGTGGGGAAGGCGGGCCGGGGCAGGGCAGGGGTGCGGGGGGATGGCTCGGGTTCTGGGGGGCCGGGGGCCGGCTGGAGGGCACCGCCAGGGAGGAGGGGACCGGCCCCGGCGGGCAGGAAAGGCGCCTGGGCCAGGTAGTCCTTCTTGAGGAAGGCTTCGTGCAGCAGGTCCTCCAGCAGCGGGTGGTGGTTGAGGATCTTGAGCGTGGGCGCGGTGCTCACAAAGCGAGCCTCGGCCTCCCGCTCCGCCGGCTCTGTGGGCAGCGCCGTCGGCTCCACCTCAGCGCTCTCCCCGGCCTTCCTCGCCAGCCCGTTGAAGCCTGGAGGGAGGAAAGAGTGGGGGATGCTGGGGAACCTGTGGACTGATGCTGTGCTGGGGACTGAGAGGGAACGGGGGACTGGTGCTGCACCAGGGGGTGATGGTTCATCACAGACCAGCACCGTGCCCTCAGTGGCACCCAGGAGCAGAGCCTGGACGTGGACTGTGCTGTACCAGGTGTGGATGCAGCTCTGGGGAGTGATGCTGGTGCAGTGCCACAGACCTGTGCTGCACTGGGGACCAGCACTTCCCATGGACCAACCCTGCTGCTCCAAGGGCTGGCGCTTCCCTGCACCCCAATATTCCCCCAAAACCAGGATGGCAAACAAGTGCATCACCCATACACAATGGGACTATGACACCTTCTCCCCAGCACACCCTACACTGGGGCAGCCCTACCAATTAAGCCCTGGCTAATTAATGCACATCTGCAGTTGTACCCCGTGAAGGGTGCCCGCTCCTCCTGTGAGCCAGCCTGGATGGGGACAACCCTGGGGCTGGGTGTCCCTGATATCTCAGATTATCCTTCACCACAGAGATGGCCATCCCGTGCCAAGGTTCTCCTGGGTCTGCACATTCCCAGGGTGCAGACATGCAGGTGATCACCATGACTGCCATGACCAGGAATGTCACAGGAGCCTGGACACTTGCACCCCTCTCCATGCTGCCAGAGAGCTCAGCTTCCTCCCAGCCAGGCTGTCCCTGTCCCCGGGCAGTGTGAGGCTGCAGGGAACCTCCTATCCCATCGATGCTCCCCCCTCTCCCACCCACAACCTCAGGGATTCCCCTGTCACAGCCCCGTGACCCTGCCAGGCATTAGTCCCTGAGCAAATCCTCAGCATGCCCAGCCCAGCAGCTTACGGCCTCTAGACCAAAAATAAAAGAATTTAATCAGCCCTAATGAGTCACCCAGCATCTCCCGCTCCTGGATCCGGCACAGCACCGTCCCCTCTCGCTGGGCACAGCTCAGTGCCACGGCAGAGGGGGGGAGCCAGGGTGACACCCAGCATCCCTCTGGGGCCATGGGGGTGACACCCAGCATCCCTCTGGGGCCACGGGGGTGCCATGGTGACACCCAGCATCCCTCCGAGGCCACGGCAGCGTGGGCACGTCTCTCCGCCGTGCACAGGCGCTGATGACACGATACTGCCAATTACCGGCTAATTATCCCTATCCGTAGCAGGGCAGGGCCCCGCGAAGATTAATTACTCCACGAATGCTGCTTTTAAGGGACTATTAAGAGACATTATCTTGGGTGTGCAGCGTGGTGGGGAGCTGCTGGGTGCTGGCAGGCGTCCTCACACCGCTGCCACCCACCCCTTGTCCCCAGCATCCCCCTGTCATAGCACAGGGACGGTGATAATGCCCTGAGCACAGAGGCACAGCAGGGACACCTGCCCACACCAGCTCCAAGGGGTTTGCTTGCCCCCCAGCAAGGCCAGAATTATATTTTAATGGGATCCGTTTATTAGAACATAAAAGTTAATGAGTTTATACTGAAGGGCGCCAAAATCTCTGTCGGGCTTTAATGGCAGATTAGTGCTCAGGGCTGGGCCCTGCACCACCACCACTGCCCTGAGTGGTGAAGGCTGGGCTGGAGATGCCCACCCAGCCCCCTGGACACTCCTGTCCATCAGCATCTCACCTGCCCGGGGTGCTGGGGGGCACAGAGGGCCCCATGGAGGTCACTGGCTAAGGCCAGGCCTCCAGGCAAGGATCCTACAGCAGCTCCCATCTGGACACTGAGCACGCTGGTCTGGGCACTCCTGGGGACACCAGGGCTCTGTGTGGGGCTCTGGGTACCACAGGATGCTCAGGCACTGCCCTGGGCTCTGGGTGGGGCTCTGGGTGCCACAGGATGCTCAGGCACTGCCCTGGGCTCTGGGTACCAACAGGATGCTCTTGGCACAGGGAATGCTCGGCACTCTTGGCCCTCTGGGGATGCAGGATGCTCAGCACACCGTGGGAAGGCAGGGGGTGCCCAGCTGCTGCCACCCTTGCCCCGTGAACTCCACAGAATGAGATCCTCCACCTCCACAGATGTCCCTAAGCAGCTTATCTCCAGTGCCACGGCTATGTCCCTCCCATGTCCCCAAGGTGACCAGGCACTGCTGACGTGGGCCTGGCCACCCAGCACAGTCCCCTCTGGGCCCTGGCAGCCAGCAGGGACCCTGCTGAACTCGGGGTGGGCAGAGGGGCTGCCAAACCCCCAGCAGCTCCTAACCTGTGGGGTAACTCGGCGTGCTGGCCACTGTCAGAGGCAGGATGGGCTCCTAATCCCTCCCATTGGCTTTGCGGGGTGGGAGTTTATTAACAGCAGCCGGGAGATGCCAGAGACTAATCCGGCTGCGGCTGCGGCGGGCGGGGCCCCGGCGGGGATCGGGGATCGATGCCGCCTGCTGTCACCGATAAATAAATAAGGCGGCACGCGGCCGCCCAGGGAGCCCCGATCGATGCTGCCCGCCAAGACAGCAATAACACAGCGCCCGGCTCGGCGAGGGGACAGGCCAGCGCCCTCGGTGGCCCCAGGAGCATCGCAGCGAGGTTCCGTGCCTCAGTTTCCCCACCCGCAGGAGGGGGCAGCGGGAGGCGCAGGCGGGCACAGGGTGAGGGCAAGGGGTGGGCCTCACAAGATTCTAGGTTTATTTTCTAATTTAAAATCCAATCTGGCTTTGCCCCCATGGTCAGGGCCTGCAGCTGTGATGAATGAGCTGTCAGGCAGCCGACACCACGCTCCCGCGCCCACCCACAGCATCCCCATGCCACGGCCCACAGCCCCCTGAACCACCCCCAGCCTCCACAACGGGAGAGGGAACACACCTTACTGATGCCGGATCCCAACCCTATCCCCACAACCTCCCCATCCCACGGCCCACAGCCCCCTGAACCACCTTCAGCCTCCACAATGGGAACAGGAGAGGGAAGGCACCTTATTGATGCCAGATCCCTACCCTATCCCCCCAGCCTCCACAACAAGAACAGGAGAGGGAACACACCTCACTGATGCCAGATCCCTACCTGCCCCCTGCCCTGGCAGGGAGCAGGGCTTGCTCCCAGGTGTGAAGGCAGCGTGGGCAGGAGCAGGCAGGGAATGCAGGTGGGTGCAGGTGGTGGGTGGGCAGGTGTAGGCAGTGAGGGAATTCAGGCATTGTCTGGATGCAGGCAGGGCTGGGTGGGTGGGTGCAGGCAGAGGCACACAGATGTTGTGAGGGTGAAGGCAGGGGCAGGAATGTGCAGCCAGCTCCTCTGCCACCAGCTGTCACCACAGACAAACCACTGGCACGCAGCATGGCAAGCTGGCACCGATGCTGCCATCCACGTCCTGCCACCCCACGGCCACGCTGGCACCACCAGTGACCCCAGATGCCCACGGCCGAGCTGAGCCTGTCGGAGCAGCTGGAGCAGGGACCCCAGGGGCCGCCCCGTGCCCGGACCGCTGCAGGCGTGTGCGGCCGCCAGCCCTGGCAGCTACCGGAGGAGCTCGGCTTTAATATTCATGGCAGCGCTGGCGGGGAAGCGTTTGACCTTGTATGTTTTGCAATTCTCCTTGAATTGAACAGTCATTTACCCGCTGACACATGTCACATCACCGCAACCGGCTCCCTGGAGCATCGCGGCGGCCGAGCCCGGCTGGCACACGGAGCACCCCCGTGTGCCCAGCGGGCAGCTGGGTGCCCATCCCAGGGGCTCTCCTCCCTTCCCAACGGTGCCAACAATGCCCTCGTCCCCTCCTGGCCACCCACAGCCCATGTAATCCCCCTTCCCCATTCTCCCTGCGGAGCTAATGGGTTTCTACAGCAATTTCCCTGCGTGGCAGCAGCGGTGATAAATTGTGTGTCTGCTGCTATTTCAGACCCGAGCGCTGTGCGGTGCCATGTCCCCCCTCCCTGGGCTCGCAGCACCTAAATCAGCCCCTCCTCCAGTATTTCCAGTGATGGATACCCCACTGCTGGGCAGCACCCGCCCTGTGCCACCCCACTCCGGCCATGATGAGGGTGCCAGGCCCCCACGGGGCTCTGTGCAAGATCTGGTCTTCATCTCCCCCAGGACCCAGCACAGCTCACCCCTGTGAGGGGGCAGAGGGGCACCCAGCCCTCGGGGCACCCCTGGGTGCTGGGGGTGCGTGCCCAGCGTGGGCAGGAGTCAGGCAGGGTGAGCAGGGCCACGCTGCCCACCCAGCTCCCGTCTCCCCTTCCCTCCGCCCACTGCCAGAGACAGTAATTGAAATCGGTTGCGGGAGGCGAGCGAGAGCTGCTTGTCGGGCTCGGCGCTGGGCTGCTCAGCCATGTCACACGTCCTGCAGGCACCATCCCTCCCCTCCCAGCGCCGCCTGCTCCTGCCACAGCCGGCGCTCCAGCTGCCCCCATGGCTCCTCAGCCAGCCCCACATCCTGCCCGAGCACTGCTTTCCCTACAGGATGAACCAGCCAGTTCTGGAAGACACTCAGGGCTGATCTCACAGCCAACACTGCCCCTTGCTGCCACCCCCCAGGGTATGTGGGGACAACCAGAGCCTGCCCTGCCCAAGCATCACCTCGCTCATCGCCCACCACTGGCTGATCTGGCATTTCAAGCACCTCTCTCCATTTTCACAGGGTCAGAGCAGCGCTCTTGCAGCTGATTAATATTTGATCCCTTCAGCACAGCTCGTTACTGCATTTAAATTATATATGTAATAATTCCTACTGGCACAGCGAGTGTGCAGGCTGGCTCCCGCTGCCTCTCCCGCAGGCTGGGGGCCGAGCAGATCCCCAGCCTTGGCCAATGGGACCCCCTGGCACCTCGGAGGATGTGATGAGCAGTGCCAGGTCTCAGCACAGGGCAGGCTGGCAGCAGGCCAGGCAGATGGAGCCATCCCCAGCTGCCTCTGAGGGGTGCAGGCAGCCCCTTCACCCACCCGAGGCTGCTCATGGTGAGAGCAGTGCTGGCCCTCTGGTTGTCCCCATGTCCCCAGCAGCAGGAGGAAGGGATGCTGCCACTCCCGAGCTCCTGCCTGCGACTGGAGGGAATCCATTACCTCCCTGGTTATAGGCAGCTTTCAGAGGCAATCTTTCAATTGTGCGCATTTAAAGAATTGATTGGAGGCGAAATTATCCTCTCCCGTCAGAGCCGCTGGAGACACAACTTCATCCACCTCCCCTGGGGGCTCTTGGTGCTCCCAGGGGACCCCACAGCCAGGTCAGCCTCAGCCCCCACCCCAGCAGGGAGTGACAGCCCCAGGAGCCCCGTACCAGCCTGAGGGTCCCACCAGCAGCACAGAAAAATGCAGGGGCTCTGCTGCTCCAAACCAGGCCTGGGGGTGCCCTTGTCATGCCCTTGCCCAAGGATTTTTGCCCCCTTTTCCCCCACACTCCCCCTGCTCTGCTCCAGCCCTGCCTGGCCCAGCACCCTGCACTGAATCCATCCCCAGCACTGCAAACCCAGGGGCCATCCCTGCGGCAGCCAGGCTTGGGCAGCGCTGGGGGAGCCTGGCTCAGCCTGTGCCCCACATCCCCCCGGGACAGCCCTGCCCTCCCGCTCCCTGGCTTAAGAGCATTATCCAGATAATCCTGGCCTGGCGGCACGGCAGCGCGGCGGTGACGAACTCCTCGGAGGCACGCAGGGCACGAGCACACGCGCTGTGTGCAATTACTGGAGCGGGCGTCCGCCCCCTTCCCCAGCCCCTCCTCACACCGAGACCCCCAGGGGCACCGTGCCCCCCAAATACATCACCCCTTGGGCACAGTGCAGCTGGCTGATGCTGGATGCTCTGGCACAGCTCATGGGGGCACAGCCAGGCCCTGTGCCCCCTGACACAGCCTGTGATGTTTCCTAATGCCACAGGCTGCCAGGACCCCAAATTACAAGGAGATCCCTCCAGCAAGGCTAAAATGACCCCCACAAAAAATTCCTGGCCTGCCATGGCTTTGGAGAGCTGGGGAGAAGGACTGCAGTGGGGCAGGGTGGATGGAGCTGTGCCTGGCACCATTCCCCTCGGCTTCACCAGTGCCATGGGGGCCAGACCCCACTTGCTGCTGGGGCAGATCCCTGTAGACACCAGGGGCTGGTGGTGCCCCACAACTGGGGCAGGAGAGGCAGGATCAGACCCTGCACTGCCACCCCTCAGACCACATCACAAAGCTCCCCAGCCTGGATGAGGTGTCCAAGACTCCCTGACCCCACGTCCCTCTGACCACAGCTCATCCCCATCATGCACCAGCCCATCGATGCCAAGTCAAGGCCACGGTGACACTGAGCCTGGCACTGCTGCATGGAACCCCTGGGAGCCCTGCCTGATGGAGGACAGGGACTTTGAGGCACGAGCCACACAGGCAGCTCCCAGAACATGATGAGGGGACACAGGGTGGACAGGATGCCATGGGTCCCAGTCCTGGGAAAAGCTCAGCACCTCCCAGGGCATCCCTACTTTTAAGACTCTGGGAAATGCACATGCAGTGTTTAATTAACTTTATTGATATTCAGAAATTAGGGGACTGACTAGAGGTAATTGCTCATTAGAAATCATTAAACTGACACAGTAAGCACCAGCCTCCCGTGGGGGAAATCTGCCCTGCTCAGCGCCCTGCTCCCAGGACAGACCCACTGACACGGACCCCCCATTCCAGTTCTGCCGCCCCCCAGCAGGGCAGGACATGGGGGTGCCGGGGCATTGCCCCACTTGCTGTCCCCATCCTCTGCCTCCCCCAAGGAGGAAGGCTGTGGCAGCAGCCCCAGGCGGCGGGGCGAGCTGGGAATAGCAGCGGGCGCAGGGCCACGGCGCCCTTCCCCGCCTGGGCCCCGCCGCCAGATGGGAGTTTATGTAACTCCCCGCACGGCTGCTGCCTGCAGCCGGTGCCCACATCCCGCATCCCACCGGGGCTGGACCACGACCCGCCCATCGCCCCATGCCTGGCCACGCCGCTCCGGGGCACCCCAATCCCTGACAGAGCTCCCCAAGCCCTGGAAGGTCCCCAATCCTATTTTTGGAGCAGCGGAGCCACGAGGCACCGAGACTGCTGTGCCCCACGGGTGGCAGGGACAAGGAGCCGAGCTGGGTGTTGGCTGCTCTCCTTGGCAAGCCAGCACACCGTGTCCCCAGTGTCCCTCACGGAGCTGGAGGGGTCACCCCAACAGGGAAAAGAGGGGGAAAGAACCAAACGCCCCCGGTGCCCCCCACCCGGCAGGGGGACCGCACGGAGGGACCGGCTCACGGCACAGCCAGCCCGAGGGCGGCTCGAAGGGCTCGGTGACGGCGGGTCCGCCGTGCCTGCCCAGCCCCCGGTGCGGCGGTAACACCGGCAGAGGGGCTGCCGCCGGAGCCTGCCGGGGGCGGCGTTGCACCAGCCCGGCTGCAAAGCGCCGTGCGCGTCCCCGGAGGGGCGGATAACGGGCAGGGGGGGATTCTCGGTTCACCGGGGGAAAACGGGGAGCGTCCCCTCCGCACCGGGGGGCGAGCGCGAGTTGGCAAAGTTTGCCGGGGATGGAGGCGGGCTGGGGCCGCCCGGTAGCGCGGGGCGGTCGGTGTGCACGGCGGGGATGAGCCGGGGTGTCGGCGGGCGCTTACCGTGTGCCGGGGCGAGGAGCAGCGCGGCGAGGAGCGGCAGGAGCAGCGCGGGCGGCGGGCCCATGGCCGGCGGCGGCGGTCAGCACCGCGGACAGCTCCGCTGCGGGCGCGGCGGCGGCGGCGGCGCCCCGAGCGGCGCCCGCCGATACCGGGGACGGCGGAGGGGGGGGCCCGTAATGCTCCGAGCGCTGCGCACGCCAATCCAAGCACCGAGGGGGCTCTCCCCGCCTCCCTCGCAGCCCCCCCTCGCCGTAATGCTCCAAGCGCGGCGCACACCCAGTGATACCGGGGATGTGCGGAGCTGGGGGGGCTCTGCCCGCCTTCCCCTCAATCCCCCCCTCCGTAACGCTCCGAGCTCGCCAATCCCAGGCACAGGGCGGGGGGCCGGCCGTGATGCTGGAAGTGGGGCGCTCGCTAATTCCAGGGATGGAGGGGGGGCTGCCCCCACCCACCCCCGGCCGTAACTCTCCGAGCGAGGCGCCCTCCAATCCCGCAGGCTGGAGAGGGGGGGCTCCTCCCTGCTACCCCACCCCCACGCCGTAACTCTCCGAGTGCGGCGCCCGCTAAAGCTGGCGATGAATGCTAGGGGAGGGGGAACGCCTGACCCCCCCTTCCCCCTCGAATCCCGGCAAACCTTCGCGGTGGGAGCCACCGAGGGCTGTGGGAAAGGTGCTCGGTGCCCAGCTCACCATATCTTGCCTCCCCGCCCTACAGAACCCTCACCACAGCCACCTCCCTTCCCCCAGCCTCCTCTTCCCCATCCCTAAATAGCCCAAATTAGGGCTGGGCTCATCATCCTCCAAGCAGAGACACCTGGACCCGGAGCAGCACAGAGAGGGTTCGGTGTTCTTTGTGGTGGGGTTCCGAGAGCCCCTCCCCAGCCCCCTGCCTCGGGCTCCCGGAGGGCAGCCAGCCCTGCAGTGGGCAGATGGTGCTGGCACCGGCACCGAGCAGCTCCATGTTGGCTGATGGACGGCTCTTGCGGGTGTTAAAAATATATTAAAATAAAAAAAAAAATCTCTTTGTTTAAAAACCCCCTCCTCACCCCTCCAAAAGCCCAGATGGCTTCGCCTCGCCGGATCCCCCGCAGCCCGGCCAGCCCCGCTGCACACACAGCCCACGCACCCCGCTCCACTGGGGGGTTAATTCTAATCCCAGGTCCTGCTTTGCATCATTCCTGCCATGGAGAATGGCACGGCTTGGCATGGGGAGCCGAGAGCAGCAGCCAGCCCCACGTCATGGGCTGAGTGCCACCAGCCCCGTGGCATTGTCTGTTGTGCCACCAGCCCCGTGGCATTGCTGTGCCACCAGCCCCATGGCACTGTCTGCTGTGCCATTGTGCCCCCAGCCCCACGGCTGTGGTGGGAGCAGGGCTGGAAGTGGTCCTGGGATCCTCCTCATCCCGGGGGTGCTGCCGGCTCTTCTGCAAAGCACTTTCAGCTCTAAACCCAAAACTTTGATCCGCCAGTAGCGCCATCAATGTTTAATGCAGCAAAACCCTGGTAGGGCTCGGAAGATGAGCATTTTGAGGCCAAATTGAAGTTTCTAATATTATGATATTCAAATAATTTTAATCTGCCTGATGCATCCCCAGGCATGTACCTGGACTGCTAATGAGGGGCTGCCTTCAGCCGCTGCTGCTTTTGACAGAAAACAAACAATTCTTTGCAGGTGCCATCAAAGGATTGGGAATGGAGAGGTCTGGGGAGGAAAATGGGGGCAAGCATGCATGGAGCCAGTGTTGCAGCTGGGAGAGAAAGATGCTGTGTTTGCCTCAGCTCCCTGGGGAAGAGCTTTGCTCCCTAATTCTTTATTAAGTGCTGGTTTGTGCTTGGTGAAAAATGAGGCTGGCATAGATGGGTGGTGGGATTTTGGGAAAATTCTGTCCCACCATACAGTGGATGAAAAGGGTGCAGTGGGTGCAGAGTCCAGCGCCCATCACATTGCATCTGATCCTTATCCATCAAATTGCATCTGATCCTTGCCCTGATCCAACCTTGGCCAAAGTTCCTTGTTCCCCACCTCCCCAGTGCCAAGTGGATCTGAGATAGGGCAGCTCCACAGCCTGTGCCAGGCAGTTCCTCAAGCCCCCATTTCCCCCTCCCCAGGCCATTGACAGCCCCAAATTCTCCCATCCATCCACCCAGCCCACACAGGGAATATTCCATTTTTACTCAGCTCTCCTGACCCACACCAGCTGCTTAGGGAAATGGATTTCTTGCTGCCACAAGCATTGCTTTCACTTAGTATAAACCCAGGTGAAGAGGACACAGCAGGGATGATGGAGACCTTGGTACAAGGCTGGGGGGACCCCTTAAAAATTCACCCTAAGGCAAACTGAGGTCCTGCAGCTGCTTTTTGGGTTTTGGGGGTGCAGACCTCCCTGATACCTGCATTCAGCCCTGGTTGGGGTCACCTGCAGAACAAAAGCAATGGCTGGAGGGGTCCCACAGAGCCCTTGGGATGGTGATTTGCACCCCACCAAAGACCTCACCATCTCTGTAACCTCACGAGCAAGGCTTTTCCATCCGTTCCATTACCACGCCGCTAACAGGAGAGGAGTTCATTTCTACCATTTAACGTTTCACGGATAATTAATTATTCTTCATCTTTCCAGCAAAAAAGGAAGAGCAAGCACAGGGGCTATTCAAAGCAAAAAAAAAAAGTCAGCTGAAACCCAGGGAAATTGCTGAATTATTTGTAACATCAAAGGCGAGCGAGGATGTGCTGATTTAACGGGGCCCTGCGTGATGCAGAGCCCTGGGCGCGGTGGTGATGCTCAGGCTGGGGTGCTCTCATTGCAGCAGTGGCCATGGGCAGTGGGGTGGATGAGGGGTCTGGGGGGACCCCAATCTCTGCCCGTGCTGCCCATCCTCCTCCTCTCACCTCCCCATCACTGTGAGCAGCCAGTTCTGCCTTTGCACCATGTTGGGGTGTCCCTGTGGCCTGGTGGGAGCCTCCAGTGCTCCCCAGTGCTTCATTCATCACCAGAGGCAAGTGGAAAATAAATAATGGTATTTAACATTTCGTAATAATGACAATTAACCAGTAAATAATGCCTTTTACACCGCAGAAGCCAGAGTAAATTAATTCCCCTAATTAAGGGGAATGTCAGGCAGCACAGGGCAGTGGTGGCAGTGGGCAAAACTAGCAGCCCCTGCCTGTGTTATCCCTCACTCTGAGGCATTGTCCCCAAATCTCAGTCACACCCCAAAATTTTACAGATTTGCAAAATCCACCACGCTGCATCCTGGCAGCTCTGGTGAGCTCTAAATCACCCCTATCTCCCGTTAAAAAAATAACAACAAAAGATGGCGACAAAATGGTTTATGGCTGCAATAAATTGTGCTGGAGGTAAAAAAAGCCTCGTTTGCCTGGAAGCAAGGGGGGGTTCCCACTTCCACACAAATGGAAGCCCTGTGTCCCACCACAGCTGGAGCCAGCAGTGACCAGTGGAAAAAGGGAATTATTGGAAGTGGTTTTCCTTCACATCTACGCCACCCTGACCACCTGAGCTGCCTGCCCTGCTGGGACCAGGTGTTGGTGTTGGAATGAGAATATTCGTTCCTGGCCAGCTGCAAGGGGCAGGAAGAGTGTGGCTCCTGTGTGCCCCTGTGTCCCCACAGGAACTTGGGCAAGGCTCCACCACCCGCTCGGCCCAGCTGGACTCTGCCCCGTTCCTCCCCTTGGCTCCCTCCCAGCGGCCACAGAGAGAGCAGCAGGGACGGGGACGGACACAGAGACAGCAGCAGGGACGAGGACGGACATGACTGCGCCAAGCCAGCCCCAGAAATCCACCTACGATGTCATTGTCATCGGGGCCGGCATCCAGGGCTCTTTCACCGCCTACCACCTGGCCCAGCGCCACCAGGACACTCTGCTGCTGGAGCAGGTATGGTGGCCCCATTCTGCCACCTCCCCATTCCCAACAGGCTGGGCCGGCTGCCTGCAGAGCTGGCTGCCCTCCACCGTGGCACGGAGCAGAGCTGCTGCTGGCACTGCAGTCCCTAATGCCACGGCCCTCTTGTCCCCGTTTCCTGCCGTTTCCCGGTGCCGTGGGTGACAGGGCAGGCTGTGTCCCCAAGGTGCCCTCTGCTGCAGGTGCACATGGTGGCACTGAGGGTGGCAGTGCCTGTGCTCACCCCCGTGTCCTCTCTGCCTCGCAGTTCCTCGTGCCCCACTCTCGGGGCAGCTCTCACGGGCAGAGCCGCATCATCCGCAGCGCCTACCCCCAGGAGTTCTATTCCCGCATGATGCCCGAATGCTTCCGCCTCTGGCAGCAGCTGGAGGCCGAGACCGGCACCACCCTCTACAGGTGATGGGGACAGGGACTGGGGGCGGTGACCTTTGGGTGGGACGTGTCTTCCTTGGCAGGCAGCTGCCAGTTCCTGGAAATTTATGGGGTTCCACTAAAGAAATGTCCTTAAGTAAATGAACAACTAAATGATCCTCCGGTGTCGGTATCAGGACTGATGACCCTTGCAATATCAGGGGGCAGAGTCCCCATGCACCTCACCCTGCCCTTGTGCCCTGCATCCCACTGCGTTGTGCCCCAGTACCAGGGCACAGCACATCCCAAGCATCACTGCTGTCGCCGTGCCTCAGTTTCCCCCGGGGGCAAAGCAAGCTGGGGGTCCCTGCAGGGAGGGGGAGCAGGGCGAGCTGACGGGACTGGTGGGATGCAGGCAGACGGGACTGGTGCTGCTGGGGCCGCCGGGAGAGCCGGAGCTGGAGGCCTGCAGGAGGAACCTGGGTATTGAGGAGGTGCTCGACGCCGCGGCGCTGTCCCGGCGCTTCCCTGGCTTCCAGATGCAGGCTGGGCAGGTGGCCGTGCTGGACAGCACCGCCGGGGTGCTCTTCGCCGACCGGGCACTGCGGGCAGTGCAGGTGGGTGCTGCAGAGGGGAGGGAATGCTCTGGGATGACATGGGATGCTTTGGGATGGGATGGGGGTCCCCTGGCTCTATCCTCGCAGCCACCTCTTGTCATTCCTCCCCACACAGGAAGTTTTTCGCCGACACGGGGGCACCCTGCGGGACGGGGAGAAGGTGCTGAGCATCCAGCCTGGGGCCACGGTCACCGTCACCACCACTGCTGGGGTGTACAAAGCCCCCCGGCTCATCATCACGGCTGGAGCCTGGACTGGTGCCTTCGTGGAACAGCTGGGTCTCCGCCTGCCACTGCAGGTAAAGGTTGGTGGCACGGGAGGGTGGCAGAGGCATGGCCAGAGCTAATGGAGTGATGATTCCAGCCCCTGCGCATCAATGTCTGCTACTGGAGGGAGAAGCAGCCTGGGAGTGCTGGCCTGGGCAGTGTCAGCCCCTGCTTCTTGACCCTGGGGCTGAGCCAAGCCCCCCACGGCATCTATGGGCTGCCCTCCATTGAGTACCCAGGGATGATGAAGGTGAGCAGGGCACAGCTGAAGGTGGGGGAGTCCCTAACCAGCCCACCCTGACCAGCTGTGCTCCAGGTGTGCCACCACCACGGCAGCCCCACCGACCCAGACAAGCGGGATCAGGCCCCCCGCTCTGACATCGCTCTTCTGAGCAGCTTCATCAGCAGCTACCTGCCTGGGCTGGAGAGCCAGCCTGCAGTGATGGAGACCTGCCTCTACACGGTGAGACCCTCCCCAGGGCACAGATCCGGGCATGCGGGGTCCTGAGCCTTCCCTCACCCCAAGGGGAACCCCGGCCTGTCCCCTCACCTTCACACCCTGGCTCCCCAGAACACTCCAGATGAAGATTTCATCCTGGACCGGCACCCCAAGTTCAGCAACATCATCATTGGTGCTGGCTTCTCAGGTAGGCGAGGGCAGCCACCCCCAGCCCAGCACCCCACACCTGTCCAGGGTTGTGGGGATGGCTGTGTCCCCACCTTCCCTCTCCTTCCCACAGGCCATGGGTTCAAGCTGGCGCCAGTGGTGGGGAAGTTGCTGTGTGAGCTGAGCCTGGGCGAGGAGCCATCCTACAACATGGCCCATTTTGCCATCACTCGTTTCCCTGGTGTGCTCGGGGCTGCACAGTAGATGTGGGGCCCCAGATGTGCCCCTATGGCATCACACTGGCCTGCAGCTGTGTCCCTGCATTCCAGTGTCCTCACACCCAGTACACCTCCATCTCCATGTATCTCCATCTCCCTGCACCCTGGGGACTCCCAACATGCTGCATTCCTCCAACCCCACACCCCAGATAACCTGCATTGCCATGCCCCCATATCCCACCATCCCAGCACCTCTCATCCTTTCTTCCCCACATGCCTACACCCTGGTACCCTGGTGCCCTGCCTCCCCACCTGGCAGCATCCAGCATCCCCCATGCCAGGCGGTGCCAAGCCATCTCTACCAAGCACCCACTCCTGGGGAACAAATTAAGAAGCTTTGTCAGCCTCATGAAGATGGAGCAGGAGCAGCGCGGAGAGACACACTCGCTTAGGAGTCAAGTTAAATGTTTTAATGTTAAATGTGCCATTTTATTATCATTAGATCGCTCCCACTTAATGAAAGCGCATTAGCGCAGCGTGGCTTTATGGCAGCGAGCACCGAGCTTGGCCTGCGTGCTTCCAAGAGATACTGGGGAAAGGGAAACAACCTGCCAGGGAGGGAGGGGGGTCCCCAGGGTGCAGGGTGTCCCTGGGGCCAGGGCACAGCACGTGGCACGGGGACAGCACAGGGCCAGGGCCGAGGCTGAGCCGTGCAGGCAGCCAGCAACGCACATCATCATCTCCTCCGCGTTAATTATTTAACGCCAGCAGGCAGAGGCTCTGTCCCGCTGCTCATCTGCATATTTATGAAGATTGATAAATGATTCAGCACTGGCACCCACCAGGGCTTCCCCCCCCGCTCCCCTCCCCAGCACCCATGGGTGCAGCAGGCTCAGGGAAGAGGCCGGACTCGGCCTTTCCATGAAGCTCTGCATCCCTGCTGGGGTTGGATGCATTCCATCAGCATCCACCATGCAAACACCCCCCCCCAAAACGGGGAGACCCCCCAGGCACACGGAGCAGGCAGCAGCCAGTATCACCAGCCAGAAATGACGTTTATTTTCATACTGAAAGTAAAGAGAGTGGGGGAAGATGCACAGCTGGGCTAGTGCAAAACAGCCAGGCAGAGGTGGGGGGCTGGGGGGGGGGTCACAAAAACCCGGGTGGGCACATGGGACCCTCTCCCCATGTCCCCCTCCCGGCTGCTCCCCAGGGCCCGGCCAGCGAGAGACGTCTTTGGCTCAACTAAAAGGGGTGTAAGAGGACGGCAGGGTGCCGAAGGGGGGAGTTTAAGTTACAAAACAAGGTGCCAGCAGGCACTGAGGAATAAATCCCGGGTGCCGGAGCAGCCGACTCCGCCGCCAGGGACAGACAGGAGGTGGGAGGGAGGGGGGTGCAGCCAGCGAGCCGGCCGGGCTGCTCCCCCCGTGTGTGCCCCCCAAACCCGTGCAGAACAAATACCGGCTGCCCGGGGCGGCCCCGGGGCTGAGCGCTCCCTCCCGGGGCGGTGGGAAGCGGCGGTGGCGGGGGGCTAGGCGGGGGTCTCGGCAGCCCGGCTCTCCGCCTCGCTGGCACTGGGGGAGCTGCGGGACGAGCGGCGTGTGCTGTCCCCGGCGTCCTGCTCGTCGTCCCATCTGTCGTAGGTGAAGGTGTGCCGGGAGCTCGTGGGGCTGTGGGAGAGAGCAGGGTTAGGGGGGCGATGAGGGGCTCCGTGTCCCCAGCATGGCTTGGCTGCTGAGCTCGACTCCCGTGAGCCAGCACGCTGGCAGCCAGCTGGATGGAGCCTTGATTGCCTCCTTTTTTATTCTTTCCGAGATATTTGGGACATGCCTCACTGCAAACAACTCCTCGCTGCGCTGAGCTGAGCCCCGGCTCTGCAGTGGGGCCGAGCTGAGCCTGCCCAGGAAAAGGCTCGAGGCTCTGAATGCCAACACCAGCGCTCCCAGACACCCTGAGGGTCCTGAACCCGAGCCCAGGGCTGGGTGCTGGGGGTGTTGCTCCCCATGATGCCTTCCCTTCCTCTGGGACAGACAGCTCAAGGCAGCCACATTTCCAAAAGGCTTTTTTCCCTTCCTCCAGCTGCTCTCCTATTCAGCCATCAGAAAGGATGAAGTCTGCTCTGAAATCGCTGCCAGCGAGCCCAAACACACCCTCTCTGCATCAAGCAGTGTGCAGAGCTCCAGGTTGATGCCATTCACACCCCAACAGAGCAACTCTGACCTCCAGCAGCCCAACCTGGGCCCCCTCACCATGGATGCTGCCTTCCCTCATGCTCACACACTGCAGTGGGTGCATGTTAGTACCCATACCACTCCCCTCCACTCCTGGGCGCTGTGCTGCCCATCAAACCCTTACAAATTTCCTGAAGGAATAAATCCAGATGTGTCCTGGCGATGGCTGGGGAGCCAGGAAGGGATTAGCACTTCCTGGCGTCCCGCAGCTGCTAATCCCGAGCACAAGGGCACTGCCGGTCCCGCTGCGGCCACGCCGGGGATCTCCCCACGGATGGAGATGCCCAAAGCAGGGCAGCTGCAGGCACAGAGGGCTGCCCCATGCCGGGGTGCCCCATGCCGGCGGAGGAGAGCTCCGGAGCCAGGAGAGGGTTAGGGCGAGCGGTTAGTGGCACACGGGGAGGCTCATGCTGCACGGCACACACCGCTCCCACCTCCTGCCTCAGTCGCTCTCGGGACGGTACAGGTACTTCATCATCAGGTTGTCCACCTGCTTTTTCCGCTGCTTCTCCTCCTTCTTGCCCCGGGCGGGACGTGTCGGCTCCTCGCTCCCCGCCCCCCGAGGGCCCTTCTTGACACTGGAGGTGCTGCGGTAGGAGCTGGTGGAGCCGGAGGAGGACTCGGAGGAGGAACTGGACTCGGATGATGATGACTGCTGCTTCTTCTTCTTCTTCTTGGATTTCTTCTTGCTTTTCTTGGCACGCTTCTTGGAGCTCTTCTTCTTCTGCTCCTCTTCTTCCTCGGAGGAGCCCGAGCTGCTGCGGCACCGGCAGGTGTGCCGGGAGAAGTCGAGGGCGGACGCGGAGCGGCGCAGGCTGCCGGAGGGGCGGTCAGCGGCGCCCAGCGGGGCCGCGCTCCGGACACTGCGGACACTGCGGGCACTGCGGACACTCCGGCCGTCATCGCCCGAGTCGGGGCTGGAGTAGCCCCTGGCCTGCAGCGGGCGGTAGCTCAGCACCTCTTGGATGGCGGCCTCCAGGTCGGGGTCGAGGTAGGAGCGGTGCCGCACGGGACGGGCGTCCCCGGCTCCCTCCTCCTCCTCGGAGGCCGCGCTGCGGGGCCGCGGGGGCACCGAGAAGCTGCGCCCCAGGAGGGGCTGCCCGCGGGACCCCTCGTCCGCCTCCTCCAGGCGGCTGCGGGCCAAGGAGAGCCGCGACTCAGGGCGGCCCTCGGGGCCCCCGCGTCGGCTGCGCAAGCTGCCGGGGCTGGAGAGGGCGAAGCTCAGCACCGAGCATCCCTCGTCCCCATCGTCGCCGTCCTCCAGCCCGCGCCAGGAGGCGGAGGAGACGCGGCTCACCGGGGCGGAGGCGACAGACGCTTTCTCTACGTCGGTGGCCGACAGCGACCACCGCTTGTCCAGCCCTTGGCGAGCCCGGCCGCTGGCGTCGGCGAAGGCGCGGGCGATGACGGCCGCCCGGTCCCGGGGCTCGCCGCCGCGGGCCGCCCGGCGCGGAGGGCGCTCGGGGGAAGGCGGCCGCTCGGCCAGGGCGCTGAACAGCGTCTGCTCATCCCCGAGGCCGCCTATGGAGTCCTTGAGGCCCGGCCGCTTCCTGTAGCTGAGGGAGCTCAACACGGACACCGGCCGCTCCTCGGGCTCGGGGCCGTCCGGCGGGGCTGACCTGCACCGCGGCACCGCGGCCCCGCACGCACCGGGGAGACAAGAGAGACACGGAGATGAGCGGGAGGAGGAGGGGGGCGGCCTCGGCAATTTGCGTCAGCGGGAAATGGCATCGTGGAAAGATGTCATGTAAATGGGGGAATTGTTCTAGCCCAGCACTTTGATCCCCCCTTTAAAGTGTTGCCTTCAATTTATTTCATTGTCGGCTACCTGGAGCCGCTGCGTTTGATTCCCGACTTCAGAAAAGGTGGAATTATCTCCAATAACAAAATGTTTTACATCTGCACCGCTGAATAAATTAAACCAATTAACAGAAACCAGCTCAGATCTTTCCCCCCTGCTCGGCAGAGGGAGGGAGTCCCCTGGGACTCCTGGAGCCCTGCTAGGAAATTGGGTTTGGATAAAAGCAATCTGCACTCAGCAGGCAAGCGTTTTACAGGGGGAAGGGGAGTGGGGCTGCTTGCTCAGCCCCATGCCGTGGGTGCACCTGGGCACGTTCCCCACCTCTGCCAACATTTTCTGAGAGGTGTGGGGAGAGATGGGGTGGGGCTGCAGAGGGGGGCAGGATGGAGCAGGGAAGCAATCCTGGAGAGATGGAATGCTGCACAGAACTAAAGCCCGGCACCACAAGCCCTGGGGAGGCAGATGGGGTGGGGGATGTAGATGCCCCATATGCCTCCATGGTGGGATGAGGGAAAGGGGACAGGGAGTTCCCCCTGGGTGGGGGGACATGTGTCCCCAATGAAGACTGAGCCGCTCACCAGCATTAATCCTTCCTTGGCCATCCACACAAGCACCAGGTGGGAACACAGCACCAAATGCCACATCCCACAGGCACCCACCCAGCCCTATGCATGTCCCAGGACAGCTCAGCCCATCCTCTGCCCGCCAGCCCCATGCCCAGCCCTGCACCCACCTGCTGCCCTTCAGGCTGCCATCATCAGAGAGCGTTTTGGAGGAGCCTTTGTTCTTGGAGAGCCAAGACTTCACCCCATCCACGCGCTCCTCCAGCTCTGAGTCCACATCTGAGTCACCGTCGCTGCCGGAGGAGCGGGTCAGGGTGGAAGAAAGCAAGAGGTCAGCAAGGGGCAGTGAGTTTTTGGGTGCTGGAGAGATGGAAGTGCACTGGAAGGCACTGAACCCCTCCAGCACCCACTGCCTGTGTACCCTGGCATGGGTGAAACCCCATCTATGGTTCTGCTCCATCTCTGGGACAAAATCTGCACACACATAGCTCAACCTGCAAGCCAGGGGCTCCCTGAAGCACCCCCAAACCCCTGTGGCTGCCCAAGGGGCTCCCGCACCCTCTGCCCAACATTTCCCTGTCACTGCCTGGCTCCAGAGCTGGAGACAGCAAGGCCTGGCTTTGGGGCAGCAGGCAGGGCACAGCTCCAGAAACACAGGAGATTTCCAGCTCCAGGATTGGGGAGGAAATAAGTGGGTTCATTTTATAGGCTGCCGTGGAGCGCAGAATTACAGCGAGGAAGAGCAATGCTGATGGCCCCGGGTAAACAGGAGTTTAGCAGGCGGAACAGAAACGGCTCTGGCACGGCGGGCTGGGAGCACAGCGGGCAGATTTACAGCCCTGCCGTGCCCCAGAGCCCCTGATTTACGTCCCGGCGTAAAAAAAGTCCTATCTGGCTTAAACCATCTAATTTATAACGGCCGTTGGTAACCATATTGATTGCCTTTAGAAAGAAGGTGCTGTGTGCATTGCAAAATCCATTCCTCCACGTTAAAAGCATCCCTGAATAAATCTCTCTTAATACCTCAGCGCTTACTGCTTTCATTAGGGCTACGGCAGCAGCGTCGGGATCTATACGGAAATTGAAGTGGTGTGGTCCCCTCTCGCCACCCCGCTCCCACCAAGGAAGGGATGGGATGTATCACAGGATCTTAAATGGCCCTTTCTCCACCTGTTTTTGGGCTTATTCCCTGCCTGGGAATGAAAGCAAACAGCACAAGGGACAGGTCTGGATAGACCCTGTATATGAATGCTTCTCTTTTTAAATTCAGAGCAACGAGTCGCTCTCCATCCTGCGCATCTCCCTCCCCTGCAATACATCCAGGCAACGCTGGGCTTGGGGAAAAAAAAACACAGAACGACACAAAAAAAAACCCCAACGAGCCCCAAAAACAATCTCTGGGGGCAGCTAAGGTTTTCTGACCAATGGAATTAAGCTCCACATCAAACACAGTTTATGTCCAGGCAAACGTGCCGTTAGTTAAGCAGGACCTGGGTCATGGGAGCGATCATGGATGGGGTATTAATTAGTGTCAGAAGGGCTCCATTTCTGTCCCATGCTGATACATTTGCCATCAGCCACGGCAGAGCATCACCCCCCAGCCCATCCCAGGGGCTCATCCCGTCCCCATGCACGGGATGTGGTTATGTGCCCTGCTGTGCTGTGCTGGGCCATGCCGTGGGTGCTGTTAGGGCATGCAGAGTTGGGCCAGAGCATGCGGGACCCCGGCCCCCGGGGGTGAGCTGGGGGTTAGGGGAGGGGAGGAAGGAAAGAGATGCTCCTCACATTTTACTCTTTCTTTTCTGATACTTTGCCACCATGTCCTGCAAACTGGGAGGGGTTGGAGGGGGCAGGGTAGGAGGGGGGGAGAAACACAACAGAAAAGAAATTAAATGAAAGGAAAAAAAAATAAAAGACCAAGTGGGTGGGCAAATTAAATTATGGGGAAGGGTCAGGGGAGGGAGGTGAGGCTGCCCCGTGCCCCTGGAGTGGGGTTGCACGCAGCTGGATCCCAGCATCCCAGGTTGGGTGCTGGAGTGTATCCAAAGAAAGGCAACAGAGCTGAGGGAGGGTCTGGAGCACAAATCTGATGAGGAGCAACTGAGGGAGCTGGGGGGACTCAGCCTGGAGAAAAGGAGGATTGGGGGGACTTTTTCACTCCCTACAACTTCCTGAAAGGAGGTTGTAGGCAGGGGGGTCAGGTGCTGCTCCCAAGGAAAAAGCAAGAGGACATGGCCTCAAGTTGTGCCATGGGAGGCTTAGATTGGATATTAAGGATAATTTCTTCACCAAAAGGGTGGTCAGGCATTTTAAGAGGTTGTCCAGGGAAGTGGCGGAGTCATTGCCTGGAAACATTAAAAAAATGTGTGGATGCGGCACTTGGGGACATGATTCAGTGCTAACATGGCAGTGCTGATTTAATGTCTGGAGTTGATTTTCTCAGAGGTCTTTCCCAACCTAAACAATTGTATGATTCTATAATTCTATCCTGGGCTGGGCTGGATCCCAGCATCCCAAACCTCCTGCCAGCTTGTGCTGCCCTGGCTCCTGGGGCTCCCTGGGCTGTTTCCAGCCAGCTGGCAGGATTCTGGATGCATTTCAGGCACCTCCACAAGTGGTTGAAGCTCCTGGGGGCTGCGGGTGGACGCAGGGATGGATGCACAGATGCATGGACTGATGCCTGTGTGCACAGGTGCCCGATGCATGGACGGACAGACACGGGTGCATGGACAGATGCACGTGTGCACGATGCATGGACGGATGCACAGACAGCATCCTGCCAGGGCCAGGCAGAGCCAAGGGGTCCCTGTGGCATTTCTGGAGTGGCAAGGGGAAGCAGTGACCCCCAGGGATGCAGGGGAGCCGTGCCCAGGTGCTCTCACCTGTTGATGAGGTCCTCATTGCTGTCACTCTCCATCTCATCCTCGATGGCCGCCTGCAGGTCCCCGATGCGCTTGAAGGCCAGCTTCAGGTCTGACTGCAGGCTCTGGTTGGCAGCTTCCAGGCTCTCCAGGTCCATCTCCTGCGGGGAGGGAGTGGGATGAGCTGGATTCCTCAGGGAACATCCCCTTGTGCCCTGCCTGGCCCTACCACGGGTTTCTCACCAGCTCGTGCTTCTTGCGGCTGGCTTCTGCCTCCTTCTTGGCCAGCTCGCCCATCTCCTCCTTGACGTCGCGGAGCTGCCGCTGCAGCCTCTTGTTCTGCTCCTTCTCCCGGTTCTCGGCGGCCGCGCGCTGATCCCGCTCCTCCGTCAGCTTCTCCATGTTCTCCTTCAGCCGCGTGGCCAGGCTCTGCCAAGCACCAGGGTCACCCCAAATCCCCCATGGACCTCTCACCCCACAGCTCCACCCGCACCCCAACACCCACCAGAGGGTACTGCAAGGATGGATCCCACTCTTATCAATTTACACAAGGAGATGGAGGAGAAACCACCCCCTCCCACGGCCAGTACAACAGCAAGGGCTGCTCCTCCGTCAGCTTCTCCCTGTTCTCCTTCAGCTCCGTGGCCAGGCTCTGCCAAGCACCAGGGTCACCCCAAATTCCCCATGGACCTCTCACCCCACACTCTCACCCCAACACCCACCAGTGGATGATGCAAGGATGGATCCCACTCCTATCAATTTACACAAGGAGATGGAGGAGAAACCACCCCCTTGCAGGGCCAGGGAAGGGGCAGAACAACAGCAATGGCTTTGTTGAATTGGAAAAATAGATTTAACTGTGTGTGAAGTAATTAAAACATGTAACGTAGGGAAAAAATAGCTCCAGTTCTCCCCCAGCCACTGAGCCAGCCGCTGCATATTTATGGCCCCGGCAGAGAGAGTGGAGAAGGAAATAATAGCTTGGAAAATATGAAGAGGAGAGCTAAGCTGCCGCGCTCCCCGGCAGAGCTGCGGAGGCAGAATATAAAACAGGCTGCGTTCGCGGGACTGGGGAGTCTATAATTTCCCTAAGTCGATGCAGGGAAAGAGCAGCACTTTGCCGGGCTGGGCGGTGGATTACTGTTATCAGTGCTTGCAGGGAGCCTTCCCCGCGGAGACAGGGATGGGCTGCCAGAGGGGGAGGGCTGCAGCGTGGGGGGTCGTGGGGAGGGGAGGCACTCAGAAAACTCTCAGGCAGCTTCGTTGTGGTCCTGCTGCACCCCTGTCCCGGCTGGAGCAGAGGGAAAGCCCCGTGATTACCTCCAGGCGCTTGACTTGTGTCCTCTCGAACTCCAGCCTGGTCTCCAGCTCACGGATCTTGGCCTCCTGCCGGCTCACCAGCGACTTGTCCACCATGGATTGCTCCAGGAACTCCAGCTGGCTCTGCAGACCTTGCAGCTGCGGGAGAGGGCACAGCCTCAGCCTCGACCACAATCACCCTGCCCCCAGTGCCACGCTGTCCTGGAGGAGAGCTGCTGGCCATGCTATGCTGCTCCCATCCTGATGGAGAGCTTCCCACCATACTGCTCTGCACCCCCACGGTGCAGGGCAGTCCTGCATGGTCTCTGGGTGCATTGTCCTAGCTGCATCCTCACCTTCTCCTGCAGCTCCTGCTTCTCCTTGCTGACCTCCTCCAGCTGTGCCTGGAGGTCATTCATCTGTGCCAGGTCCCGGGATGCCTGCAGGACACACCAGGGCCATCAGTGGGGGATCCCACTGCACTGGCTCCAAGAGGGAGATCTTGAGGGGGTGGGGTGGGTGCAGCTGCTCCTCCCACTTCACCTGGGCCACAGCTGCCTTGTGCTTCTTCATCAGCTCATTCATGTCCTCCTGGTCCTCCTCCAGCCGGCTCTGCACTTCATTCTTTTCCCGCTGCAGACGGCTCAGCTGCTCCTCCAGCTGCAGGGACACACACGTGTCTCCCACGGCATCCCAAGAATGGGGCACTCACCCCCCAAACCCACTCCAAACAGCGTGGGGCGACCCTGGGTGCAAATGGGGCATGGCCCCACCATGGTTCATCCCAACCCAAACCCACTCACCGCTCCCTTGGCCTTGGCAAGGTCATCAATCTGCAGGTGGAGGTCCTCGATCTCCACCTCCATGGATTTGCGGGCCTTGACAGCGGCTGCACAGGTGAACTCCGACTCTTCCAGCTGCAGGGATAGAGCTCAGTGCCTGGCCAGGGAACAGGGACACCCTGTGTCCTTGTACCCTGCAGTATGAGGAGTGTCTCGATGCACACCTGATTCTTGAGCTGGGTGATCTCCCTCTTGCTGGGTGCGTTGTTTTTCAGGTGGTCCAGCATGATCTGAGCATCAGCCAGCAGCGCCTTCGTTCTCTTCAGGTCCCGGCGCAGGCGCTTTTCCGTCTCAAAGTCCCGCTGGTTGGCCTGTGGCAGGGGAAACTTTGCCACAGTTCCATGCCAGAGGGGTGTCCACCCCCCCATGGCCACCTCAGGGTCCCCAAAGCAAGGCAGATGCCCAGCTGCCCTTCACCCCACCTGCTCGCTGACAGCAGATAACTTGCTCTCCAGCTCCCGCTTCTCTCTCAGCACCTTCTGCTTGTCCTCATACTCCTCCTCCAGCTGCACCTCCATCTGCTTCAGCTGGGGGACAGACAGGGGACAGCCAGTCAGGGCAGTGGGGAGGGGTCATGACCCCTCCTCACGTGTCCCCACAGCCTGGAGACACTGTGTGACCCCACCAGCTGGGTGTTTGCGCAACCAGAGGCACAGAGCCCGGCAGAGTGTGCTGGCCCCGGCAGCAGAAGGACCGGTCGGACCCGCCGGGCCGGTGGAGCCGGGCTGTGGTCGCTGTGTGGGAGCCGGGTGCTGCATGACAGTGCCCAGCTGTCAGCTCCCAGTACCCAGCCGGGCATGGGGATGCATCCCAGGCCTCCCTGGGCAGAGGGGACACAGTCAAGCCCTACCTTCTTCTGGCATGACTGCCGGATCTCCTCCACCTCCTCATCACGGCTCTCCACCTCCTTGGCGTGGGTCTGCCGCAGCCGCTCCATCTCCATCTCCAGCCGCAGCTTCGCCTGCAAATGGTGGGGATGTGTTCAGAGCAAAGGGGACGTGGGGACCCCTCCATGCCACTCTCCGGTCACCACTCACCCTGAAAGCCCCCCGGTCTGAGGCAAGCTGGGCTGCCCGCCCCATGGTGACCTGGCGGGCCATGGCACGGAGGGCTGGGAGCCGTGTCGGCCGCGGCGATGCCTGGCCTGACGCCGGGCTCAGGGCGGCCGCCTCCTCTTCCCAGGCAAGCCCGGCCCAGGTAATAACAGCCCTGCATGAAACCACCCCACCCAGAAACCTCGCCCCTCCCCGCTGTACCTGCTCCAGCATCTGGATGGTCCCAGCCTGCTCATCCAGTTCCTCCTCCTGGTCTTTGACCTTCGCCTCTAGGTCCCTCAGCTGTTTCTTCACCTTGGCCAGGGAGGCTTCATCCTTTGACTCCTGGGAGGAGATGTCCTGCAGCTCTGCCTCCAGCGCCTCTGCCTTCTGCGTCAGCCCTGCGATGTCCGAGTCCCTGTCCTGTGAGAGACAGGGTCACCATCAGCCCGGGGCACCCAGTGATTGGGAGGCTGAGGAGGGTCTGGGGGCTACTCACCTCCAGCAGCTGCTTGAGGCCAAAGACCTCGGCCACCAGCACATCCTTCTCTCGGCTCAGCTTCTCCCGCTGCAGCCGCTCCCGCTGCGCCTCCTCGTGCGCCTGCGAGAGCTCGCTGTCAAACCTGCACAGGGAGAGTGGGGAGAGCACTCAGCACCCCGGGGACTGATCCTCAGCCCTGTGCCAGGGGAACTGCACAGAGCATCCCCTTCCCTCAGCAGCAAGCACTGGGAAGGGTGGTGTGCTGCTGAGTGCTTGTTTGAAACACAGTGCTGATGAGTCTTTAATTGCCACCACGGTGGCATCGAGTCACTCAGACACTCCTCCTGATGCCTTCACTCCAAGCTAAAGGGGAGTGCAGCACCTGCAGCACCAACCCCAGCAGCACCTCAGCTGTTCTCCAGGGCCAGCATGTGCCCATGGGCCCGTGCCTGCCAATGGCAGGGGCTTGGCTACTCCAAAGCAGCTGGGGACACCAAATCCACCAAGCAGGACATGGAGGGGTCCCTAGGAGAGATGGGGTCTTGTGGTACCTCGGCTCCCACAGCTGCATCCCAGTGTGGGAATTCCACGTGACATGGCACCAGTCCCATCCCCAAAGGGGACACACAACCCCCCAGATGGGACACAAACCCCTGTTGAAGGAGTTCTCAGGAGCTCTCAGCACAGCCTGTAGCCAGGCAGCCACGTGGCAGTCTCTTCCAGTGCCCCTGGGATGGGATCAGCTGGGCTTACTCCAAAATCACTGCCTTTGGGGCTTGGAAAACAACCCTGCGCTTGAGTTTGTGACCTGCGTTAAACACCTCGGCAGCTAATCCCCATTTTTCCTTGCGCTGGGTAATAAACAGCTGCATTAGCACAGACTCCAATCCGCGGAAATTGAAATTAATTAGATTGGATTCTCTCGCTGTATTTGTGTGTGCGATCATTACCATAATGAGATGAAAGCGTCCCTGCTGCTTAATAACGTTAGCAAACTTTGGGGCTGGGAGAGGGGACGGGATGGCGGCGCGTGCCGGGTGGAGACGCAGGGCACCAGCAGCCTCCACCGTGGGGCAGGACCCCACATGGATGGGATCACTCAGCTCTGGGCCCCCCAAAAGGGCAATGGGGATCCCTCCCACAACAAACACATCCAAGTTGGGCAGCCCCATCCTGCTGGAGACACCTCAGCCAAGTACAAGCTGGTGAGGTGCCCAAATCCCTGCTAAAATGGTAATGCCACTTCGCCAGGGGCGTGTCACCCATGTCCCCCCCACTGCCAGCGCACTGTCCCCACCTCCGTTGCTTCTTCTCCAGGTCATGGTTGCGTCCCTGCTGTCCCTCAAGGTGCAGCTTGGTGTCCTGCAGCTCGGCAGCCAGGCGCTGGCACTTCTTCTTCAGCTGCTGCAGCGCCCGCTGGCTCTCCTCGCTGTCCGCCTGCAGGTCCGCCAGCTGCGGGCAGAGGTGGGCAGGCAGTGAGGGCTCTGGGGTGCCACCATGTCCCTGCTGTCCCAGCCATGCTGAGGGGAGTCCCCAGAGCCGGGCCCCCACTCACCTTGCGCTCCAGCTGTCTCTTGCCCTGCTGCTCCACCTCCAGCTTGTCCTCCAGCTCCTGCTGCAGCCGTTTCTTGGTGAAGTCGATCTCCCGCACCGCTCGCTCGTATTTCAGCCGCCATTCGCCACCTGTGTGGGGAAATGTGGTCACCAAGGGGCTGTGGGGGTGGCACAGGGAGAAGGGGACACGGCAGGGTGTGCCAGCAGCCAGCACTGGAGGGAGGACATACCTGAATCATCATCGTCGAGCTCCCCATTGAGCTCAGCCGCCCGGATGAGCCGAGCCTCCATCACCTCCATCTCCATCGACTCCATCTGCTTCTTCAGGGCATCGTACTTGGCCTGGGAGGGGACATGGCCGTGGTGAGCATTTGAGGGGGACAGGAGACACTGTGAGGCTGGGGAGGGGCACCCTTACCTGCAGGTCCTTCATCTCCTTCTCAGCCCGCAGCCTCTCAGCCGTCTCAGCGTCCAGCAGCTGGGAGGCCGACTCGCCGGTGTTGCGCTCGTCCGTCAGCTCCGATGTCAGTTCTGTGATCTGGGGGTGCCAGGGGGAATGGGACCATGGGCTGAGCCAGGCTGGCACGGCACCAAACCCCATCCCAGCAGCAGCAAAGACCTACCCTGCTCTCCAGGCGGTCGCTGTTGAGCCGCAGCTCGTTGCGCTCCTTCTCCACCTTCTCAAGTTTGCTCTTCAGCTGCTGGATCTCTTCCTGCAACAGAGCGGGCGGTGAGGGAGGGGGCAGGCGCAGGCAAGAGGCTGGCGGGTAGGAGGCTGGCAGCTCTTTGCCCCTCCCCAGCACCCCCCTCAGCACAGGATGAGCAGGGTGGGGGCTCCCTGGGGCTGCTCTCCCCTGCCAAGGGCTGGGCAGGGACTTTCCCCAACCCGCTCCGCCGTGTGCCGACTCCAACCCCATAAATGGTGTCGAAATGCCAGGCAGTCCCAGAAAAGCTGCACAGGGGTACCCACATCCCCCGCGAGAGGAGGTGGGAGCAAATCCACACATCAGCAGCTTGCTGAAGGGTTTGGGTGCAGCCAGCCCAGGTGGGGAGGGAGGGGGCCTGCCAGAATGCCCAGGGGCCACCAGGCAGTGCTGTGGAAGCATGTCTGGCTGCTAACATCCTCCTCTCTCTTCCTCTGGTCCCAGCACAGGCTGGGGGTGCAGGAGGCGCCCCTGCCCAGGTGCCCCCAGCCAGGTGCCTGTCCCCAGCAGGTCGGGGTGAAAGCTGAGCCAGGCAGCAGCTCGTGCTCGCCGGGTGCACCAGTGTCTGGTTGCCAGTGCGAGCGGAGCCCCCGCATTTGCCTCTCGGCGCACGGTTTCATTTCCATTCTCCACGCTTGTAATTGGGCTCAAGCAACAGCCGGCTCTCGGGATGCTAATGACATGCTGATTCGCAAATTAGGGAGCAATTCGAGCCTGGCGCGGGCAGACGTGGTCCTGCATCTCACCCCATCACGGGCTCCCACATCCCAACCCACCATGGGATCTTGTATCCTAATCCACCACAGGATCCTGCATCCCACCCTTCCCTGGGCTTTGCTTCCCGCCCCACTTCAGGATCCTGCATCCCACCCCACCATTAGGCTCTGCATGTGACGCCACCATGGGGTCCTGCATCCCACCCCAGGGCCAATGCTGCCCTAAGCCCTCCCTGCCCCATCCAGAACCCCCAGCACGGATACCCACGTCTTTGCCACGGATCTGGTCCTCGGTGAGCTGCACCTCGATGAGGGGCCGCACGGTGGTGAAGAGCTTCCACCAGGGCCAATCCTTCACCCCTTTGTTCTTCTTGATGTTCTTCTGCACGCACCGGATGGCCAAATCCTGGATCTGTGCAGGGCACGGGGTCAGCACGGGGTATGGGGTCAGTACAGGGCCACCAGCAGGGCAAAGCGGAGTGTGTGGGTGCTCAGCACCCCTGCCAGCACCCCAGCATGCTTCCCTTCATCAGCATTTGGGCTAATTGCACCAGCAAATCTGCTGTTTGATCCTCTCCAGCCCCTCTAAGTGCTAATCCCAGGAAGATGAGGCACTGCAAGATGCCTGTTTTACACCTTCTCTAATGATAAAAGTAGGAGCTGAAGCGTGGCTTCATCCTTCGGCGGCGATGCCCAGCAGCCTCCCTGCCGGTTCCCCCTGGCCCCCCGGTTCCCCCTGGCCCCCCACGGCTCCGGGGGAGGCGGGAGGAGGAGGTGCTGGCCCAGGAGGCGCAGAAAGGCTGCACTGCCCATTTTAGGCGAAATTGTGCAGCAGAGCGGGGAGGGGAGAGCCGCTGGGACGAACCTTTCTCTTCTTGAAGTGCTGCCGTGCCAGGAAGCCCCTGCACGCTGCCTGGAAAAGGGTGATGTTCCTGCTGGTCTGCGTGTCCCGCTGCTCCTCCAGCCTGGCCAGCGATCCAGCCCGGAAAAACACCTGTGGGAGGGGAGCAGGACAGCGATGGGTGCCGGCATCCCTCCGGCCACACTGTGCCACCCTCCCGCCGGTGGGGATGTGTCTCTCCCCTCCACAGCCGCTGGTCCTGTCCCATTGTGGGGTTTTATTCCCCAGGCATGAGGAATGCCGTGGGTGGGAGTGAACAGTGCTGCCCTTTTGCTGTCCCACCGTGCCATGACGCACAGCCCTGCCCACACCCACACCCGGTGGTGTCGGGCACCATACCCGGCTCAAGCCCATGTGGTAGCTGCTCTTCTCCAGGTCCAGCGATTCCAGGAGCTCCTCCACTGCCTGCAGGGAGGGAAAGGTGTCAGGGCCAGGCCCTTTGAGGTGCAGGGGACCCTGGACCACAGCAGTGACTCTGACATGGGGCACGTACCCGCTTCTCATCCACCACGATGTAGTTGCGCCCGTGCTTTTTGGTCAGGTGTGGGGCCAGGACATCAAAGCGCCGCCTGAACTCCGCAAACACCATGTGGTCAGGGTAACCTGGGGAAGCAAGGGAGAGTGGGGCTGTGTGGATGCCCAGGGGATGGCCAGGGACAGCCCCACGTGCCCTGACATGCTGGGGCTCATGTTTTGGGAGAGCTGACAGGGTTGCCCTACGTGACACAAGCTCCCCATGGGGTCAGGCATAGCTGGAATGCCCTCAGCCTCCCCATGAAGCTTTCCTTGGCTGCATCCTCCAGCAGTTTTGGCTGGGATCTGAGGAGAAAGCGGCCAGATCCCTCCTCGGGGGGAGAACAGCGACATGCGTTGCCTGTGCAAGTTCTGCTCTGGCTCCACTCTGAGCCACAGCCAACTCCTGCATCAGGCTCCAGCACTGAGCCTCCATATCTTAATTAACGATGAGGTATTGATGGGAACATTGACCCCGGCACGGGCGGCTGGCCATGGCCATTGATCCAGGAGGTGTGCAGGTGGCATTGATTTCCAATCATGGCAGGAAGGGTTCGGCCTCCAAGCGATAAACCCTCGGCCGGGTGGCTGGCCAGCCAATGTATCGATAAATGCTTTGCTGAGCACAGCCCAGAGGCTCTCGTTCCAGCGGGACAGGGGCTGGATGCCAATGGGATTGCTGCCAGGAACCAGCGGCACCAGGGGAGACACCCAATTAAGGCCATGCCTGTCCCCAGTGCAGATAACAGCCCAGCAGGGGAGGGGGAACAGGGACGGGACCACCCTGGGGAGAGGCTCCAGAGTTCAGAGCAAGGGCACATGCTGAAGGGACTCCTGGGGGTCTCTGGCTCTCCAGTGAGAAGGCGCAGCTGGGGCCTCCACGCCCTGGTGCTGGTGGCAGGGCTCACCTTGGCGGTACATGCGGAGGGCGTCGAGCAGGCGGGAGCCGCGGAGCTGCGCGCGCAGCAGGGGCACGTCCAGCTGCATCAGCCCGGCCTCGCAGTGCTCTGCCGGCAGCTCCAGCTCACTGCTGCTCACCCGCCGGCACAGCACGGCCTGGGGGTCCCCACCAGCCCCCGCCTTGGGCAGGAAGCAGTGCACAAAGTGCAGCTTGGACTTCTTGATGCTGTCGATGAGGGCGTCCTGCGGGTGCGGCAGAGCGGGGTGAGCGGTGACCTGCGGCAGTGCCCCAGCCAGGTGCCCCAGCCAGATGTGGGGATCCCCCTTGGTACCCCCTCACTCACCACTTGCAGCTTGATCTGGATGCAGAGGGATTTCTTCTTGACGGCGGCCACGCCGGTGGTGAAGGTCTTGCGCATGCTGGTGGCGCGGCGCAGGGCCAGCTGGGAGCCGCCCTCCAGCCCCGCCACCGAGCCCGACAGCACGAGCGCCGAGCCGCCGCGCCCCGCAAACAGGCTGCTGATCACCTTCCTGCAGGGCACGGAGGGCACGTCACCCCCAGGGTCACCTCTGCCCCCTGCCACGCTCCCACCCCAGGGCCCTGCTCACTTCTGGGACTCCTGCAGCAGGGAAGAGGCGTTTTGGGAGGCCGGGTTGTGCTTGACGTAGTTGAGCCATCCCGTAGCGTCGTACTCCACCCAGTTGGTCCCCGAGCTGTGTCCCAGGAGGAAGTGTCGGGGTTTGTCACTGGGGAGCAGCGGGTTGTGCCCTGCAGGGAAACACAGCACCAGTGGGCACAGCCCTGGGGACCAGTGTTTCACTGGGGCATGTCACAGAACCCCAAAATGGCTGGGGTTGGAAGGCACCCTAAAGATCATCTCATTCCAACTCCCTGCCATGGGCAGGGACATCTTCCACTGGAGAGCTTGTTTCTGGTCTAGTGGACACATCCTCATGGTTCCAGGCCCCTCTCCATACCTTCTTTACCCCCTTCCTGGGGGCCGTAGTAGGAGAAGAGCCGCTCCAGCAAGGTGTCCTCGTTGCCCCCCGGCTGCAGAGCCTCCTCCTCCAGAAGCCACAGCAGCCCCCGCGCCTCGTCCGTGCGGGCCAGAGACCGGACCTGCAGGGTCACCACGCTGGCAGCCACCCCAGCACACCAGGGTCCCCCAGGGCAGGGACACGGGGTGACACAGGGCACCAAGGCCACCCAGGGAGCACACAACGTTACACCGTGGGAGAGGGCTCCTGATTAGTGAAGACCCAGAAGGGAAAGGGTCCATATGGGACACTCTGGCAGCACATCTCACTGAGGTGGGAAATGCAGCGCTGGGCTGAAACCCAGCACAGGGATGGTGCCAGCAGCCTCCTCCAGCAGGGACTGGAAGACCCCAGGGACTGGAGAACCTTGGGGACCCATGGACACTAGGAACCTGAGCACCTTGGGGACCAGAGCACTTTGAAACCTGGAACACCCCAGAAATATCCAGGCCCCCTGCCTAAGATGTGGGGTGCACACACACTTGCACCCATGCTCTCATGGCCATCAGCCCCTTTCCTTCCCCTCTACCACCAAAAGGCCAAAAAGGTGCCCATCTGCTGCCATGATGTGGCTGGAAGGAAGAGTGAAAAGTGCTTACCAGTGCCTGGTGTGAGGACTGGTCCACAGCAGCTATGGAGCCAGAGGAGCTGGGCTCAGCATCAGCCAGGGCGAGCTCTATGTTCTCCTGGTGAGGGGGAACAGAGCAACAGAGGCAGGTGAGCACCCACACTGCAGAGTAGCAGTGAGAGGGAGCGTGAGCCCATCAGGGTGCTGGTCTTGATGGGGTTTAGAGTGATGCAGAGTGCTAACTCCACCACCTCCCAGCCCAGCCCTCCTGTGCTGTGCTCCAGCAGCCCCTGGACACTGAGCTTTGGTTGCACTGGTCCACAATGACCACTGCATCAGAAATCAGGGGGGACACATAGGAGATGTTCACGTGGCTATGGGAGGGCAGGAGTGGAGGAGGCCATGGCAGCCCTGGTGTCCCTGGTACCTCCTTGTATCGCTCCAGCTCGCGGGCGAAGGTGCGCTGGTGGAAGAGCTGCTGCAGGCGCTCCTGGGCGTAGTTGTGGCACAGCTCCTCAAAGGTGGCACCCCGGCTTTGCCCTGCCAGCTTGGGGTTCTGTGCCCCAGGGGTGTCCACCACTGTCACGGAGCACACTGAGTGCTGGCTCGACTTCAGCGCCCTGGGGGGAGCACAGAGGGACACAGTGGGGTCAGTGGGCACAGCCAGGCACCCCCACTCTCCTGCTGGCCCCCCAGCACGTACCTGTTGAGGAGGGAGATGAGGAGTGTGAAGAGCTCAGAGTACAAGCCAGCTGCCATGCCCTCCAGGCACTCCAGCGCCGTCAGCTTGGGACCTGCCCAAAGCAAGCCTGAGTGTCCCCAACCCGGCATCCCTTGGGGACACCCGCTGTCCCCACCACACCTCACCCTACCTGTGCCGCTGTCCCCCAGGGGAGACTCGTCGGGGCCCTGGCGGAAGGAGGTGGAGCGCTGCAGGGTGCCCTTGGGCTGGTGCTTGAAGATGGCAGAGGAGAGCTCCTCCAGGCTGCAGCCCAGCAGGTAGGCGGCTTTCTGAGCCCACTCGTGCCGTGCAAACTGCTTCCTCCCAGCTGAAGGGTGGAGAAAGGGGGTTCAGGGCCAGGAAGGGCACCCCTAAAAATGGGGAGCATTTCCAAACAGGCCTGGGAGGATCTTAGGGACCCACAGAGTAGGTTAGGGATGATGGGAGCACCCGTTTTGGGGTTTGAGGAGACAGAGATGTTTGGGGTCTAAGAGGAGAATGGATGAATGGCTTTGTGCTGCTGCAGGCTGAGCCTGGAGCCACACCGGTGTGGAGCACAGATCCCTTGCCACCACTACCCAGGGACCTCTGAGGCTCTGAGCCACCCCACATGGGGACATGTCCCTGCTGGGTGACACAGCCACACAGACAGACACACGGACGCTGGGGGGCGGTGGGAGCCGGTTAATGGTGACACACAGGGACACGGAAGCGGGGTGAGGGCGGCACGGGGGAGGGGGAAGCCAGAGACACACAGAGAACAGAACAGAACAGAACGGGACTTTACCTTCGTCGGCGTCTGCATTGCAAAGGGCAGCATGCACCATGCGAACAGAGACACGGGTTAGAAACAACGGCACACGATGGCACGGGGGGGGACACCCTCCTGCCACCATGCCACCGCACATGCCACGCCTGCCCCTCCCCAGGCACTGCTGCAGGGACAAACCGGGACCAGCATGGGGGTCCCTTCCCTTTGAGCCCCCCCGCACAGTGGGGAATGTTGGGGAGCAGCTCGGCTCTGCCCCAGCGCATTGGGAGCCACTTTTGGATCCAAGGAGATTGTGGGGCTGGTGTAACTCAGCTCTGAGCACTCCCAGCATCCACGAGGCACAGGGGAGGCTTCAGCAGCAGCAGCAGCACAGACTGGGGCTGGCATGCCCACCCCAAGCAGCAATGCTCCCCCCCAGCAGGATCTGGGATCCTCTCCCATAGCAGGCTTCCATGGAAAGGCTCCAGAGTTGCCTGAGCATCTCACTGTGGTGGCTGCAGCGGGGCCCTGCTGCCCTCTAGTGCCCTGAGAGCACCCCATGGGCCAGCACTGCACCCCAGGAGCACCCCACAGGCCAGCCCTGCGCCCCAGTGTGCATCCAGACCCCTCTGGTCTCTCCTTCTTCATCCCCAGATCATCTTTTCCCCCAGGGCTGCAAATCCCCTGGGTGCAGCCACCAGCTCCAGGTGCCCATTTTGGGGTGACATGCCCAGCTCTCCCACCAGCGTGCAGCACCACAGGCAGAAAGAGAAAGCCACAGGGGGAGAAGAGCAGCCCCCAAAGCCAAATTTGCCATCCCCAGGAATGGAGAGCAAAGCTGGTGCTGTGGAAGGCTCACAGCCATGGTGAGTGCCGTGTGCCAGGGCAGCCCTGACCCACACCACCAATGGTGCTGACAGGACTGGGATGGGACTCCTCAGGAGCAGCAGGCAAATTTGGGGCTGCCAAGACCCAACCAGGGTCAAGGTTGGTCCCAGCACACCAGCAGCATCCCAAGCCCCCATTTCAGCCCCCAAATCTGCATTGCGTGGCACCCCCCAGAGCAGAGCCCTCCCCACTCCCATTACCAGCTCCATCTGCCAGTGGCTCTGCAAGGAGGATGGAGGGAAAGGTGTTACACTGGGAATGGGGGACACCCCCCAACTGCCTCAGCCCCACCCAGGCCCCCACTCCCCCAGGTTGGCAGGGTGTGGGCATATTCAATCCCCACCAGTTAATGAGACCACCCCAACCATGGGGACAAAGCTGGGTGCCCCAGAGGATTCAGGGTGGCAGGGCACAGTCCCTCAGCTGACACAGCCTCCCACCCTCTCCCCAGGGCTTGGTTGCACTGCAGGCTGTTTGCAAGGTGTCTCTGGAACCCCTCACATCCCTCAGTCCCAAATCTCCCCTCGTTAATGGCTCCCAGCTTGTTACCTTTGGTTGCCCCAGCAGCTCCCAGATGGTAGATGGCCCCCAGGATGAGCCAGAAGGCTTTCTGCTCATCTCCTGAGATGCCCATCACCTTCATGGCTGTCAGGAGCTTGCTGAACTGCTGGGTTGCCTTCTGCTTTTCCTCTGGCTGTGGAAAACAACAGGAGCCATTGGTCTGGGAGCCCAGCTCTGCCTCCCCCTGCAGTGAAATGGGCCAGAGACCCCCATCTTCCCCTACAGCCCCCCATGGCAACAACCTTGGAGGGGGGCACGATGCCGAAGACATTGTTCTCTGCCAGGTGGTTGAAGTGAAGCTCAGTCCTGCAGGGATAAACACCACAATTGGCCCCATGGGGGAGGTCACAGAGACCCCTCCCACGATGGAGGCCATGTCCTCCCCTCCAGCTCACCTCAGGGTGCTGTCAGAGCAGGCCAGCAGGTAGTAGAAGACATTGAAGGTGGCCTCGTTGGCCGGGTGCCGGGCCACACGCAGTTTCTCCAGCAGCAGGGTCTGACAGAGGGGGGACAGTGAGGGACTGTCCCCAAGTGCCCCACTCCCACTGAGACCCCCAACCCACCCCAGCCTCATCCTTGCTGCCTGCCCATGGAGTTGTGAGGGTCTTCCTACCACTGCAGGGCACCATGTGAATGCAAACATCACCCACACAGCCCATGAACATCTCTCCTCAGTGAATGCTACTACAAGAGTATGGAGTACATCTCCTGGATTTTAAGAGCTCTGCTGTTTTCACAACAGCATTTTGGGACTGATTCTGGGACTAACTAAGCAAGGGATCCCATCTGATGGGTGAGAACAAGGACAAGAGCAGGATGCCAGGCTGCTGAGTGCTGCAAGCATGGCTGGGGATCTGCGGCAGAGCTTTTAGTGTAGGAAACACCAGGAGAATCATAGAATGGTTTGGATTGGAAGGGACCTGAAAGATCAGCGAGTTACAAACCCCAGCCATGGGCAAGGACACTTTCCCCTACCCCAGGTTGCTCCAAGCCCTGTCCAACCTGGCCTTGAACACTGCCACAGGGGATGGGGCAGTTACAGCTTCTCTGGACAACATTCCCGTGAGGATGGGCTGGATCCCACACCATGGGGAACCACGCTGGCAAGGATGGACTAGCTCCCCTGCTGGGGGCCGGCCCTGGTCCCCTCACCTGTACAGAGGCAGACGCCACCTGCCCGGCCTGGTCGAAGTCCAGGGAGATGATCTGGGAGAAGCGCGTGGCGTTGCCGTTCATGCCAGTGCTGCTATTGCCAAAAGCCTCCAGGATGGTGTAGAGAGCCTGCCACTTCTCCACTGCAGGAAAAGACGCAGAGCAGTGCAGGGGCTGTGCAGTGGGCAGGGGGCCAGAGCTGGCTGGGCGGGTGCTGCTGCTCCCTTGCACTGCAGCAGCCCCCAGGAGCACAGCAAAGGCACCGGTGTGACAGTGACAGCCAGTATGGCGCGTGTCCAGCCACTGCTGCGTGCGTGGGGCTGTGACAAAGCAAGGGGCGCGTGCAGGCAGGACAGAGGCACTCACCAGAGAACACCTTGCCGGTGCTGCCGGCGATGGTGGCGAGGTACTGCACCAGGTGCTGGCAGTTGGTGGTTTTGCCGCTGCCGCTGGCGCCCAGCAGGACGATGGCCTGGTCCTGGCGGCTCATCAGCATGCTGCGGTACGCCGCCTGCGCCACCGCGTAGATGTGCGGGGACGTGTCCTCCCTGCGGCACCCCTTGAACATGTGCATCACCTGGTGGGGACAGCGAGGGGAAACGGGCAAGGGTCAGCACCCTGCCATCCTCACTGCCCCCTCCGCGCGGTGCCAGCTGCGTGTCCCCTCTGGTGTGCCCCCAGAGCAGCGTCACCTTCTCGGAGTACATGGAGGGGGAGCTCAGCGGGTTGATGATGACCATGGTGGGCCCGGCGTAGGTGTGCAGGAGGTTGCCGCCGTAGCGCTGGCGCAGCGTGTGCAGCGTGCTGGACTCGTTGAGGTAGAGGAGGCTGGCGAGGTCCTCGACACGGTCACAGGACGGGGGGTTTGCCTGGCAGCGAGGTTGAGATGGGGCGGGTCAGGCGGGGAATGGGGATCGGCCCTGCCGGCCCCCGCCCCGCAGCCCTACCTTCTCCACATCGTCCTCCTCCACCTCCAAGACGGCTCCATCGTGGTCCAGTTTCACCTTCACCTTGCCCTCGGGCAGGGGACTGCCCGCCTCCGGCCGCAGCTGGCTGCCTGTGAGGGGCACGGGGCACTCAGAGGGGCCGGGCTGGCAGCCCCCAGGGACACTGCAGGGGGGTCAGGGGGCTCACTGTGCCACAGGAAGGACGGGGTGCTGTGTCCCAGCAGTGCTCACCCAAGGAGAAGCCATCCCTGTGCACCAGCCACACCTTCTCGGTCTCGTACCAGGCCTCCTCAGCTGCTATCTGCTCCTCTGTCTTGGCCTGTGGGACAGCAGATGTGGAGAGGCTGTGGTGACCTGTCCCCTGCCCTGCCTCACCCCCTCCCCTCATCCCTGGGGCTGGAGGGAGCAGGGCTGGCTGACCACAGGGGCACGTGCTGTACAGCCAGGCCACCTCCACAAGCCACAAACCCTCCCAGTATGTCCCCACTTTGCCCGCTGGGGATCCCAGTGGGTGCAGGGCTGCAGAGACCACCAGGGCCCTGCCACAGCTTGGGGCAGACATAAAGACACAGTGACCCACAGGAACACCCATTACAGCCACCTCGGGTGAACCTAGAGGGGCCAAGCTCCCAAACCACAGCCCTGAGAGCAGCCAGCTACATGTCAGGATGCAGGGACACCAGACATGCTATGGGGACATGGGACATGCTGCAAGGACATGCTGTAGGGACACAGGACACACTGAGGCACATAATGGAATGACACAGGACGTGGCACAGGACTCTGCCATGGGAAATGCCAGGCTGGTGGCCAGCACAGCGGGGATGTCCCTGGCACAGGAGAGCAGGACGAGCTCCAAAGCCAAACCTGAGCTGCAGCAGGGACGGGGCCGAGGGGAGCTGCCGGCGCATCGTCCGCTGGACCCTGGCGAGGCCGAGAGAGGCGCTGAAGGCGAGAAGGGCTCAGCCCTGCCCCGCACACAGCACGGAAAGAGGAGATGGGGAGCAAGCAGGGGCAAAGCACCGCTGTGCCAAGCCCTGTGGGCACTCCTCGTGCCACGGCCACCACTGTGGGCAGCAGGGTGGAAGTACATTAGCCACGAGGCCGTGCTGCCAAAGCCCTGAGGCTGGGGGTCACTGCACTGACCCCGCTCTGAGCTCTGCCAGCACCACGTGCCACAGCTGCTCCGGCACGAGCCATGCATCCTGCCTATGCCAGCACTATGCCCCCTCACACCCTGCTCCACACCCCTGCCCGCCCCAGCTGTGCCACCTCCACTGAGGGCACCCTCCTGGGACGTCTGGCTTCCCGAATGACCTCGCTGGGGTGGGGAGAGGCACCCAGCCCCGGCTGCCCCGCTGGCCCCATGGCAGCCCACGGAGCAGGGTGGGATGGGGGAAGCCTTACACTCCAGCAGGAGGCGCGGGCGCAGACGCCAGCCCAGAGGCACACAGAGGATGGCAGGGGGTCGCTGGTGGAGGCAGAGGGCTCCTGAGGACGGGGGTACAGTACCTGGCTGGGTGCCGAGGCGGAGGCGGCGGGGTCCAGCTAACGGCAGCAAGGAAGGAGGAGAGAAAGAAGAGAGGGGGTGAGAGGCAGAGAGCAGAAGCAGCACCCTGACAAGCCACAGGGCCCCGGCATGGCCATGATCACACAGCAGCACCAGGACATCATCCATCCCAGCCACCACAGTGTGCTTCAGCACCTGCAGGGATGCAGGCAGTTCCCCATCCCCAGCACAGTCTGGGCAACGATTCCCAAACCCACCAACAGCCCTGGTCATCCATTCCCTGCTGCCAGTGTCACCCACAGATGGACCATGGGGTTGGCAGCCAGACACAGGGGTACAGTCACTGTGTGCAGAGCACATGGCACATCTGGGGCAGCCACAGGCTGCCCATGCCTCCCCATCCCTGAGAGTGCGACACGCAAGCACCAACACCTCTGGAGTTACAGAAGTGGTGAAGATCCTCTCCAGCCGGAGCTGCGCCTCCTCAGATGGGCTCAGCACGGACGCAGGGCCAGGGGAAGCAGGGCCAGGGGAAGCAGGGCCAGGGGCAGCCTGGAGGCAGAGCACCATTAGCTCCAGGCCAGCTGTCCCACAGCCCTCACAGCCCTGGCACATGGGCACCAGCAGGGCCATTGCAAAGGCCCTCCCAGCCCTGCAGCCCATCAGTGCTTGGGGCGGGTCCCAGGGTGAAGGCACAGCTGGGTCCCAGTGTGTACCCACAGTGTCCAGGGACCTGTGTCACCATCCTACACACCTGCTGGGGGGCAGCCGGGGCATTTTTCACAGGGGTCTGCCGCTTCTCGCTGGTCTGCAGCTTCTTCTCCACATGAAATGGAGGGGAGACAAGGGGCAGCGTGATGGAGTGGCCACAGCACACACAGCTGCCCCAAAAAAGTGACTCCCACCCGCACCACACATCTGAAAACCACTGCAAACCATGCAGGTGAGCTCACACCATGCTGCACTGGGGGTCAGAGCATCCCCTGTTTTGCACACACCGGTACCTTGTGCCTCTCCAGGGCTGTGGGTTTCTGAGCAGACGCCTTTGCCGGCTCTGCTTTCCCTCCTGAAAGCTGCACTGGTGACTCTGGCTTGGCTTCAGCGCCCGGGGACGGGGACAGCTTTGTGTCCCCACCAGCAGGCTCACGGGGCTTCTCCTGCCTGTCCCCCGGCCGGAGCCGTGGCCGGTGCTCCTTGGTTTTGCCCTTGGCCATGAGGGTTTTGAGCCCCTCTGAGATCTCATCCCTGGGCTCCGGCTTGGCAGGGGCTGCGGGCAGCACGGCGGGGGGAGGTGGCGGGGCTGGGGGAGCTGGGACGGCAGCACGCCCTCCTTCCTCCTTCCTCGGTGGTGGCACCGGCTCAGGAGACTTGGCATCCCGGCCTGGCTCCTTGGCAGTGCCAGCGTCCTCCCCGGGCAGGACTTTGCGCACCACCTTGCGCACCACCCGCACCACCTTGCGGCGGGACAGCCCCTGGCCGTCATCGCCCTGTGCCTCGGGGGCTGCGCCCTCCAGCCCGTTCTCTGTTGCCCCGTTCAGCACCGGCTCCGGGCTCTTCCCTCTGCCAGGAGGTGGCTCGGGGCTCTTCGCGGGCTCGGGGCTCTTCACAGGCTCAGGTTTTGGGGGTTCAGCCTTCGGGGGCTCAGCTTTGGGGGGTGCAGATGCTGCATCCTTCGGGCTCTCTGACTGCAGCCACAATGAGAGCGGTGTGAGTGGAGGGCCAGCCTCCACTGCTGTTTGGGGCTCTGCCCTGCCATGGAGCACAGCTCCTGGCCAGAGCCCAGCACTGGGTATTGCAATAATCACCACAGCACCCTTCCCCACCAAACTACAGCCCCACAGTGGATCCCAGGGCAGGGAGCAGTGGTGACCTCCCTGCCCCACAAACAGTGACCATTCAACCCTCAGGCTGACAGCATGGGGGCAAAACTCAGCGCTCAGGGCATCACTAAGCCCATGACCCTGCATGGTGTCCCCAGGCCCTGTCACAGGGGCTGTTCCCACCAAGGACAAGCCCCATCCCCAAAAGCTCCACCCTGCCCGTGCCCTGTGACACTTACAGCCCCGTCCTCCTTCACGGGTCTTTTCACAGCTAAAGATTTGTCCTCGTCCTTGACCTGAGGGTCAGACAAACAAGAGGAGCACGTTTTAACCCAGTGTGGGGCCTTGCTGCAGGAAAAACTCCTGGGACCATCACTCCATGCCAGCCCAAATTTACAGGCCACTGCAGGGACAAGGATGTGTGTCCTCCCAGGCTTCCCATCAGCCAAAAAAAGGGGGTGAAGCACAGAGATGCACCCTAGTTACAGCAAACCCCAAAGGTGGGAGAGGTGCTCTGCCTGCCTGGCCTGGGCCCTCTCACCATGAGCAGCCAGTGAGGGAGGTGGTTCAGAGTGCCACCACCCCTCCTGCAGGATTCTGTCACTGTACACGTCACCCCCGGCCGGTGTCACAGCACGTTTTAAGTGTCACCAGCTAATCTCTGCAGCACGTGGCACATGCCAGATCCCTGCTGACCCGGGGCAACCAGGGGCCTCTGGGGGGGTGGGCAGCCAAACCCTGCCCTGGACTGAGCCTCTGAGTGCCAGGACTGGCTGTGACACTACAGGTGGTGCATCCTGTGGGCAGCACACCCTGAATGCCACCACAGAGCAGCTCCTGGGTGGCAGGTGGCACTGGGGTGGCTCACACTGTGTTAGGGGCGGCACCAGACACTCACAAAGCCGTTAGTGATGGTGTTAGTGATCACATGCATGGCTGTGCTGGTGACACCAGCCCTGGCCAAGCTCCCAGCTGCCCAGCACAGCCCCTGTCACAGCAGCACAGTGAGGCTGGGAGTGAGTGCTGCTCCAAACACGGTGCCAGCACTGGGTGAACTGGGGGGAGCTGGTCAGCAGCGTGACCCAAACGTGGGGTACAGGCAAACATGCAAGAGACACTTCCCTTCTGCTCCCAGAACGCAAACCGGGATGAGAACGCCATGGTGATGTCTCATGGAGCTGCAGCCCTGGCTGGGGAGAGAGGAGAGGTGAGACTGACTGGGACAGCACACAGAATGCCAAACCACAGACCAGGGCACAGGCACGTGCCCTTCCCCACCTGGGATCCTCAGGAATGGGGGTCTGAGCCCACCTGGACCTGCTCAGCAGACAAACAGAGCCCACAGGGGGCTCTGGGGACAGACAGGTGACCAGTCTGAGACCCAGCAAAACTCACTGAGTAAAAAAAACCCCCTTAGTCAGGCTGTAGGACCGTGGCCCCATTCCCCTGAGGGGGCCAGCCCGCTGTGGTAAGCAAATGCCAGGGTGAGGGAAGGGATATTTTCTGCCCCAGCTCCCTGCTTGCCCTGACAGCCTGGGTTTATTCTGAGCCTGACCCCGTGCCAGAGTCCAGGCAGCCCTAGTGGGACCTGCTGCCCTGGATGGCACCCACTGTCCAAACCCAGTTTGTGCCTGGGGCCAATGGGGAGAAGCCCCCTCTCAGGGCCAGGTGTGGCACAGGGGAGCACCAAAGCAATCCAGCAGCGTGGGAGAACATCCCTGTCCCCCCAAACTGTCACCATGGTGTGAAATCCCAGCATGGGAGTCTGGAGACAAACCCACCTGTGGGTCAGAACCCCCAAACCCTCTGCCCACAGCACTCCCACCTCCAAGCAGCCTGGCACTGCCACAAAGCTCTCCAGAGAGCACCGGCCACGAGGTCCCCACCACAAACAACCCCAAAACACCCCAGGGGTGGGTTCAGCCTCTCAATCCCCAATCCCAGCACCAGAACCATCTCCCAGGTACCCCCCTCGTGCTCCCCCAAGCCGTGCTGGCCACGCTGGGGTTCCCACCTTACCAGAGGGAGCAGGAGAAGGGTTTCGGCCGGGGCGAGCGCGGCACCGCACGGGAGAGGCACCGGAGGGGCGGCAGCCGGCAGCGGGGACAGCTGGGCTGATAGGGCCACCCTAAAAATAGCCCAGGAATGCGAGGGCCCCGCCGGCCGGAGCAGCAGCAGCCGGAGGGAGAGCCGGGGGGGACACTGGGGCCTCGGCACCAGCAGCACCGTCACCGTCACCGCTGCCAGAGGAAGTGATGTGGGCTCCAGGAACTGCCCGGCCTCCCTGCACCGTCCGCCCGCAGAGTGGGACAGACACCCCCGGGCCCAGTGCAGCTGTGGAGCTGGGGGGGCCAGGGAGGGCTCTGTGCCTCACAGGATGGGCTTGCACAATCCACACCCCTGGGTGCCTGCTGTGGTGCCAGGCGGCGCAACCCGGACGCTTCTCGCTCCTCCTCTGGCTTTGCCATCAACACCAGATCCCCCCAAAATGTTCTTGGGGACAGACAGCACCCCAGCAACACATGGTAAAGGTGTTTTCATGGCAAAACTGCCTCTGGAAGTTCAAGGTGTCCCTGGAAACAGCGGGAGTGGGGCAGTGGACAAGGGGATGAGGGTCAGGGGCATGGAGGAGCAGCGGTGACACAGGCATGGCACACTGGGACCCCAGCTGGCAGCTGAGCAGGTCCCTGCCCAACCAAAGTGAGACAGATGTGCCCTGAGCAAATAAACATTCCCAGAGGAAGCAGGGGCACAGCCTGGCACACCCTACTGCCAAGGGACAGGCCACATCAAACACCCTTGGCAGGGCTGGCATAACACAGCAGAGAGTGCCTGCAGTGACACAGGTGTCCCCAGGTAGCACAGGCATGCAGCCACCTCCACCCAGCCCAGCTGTTTGGTGACAGCAGCATTTCTGCCTGGCCAGCATTTTTCTCTCATTCCTAAGCCAGGAAATTCAGCACACACACACTGGCCCATGGCTGAGCCCACTGGATACAAGCCACCTCCCAAGACCCCAACACAATGAGACACCACAGCAGCACCAAACCCTCAGTGAGAGCAGAAAAAGAGCCAAATAAAGAACTTGCCAAGCACAGAAAAATGATTAAAATGCCCCTGACATGACCAGAGTCCCACACTCCCACCCTGGTGGGACACGGGGAACCCAACCATGCCATGGCACCCTGGGCACAGCGACCTGCAGGGACCTGTGTGCCCGTGGACAGTGGCACACAAGGTCAGCCAGCACAGCCACTGGATGCCTGTGGCCCTGCTGAAGCACTGGAGTGGTCAGAGGCGTTTCTGGAATATTTCTGGAATATTTCTGCTGGGCCGGCGCATGCTTGGGCCCTGCCTGAGGAATTCGGTCAGTAAATAAATAAATACAAAGTGTGGAGCTGAGCCAGCCCAGCTGCCCCACACTGGGAGCAAGGCTGGGACACGGAGGGGGTTTCACCCCAGCCCCAATGCCCGGCCACGCTGTGCCACCAGCTGTCCCCTGTCACCCCAGAGCACTGAGAGCCCCCCAAGAGGCAGCGGGTGCTGGCACTGCCCAGCTGGGTCCGTGGGGACAAGGGTGACCCAGCACAGACCCTGTGAGGGGGTTCAACCCCCCATAGGGCACAGAGAGCCCAGCACCACCCTGCTCCAGCCAGGGAGGGGCTTCCAGAGCAACAGCCCAAAATATGCCTATAATTTCCTGTTTCAAAAAGGATCATTTTTATTTAAATTAGGACCAGAAACATTCCAGGGAGCTTAGAGGGGCCTGTGGGAGAGCCGGGCCTCCCTGTGTGCCAGCACCTTGTGTGAGGGACCCCCAGCTGCAGCCAGCACCCCAATCTGGGCTCCCTAGCACCAGCAAAGCCACAGTGTGTCACTGTGGTGCACCATGAGGAGGAGGAGGAAGAGGAGGCATCCTGTGCCACTGCTGCAGAGGCCACCCCACAGCACAGTCCCTGCCAGCTCTCTGACCAGCTCCCACCAGCTGATGCCGTCAAACCACACCATGTTCCAGCACAAGGCTGCACGTTGCAGCCTCTCCCATGCAGCCCCAAGGGCATCAGTGTCTCCTCTCCCCCTTTCCAGCGCAGCTTGGCACTCCTGGAAGGCACAAGCACCTCGCTGGCCCTATGTGTGTGACTTCCAACACACACCTGCCTCCATGCCAAGGCGCAGCTGTGCCCTGTGCCCACACAGGGCTATCCCACCAGGGGCTATCCAGGTGTTCACACAGGGTTATCCCACCAGGGGTTATCCAGGTGCCCACACAGGGCTATCCCACCAGGGGTTATCCAGGTGCCCACACAGGGTTATCCCACCAGGAGTTATCCAGGTTCACACACAGGGCTATCCCACCAGGGGTTATCCAGGTGCCACTACCACAGGGTTATCCGTCACACCAGGGTTATCCACAGGGTTACCAGGTTCACACAGGGCTATCCCACCAGGAGTTATCCAGGTGTTCATACAGGGTTATCCCACCAGGGGTTATCCAGGTTCACACAGAGCTATCCCACCAGGGGTTATCCAGGTGCCCACACAGGGCTATCCCACCAGGGGTTATCCAGGTGCCCACACAGGGCTATCCCACCAGGGGTTATCCAGGCATCAGTGCCCCATGTCCACACACCAGGTGTTATCCAGGTGTTCACACAGGGTTATCCCAAGGGTTATCCAGGCAGCAGTGCCTGCTGACGCCTGCAGGGCTCCAGGAGGAGCTGCAGGAAAGGCACTGCTTTGGCTTGGCACAGACTCCACCCCGCAGTGCCGGCATCTGCTCGAGGAGCAGCACATGGAGCCCCCTGGTCACCCTCACTCCATCCTGGCCACCAGCCCACAGGCAAAGGGCACAGTGTGGCTCTCCCCAGTGCAGCCAACCTGCTCAGCAGGCACAGGCACCCTCCTCCCCAAAGGAAGGCTTAAAAATACACTAAACAAGTCCAGCTATACACTAAACAACACCACTCTTCTGCACCCCTGCCACCACAGAGGGGGTCCAGCCCTGCAGGACGCTGCATTTGGGGGGCTCTGCTGAGGTGCCAGCTGGCCAGGACGCTGGTTAGCCTGCGGCAGGGTCAGCAGTGCCGGGCAGCAGGCGTGAGGGATGTGGGTCACCCAGCCATTAAGTTTCTATTTATACAGCAGCAGCAGCAGCAGCAGTAGCTGCGTACGCAGGGCTGTGCACGCCGGCAGCAGCTCCCAGCCCCTGGCACGCTGTGTGCCTGCCCCAGTCCCCGGGGAGGATCCCTGTGGGGGACGCCAGCGTGGGCAGTGGAGCAAGCAGTGTCCTTCTGCAAAGTAGCCTTTGGAATTTCCTGGCAGTGAGGAGCAAAGCTCCCTTCTCAGCTGAACTATGCTCAGTCAGCAAAGAGATGAGGACATACTTCCCGCAGGCAATGCAGAGCTGGGCTCTCCTCTAGCAGGAGGAAAACCCAACCCAACAGCACCCTGAGCGCTTTGGGGGTCAAAACCCACCAGCGATGATTTGCAAGACCTGATGCATCACTGCTGCATCCCTGCCACAGCCTCCCACTCCTCCCTGTGCATCCTGGCTGGAGCAGCCCCAGCACCCGCTGTTTCCCACAGCCCTTGCCAACCCAAACGCCCCCACGAGGACGCTGGCACTGGCAGAACCCAGGCCTGGCAGTGCCCGTGGCAGGGACAGCGTTACTCACATCCCAGGCAGCACGGCGTGTCCCCTGGCCGCCCCGCAGCCAGCAGCGGCTCAGCTCGCTCAGCTCCAGGATGGGCTGCACCTTCAGCTGCACCGTGTCCCCCGACTGCCGGATCATCTCCACGATCTCATCCCGGGATTTGCTCTCCACGTTCCTCCCGTTGATCTCCACCAGCCGGTCTCCCGGCACCAAGCCCAAGGCCAAGTCCTTGGTGCCGGCTCCGGGCTCGGCGAAGTGCACGACGCGCCGGTACACCTGCCCGTCGGGGCCGCGGTCCAGCATGGTGGTGCGGCGCAGGGAGAAGCCGAAATCGCCCGTGTTGCGCCTCTGCAGCTCCAGCTGCCGTGGCGTGGGGGGCTGCGGGGGCACCAGGGCGGGCAGCCGAAGCTCGGCAGGGAACTTCTTACCAATGAGCTCCGGCACCCTGGCACGCAGGGAGGCGGCAGGAGGGGTGCAGGGCTGTCCGGGGGGAGCCCCCTGCTTGTCCAGCGGGGTGTCCAGCATGCGCACCTCCACCTGAGGAGAGGGGGCTGCTGAGTGCTCAGAGGGCGTGGAGGTCTCTGAGGTGCTCTCATCCCGGCTTTTCTGGGAGAAGGAGAAGCGTTTGACAATCACCTGGGAGTTCTGCTTGGCCAAGGAGCCAAACTTGGCTGCCCGCTGCAGCACCGAGCCCTTGAAGTTGGTATCGTCCGCCTTGAGATCATCGCTGGAGCTGGCCGTGCTCAGGTGGCCTGAGTCCAAGATGATGCTGCCCCGGTTGCTGTCGGAGTCAATATCTGTGAGGTGCAGCTCAGAGCCACTGGCCACTTTAATGGGGATGGGGTTGGAGATCTCCAGGCGGGTCTTGGAGTCCCGCTTGGAGGCACGGTTGAGGTTGAAGAAGCCCCGGCGCATGCTCATCTCCTCCAGGCTCTTGAGTTCAGCTGCTGACATTCGCTCCTTTTTCTCTTTCTTCTTCTCCTTCCGGGCCCCATCCTTCTCTTTGTCCTTCTTCATCAGGTTGAACATGGTGGATGAGGGCTTGGGGCACTCTTGCCCCCACGGCAGGGCACTGGGCTGGGATGCTGGTCACAGCACAGCCGCCTGTGCAGAAGGACAGACGGGAAGGTGCCATGAGAGAGCAGCACGGCCAACCCCCACCCACCACCCCTCCATCCACCCCACTGGTCATGCCAGCTGCCACCCCCAGTCCCTGAGCCATGTTCCAGCATTCCCACCTTCCCTGGGGATTGCAGCACCACAGGGCTGAGACTGCCGCAGTCGATGTGTCCTCACCCCGGCTGGGCATCAAGCCCCAGGGATGCAACAAGGATGGCCCTGTACCCCCAGGGTCACCCCAAAAGAAGCCCAGAAGCCTGGCAGTGCCTGGCACTAGGGCTGACTGCAGGCAAGACCCTCAGCAGCTCAGGAGGCATTTTGGAGCAGCATGGGTGGGCAGGGAAGAAAATATCCTGGTGGCTTTTGCAGCAGTTACTGCCAGCAGGGACATTCCCCAGGGCAAAACCCCCATCCCATCCAGCCACCAACGTCCTGCCTGCTGTTCAAAAGCCCCTTGTTGAGGAAACAGAGGCCTTTCTGCTGCTCATCCTGGCTCTGGCCACCGCAAACCACAGGGGCTGCCGTGGGCAGAATCCCCACCAGGGAGGAGCCGGAAACACGGCCTGGAGCGAAGGTTGCTCTAATAAACAGGAACCTGTAAAATCACATCCCTCCCAACACTGATAAGTGTCTAATTTTAGCCAGGGCGACGCAGAGGCTCGTGACGCTGCCGGCGACCTCCAGGAACAGTGGCTCTTTCATTTGGGCATCCCGCGCAGAGCGGGGGGAGCGCCCAGTGCCAGTGGGAAAACCGTGGCTGGGCAGAAAACTCCTGGAAAATCCCGTGTGCATGCAGTGCCTGGGGACAGCCAGTGCCTCGGGGTACCCACAGCCTCACCCTGCACGGGGGGCTGTGGCACTCCTCTGCCCCTGGGGTGACTGGTGGCCCCCCCTCAGCCTCCATCGAGCGCTTGGGCTGTGGATAAACAACTCCAAAGTGGAGCAGGCGGCTGGCAGTGCCTGCAGGACGGGCTGACAGCTATATATAACAGGGCAGGAAACTGCACAGGAACTTAACCTCAGCACAAAGGACAACAGGAAAGCTCCCCACGTTTGAAGCATCTGCTTTAGAGCTCTCCGACGGGTGTGGGGATGAGGTTTGGGCAGCCATAGGGATGGGCAGTGCAGCTCTGCCTGGGGTGCATGGATGTGCTGTGCTGTGCCAAGCTGCACCTTGGCTCCAGCACAGCATCAGCACTGCATCACCATCACTGCCTGGACCATCTCCCTGCAAGGACACATGGTCTGCACTGCCCTTGAACACACCCAGTGGGACAAGGGAAACCCGTTTTCCTCTTGACAAAGCTATCCAGGGATGGCAGGGAACTCCCAGAACCTCGCTGCCCCTCGGGGCTGGGACAGGAGCACACGTGCCCGGGAGAGGCCTGGCCACAGGGCAGGTGAGGACAGAGCCCTGCAAGCCATGGCACAGTGCTGGCACTGGGTGTGTGATACCTCTGAGGCACTGAGGGGAAGCAGCCTGAGGGACAAGGTCAGGCTTGCAAGGCTCCTGGCCATGGCCAGAAGGGCTGCCACAGTTGTGCTCACACCATCCAGCCCCAGGGTTCTGGCTGCTCTGCCCTCCCTGCAGCAACTGGGGCTTTACCCAGACACACAGCAGGACCTGGGCAGGGCAGGGCCCCAAAACACATGAAAACACCCCACTTCCTTTCTCCTCTCCCAGAACTGCTGGCTGTGGGGTGATCACTGACCCAAACCAGGGGACAGCACAGCCCCTTCTCATGATCCACAGCAGGTGCTGCCACAAAGGGCACCATGGCCATGCCATCCTGGGGCCTGCTCCCTTGTGCCAGGACCTCAGCACAGACAATGGCAAGGAGAGAACCTGCACCTGCTCCTGTCCCCGCTGTGTGACACATGCCACCGCTACCACAGCCACCTGGGCATCCCTGAAGCTGCACAAAAGGGCTGCACACCTGGCAGCACCCAGTGCTCACCTGGGGCAGGGAGGGGGCTGCAGGGATCCTTCCCGGGGGTCCCTTGGGAGCAGAGCCACTCGCCAGGCCGGTGCTGGTTGGAGCCAGGGCGCCAGGAGCCAGGCGGCCAGCGCGCTCTTTGTCCTCGGTGGTTTCTCTCCCGGCACACAGGCTGCCTCCCAGCCTTTGTACGCTCAACAAAAAGGGGGAACAGCGTTCCCAGCCGCATCGCTAATCAGGCAGCACTGGCGGCCACTGCCGCAGCCACGTGTGCCCCACTCAGGGCCACAATAGGCAGCAGTGGGGCAGGCACACAGGACTCTGTGGGCTGGGGAAAGCACCGCAGCATCCGCCCTGCACTGATGTCCCCAGCCCGTGTGTTGTGCCATTGTGGTTTGCTCCCTTTTCCCCAAGCAGCCTCCCGCCACGGATGGGTGCAGCCCGATGCCGTGAGCAGGAGGAGGCTGCTGAGCCGAGCAGCTCCTGAATTTCTGATTCAGACCCAAGACGCCTTCCCTGGCTCAGCCCGGGCTTGCTCCGGGACTCCCCTCGGCCAGGCGTGAGCATGAGCCCTGACAGGGAAGGGAGAGGCACCCGCCGGCGCTCTGGGATCGCACGCGAGGATGCTGCTGTGACACTGGGCTGGCAAAGATGAGGACATCACCTTGGAAGGGCCAGATGGCAGAAAGGGAGCCGCATCTCACCGCTCCCCAAGCCAAAACCCTCCCAGAGCCACCTTCCCCCATGTCCCCCCAGCAGAGCCAGCAGCCCCTGTGTCCCTGCCAGGGCGCCGGGGAGGTGCAGGCAGGGAGGAAGGCGTTCACTGAAACTCCCAGCCACTCCTTCCCTCCTCGAGACGCAATCTCGTCCGACACGCTCCCGCGCAGGGACCTGCACGGCGAGTTCCACGCTCGCCTGCCCTCCCTGCTCTGCTCCCCGATGCCGGCAGTGGGGCTCTGCTCCCACACCACTTTGGCACACGAGCTGGTGGCTGTGCCCTCCTCGGGCACACCGTGTTGGGGCAGCTCATGGCCTGGCTGTGCCCAGCCAGGAAGGGATGATTCCATGCCAGGGAACAGGAGCTGCTGGCAGCGATTCCGAGCAGGCAGGCCAGCTCCTATGCAGGGCAAGTGGGAGCTGACCTGCGCGATGGCTCCTTGCTGAACACAAGTTTTCCACAGAACAAGGAAATTTAGGGGGTTTCCAAATTCCTCTGCAGTGCCTTCACTTATGGACAATGCTGGAATGTGTCGAGAGGAAAACAATCCCGGATCTACCTGACTCACAGCCAGGATGTGCTACCAGGCTCTCCCCAGAGCAGGATTTCAGGCCCTCCTGCTGCAGGAACCCCATGTCCAACATCAAAGGGGACCCAGACTGGTTATGAGGGGTCACCCCAGACCAGGAGGGCGCATGGGGTGCAAGCACCTGCCTCGCCCCAAAGCTGGGAATGACACAGTTCAAGAGGTCTAACAGGATAGACCTAGAGGTAATGGGGCAGGATCTTGGCAGGGCTGCCAGGTGGGACGTGGTTCCATGACCAGCTGGAGGGGTCAGGTGGGTTGCAGCCCCGTTAGCACAAGGCACACAGCTTCCTCATCATCACCCTTATCTGGCCCCAAATTCACAGCCTGGTGCCCTGCATGGCCCAGCCCACAGCAAAGGTGAAGGGCCGAGCCACAGCTTGTCAGGGGCAAAGTCCAGGGCTGGTGCAGGTGCTGTGGGAACACCCAGATCCCGATGGGAGCTGGGATGGGGCAGTGGGCAGAGGTCCCCCAGTGCCAGAGTGCCAGGGCCAGCCTTGGGGTGTAGGAATACACTGCCATGTGCCCACACTCTCCTGTAATTGCCCTAAGTTTAGCTCTGGCACTCGCTGACCAGACAATTTGCATCTCACAGGCCGGCTGGAAACCACACGATTTAGGGACGTGCGTCCCAGCCCTCGCCCGATGCTCCACATATTGCTCTCTGGGAAAATTAACAGGCACTGGGCTGGCCACAGCCCTGCGAGCCACCACCACCACCCCCAGCACAGCAGCTCGCTGAGTGCCACCCACCCCTCCCTGTCACTCTAAAAGGTGGCTCAGGTGCCAGTGGCACCGATGTGGTTAGCGGCGAGCCGGGCTAATGGCTTTGGATGCAATTCCCGGTGGTGTGGGAAAGGCCCAGGCCAGCGGGTTCTCCCTGGGAGCATTCCCCGGGAGCCCTGCAGCGGCTGCTGGGGCACCCAACACGGAGCACCTGACACGGGGCATCCTGCAGGGGGGACACGCGGGGACGCCGCACGCAGAAACGCACCCCGCACAAGGTGACACACACACATGCAAACACGCACACGAGTGACACCGGGGGCTGCGAGACAAGAGCGGGCCATGCGCCCGCCCGCACCCCGCAACCGGGGGGCGGCACCGAGGGGTCCGCACACACCCACCCACCTACCCACCCACCCACCTACAGCGGCACGGGCACGGCTCGGCTCGGCCCGGCCCGGCCCGGCCCGGCCCGGCCCGCCGCGGGGGCGATGCAGCCGCGGCCCGGCCGGCGCGGCGGGCGGTGCGGGTGCGTGCCGGTGCCCCGGCGGCGGTGCGGGCGGCCGGTGCCGGTGGGATGGCGGCGGGTACTCACCCGGCGGCGGCGGCAGAGCGGGGCCCGGTGGCGGCGGCGGCGGTGCCGGGCCCCGGCGGCGGCGCGGGGCGGGGCGCGGCGGGGCGGGGCGGCCCCGCACCGGGGCGGGCACTGCCGGCTCTGCGCGCGCCGCCCGCCGCGCCGGGCGCGGCTCCGCTCGGCACCGAGAGGAACGGAGCGGGGCGGAGGAGCGGACCTGCCCAGCCGAGAACGGCGCTGAACCCGCAGCCCGGCTGTAACACCGTGCGGAGCGGCGCCCGCAGCCGGTACCGGCGCAACAGCCCCCGCACACCCACCAAGCGGGGTGACCCCGCTCCCCCTCCCCGCAGTCACACACACGGTGTGTGCACACCCCCGGTGTGACACGGTGACACTCCCAGCACGCACACACCCCCGATCCTCACACACACTCAAGCGTTGTGAGCTCGTACTGGTGCACGCACGCAGCCCCGTGCATGGCACAATGCACACACGCACTCGTGGGGGTCTCCTTTTGGGAGGAATCCCATCAGGAACAGCACTGGATCCACACAAGGACGGCTCCAGGCTGCTGGCCAGAGCAGGGTGGTGGGTGCCGGCTGGCCCTAGTGCAGGGAATACAAAGCCGGCCATGGCAGAGCTGCCTGAGGAGCCATTCTGCAGCTTCTCCCGCAGCACCTGTGCCCAGCGAGGGCTGACTGTAGGACTGACTGTGGGACAGTGGCTGCTCTGCCCAGGAAACAGCCCAGGGTTAACAATGAGCATCTCCCAGCACACCCAGCAGCGACAGCGGCACAATCTTTGTAACCGCTGGTGCCCAGCTTTGGGACGTCACACTGGGGTTGGTCACATACAGTGAGAATCCTGGGACAGATGGTTTCAGGATAAGCCCTGCCATGTCAGTGCTGGGACAACCTCCCTTCTTATGGGGTGTGTGAGCAACTGGGCCCAGGGAAGCTGCAGTGGGGCTTTGGGAACAGGGAACCCTGAGAGAAGCATCCACAAGCTCTTTCCAAAAGCACTTTTCAGGCAGTGCTCAATTTCTGATTGGGAAGCTCAGAGAGATGACATTGGGATGCCCAAGGGGACTCTCTCCAAACCCCTGCTGCCATCCTGGCTGAGTCGTGCGGTCCTGGCTCTCCTTCCATCAGGCTGTGAGCCGCTCTTGGGACACACCTGTCTGGGTGTCACAAGCCCCACTCCCTCGCAGTGGAAAAGCTGGCTGTGATTTCCAGCCCACAGGCTGTGCCCAGGACACAGCCCCACAGCAGCAGCAGCAGAGCAGGACACACGGGGCATGGCAGAGCAGGCTGGCAGCTGAGCAAGGAGCCCTGGGCATGCAGTGGTGGAGGAGATGCAGCCCTTGCAGGGCGGAGGACGGCGGCAGTGAGCACAGCCGCCTGCTTTTGTCACACTGTCCTTTGTCCCAGGCACGTGGCACCAAGCACAGGGAGCCGCAGCCATCCGGAGAGCAGGGATGGGGTCGAGTGATCTGGAAGGGCAGCAGAGCCTGTCTGAGCTTTCAGGAGGGTTTTCCAGCTGCAGTGGCGAGGGGGACACACTGTGTGGCTGTAGCTCTGCCCAGCACAGGCGGGTGAACAGCCAGTCACAGCCTGTGCAGCTCCTGCTTCCTTATCACACTGGGCAGGTGGTGATGGGCTGGTGCCGGTTGGAACCGCCGAGCTGTGGGACAGCACAGGGTCCCCAGTGCCACACAGCTCTGCCACCATAAGCCACCCACTGGGGCCACTCTCCTGCTGCATCCCCACAACTAAACACCCTGTGTTTTCCAGCAAGCTGACCAGCTGTTCCTGTACACATGATCCCATCTGGCTTTGTCAGAAACAGGTTGGGTTGCCCCCAGCAGCTCTCCCTGGCAGAGGGTTCCCCAGGCACCAGCAAATCCCACATCCAAGGAAATTCTCTGTGTTGCCCAGGGTTTTCTGTGCAGAAGGAAGACAGAGCTCCGGTGCCAGTGGCAATTTGCATGCCCCTGGCAGGCACACATGGCTGGCCAGGGCAAGGGCCCAGAGCCGGACTGGGAGGGGAAGCATCTGTTTTGCAGCACCGCGGGGTTCCCTAAATAGGTCACTGCATTTTTATAGTCTCCTGGATCTAGAAAAACCAGTTGTTCTGGACAACCTGTGGACCCGCCAGCATCACTGGCTCCCCAGGCACTTGCTGCTGTGTTCCCAGATCCTTGGGGAGGGTAGGGAGAACGACACCTGCTTCACCAGCAGGGTGAGGGGTTGGGGGGTCCACAACAGCCTGAGCCATACTGGGGTCCTGTTATCTGCTGGCCATGACCAGAGTGGGCTGTGCAGGCTGTTTCCCCCCACCTTTCCCCTGGCTAGGGGTGGCTGCCAGCTCCGGGCTTTGCTCTGGGGTGGTTTCCAGCCAGAGTCAGTTTTCCCGATGCAAGAGGAGGCAGGTGCCCGTGCGGGGTGCAGTGGGCTGTGCAGTGCCACACACACCCACGCACAGCCGCATGCGCCGGCCGTGTCCCATCCTGCTCGGGCTGAGCTCTCCCTCTAGTGGCACCAGGCTCCTGGCAAAGCCTCCGCGCTCTGGGGTGGCCGCAGCCGTGACCGGGGCATGTCCGAGGGGCTGGAGCGAGCGGGAGGGCGAGCTCCGAGCTGACCTCCCCCCTCAGCCGGGATGCTCCCAGCAGGTGCACAGGGAGTGCGCTGGGTGGGCTCGGCAGGAGCATCTCACCACCAGCCCCATTTTGGTACCTTGCAGAGCACAGGTGGTCCTGCCCTTTTTCATTCCCTGACCCAAATTTTGCTGGGATGTGCTGGGACTGTCAGCTGGCGCGCCAGGCCTTGGGGGTGCAGCCCCACAGCTCCGTGTCACAGTGACACCGATCCCACCCCTATCCCCCTCCCGCAGCAGCCAGCGAGGGGAAGAACCCCACAAACCCCAGCTCGCCCCTCAGGGCAATGCCCTGCCCGCAGCAGGGCTCCCCCGGACCCCGCTGAGCCCCAGCAGGCCCGTCTGGGCCGGTGCCACCCCGCCGCGCGTCCCCGCAGGGTCCCCCGGGCCGGGCGCCAGGCCCTGCCGCAGGCAGCGCTGACGGGGCGCTTTGTTTTGTGCGGCCGCGCCTGCCCAGCGGGGAGACAAAAGGGGCAGTCAGACGCGGGCGAGCATTGTGCTGGCAGCCATGCGCTGAGGCAGCAGCCCGAGCCGCCACGCTCGCCTCGTGACCCCCGACGGCCCGGGCTGTGCCCGCCATGGTGCCCCGGGGCCTGCAGGGTCCGCCCCATGGCGGCCCCGCTTGAGGAGGGGGCTGTGGGGCTCATGGCTGGGGTGACCGCAGGGCTGAGCCTCCCCAAGGCCATGGCAGGTGTCCTGGGTGTGGGGTTGTGGTGGTGGCAGCGCTGTGGGAAGCGTTGGGGCTCGGTGTGGTTGTGGGGATGTGTCTGCCAGGGCCACGCCAGTTCTCACCTCCAGCCTTCCTCACTGTGATGGGAAGGAGGATGTCCACACCAACACGGTGAGAAGGAATGCACCTTGGGTGGTGAAGCAAGGTGACAGTGCCTGGTAGACACCATGCCGAGCCCACCACCCGCAGGGTCTCACGGAGAGGTGTCCCCGCCGTCCCCACGGTGCCAGCTGGCGCCAGGGCCAGGCCAGCCCCCAGGCTCACCCCGTGACGGCGCGGTGCATTGCCCCTGGAAAATGCCAGCGCGGTCAAATCGTTGAGTCATTTGTGCCCAAGATTATCTGTGCAAACAGCCGCCCCGATTATTTTTTTTTTTATTATCAAATTTTTTTTCTTTTTCCCTAAGAATGTGGCTCAGACCATGGGGATGAGCAGCTGAAATCTCCTGGGATCAGCAGGACAATGCCAGAGCAAGCATTGTGCTGACAGCTCTGCAAACGCTGGCACCGGTTCCCGGCCAGCAGTACCCTATAAAAGCTGAGCCGCTGAAGTAGGCAAACATTACATGGGCGAAGCAGCAGTAACCGCCTGAGCTAGGTGAGTCCTGGACCGATGCGCACCTCTCCCACCTCACCCCTCTGCTGCCAGCCCGCTGGGCAGGCACCCTTCCTCCTGCCTGGTGGCCAAAGACACCCAGAGGGACTGTCACTGTTTTCCGTGGCATAAGATAGGCTCACACGTCCCTGCTGGCAGCTGGGGGGGCTGAGAGCCCCTCTACAGCAGGGCACCCCACTGCCAGCACCCACCGGCATGGCTGGCATCTCCCACCATCAGCCAGGGCTGTGGGAGCCCACCGTGCCTCCCAGGGGACACCGGGCAGGGAGAGGGGACCAGGCGGGTCTGTTGGACACTGCCAGGCACAGGGCAGCCCGTGCCCACTGAAGCCCCCTGCTTTCAGGGGTGTTTTTCCTAGCAGTGGTCTGGCCCTGGGGAAGGAGAAAGGGGGATTGGGCACTATGCCCTGGTAGGAGTGCAGGCTCCGTGCCATGGCAGGGAGGAGGGAAGGGGCACTGCAGCGGTGAGAAGGGAGCACCTTGTTTTGGATGTGTTCCACAGCCCCCTAGTGTGTCCTGTTCCCCAAACTGGGGATGGCAAGAGGGTCTCCCTGTGGCTGGTGTGGCTTGTCCCCAGCAGTGGGGCAGCTGTCCTTGAACTGGCACTGTGGGTGTGGGCACAGAGCTGTCCCCAGCCTCGAGAGGGGGGGATGCACAGGGACACGACGTGGTAAAAATGGCTTTTCCTTCCTTTTCCAGACACGATCCAGCAGCAGCAAAGATGGCTCAGACAAACCCTCTGCCTGTTCCCATGGGCCCATGGAAGGTACGTCCTCACACTCCCTGTATTTCACCTTTATGTGTGCAGGTAGGGAACAGGGAGAAAGGCAAAGCCCATCCTCCGGGGCCAGAAAAGCTGCACAGTGGACAGAAAGGCAGGGATGAGCACAGGAAACAGGCACCCCTGGGAAAGTGCCTCCTGTCTGCTGAAATATCTCCTGGGTGTTTTTCATAAGGCTCTTCCCAGCACCCCGGGCCAGCTGTGCCCTGCTCTTACCAGCCACCCTGTGACAGGCAGTTACAGAGTCCCCAAAAGCCACCGGCTGTCGTTCACCCTCCCCTGTCCATGCAGACAGTGGGTACTGTGGAGCAAGGTGGGGAGCAGCCCCAAGGGGTCTGGCAATAGCCCCATGGCCTCTGGTCGAGGAGGGAGCCGAGAGGGAGAGGAGAAACACGTGCACGAGTGAGGAGCATCCCGTGCACAAATAAGGAGCCTCCCGTCGAAGCCTGGAGCTGTCGCGGGAGAGGAAAACATCAGCAGCCCCCAGGGAGGTGCCCCTCGCCCTTTCCCCCGTTAATCCTCTTTGCCCTAGAGCGTTCGGAGCAGAGGCCGGGAGAACCGCCAGCCACAGCCCTGCCACCCGCCCGTCCCAGAACGGCTCCGCTCCTCTCTCCGGACGGCAGCGCTGCCCCGGGAACTGATCTCCGCAGGGGTGAGCAGGAGAGCGGAGCGGGGCCCGGCCGTGGCGGGGCCGGCAGTGCAGGGCCGCGGAGCGTGCGGGGCTGTCCCGGCCCAGAGGGTGCCCATGCAGCCTCCGCTGGCTCTCCCCCTGACGGAGCCACCCTCCGTCCGTCTCCAAGAGGCGCTGAATTGCCCGGGGCCACTGCTGGGCAGTTTCCAACTCGGCAGCTCGCTCTCCGTTCCAGATCACCGTGTACGACCAAGAAAACTTCCAGGGCAAGAGGATGGAGTTCACCTCGGCCTGCCCGAACATCATGGAATGCGGCTTCGACAACATCCGCTCCCTGAAGGTGGAATGCGGCGCGTGAGTACCCAGCTGCCAGGGGAGGGGGTGCTTTCCGGGGCAGGGACAGGGGTGCCCAAGCGTGGAGTGGGACCAGCTGTCCCCGCTCTGCTTGGCTGGAGACAAGCACCACAGCCAAGGGAAGCCAGGCATGAGGGGATCCTAGGATAGAGGAGCCCGTCCTGGGCAGCACTGATACAGAGAGAGGGCCAGGGGACAGTGGCAACACCTTTGGCATCACCCAAAACTGCCTCCTGCAGGGCTGGACCAGTCAGGTTTGGAGCAGGGCTGATGCCCAGGGATGCAGAGAGGGTCAGTGCTCAGTGAGTGGCCTGGCTTAGCCTGGTCCCTGTCCTGAAGCACCAGCCCTAGAGAAACACCCAGCCCTGCTCTGCCCTGTGCTTTCCCTGCCACTGCACAGCTTCCTAGACCAGGACAGAACCTTCCCGCAGCTTCTCCAGTGCTGAGAGGGACAGGGAGCAGAGCTGGGCTTCTCGCTGCGCCCGGGAATCCTCCCTGGCACAGGCAGGGCACCTCCCGAGCAGCTCGGAGGGGCGGAGTGCCGGGAGCGTCCCTCGGTGCGCATCCCCCCGGGGCGGGAGCAGACGAGACAGATTTGTGCTGCTATCTTTAGGACGTGTAATGCTAATGGGATTACAGCAGCGTGCGTGCTCACGCTGTAATCAGCTCCCTGCTCCAGTTGATGTGCTCCTAATCAGGCTGTTCACCTTGCACAGGGCGGGCTGGCTGCAGGACATGGCTTTGGGGCTCAGTTTGGTCAGTGGCAGGAAACCCTCGACCCCCTCAGCACCCTTTGTACCCCATCAGCAGGGATCCATGCACTGCACAGCCCGTGCCACTCACCTTCCAACCCCCAGGCCAGGCTCTGCCTCCCTGCTCTGCCTGTGGCTCTGTCCCCAGTCTCCTTAAGGGGACATCCCCACCCTGGGGACAGGCAGGGGCTGTGTGTGCAGCACCAGGGCTTGCAAAATGTGTCCTGCAGGGTGGAGGCATCCACTCACCTCTCCTTGGTTGTTTTCAGCAAGAGGGGAAGGCAGAAAGGGGAAAGGCCATAGCTCTCTGCTCAGAGCCAGATGGGCCCTGCCTGCTGTGGGCATCAGGAATTCAGGTCTTTCCAGCAGTGTCAGGTTGTAATTGGGAAACAAGTAAGAAATGAGGCCTTTGGGAGGAAGGGCAGCTGGGGCATTCTGAACTGATGCTGGTCTGTATAAATGATGACAGAGCAGCCAGGGGGAAGAGCCACCTGTGCAGGATGGACCCCAGGATCCCCCACCTCCCACTGCAGCCAGGGATGCCCTGTGGGTGCCTCTGCAGCACCAGAGGCAGTTTCACCCTCCCTGGGTTCTCTGCCCACATCCAGCACCGCTTCCTCTCCTCCCAACCTGTGGGCAGAGGCCAGACCCCAACCTCCCCTTTGCACCTACATCCTGCCTGTAATGCCAGCTCCCAGCAGGATGCCCTGAGCTGCTGCAGGAAGGCCTGGCAGCCCTGGCTCTGTTTTTGCAGCTGGGTCGGTTACGAGCACACCGGCTTCTGCGGGCAGCAGTTCATCCTGGAGAGGGGAGAGTACCCGCGCTGGGACGCCTGGAGCGGCAGCAACGCCTACCACATCGAGCGCCTGATGTCCTTCCGCCCCGTCTGCTCCGCTGTGAGTGTCCCACCCGGCTCTGAGCCCCTGGAAACGGCCCAGGCCACGCCAGGGAGGTTAGGAAGGGAAAACACAGGGGCAAGCTCAGCGCTTCATCCCCCAGTCCCAGCAGGGTTTGCTCTTTCTGCCCTGTTTTTTAAAGCTTTGGAGGGAGTTTCTGGGCAAGCTGTACATGACCAGAGTAGGGGACAGCCAGCCTGAGACAGCACCTGTGGCATAGCTGACACCTCCCAGCCACCCAGAAAACTCAAACCAACCAGGGTCTGAACACCTCCCTGTCCAGGCACCCTCTGAGTAATGCCATAGGGAGTGACAGCCCATGCTGGGGAGGGAGCACCACCTTCCCCTCACCCCCTGCTCTCCCCCACAGAATCACAAGGAATCCAAGATCACCATTTTTGAGAAAGACAACTTCATCGGCCGCCAGTGGGAGATTGCTGATGACTACCCCTCGCTGCAGGCCATGGGCTGGGCCAACAACGAAGTGGGCTCCATGAAGATCCAGTGTGGCGCGTAAGTGACAGCAGCAGCAGGGACAAGCTGCCACCACTGTGCCACCACGGCAGGAAGGGGACACCCTGTAACCCCCCTGCTTACCTCTTTGTCCTTTTCTTCCAGCTGGGTGTGCTACCAGTATCCCGGGTACCGTGGCTACCAGTACGTCCTGGAGTTTGACCACCACGGTGGAGACTACAAGCACTGGAGAGAGTGGGGTTCACACGCCCAGACCTCCCAGATCCAATCCATCAGGCGTGTCCAGCAGTAGCTCCTCACTTCCCAGTACATCTCTGCAAAGGTTTCGAAAGCTCACCGGCTCCCTCTTGGTGCTAATACTCCCCTCCCGAAATAACCACCCCCTCTCGTACTGCCACTGCTTATGGAACAACACTCCCAAAACGGTACCGACTGCCACAATTGCCAATAAATGTGACTGAAAGAAAAAGATAAATCAGCTTGGTGTGTGTTTGCTGGGGTGTGTTTGGGATTGAGGTTGCACATCCCCATTACAGGAGCAGACTCTTTACTATTTATTTTAAGCTGGGCTGAAGTGAAGTGGGGCTCACACTGAGGGAGGTTCAGACCCCCACTGCTGCACAGAAACCCTTGTTTATTTCCCTTCCTGCCCTCTCCTTCCCCTGACAAAGTAAAGGACACCTGGATCCACCCCACCTGCATACACACAGCTCCTGGGCTCCATGGCCAGCACTGCCAGGCCTCTGGGAACACCCAAACCCAGGCTGCTCCTTGAAAACGCAACAAAGAAAGTCACACTGACACCCACAAACTTTAAAATTTTTATTCAACAATTTACATCACTTATTGTCTGTCTTAACGTATTCGATCTACACAAATTTCTTTTTTTTTTCCTGATAAAATAATAAAATTTGGATAAATTTTGAAGACCTGTTGGTGCAGAATAAACAAAATTTCAGGTAAGGTTGTTGTATTTTTTTCTTTTTTTTTTCTTTTTTTTTTTTTTAAACATTTAGTGTGAAGTATGACATCATTGGTAAAGATACATCATGCCATTACAGCTCATGGACATTACCTATCCTTACAGTCCGTGACATCACCCACACCAGCGCAAGGGGCTGCGCCAGACACAGCTACAGCAGGTTTTACACTAAACTCCTCTAGCCACCCTCTCACCACTGGGAAAACGCTTTTCCAGCTGGGCACACCGAGTGCATTCACCTAATCAGAAATTACCGCGGAGGGGAGAAGGAAACAAAGACTACCTTGACTGATCCGTGTGGTCGCACACTACAACATGGACACCAAAGAGGGGCTGCCCCTCTCCGCAGGTCAGAGGTAATTCAGCTCCTGAGCAGGTAGAGCACAACCCCTCGCAGAGATTTGAATACAAACCAGGAACGAAATGAGAACTTATCGACGGGGAAGGGGGGCAGGAGAGGAGACAGACCCTGCCCGGCTCTGCCTGCAGGGATCCCTCCAGCCCCAGCTCGCGGTCGTGTTTTGCACCGCCCTTAACACTGAAATATTCAGGGAAGGGGAGAGAGGGGCGTCAGTCCCCCCCAGTAAACAAGTTGAGGACCTTCAGAGGCTGGGAAGCCGCTGAAGGTGTGTAAGTACACGTGTGATGGTAGATAGAAAAGCAGCCCTGTTCTGTATGAAAAAAAGCTGTCAAGTTAGTACAAATTTCTGCCATGGCGAAGGGAACAGGAGGAGAAAGCTGTCAGGGTCCCTCTCCCGTCACAAAACCCCGACTCTCCCGCACACAGGCTCTGGGCTAAGCAACATGTTTCCAGAGGTGATACCTGCAACCCAATGCACCTAATGCGTGAAAACAAAACCAAAATAAAGCTCTCTTTAACCCCTGAGGCTGGAGGGAACCCAGACTCCGCTCCAGCCCCGCAGCGGGATAGTGAGGAACCCTGTCCCTCCTGCCTCACAGTGGGAATACACAGCAGTAGGATTCCTCTTGGTTCATTTTGTCATTAGAAGCCTCGAGTTTGCCCACGCCACCGGCCTGCAGCGCAGTGGACTGGTCTCCATCCCCTCCCCAAAGCTGCTTGGCGTGGGGGCTCCCTGTCCCCATGGGGACACCAGTGGGTGCCACCAGCACGCTCTCCCCGGTGACAAAAAGGGCACTGGTTCATCCGACAGCACAAAGTGTATCTGAGACACAAGCCAGCACACCCCGCTCCCTCCGATTCAATTACTAAAGTAGGCTCTTTAAAATAAAAAAATAATATATATATTTATATAGCTATACAGAGAGATACAGAGAAAGCAAAGGAGAGAGAAAGGCTACTAAAAAAATCAAGAAGCGCCAGTTTTCTGCTACAGCTGTCAGCAAAGAACTGTCACCTTACATCATACCCTCCGAGATGGTGAAGAGAATGGAGGCAATGACAGCACAGGAATGCAAAAGAGGGCAGATAAGTCACTTCTGGTAATGAGACACAAATTAAACTTTCAAAACATGTGCATAGCTTTATTCATCTGCTTCAAACTAACCTTTTCACGGAGCTTCAGCGAAACCCGAGTGTGCAAAATGCATTTCTAAAAAATAATGCAAGCAAGCTTTCACATTTACTGTGGCAGAAGTACAGAGAGACTCGGACAGAATCATCACACGCTGGGGCGGGAGATGGAGAACCCAGAATTGCACAGCTTGGAGTTCTGAGTCACTGACTGCAAACACAAGCGTTTGGATTTCGTTAACTTCAAGCAAGGCGTGTTGACTTCTCCTTTACAAAAAAAATCTTGTAAACCCCACAGAAACAAGAGCCACAACCTGGCGGGGAATAAATCCCCTGGATAATGGGATCATGGTGCCACAGAGAGCCTGAACTCCAGCAAAGCCGGTTCCAGACCTCGGCTTGTTTTGGCTCTGCAGGTGAACCGTGGCAATGCTGATTTTTTATCCACAGAAGAGCGAAGCAGCTTTTCCTTCTCTCCCTCCAGAGTCACAGGTGCCACTGCAGAGGACATCATCCCCAAACTAAGACAGCCACTACACAGGCTGGAGGCCAGCTCTCACTTGATCCCAGGGGTCACTGGGACACTAAGGAACCCTGTGGACGGGGAGTGGCCCTCGTGGCCACAGCCCCAGCTCACACCCCACCACCTCTCTCCAGAAAGACTAAGCACACATGCAAGGCACATTGAGTCAGATGTACACACACACCTCGGTGTGCAAAAGAGCAAACGCTGTCTGAAAAAGAAAAAACTAACTAAACAGGCAGAAAGCTCTGGCCTATGTATTTGTAGACTATTTTCCAGGCAGTTGTAATCCCCAAGTGTTTTTCCTACACGACTTTAGACCTTCCTTACTCTTACCCCACTTTGCAGAGAGGTACTTTATATTCCTAAAGGATCTTCTATAAATAGTCAAGTAAAATCCCTTTTTCCCCTCCAGTAAACTCCTCCTCCAGGGTGCACATCCCCCACCATGGCCCAGGTGTGACCCACAAAGAGAAGAGGTTCTGGACCTGCCTGTGCCTCACCACAGAGCCTTGATGCAGTGAGACCTTCCTCCAGTGCTCCCTAAGCCTTTCACTGCCAGGTTTGGGCTGGGTGGAGGGCTTCACCTCACTTTTTTCTTGGAAAACATCCAAGCCCAGGCACCGAGTGCTCCCCAGGTGGAGAAGGAGCTGGTGGGTCCCCAGCACTGGGATAAGGGCAGGACGGAGGCCATGCAATCCTTAATACTGCTGGTTAACTTCACATTGAGACAAAGCACTCAAAAGAGCTTTTTTAGAGATGAGCAATTTCCTTCTATAGATAAATTCAAATAGAAAACAAATATACTAAAACCAGAGACGAGACAAGAGCTGACTGAGGTTTTTTCTACCTTACAAGTTACTCAGGCACCTTTCCTGCACCACCAGCCACGGAGGAAGGAGAAGTTGAAAACCTCAGGGATTTGCACTACCCTTCCAATAGCAGCTTGAGAAAAGGAAGGAGAGAAAAAGAAAAAGAAATAATAAAAAATAAAAAAAGCACAGTGTTCTCTCAAGTTAAAAGAGTTCTCCTTTGCTTGCGTTTGCATAGAAATTCCCATAGGTCAGCACCAAAATCAGGTCCACCCCTGTCCTACACCCCAGCTCCCCCAGTTCCTACACTCCCCCAGTTAGTGGCTGTGTTACAGGAGGGTTCAGCTATCTGCAGAGGAACTACATGGTCATGTTAAAAAAAACAAAACAACAAAAACTAAAAACAAAAGTGCATCACACATTCTTGATTTTCAGGGTTACTTATAGCAGCAGCAGCAGCATTAATCCAAGACAATGAACAGTTGTAGATTCGTTCTTAAATGCAGCAACACTTAATGAAATGTCTTCAGGGGAAGGGCATAAGAGGGTCCTTCTCAAAAATGAAAATTAGACTATTCAATATGGACAAAAAGGAGATAAAACAAAAATTAAAGACACAATCTTATTTACATTAAAAAAACAACATTCTTGTTAAAATATCTTTACAACACCTAAGCAAAAAAATATGTATTTTAAGAATAAAGCAGGAACTCCTAAAGCAGTATCCATTTTTGGAACCCTTATTTAGCACCTGAGGAAAGACTGTATGGAAAGCAGACAGGCTGGGGATTTTTTTGTTGTTTTTTTTTTTTTTTAAGAAAACTGTAAGTTGTATCTTTGCTAAATGTTCAGAAGTTCGCAGTACACAAGTTTCATACCACAGAAAGAAATGAGCAATTCTCTTTTTTTTTTGTTTGTTTTTTTTCTTCTTTTTAAAGATCTTCTACTCATTAATAAGGCTGTAGAAAAGGGACACTGCTATCTTACAAAATGGCTTTAGAGCTCTGGACATGTTATATGAAGCTTTCTGATTAACAGTCAAGATAAATCCAGCTCAGCATCCCCTGGTGAGGGCACAGGCAGGACTCCTGCTCCAGTCCAGCACAGGGAATGGGCTCATGCCCAGGACATGAGGCCACCACAGGGCTCTTAGACATCCACAGCTCCACTCTCCTGTTGCTTTAGAGGATCTTGGGCAGGAGAGAGGAGCCAGCCTGACCCTGGGGTGTAACATGTACTGGGCAAACCTCTAAAGCTCTGTAATCCCTGGAAGGCAGCACATGGAGATCTCCTTCCACCAGCCCTGGTTCCCGCTTCCCTGCTGTGTGCACTAGGGTTTTCCCACAAGGAAAAACAGTCTGGTGGCAGCCAAAGCCAGAATTACTCTGGCTTTCTTGGCTATTCCACCACACCAGCCCTTCTCCCTGCCTTACACACCAGTGTGAAAACGTGCAGCAGCTTTGAAGTGGGTGAATCCTTGTTCTCTCCCCTCCCAACCTCACCAGCTCCCTTGTAAACAGCCTCTCTGAGAAAAATCACGACTGATGGACGGACAGAAAAGTCTTGTAGGGATGAGAGAGAAATACTCTGAAAGCTTGGGACACCACAGCAATTTACTAAATAAAGATCAAAACCTGGACACACAGGGAAACTACCGGCAGTTCTGGCTGTGAACGCCATCACTCCCCGATGTCCCTGCGGTCACCCACTGGCCACTTGGGAAAGGACACCATGGTGTTATTGTCACACTGCCTTGAAGGTGAAAGCACTAATTACACACACAACTGGGAGCACAACTTCCAGCTCTTTTTTTCCCTATTTTTTTCCTAGCAGGAAGCAATTTTCCTTTCCATTTAGCTAGCTGGCTCACCCATCACCCACTGCCAGGCGCTGGACTCACAACCTAGTGAGAATTGGGTTTCTTTCCACATTTCAAAGAAGTCCACAGCAGCTATGAAAGGCAAAAAGTGGGATTTACTAGCTCAGAAAGGTTTGAAGTGGGTTAGTGACAGAATCCATGCCCTGGAGGTACCCACTGGTCAGAGAAAGGAGATTTCTACCAGGTTTCACAGAGGATTGAGGTGGGTTTAATTTAACCAAACTAAAACCAAACTCCAAGCAAAGCTTGAAAGCCATTGCTTTGCCAATCCACCAATTGGGTGGAGTGGGAGAGAGCAGAGACTGAAGGCCCCAAACCACTGTCATGGAGCAGTTGTTAAAGCACCTCTTGGAGCACATGAACACTCCACGATGCACCAAAAGCACGCAGATCCCGAGCTGGATCTGGCTGGCACTACACACTCCAGTCCCTATTACACAAGACCCTGTACAAGACACACCCAAAGGAACCTGCTGGCAGAGGAGGAGAGGTGGGGAATGACCAGAGGAGAAAGGAGACAGCCCCTGCCTGTGCAGGAATCCTCGCTCCAACAAACAGCTTGGAAAGGGAACCAGAGGAAAGGGACTCACAACGGGAACAGAAACAAGAGAGAAGCCTTAACCTGAATTAGTATCCTCATAGCTAATAAAAAAATAGGTCATGATCTCACCCTTAGTGCTGCTTTCCAATACTAGACATACTGGAGGGGTTTTGATTTAAAACTTTCTTTACTCAGTGTAATGCAAACAATGGCACAAATAAATACACGCTCACTCTCCTCACAGGTCAGATGCTCGCCCCCACAGACACCCTCGGGTGCACACCCAGGACAGGAGGCTGCTGCTCCCCTTCCCAGGCTGTATTTGGTTTATGCTACAGTACTAATACTCTGAGTCAAACAAAAACAAAACAAAACATGAGACTTAGCAGTAACACCTTATCGTTATTTCAATGTGCTAAATTAGTCACAGCTCAATTTCAGTTTGTTTTTTTTTCTTTTTTTTTTTTTTATAAGCTTACACAAAAATAATCAGAAAACAGATTAAATCTTAAGATATTTTTAATAAGTGCTCAGTTAAGAATTGTGTGAGGACTTGGGGAGGACTGCAGACAGCGACAGGGTGAGTTACACGACAGCACGAGGAAGTTCCTTCCATGGTCCTGCCTGGCTCTAGGCAATTGTCTATCCCAGAAACACCAGGGAGCCGCAGCTACAGGAGCTCAGAGAGAGGAATTCCTAACTGCTTAGAGCTGAGCACACGCCTGGAGCTCATGGAGACAGACAGACAGACAGACAGACATCTGAACAGAGGATGGGCAGAAATACAGCAGAGAAGGCGCTGCCGAGGGTGTTTCTGGATGGGTCCCGCTGGCGAGGCAAAGCCACAGAGATGAGCATCAGGGGGAATCCAGCCCAACCCATGGCTGAACCGAGCTCCTCTCAGCATTTCTTTCACTATTCAGGCGACAGACTGGACTAGGCCAACATGAGAGTCCTCAAATATTCAGCAAGACTCAGACCTTTCTAGAGGCGCAGGGTCAGTGCTGCTCAACTCCTGCATCGCCCCAAGCACAGACCTGGGGCAGGGGTACAGGACAGCACAGACCCCAGGGAAGCAAAACAGGGTGGTTTTATATTTTTTTCTTTTTTTTTTTTTTTTTTTTTTAATGGAACCCAGCCCTTAAGGCGACAAGTGACTACACAAGGCAAATAAATACACAGCAGAGCCTTAAAGCCAGTAAAACAAACTGGAAACTTTGCTATTAGCCTTCAAATTTTGAAAATAATAATAATAAAAATAATTAAAAATTAAAAAGAACATTTCTTCCACCTTCATTTTCCCAGCCCCACTATCCAGTTTGTTCAACACTTTAAAACTCAGGAACGCCCCAGCTCTTCAGCAGGGGAGCTGGAGGCAATTCCAACTTTTGGCAAGCAGTTGGGAGACTCAACAGAATTAAAAATAGGAACGTTGGAGGACTAGATGTTGGGCACATCTGTAAACATGTTATGCATTTTGAAGTTACACACACCTGCAGAGGTGGTACAAGTTTATAGGTGAAACAGAACTATTTGCGACTGGCCAACCACACATTTCTGAACCTGGACTGATACAATACATGATGACTATATAGTATCACAGTCAGGATTATACTATATAGCTCTGGATACATCAAATGGAGTAGGCAATCCATAGTCAAATGTTTAAGCGTGGCAGAAAGCGAGCGTCTTACACAAGGTACAGAATTTCAGTTTCATTGTCCCACCATGAACTCAAGTGTCTCATTCAGGAACAATCTTATTAAAAGTATAAAAACAATTAAAAAAACACATGCTACATACTCCTACTAAAAAAAAAAAAAAAAAGAAAAAAAAAAAGAAAAGAAAAAAAAGAAAGCAATAGAATCATAGAATATTCTGAGTTGGAAGAGACCCATCAGGATCGAGTCCAACTGCTGGCCCTGTGCAGGACACCCCAAGAATCCCACCCTGTGCCTGAAAGCATTGTCCAAACTCTTCTTGCACTCAGACGAGTTTGGTGCTGTGACCACTTCCTTGGAGAGCCTGTTCCAGTGCTCAACCACCCTCTGGGTGAAGAACCTCCTCCTGCTATCCAACCTAACCCTCTCCTGACTCAGCTTCAGGCTTCTCCCTCTCACTGGTCATGGGAGTGAAGAGATGGCACCTGCCTCCCTGCTGCCCCTCGGGAGGATGTTCTCCCCTCAGTCTCCTCCAGCTGAACAACCCAAGTGATCTCATAAGGTTTCCCCTCCAGACCCCTCCCCATCCCCATGGCCTCCTTGGGATGCTCTCTAATCGGGGTCTTTTTTATGTTGTGGTGCCCAGAACTGCCCCAAGAACTCGAGGTGAGGCTGCAGCAGTGCAGAGCAGAGCAGGCCAGGTCCTGCTGGGCCTGGTGCCCCCCAGGGCACTGCTGACTCAGATCCAACGGGCATGGACCAGGAGCCCCAGCTCCCTTTCATGGTGCTGCTCTCCAGCCTCCCAGTGCATCCAGGGCTGCCATCCCAGGAGCAGAATCTGACACTGGCCCTTGCAAACTTCAGACAGTTGGTGATTGCCCATCTTGAATTTGTTGAGGGCTCTCTGCCCTTGAGGGTGTCAACAGCTCCTCACAGTTTAGGGTGTTGGTAAAATCAGTATCTCTTTGAGTCCTGAACCCAGGCTGTAATGAGATGCTGGGCTGAGGATGGAGCCCTGTGGGACCCTCTGGTGACTGGACAGCAGCCCCATGTCTTGATGGCAGATCTAAGCACAAAGGATATTCCAAAATTTTGGGTTTATCTATTCCTCCTAATGCCCCAGAGGGTCCAGTTTATTTAGGAGACACCAACTGCTGCTGATTTGGAGAGCCAGGATTAGGCCACCCACACCCACGATGAGCACTGGGTACATGGGGAGCTGGGGCTGGCCAACAAACCCATGTCTGCTTTATTCATTTCTTACTCTTGCACTGGACCCTGTGAACTTTCCACCTTTTAAAAAAACCCTGAAAAACTACCCAACCCCCAGATAATTGGGACACATTACACAAGCTGCAATGGGACAGAGGGGTTACACAGCTGGAGCCTGCACTCTGCTCAGCCTTCCCTACCACTGCTAGGAAGCTTTCCTTTCCCTGGGATTATTTTTTTTTTATTTTTTAAAATTATTATTTTCATTCCTAAGTCCTCCATTTTTTTTTGTAATAAAATATATTTTTATTAAGAGATAATTAGAAGCAGAGCCCGGAAATACACAGACTGCATTAAAATATAAAAGAGCATTTCCAAGGGGCAGGAAGCCCAGCCATTGGCGTTCTATGGACAAATTGAAAAGGATTCAAATTCCCATTTTTTTCTTTTTTGTTTTTTTAAACTTTTTTCATTTTTTTGTTATTTTGAAATTTTTTTAAGAGAAAAAATAATTCAAGAAGGGTGAAAGTTAGCAGAACTCAATTCCTCTTCAGTTTTCCAATGAAAATGGGAAAAAAATCCAGCACATTTAGTGTTAGGAGACAGACAGAGCAAATATGAAGCACCTACAGTTGAAAGCAGAAGATAGTTTTTTTTGTCTTTTTTTTTTTTTCTTGCTCCCAGTAATACAATGGCATTACACTGTGGGAACAGTGGGGTTTTTTTTGTTGTTTTTTTTTTCTCCATATTAAATGCCTAAACAGATTGCTTATTTTTCCATGTTGTCTTTTAAAATGAAATAACTCTTCAGTTGCAATAGTCCAACGTGTAACAGGAGCCAGGTCAACTGTGTGACTTCACCATGCATCCTAGAACTGCAGTATTACCATCTTTCCCTCAGCAGAATGATCCTTTTAAGACAATATCACCAGCATAGGATTGCTGCTTTACTCCTGGCAAAACATGCGGATTTATAATTCTCTGGAAAAAAAAAAAAGAAACTCTGCAAACTTCAAGGCGTTTCTCCAGCATTCAATGGAAAACAAATCAGAAAAAAAAAATAAAAAAGAAACCAAACACGGGAGGTGGAAGGGAAAGAGGAGATGAAGGATGGTGATTCATCCTGATTTCCCTGTGATTAGTGTGTCACTACAGTCACAGAACAAGAAACAGAAACCTTGTCAAGTGGAAATGCCTCTCCAGTGGGTTGCTGTTGCCCATGTAGACGACAGCAGGAACTTTGAAACCGGGTTTGTAATTGAGTCTGTGTTCCTTAATCACTTGCATTCACTCTTTAAACAAAAACAAAACAAAACAAAAATGGAAAAAAAAAATCTATTCAGTACCGGAGATTAAATAATCACGTGTGTAGTCTCGTTGAAATAAATTTTCAGATTCCTTAAGAAGTCTAATTACTTTCAGTTGCCATTTTTAAATAACTATATATATATTTGTATATATTATCCTGTGATTCTAGTTATGGTTCCTCTGCTGCACTGAAGATTTAGAAGGAGCATAAAAGCCTTTTTGTCCCCCACGAACAGCACAAATGCTGCAGAAAGGTTAGAACAGGCAGTCTTGTCTTGCTACCTTCATTGATCCGGGCGATCCATGGCTTCATCATAAGTGATTATCCTTTTGGGATCTGGAAAGAAAGCAGAGTTCTAAGTTTTGGACAAGTTACTTTCAGGCCCTGTGGCTGAAAATAAACACAAATACTTGGCTGTTAACAGACTTTTCCTTTGGATGCTCCCCTCCTGCCAAGCCACCCCAAGGCCAGGCTGGCTCCCCCAGAACAGAGCTGCTCCCCACAGGTCTCCACATACAGCTCTTCTCACAGAAAATCTCCTCTCAGGTGACTTGTGGGGATACACCAGAATTTAAAACTTATTATTGGATGCGACACCCAGCACCAGAAATAGAAAGCAATTTTGTATACACATAAGGAAGAGCCATTAAATCTAATTTGACACTGGGTTTATTGCTCTCCTAGAGACTCTGCTTCTCTCCAAGCAGCTCACCATTATAGCAAAGCTTTTTGTCCTGACTTTCAGCCATCTGAAACAGAGATAAATTCAGACTACAAACCACAGGGGCTGCTGAAGAACTGAACCCAGGCATCTCCAGACACAGAGACAATCCACTCTCATTCATCCCCCCTCCCAACAGACAGAGCAACTTGGTTCATTTATCCCTTCCAACATCCTTACCTTGCTTCTGCAAATTCCAAACCGCTTCCATTTCTGTGGAGGCAAAAGAAGACCACTGTTATTATGCAGATTGATGCTGCCATTAGAGACCACTCCAAACACACTTTAATTTTCCAACTGTGGCAGTTGTGCTGGGGCTTTCAGAGAGAGCCAACCCTCCTCCCACCCAGCAGCACAGCCCCAGCCCACAGGACAACAAATCTGACATGAATAATCCAGCAATAAAAGGCAAAGGGATAGCTGTAACATGGTCTTAAGGGTCAGAGAGCCAAGCTGAGCATCAGAAATGTCATCACCATTCACCAGTCCTACATATCACAATCTCACTTCGGGCTTTACTACTCTGTCTCCAACGCTGCTTTGCACATTACAGCCTCAACAAGGAGCCTGGAGAGATGATTTTTCCAAGTTGATGCTTAGTGAGTGTGAAATGGGAAGTGCTGGACACAGCGAGCTGCACATGGTTCACAGCATGTGTGTGCTGAGGCACCAGGCAAGGGCTGCAGCTGCGAGAGCATCTCTGAGAGCTGCGGCCAACACTGTCCAGGAGCAAAGTGTGATGCTCCACACACCTGCCCTGCAGGTCTTCCCACACTTTACCTCTACAACACTTTTGCAGGCTAAAGACAAACCCTTCCCAGCTCTCCCTGGACATGCACATGCTTTTGTTTACCTAAGAAATAACAGCAAAGTTAAATGTTCTTTTCATTAACGCTGAGAAACAGAAGGCTCTTCCCTTTAAAATATCCCCCAAACAAAGATGCATCTTTAGAGAACCATTCAAAATAACTACTTTGAGCTGCTATCACGTTGGAATTCCATGAGCTAGAATATTTTTTAAGATGCTGACTGTACCCTGTGCCCAAGTTCAATAGACAAAATTATAGAAAATGGGTATTAGTCGGAACACAATTTTCCAAGAACCACTTTTGAATCTCCTTTCTGCCAGAAAGGGTGACAGGACCTTGGTAGGGGCTAGGAAAAGGGAATGGTGAGAAATTATCAGGCCACATGGGATGTGCAGTAAAGCACAAAACAAGGCAGTGAGTAAACTAACCAGCACAGGAAAGGAAGGAGAAAAAGCCCTACAAAACCCACGATGTGTGCCAAGTGTCACCTCCATCAATCGCCTCCCTTCTCCAACCCTTCATCTGTCCTTTGTCCCCTACAATCTCCAGCTCCCTGGGGCAGGAAATTGCATGCAAATAAATATTGCCAGCCCTCCTTGCACAATTAAGCCTTTTGTAAGGAAGGCCCTGACAAAATTTTACGAGGTCTGTTATTTTTGCGTCAGGACAGTAACAGCAACACTTTGCACTTCTATTGGGGAGCCCTAAGTGCTTTGGGAATAGTAGCCAACCTCTAACACCCCAGGGACAGGAGCAGGCTGGTGAGGGACTGCCTCCCTCATCTGCCAGATGCAGATTCCCCTGAAGTAAAATGAACCAGCTACTAAAATTACCTCCTGTGGAGTGAGTTTTCCATTCAGCGCAGTTTGATGCATCATTTCCTAGCAGCTAAAGAACATCTCCCGTTTTAACAGCTTTCCCCAAAGGCACAGGACAGAAAACTACTCTCCAGTTGTTGGTTCCTGCACATTCGAGCAATGCTTGAGCATGAAATACAAGGCAGAGCTGAAGCACCACCCACCACCACATCCCCATGCACAGACCATTGTCTTGTGCACCTCATTTGGCTTTAACTGCTCTGGACACCACAAGAATGTGAACTCCATGTATTAAAGAGTATCTGACAATAGGACAGATATACAGACATACAAACAGAGATACTGTTAAGAACATACCAAAAAATTACTAAGTTGACAAAACTCTGTTTAAAAAAAAAATAACAAATCTAAGCCATTTCAGACTTCAATTTCCCTTCTCCTCCTTCAGAAAGGGAGGGTGGTGTAAAGTGTCCTGGACATCCCAGACACCTGGACACACTGGCTGGCAGATGCTCAGCAGGAACAAGCTACAAAACCAAAGACCATCAGCAAACAATGCAATAACAGCTCTTACTAAATATCACCTGCCACCAGCAGAGCAAGGTCCTCCCCTCCACCTGGCAGCACAGGGACAGGGGACAGCACAGGTTAAAGCACACTGACCAAGTGACACAACCTCACAAGGGAAAAGAAAAGTTCCAGGCTAACTACAGCACAAAACTAGGGGAAAAAGGAATTTCTGCCATCTTAAAATGGAATGGTATTATTTATTCTGCTTTACTTGGTAATACAGCTAAGTTTTCCTGCCAGCTCGAGGCTGTGATCACCTGTGACTGACAAAAGGCACTGTGACAAATGCATGGCCACTGTCACAGGGTGACCAGGCAGCCCAGCAGAGCCACTGCTGCCCAATGCCTGGCTCCAGCCAAGCAGAAGGAAAGACAGCCCCCAAGAACTGGGCATGCAGGAGGCCCCAAGCCTGCTTTCAGCCCTCCTTCTTGGAGCTCACAGCTCTTTTCTTGAGCCTTTTCCCTGGATAAAGCTTCCAAGAGTGAGTTTAAGCAAAGGACTCCTACAGCTGCTCACCCTGCATGAGAACAGGGGCATCCTCACCACCAGCCCCTGTCCAGTCTCTCAGATACTGCCCCAGAACTGCTGCTTTCCTGCCCAACAGGAGCCACCACTCCCAAAACCAGACATGGGGCTGGGGAAACACCAAACTCTCTTCTCCAGTGGACTCCAACCCAGCTGGAGAAAATGCCACCAACAAATCCTTGCACAACCCAGCATCAAAGCCAGCCCTGCTCCAACCCAGGGGCAGAACGAGGTCACCTCCTGTGCCCTTTCCAACCTCTTCTTTTCCAGGATATTTCTTTACAATTAGCTGGCTTTTCCACAGCCCTCAGGCTGATGGTTTGCTGAGGAACTGCCTGGGGCAGACAGGCCCAGCCACGTCCACCTAAACCACTTTTTCTGGGGACTATCACTGAAACAAAGGGTCACTGGGGGAAAGCTTTGATGTCAGGAAAGGACTAAGGCACACTCTGGTGAATTGCGCTGGGATTCCTCATAGGTCAATAAACTTTACAGCAGGACTGGTACGGAACCTTGGAGGGGAAAAAAGTGTTTCTGAAATAACTTGCTAAGACAGGCACTTTTATACACATTTTCCTTGGTAGAGAGGCACCCCCTGCAAACAGAAGTGTCTGCACAATGCCATGCTACTACTTCACTGTCCTTATAAATCCCAAAATTGTCCCTAAAATACAACAGTAAAGAAATAACAAGAAGGGACCATTTTTGTCTGATGTTTGCTGTTTGCACCTGCAGGACAATGATTAAGTATAGGGATTTCCTTGGAAACAAAGGAAAGAATAAGTACTGCATGCTGTGGAGACTCATGGCTGTACAGCATACACTCATCCTGACAACTGGAAAGAGCAGGGACTGGAAGGAGAATTAAATCAGCTTTTGCCCCACAGCCCAAGCCCCACAAGGCCATAACCAACAGAGCGAGCTCAAACCCCTTCCCACCAAGGGGGGGATGGGAAACCAAGGCTTTTTTTCCCCCCCTCTCCTGATGTAAAGGATGAAAATTGCTGAATTCACAGCTCTGCTATTTCTTCTGACCCAGTTCACCATTCCGGCGAACGCCACTCCTGGCTGGCCCACGCTGCCTTGCTCTATTTTCCATGCTGCTCTCCTGCTTCTTCATGCAAGCAGAGATGCTGCTGCTGCTGCAACCGAGGTGCTCAGAAGGAACAAAGCAGCAGCACAGGCAGAAATTCAGGGGCAAGAACAAGGGAAACCCTGCAGTTCCCTCTCCTCCACCCATGTGGTCTTTGCTGCTGTGCAGCTGAGCTGGAGGCCTCAATTATTTGCTTTTTAGCTCAGGACAAGCAAATTATTGAGCTTCCCACCACAAAGCTTGCCATCTAGAGCTCAGTGCTAGTGACAGCCTGGCCTGGAAGACTGCAATTGCCTGAATATGACAAAATTCTCCAAAGTGTTGACAATTATTCTGATATGAAGTGCTTCATCCAGCTGTCTTTAAAAGAAGGACTAAAGCAGTAAAAGAAGATGCTGGTTTCGATGCAAGCAAAGCAGACATACACTCAGCCTCCTTATCTGAAGGAGCAAAATATCTGCAAGAATCAGTTTTACCTCAAAAAAGATAAGGATTTTGGCAATGCCACACCAAGGCAGAAGTTCAACTTCTAACCTAGACAGGGGACAATGACTTGAAATGAGAGCATCACTCCTTCCTGGCCTTCCCAGTCTCCATGTGAAGCCCATCCCTGTCTCCAAGCACATCCAGAGCAGGCCCACCAGGGCTGAGCTACATCAGATCTCCCTTGGTAAATCAGATCTGTCACTCCTGAGCGTTTCAAGGCACCACCACAAACTGCAGGCAGCACGGGCTGTCAGTGAAGGCAGCCACGTTGAAGGATTGTGTTTTACACTCAGGCACATCAGATGATCAAGGGAGTCTTTCTGCCCTTTAAAGAGAGCGGGGGGGAAAAAGAAAAGAAGCAAGGCATGGAGCAGGGGTACAATGAAACCATCAGGAAAAGTTTCCCAGAAGAACAAGAGAGTGCATCATCATCCTTGCCTGAATGTTCCCAGTGCTCTGGAGGAAAAGCAGTCAGGGTACAGGCAAAGGAACACAGGAATCCTGCAGCAGGAGCTCGCTGTGCTCTGCAGCCACCCAGCCCTGGCAGCACTCAGGGACACTGTGCTGAGGTACAGGAGCACTGCACCAGAGCCAGCTCTCTCTGGGTGCCACCTCCTCCATCCATCTTTCCACGGGGAAGCCGTGAAGCAATTACAGTTTATAATGTCCTGTGCAGTTGCTGGGCAAACCACGCACAGGAAAGCCTGGTTTGCTGGAACAAAGCTACTGACTAAGCTGGAGGCTTTCCCAGAGAAATTTACAGTCCAGGATGAGGATCCACACAACCTGGTCACAACTGCAGGCACAAACAGTGCAAGACAGAGTGTGCACATTTGTGACATTCAAAGCACTGCAACCACTCACACTCATTCTCCTCTGCAACCCCCAGAGCTTCATCCTTGCACTAAAACCTGGAGCTCAGGGTAGGGAACACACCAGGACTCCACACTCACCCCGTCCTTGTCCTGTGATCGTTTCTCTCTGTGTTCATAACCCCAAGGGCAGGGCAGATGCAAAGATCAAACTACCCAGACTTTGCTCAACAGCAAACAGATCAATCTGAGAGGGAGAAGTTCACGAGATTCTCAAAATCAAAACCAAACAGTCTGAGGGCCTGGAATGCCCTAACACCGATCCAGGCAAAGCCACAGGCTCTCCCCAGCAAGGAGGAAAAGGCAAATCGTGAAAAGGAACCGAGTGAAATCGCTCTTTTCCTACTGCAGAGGAACCGGCTGGCTTGGAGCTGGACCTCAGGAAAAGAGCCCAAGATAAACGGAGAGCACAGTGTGGGAATTAACCCCCGCACTGCTGTCCTGCAATCACACCCCACAGCTCTGCTTTTGAGGCGTTTCACAGCCAGGGTGGGCTCTGGCACTGCTGTCCTGCAAACAGATCCCACAATTCTGTTTTTGAGACATTTCACAGCACACGGTGGGCTCTGCTGCAGGGCCACGGCCATGAAGGGAGGACAGGAGGCACCTTCCCTCCAAATATCCCTTAACCCATCTCACCCCACGGATGAAATGCAACCCCCACCATCATTACAAAAGTACTAAGACCTGGCCTGATCTCTTTTTTTGGAAAGCTTTTGACCACTAAATAGGAGAAAGATAAGCCCGAGGTGTTTGGAGCACCCCATCAGGGCATTAATGACAATGCTGATTAGAAACAGCCATCATCTTTTACCCCTAAGTAACACCCTGAAGATGGCACATACATAACGTGAAAAAGAAATCAGCAGAGATGAGTGCTGGGGCAGGATCGGGTATCCCCGGGCCATCATGAGGATGTTTGCTCAGGATGCTCAAAGCAAGACCATTCACATGCAGAAGAAGAGCAGAGAACAGTATTTTAACGGGTGCTTTAAGTGGCCATTCTTGCCAACAAATGTAATTAACTCCTGTGTTTAGAAGAGCTCCACGCAGCCAGGCTTTGAAGTTAACACCTCCTTGAGAGGACAGGGGATGGGAGTGTTCTTTATTTTCCTGTTGTTCCTATTGTTTCACTGAGGTCTGCCTTTCACAGCAAGTGAGAATGGGAGAGCTGATGAGCCTTGCTGGCAGCACAATTGCTGCTCCACAAGTTCAGGCTAACAACAGAGAGACAAACTGAAGTCTAGGGAATATTTGCAAAATTAAGAAAAAGATCACCGAGGATTTTCTTCCATGTTATGCTTTCTGATGGGAAGTTGGGATTTAAACTGCAAGCAGACACAAAAAAACAAGACTAGAAAGCCTGCTTTAATGCTGGAATAAACTGAGCAGAAGGGAGAGGACCCAGATAAAATCAATTGATGAGCACTGTTCTCAAGAATACTAGAGTTTGAAATGTTAACATCTTGAGAGGGAGATGACCTGGAAAAAATATTTGGAGTTATTATTTTTAAATGACTGGGCTTGTTACTGTTACAGGAAGGCATTCGAGTTTATGCCATACAGACTCTGTGAAGTGGTAATTCCTGAACTTTGCAGAGGGTGAAAAGAGCAAATTTGCCAAAGCCAAGCAGCCACCCTCTGCAGAGGGGAGGAAGATATTATGCCTATGCGCATGTGGAATACTAAACAAAAAAACATGATCGTCTTGCTCCCTTCAGGGGAGAGGGGTGCAGGGAGAGGAAAGGGGCTCAGAAAAAGGAACTGCCCCAGTGTTGGTCAAGAGTGAGAAAATAACACTGTGACAAAAGGGAACACCCAACCAGGCTCCTGCTAACACTGAGCCAGCACCAAAAGCCAAACACTGCCTCAAGTCCTCACACTTCTGGGGCTGAGGCTAAAGCAGAAAGCAAGCCATGCCACAGGCTTCCCTCTCTTCGTTCCCATTTTAAAGTGTCTGTATCGTGTCTGAGTCATTTCAATCTCAAAAAAAAAAAAAAAAAAGGGAGCTGGACTACAAAGGACTCCATGAAAGCAATAAAATCATCTGAAAGATGTGGCCTACAAAGACAAGGAGAGAATTCAATCTGCAGCTCACAGAGGAGCTGATAAGAGAAGATTGGTCTTGCTGCTGCCATAATACTCAGGGGCAGGGAAAAAGTGTGTGTGGGGCACACTTAAAAAAATAAATCACACCTACAGTCGTAGGAATAATTTCTTCTTCCTTCAAAGCCATGATTTCATGGTCTGATCTGCCCAGGGGAGAAGCTGCAACACTTTGGTGGCAGAGGTGTGAGTACAGACTAAGAAGCCTTCACAGCGACAGAATATCACCTGGTGCAGCTGGAACAGAGCAGCTGAAACCACACATTTAACTCCTTCCAATGCTCAGTGGCTCACGAGGACCTGCTAAGTATCATCTCTCTCAACATCACTCATGCTTGTCCGCGGGAACAGGGAAACAAATACCTCTTAACATTAATTAAACAACCCTTTGAGTAACTTCCCCAGACCGTTATTGCCATGAGAGGATATGCAAGCAAAGAAAAGGGTCATTTTTAAAACAATTAGAATTGCTGGAAGGAACATACCATGTTAGAATATTGCACTTCTAAAAATAAAAGAGAATAAAAATAAAAGAAGAGAACGCCCTTAGGCAGCAAATGAAGCCATTACCTTTAGTGTGATATAGAATAGCAGCCCTCAGGTCAAAAGAACCCCAGCTATCTTTCCTTTCTAGGCCTCTCTGGTACCTCTGTTCTTTGGCGGAGGCTAGCAAATTGTTCGTAGGAGAGGCCAGAGGATTCTCTACTTCATAGTCTTTTGAAAGAAACACTAAAGCACCTTGGCTACCGGTGTCTGCCTTTTGTAGGTCACCTGTGTGATGCGACTCCAAGGCTAAGACACCACCCTCAACAGCAGTCCCAGGCTTAAGAACAGCACTAAGAATTTGAGGGCTAGTCCGTTTATCCAGCTCATAAGCCTTAGGAAACACAGGTTGTTCAGTTCCCGAGGGAATGATTTCAGGACACTGTGAAACCAAAGTGGCAGGATATTCCCCTTGAAATGTCACTTCCATTAACTGATTATCCGCAGATTTCCCCACAACGGTTTCAGGTCCAGCACTGGGCTCGTTTATGAAAGACAAGCCCCACTGATTCTGGAAGATATCCCCCAGGTTCTGCTGATTCGTCTGTGAAGGGAAATCGACTTGCGCTGTCCCCAGGAGCACAGTTTGCATATTTGAAGGGTAGATAAAAAGGCCAGATTTCTTTTGTTCGAGGGCTGTCGAAGTTGTACTCATGTCCTGGGGTACAGACTCAGAGGAGGAGGTCGATGGTACAGTACTAGCAGCAGTGGAGAGCAGTGGCTGGGCCCCTGGGGAATACACACTTCCATCAGTCCCAGCAAGGATTGGCCCGTTGGAGAAGCTGGCAGAAGTGACAGATTTCATAGCAGACATGGGGACTTGGGACAGTCGACTTGATGATGTCTGGGCCTGAGTTTCCCCAGCAGATGATGAAGACGATGAGGATGACGTGGAGGGGGTTTGAGCTGCTTTGTTGAGGTTTTCTTTAACTTTACTTGCATAACTAATTTTGGGAACAATTTTAGCACTGCTATTGTCCACTGGAAAAACTGGGGGTGGTTTAAACAAGGTCCATGAGTCCTCTTTAGACGTAGCCGACGATGCGTGCTTCCCTTTGGGCCGGTCATCAAACTTCTTGCTGCTAATCCCAGGTTTGGCATCAGAGTTTTTCCGCGGTACATCCCCGAGCCCAGGCTTCCCCCTGCCTGCTCCACCAGCCCCAGCCTCATATTTCCAAACAGGCTTAGTATTTTCAATTCGGTTCCCCTTTTGTTCACTATAATCAGGCTTGAAACTCTCAAGTTCCTGTTTCAAGGTTGGTGCGCTGACCTCCTGCTGCATTATTTTGTCCTGTACGAGATTCAAGTTCTCACAACCCTTGGCACTGTTGCGCCTGCCTTTCCTTTTTTTAGGCGTGGTATATCCACTCTCGGAGCCGCTGCCATCGTTGTCGGCCCCTTTGCCTACGTAGCCATTTGTGATGTAGCTGGAATTGTTGGTCACCACGCCGTTGGGGATAGACACTCCCTCTGGCTTGTCTGAGGACTGGCTTTCTCTGTGTTTGTTTTCGTAGGACTTCTCATTCTTTTTGTCCATGCTATTTTTCTGAATGAAGTTCTTGGTTTTGATTCCAGCTTTCCCCAAAGCACCGGCCTTCACAGTCTGCTTTGGGGTGACATTAGGATCTACGAGCTGCTGGCTGCCATTGGGGACCCTGGATCCTGGGGTGGTGGCTTCATCAGAGCACAGGCCCTTCAGGGACACTTCTCGCTCTCCTGCGTTACCATTCAGCTCTCCGTAGCCTAGAGGGAAGCCAAAAACAGCAAAAGGCAAGAATTAGAATGTGAAATGTTAGACTTGTCATTGCAGAAAGCTGCAGTCAGCCCCAAACATATCCAGTTTCCTCGTGCAGACATTTTAAAATAGGAAAATATCTAGTCTCTGAGGTAAAGCTGCATAAATTTATTTGCTGGAACGCACAGCAAGAAGGGTTAAGCAGGAAGGACCAGCCATGACTGCCTCCCGCATAACTGAGTGACACACAGATAACATAACAAAGCAAAAGAAAATACAGATACTATGCCAGGAAAATATACTGTACTGAAGATCACTGGCAAGCTGGAAAGCTATTTCATCAGCTACTATTTCCAGGTCACAGAGAGGAAAAAATTAATTCCCAGGATGCTTCAAGACAGCGGGATCCACTGCCTTTGTGACAAGATCTGTGGAGGTTCAGGATACACACTGTGAACAAGGGACAACTGCTGCCATATCTCCATCAGCTCCTGGGCCTGCAACACCAGCAGTCCTCCTTCCCACCCTCCTCCCAAATGCCATCTCAGTAAAGGAGTGGGGGAAAAAAAGCACAGTATTTCCAAAAGGACATGTGCAAGTCCAGCTGGAAGATAGGGATGAAAATATTTCAGGATAGTGACCAGCACCTCCCTACATACGCTCCTGAGCACTGCAAAGGTGACAGAGAAATGCATCCCTGCAAGGCCCTTCTAATGCCACCAGCAATGGGTCTCTTCCCCACTGAAAAACTTGTATTTCAGAGTCCCCAGGAGAGCTGGTATGAGCCTGAGACCCAAGAAATAAAGCATTTGCTTGGGGTTTCACTCATAAAACCATGAGATTGCGCTGTAGACTGAGCTTTACTCTTCCCTTCTGAAGTTTACTAAAGGTCCCATGGTTCTGGGAGTGCAATGGAAGCCCAGGACAGCCCACACTGAACCACCCCAACTTCCTCTTTTGTTTTTTCCTTTTTAAACACCTCTGGCCAGAGGCCTGCTGCTTTCGAGGACCCTGGCCAAAGCCCCAGGAGAAGCGCTGGAGATGGGGAGAGCACACCGTGCCCTGCTCCACCAACACAGTCCAGCTGCACAGGGACCCCTCCTGCACCCGCTGCTCCTCTGACTCATCCGTCCTCCTTCCCCCACAGCCACCGACCCACCTCAGGCTCCATCTGCAGCCACGGTGGCACCGAGTCAGCACACAGAGGGAGTCCCTCAACAACTGGAGCGGGCAAAACTCCAGCTTGGGAGAAGAATGTTTTTGTTGTTGCTGATGTTGTTGAAATTAACTGCTGTAACTAAAAAATCATTGTTACCCTCACATCCTGGAGCCTCAGATGTCTGGCAGATGTAACAGCTCAAGTTCTGTGCAAGTCGGGAACACAAGAATCCTTGTAGGAATCTTTACAGAAATTCCACAACTGAGTTTGCCGAGGGGGATCAAAAAGGATTTTACTACATGCAAGTATCTGTAACCACCACAACTTCCACTATAACTTTCAAATATGTTGTTAAGAAATTTAACCATAAATACTTCACCCCAGAGAGAACTAGAACGGTGGGATCCCCTAAAATGAAGTATTTCAGGAAAACTATGAAGAGGAAGCCTTCTCAAGAGCAGTGTTACAGCTGACCTTGTATGACTCAAGACTTCTGACACCACTTGTTAATGAAACAAAACAATAAGAGTGGTCATAAGACCATTGCAGATGAGGAGTGAAAGAATAAAATGAAGAACAAAATCCATTTCAGTAAGTCAGTGTGTCAGCAGTTTCTAGTTCCAATTCTCAAGCATTCACAGCTCAGCTGCCTGAGTTTTCTCCAAATCAACATTTGGCACAGCTGGCCTTGGCCTGGACACGGAGGTGCAGCAACCAAAATTTAGGGGAGAGGGAAAAACCCAAGATGGTAAGAACAGGTGAAGAGGATCTGGCAAGCTCACAAACCGTTTCAGAGCTGGGAAGGGAGGGGTGCCAGCCTAGGCACACATTAAAACCCTGGGCACGCTGCAAACAGTGAAATGACTTCTCAACTTATTTTTGCTCGGTAACTTATTTTAGCGTGTGCCCGATCAAGTCCCTCCCTGCCTGCCCAGGCTGCACATGGGGCACTGCCGACCCCGCTCCGCTGCTTCCAGGCCCCCTCCCACCTCCCTCCTCGTTATGTAAAAGGAAAATTCAAGGGAAGGAAAAAAAAAAAATGTACGCGGCACTCGGGCCGGCTGGCGGCCACGCACTCGCTGTGACCCCGCAGAAACCACCCAGAGGGATTGCTGGAGCCGGGGAGCCCCCAGGAACGCGGCGGGGGCTCCGGTCCTGCCCGGGATCGGCTCCCCCCGCGCAGCTGACCGGCCACCGCCTCTGCGGCGCTGCCGCCCGGCCGGCGGCGGCTCGGCCCGGCCCGGGGGCCGCAGCCCCGGCCCCGGCGGGGAGGAGGCGGCCGAGCGCCCTGGGCCGGGCCGGGCAGGGCCGCGCCGCCTCCCGCCGCCGCCGGCGGGGCCGGGCCCCTCCGCCTGCTCTGACTCATTGATCCTGGCGCTCATCAATCGCCGGCCGCCCCCCGCGCCCCCCCGCGCCCCCGGGGCCCGGCCGGCGGGGGCAGCGCGGCCCGGCCCCACGTGCCGGCGGGCGGCGGTGCCGGCGGGCCCGCGGCTCCCGCAGCCCCAACATGGCGGACAGGAAGCGGCCCCAGCGCGGCGGAGAAGCTTCGAGCCGGGCCGGGGGAGGCGGCGGCGGAGGAGGAGGAGGAGGGAGAGAAGGGGGGCCCCGCCGCCGCCCCGCGAAGGTCACAGGCCCCGTCCCGCTGCCCGCTCCAACCTGGTCTCCGCTTCGGCGCCTCCGTGTGCTGCGGGCCGCCGTGCTTGTGCTCGTGGCGGAGCGGCGGCTTAGGCTGGGCTCGGCCGTCGGGCGGCGGCAGGTAGGCGCTCTGCGGGTGGTGGTGGTGGTGCCCGTAGTAGTAATAGTGGTGGTGGTGATGGTGGTGGTGGGGCTGCTCCTCCATGGGGGGCGGCTGGCGGGGCCGGGCCGGGCTGGGCGCTCGCTGCTGGGCCGTGCGGCTCCGGCGCGGGGACGCGGCTGGCGCGGGGGAGGCGGCGGACTGGCAGCGCCCGCCCTGCAATCAGCGAGCGGCGCCGCCGCGCCCGCCCCCCGCCCCGCCCCGCCGCACCGCGGCCGGGGGAGAGCCGGCCCGGCCAGCGCGGACCCGCCCGGCCGCCCCCTCCCCGGGCCAGCGGCAGGTGAGGCTGCCGGGGACGGGCGCGCTTTGCCCCCTCCCCGTGCTAGCGCGGCAGAGCCGGAATGAGCGGCCGCGGCCGAGCCGCCTCCGTTCCCGGCCCTCGCCGTTGGAGCGTTCCATAACCGGCGGGGAGCGGCGTGCGGCCCCGGGGGGGTTTCAGCGCAGGGTCACCGGGAGGAGGGCTGCCCGGCATGCCGCAAAGCCGCGTTTTGCCGTCATGGAGCGGGTGAACCGCGCCCCGGGGCAGGCGGAGAGGGTTGGAACGGCCCCAGCGGAGGGGATCTAGGCAGGGATGTGAGCACCGAGAGCGGCCGGGCTCCCAGCAGCAGCAGCGCCCCGGATCGCTGCCGGGCCGAGCTGCAGCGCTCCCGCGGCAGCCGGAGCTCAGCCGGCTCCAGGGCTCCACCCGCAGCCGCCCGGGCGGACCCGCCGCTCTCCGCACAGACCCAGCCGGGCCGGGAAAGGTGGGCTCGACAAATGCACCTGTCCACCTCCGAGAGAAGCACGGGAGGTTTAATTGATGCTTAACAAAAATCAAAGGTTGATGGGGAAGCCCGAGAGTGTAAGGAGGAGAACTCTTGAAACTTGACAGAATTTGTAACAGATTTCATACAATTTCAATCTCTGATTACCCCCACTGGAGCATGTTCCGAGGGGGGGTGGTGGCAGCTAAATGACCTGAACTCACGCCTCTGCTCCTCCACTGCAGGAGGGCAAGACATTCAACTGCTGTTCCGGGATTCCTCCTCAAAACCAAGGCCCAATTCTCCAGACAGCACTGAGACAAAGGGTTTGGATTGTATGGATCAGTGAGGAATTGAGGCAGGAGTTAATTAGGAATGTAGGAAAAGGGCAGAGAGAATGGGGAGACACACGACTGACACAGGCTTGAGACAGAGGCAGAGTCCTGCTCTAAGTTATTTGCTGCTCTGGTGTGATTAATTGCCTCCAAATAGTCCCAACAGTGTGCACTGCAGTAAACAGGGAGGAAAAGTGACAAAATAAAATGTGTTCATGTAATTAAAGACTGTTACAATTAATGTGTGTAATATAAATGGGCTCCACAGATAGTCCTGAAAATGGTATGGACTCACTTCTCAAGGCTTTTCCTTGCAGCTTAATCCTCTGTTCTATTTCTTCGCTATTTTAATGAACAAAATTAATAAAATTCATGTGTCTAGAAAAGCCCTATCAGACTTTGGCACTGTACAAGAGCCCTTGTCTGGAGATTTTACAGTTCCCAAGCTTTATTTTAAGAGAACACAGTTGAAAGTTTATGCCTCAGACAGAGCTTCCCACTTCACCCTCCTCTTTATTACACAGGAGGTAAAGCTTTTCCTTACCAGAAATACCAACTTCGACATTAATACAGAGGGTTTTTTCAAGATTTGAGGTGCCTGAAATATCACAAGTTCTCTGCCAAATCATTCCTGCAGTTTACATTTCTTTCAGCACAATGCAAATCCATTTAAAACGTGATGAAACCATTTAAGCAAGCCATGATGAACTTTGGGCTTTACCCAAACAATAACGGTCCTGGTCCTTTCAAACGCTGACTCATTGAGTGACCTCACAGTGCTTAGGAGACAAGTCTTAAAATGAGGAGTCGGGCTTTAATCACAGCTGACATTTTATTGGTGGCTTGGAAGAATTTATTTTTAATATAGGGAGTTGGCTTGAAGATTTAAACTTCAAAAGACTCTGAAGAAAGCAAACAATTATAGACAAATCGTCTCCACACACACATACCAGAAATCTGAATACAGAGGAAGGTGGGCTGCCTCTCTGTGAAAGACAAAGCAACTATGTCACTGCTTAGAAGTGTCTTGTTATCAGTATTAGATTATTTAAATCTTGCAAAAGAGAGAAAAAAAATCCCAAATAATACAGCCTGGGGCTCATGAAGCATGGGCATCCCACACCCCAGCATGGTGTGTCCACACACAGTGGGCCTTCCCCACTTCCCACTGATTCCAGTTGCATCCTCAGGGATGCATTTTAAAGGTAAGAGTGGTTCCAGCAGGCAGTGCTGCCCTGTGGCCACACTGGGACATGTCCCCTCCAGCAGCAGGAGTTCCTGTTAATCCCACTGTCTGCCCAGTGTTGCACCATTATAATGTGTATTAATATTCAACAGTTCTTCAGGATGTGTTCTCTGGAAAGGGAAGCTGGAGATTTCCGTGTCTGCTCATCTGCAGCAGTTTTCCTCCTTGCTGCTCTTTGGCAAGCCAGCAAAGAGGCAATTTTCCTTGGAATTCCACACCCAGTGCCAAGTATTCCCACATCCAGGCACAAAGCTGGGCACAGCCAGTATAATTTCTAACTCAGTATTCAAAGCTCTGTTTTATGAAGCTTTGAAGTGGATGGCTTTGCAGAGAACCTGCCATTTAAAGCTGCAAAATTAAGCCAGCATGGAATGAATCAACTGCTACAGGAATCATGAGAAAGTTTTCCTGGAGAGCCTGACCCAGGATGAGTTTTGTATTCATATTAAAATGCAGTCAAACTGAGAAGTTATTGAAGTTATTTTTTCAAGAACAAATTATTTCCTTTCAAAGGCAGTCCTCTTTAAAACACTACATTTAGTTTCCATTAATTGTTTTCAGGTAAGTTAAAAGTGAAATTATAAAATTAATCCATAAAAAAAATAAAATGCTTGCTTTGTAATATTTCATGTGTCTGTCTCCTGTTTAAAACTCAAAACTGGGAAACCCCAAAATTACCATATTTATAGATATTGGGAAGGGCTTTTACACAAAATATGTCTGGCATTTATTTACATTTTTTTGCCACAGTGTTTTCATTTATAGCAGGGGCTCAGACTTGAGAAATTCTCCATATTCCAGCACATCTAACTTAACAAAGCACTCCAGCAGACCTTTAGTTCCAAGTAGGATTATAACCACACTGTTCAAAACCTTGCCACGTTCGGCTGCTGGCATCTCATGTGTTTCAGCACAAGGCAGTTGGGATTTACCAGCTGATATTCAAGTGTTGGAATCTCAGCATTAGTTCTCAGCAGCAGTTTAGCCAAGATGGATGGCAGGGTACGAGTGCTGCTCACAGCCTGACCACAGCTATTCTCACAGAGCTGCTGCAGTTACATTCAGGTAAGGAGGAGCTTCTCCTTGACTCCATTTTTGTACTCTGCTGTGTACATTATTTATAGGTACAAAGCTGGTCTCTTTAAAGACTTCTCTCTCTAGAGGCAGCTGGATAGTAGGCATTGGGTTAGAGGTCTTAAAAAGCAGCAAAACGCAAAAAATTAAAAAAGGATTTAACCCCCTAGCTGAATTGTGAAAATTGTAAAAAATTCATATTTGACTCATCTTTCCAATCCCCAGCAAATTAAGCATTTCCATTTCAGCACATGCTGAATTATGATTTTTTTTCCTGAAAGCTTAGTTTCCAAATGTCATAAGCACACTATGCTAATCCTTCATTCACTCTCCAGAAAATTAAGGCAGTCTAGTACCAAAAATAACCATAGGGTATAGTTTTGTGAGGCAGCAAAACTGACGTAATGGCTGCTCCCAAAAGGGAAGGTCATCTCTCTCTGCCCTGCCCTCACAGCAACACTGCTGCTTCTCAGAGCCCATTTGAGAAATTAAACTAAAAAATAATTCTTCAGATGGAAAAGTGCACATTTTTATTCTGGTTAAGCTTCCTAAACTGTTTCACAGAGGAGCCAGACAAGCATTAACACCCTGAAGAATGGGCTGTCACTACAGCAGCTCTGGAGTTGCCTTCCACAGCCAGCCTGGCTGCAGGGATGACCTTCTGGGAATTGGGCAGTGGGGACACAGCTGGGGCTGCAGCCACTTAAGCCATCTAATTTTATTTTGCTCATATTTGTGAGTCAATCCCCTTGAGTGGCCAAAGAAGGATGGCGTGACCATCCTTCAAAGTGTTCTGAGCAAGCTGTAACAGAATGGCTGAGACCAGTGGGACTTCTGGTGGGTACATCCATTGTTTAACAGGACTCAATCTGAGGATCATCCCTGTTGTAAAAACACTGAAGTGTTCACACAGGCATGAGTAACATCTGCTGCCCATAGCTGCATGCAAAATTGTTTACTAGAGTGCAATTGTATAAACTGGAGGCAGCTTCTTGGACCCATACAAGAAGCAGAATGGGAAGCAGGCTAGCAGGTTCAGCCACATTGCTCATCATTACTTCTCTGGGATTTCAAAGAATCCTGGCTTTCAGACAATTCTGGATCTTCTCCTGCTTCCTAGGATCGTCACAGGGACCACAGAGAAATCCAGACAAACACCTACCAAGGTGCTCTTGCACAAACTCCCCTGCTGTTAGAACCTGAGGCACAGGCAGTCCAGCCTGACTTACACAGGGAATCGTATCAGTCACTGCTTGCAGTGGACTTTGACCTCTGGAAGACAAATGAAAAAAAGCTCAATCCACAAATCCCAAGCACTTTTTATCTTGTTATACAACACAGCAGTCACAAGGCTGCTAGTCACATTTCATTCTCATTTCACTTGGATACCAAGCAGGTATTTTGAAACAGGAAATTTTTTTAAAAAATTATTAGTTTTTACATGTAGGTTGGGTATGTCTGCATTTGGTATATGAGGATTCCTCTACTTGTGTTTGCACTCAGGATCTCCATCTTAACAATGCTCAGCACTGACAGATCTGGAGGGGTTATTGTTTGAGTTATTACTGTGCTGCTTCATTATGTGACACAGGGCAATGATGGTTGACTGCAAGAACAGGGATTGGGAAGAGCCCTTGTCTGAAGGAAATTTAAAAAGACTGGGACCATTCACCTTGGAGGGAGTGAATCAGAAAGAACACAGTGAAGGTATTGCAGAATGCATAGCTTAGCGATAGCAGCTGGAGAACTTTTGTTCACCTTATCTCAAAACATAGGAATGCAGGAACATGAAGGGAAAAAAAAGGTAAATGAAAAGATAAGCAACCACCTTTTAATGTTTTGCATAGAATATAGATCAGGATTCACTGATAAGCTACATTGTGAAGAGCAAAGTATTATTAGTTTTCTCAATGGATTGGCATAATTCAGCTAAAAGTAAATATTTGACATCTAAAATAGAGATTTTGGTAGGATTACTATTCTTTGGAGCACAAGTGAGCTTATACCTCTTGGGATTTAAGAGGCTATTTCTGCCAGATATCCAGGGCCTGGGGAGCCCAAATAGAAGCAGGGTGAAGAACTGACTTTTGAAAACCCATCTCCTCTGAAGAACTCAAGGACTGAATACAAACAAGACAGCTGATGGCTCTAGGTGGGGAGGAAATCAAACTGACTGGCAGGGCAAGCAATGGGCACTGTGCAGCAGATGCCTGTTAACATCCAGATTCCACAGAGTTCCTGCATCCTCAGCTTACTGGAACTGTGTTCTATTTTATACAATTCAGGTATTTTTGTTACAGGACACTGCAGGAACCAAAGGCTAACCCTTGCCTTTATTTAGCCCTACTTCCTTATCTTGGAATCTGGTCCACAGTGCCACTCTCGTTCTCCCACACAGTTTCTGTACTTCACTGCTTACCTACTCATGAGGACTGAATTCCAGGACAAAGGCTGTTGTTCACAGCAAAGGGTTTATGGAACAGCTATTCTGGCATAGCTCCCCAGGTGGAGATACAGTTCATATAGGCAAAAGAACTCACTAAATCATCTCCTTAAAAGGCAAGCTACACCATCAGAATAAATCATCTCCACATCTTGGTTTTTTGCATGCCATTACTGCTGCAGGGTTAAGTCTGGGATTTTTACATTCCAACCTGCATAACTGTTCTGGCAAAACTAATAGTTCCTTGACCAGGAAAGGCCAGATGCACCAGGAAACAAAACAACAACAGCCACCAAACAAACAAAACACACCAATAAAAAAGATATTGCCTTATTTCTTAACTGCATTTTTGTAGGTATTGAAAAGAAGAATGAAGGAATGAGCCACGAGCACTGGCTCTGTTAACAATGGGAAGGGGAACTGTGTCCAAAAGTCACCTCTGGGGTGAAGAAAAGCAGTGGAACAGCAGTACACAGCAACCCTTACAAAAGGGTTTATTTACTACATGTATGAAACAAAAATATGATATCCTAATGAAGCTATAGTGGAACCCAAGTAAAACTAAAAGACATATAACCAAACCAGAGTTCCAGACATGAGGTCCCCCCCCTCCACTAATTCATTCATCAAGTCCAATTAATAATATTCACTCTTCATTATCATCTTTTCACTGCAATAGACCTCATAGCAGTCCCAGGAAAGGATGTGAGTCAATCCTTGACTAAATGCTTCTGATTCACTAAGGAACCAACACATATAAAATCACTTAAGATTAAAAAATGCTAAGGTTTGCCTCGGTGATAATCTATCTAATGGCTGCCAAGACTGGGTTAATGGGAGAAAGATGAGAGAGAACAGCACTACATCACTATGGAAACTAGAATTTTCAAAATAAACACCTTTGCAGAACTGAGGTTGCAGATCTAAAATATCTTGGTTTTGATGTCACCTCCCTTTACCATGAGATCCAGCCAGGCTGACCAGTCAGGCATAGGGAAAAAGCTTGCATGTGGTGACAGAGATATCCCATGACTGATGTTCCTTATTCCAGTGTAGGTATGGGCTCTGAATGAAAACTTCAGTGATTGATTTGTTACCTGTACACTTTTGGGGGTCTTTCTGCCCCACAGCCTGCCTAGCCAGGCCAATGCAAAATGAATCCATACCACTTCAGATGGGAAGTGTTACCTTTATCCCACTATACTGATAATCCTAAGTATTTGCAGTCTTTTTTTCTTTTTTAATATGTAGATACATATATCAAGTGAACTATGAAACATGAGGTTTACAGCTTTTTGAAGTTCAATTCCCTTACTCACACTAGGAAACTCCTTACTCTGGAAATGGCTCCACTGCAGTTACTGTTTAGGGTATCCAATCCTTTGCTTCCTGTTAGTCACAAATGGCAAATACAGTTGGTAACTTCTCCACTTGTGCCTGGGCAAAAGGTTTTTCATTTTCGACACAAACATACCTCCTCACCCCACCTACCTTATACCATCTCACTGATTGCTGCTGTAAACAAGTCAAGGCTCTAGAAATGCTGACTCACAGTGCTAAGACTATGGAAAATATTTAGAGCTGCTAAAGAAGCAAAGCCCAGCAGGTTTCCTGCCCTTCCTCCTTATCTTCAAGCCCCATGCCATGACAGGCTGTAATGAAGGACCTTGCTTCCTGAGAGGAGGCAAAGAGTAGGTACTTGCTTCCTAAAGATAGCCCAGATTCCTTTGAATTCCCAGTTGCTAGCTAGTAATTGCAGGCAGGGGAAGACAACCCCCAGTGCTTACAACCACAGGGCTACAGATGTTGAGAGATTAATGGCTCCTGGGTAGGTTTTCTTGCCCAACGCAGCATTGCTCACTTCAGTGCCCTTCCTGGGACAGAGTCAAGTTCCTTTAAAATGCCTCAGTATCTGCTACAGAAGGCTGTTCCTTACCTGAACTTCACTGAACCGGATTTATTACTGATTCCTGCCTTCAGCACAGCTGAGTCAGAGCAGACAGGCAAATCACTGTTTGCTTTGGGAGGGCTGGTACCGATCAGGACACGGGCAAGCAGCGTGGGGTGCAAATTCTGTTTCCCTGTGGGCGTGCCAGCGCAGGCAGGGAGAGGGACAGGGACCGGTGCTCACAGTGAGCCAGGGGCTGTGGACAGAGGTGTGGAGAGTGAGGAGAGTGGGGCTATCTCAACAGGAGCCAGTCAGGGTGCATTCTGCCTGTGTTAGCACACTGCTGCGCCCAAACTAATCGCCTCTGGATCTTATCCAAAAGCCAAGCTGAGTGCCTACTACATCAACAGCCTGTTTTCCCCACTGGGAAGTGACCTGTTGCAAAAGGCAGAGCATTTAAGGAAACAACAAAGTTTTATACCCACACAATTCATGGGGCAAATAACTTCACAAAGCCTAAGGAGCATGAAGCCTTTATGACCAGCTGGGGATGGGCAGGTTGCAGTGCTGCTGCCTCCTCCCATTACCTAAGCAGCTCATTTGCAAAGAAGCAGAGACTGATGAGCTACATTTACAAGCTGGGCAGGGCAGACCAAGGAACAGCTCTCACTGAAGGGAAAGAGCAGGCTGTGGTGAGAAATTGCAGTGCTCAGAAATGACTGTACTAACTGGTCATGATGATGGTATTGAGTTGATTTCACCTATAACCTGTTCTAACTGCAGTCTGCAATTAATGTGGCCTGTAGCATCTAAATGCACTGCGAGCACACAAGTAGGGATGCAGAGCTCCCTTTTCTATTGGCAGCTGACTTCCAGCTGCACATCAAATGAAATTCTCAGCAAGCCGATCATGCGCATAATTCTCTCCATACTTGTCAATATGGAGATGTATTTGGCTGAAGTCTCCCCCTTGTGAGGCAACAGGAGCCATTTTAAATAGGTGGGGACAGAGGCTGGTCCTACAAGACTCACACTAGTTTAAGAGGACAGTAACTATAGTGCTTTTGCCCTATTTATAGTGCTTAATCAAAGCAAACCTGAGGTCCTATCAGTCCTTCTGATAGTGACAGTGAAGGTGGCTCAGTGTGAAGATGGCCCTGCATGAAGAATAGATTGGATCATAAATGCAGAACAGCTGCTTAAGCAGAACACCAGGAAAAGAAGCAATGATGTTGCTGGGCAGAGAAAAGCATTGCAAGAGCACACACATAGCCTCCTTCCTCCAAAGGCGCATGCGCACTGCTCTCAGTCAGTCACATTTCTCTCAAGCTTCCTGGTAGCAGCATCAGCAATGCATTCTGTCACATCTGACTGGCTACAGGACTGTCCTCATCTGACAGTAATGACCTGGCCTCGATTTTTCACATTTTTGTTGTCTCCTTCCCCTCTTTCAGCACTATGAAAGCACCAGGCATGAAACCTGCAGCACAAAGGAAATTCTCACTAGCACAGCCTGCTGCAGTACACTTACCTCAGCAGCACAGGAGCTGCAGGCATGGCAAACCTCACATAACCTACATTAGATTCCCATAACATTCCAAATCAGGCACTTAACTTCCAGACTTGGCTGAGACTCATCTCCATGGCCAGACTTAGTATACACAACAGAGACTAAAACTCTGAGGATCATGGTGTGCAGCTTTGCTCCTTTGGTAAAATGTAATGCTCTACAAAAACAGACAGTTCGACCCCATAAAAACAGCCTATTTTTGGCCCAAGAACAAATGCTGAAATCCCCCTAGAACTAAGGGCCATCCAGATTCCTCCACATGCAAATTGCACTGTAAAAGATCAGCTCTCTGGTTGAATGGCCACAGCAAAACACACTTGACATTGCCATGGCCTAGCCTCTGATCCGCCGCTGGCCAGAGGTGATGTCATGGGCTGTGTTCACTGTCTGGAAATGAGGAGCAAGAAACGCTGCATTGCCTGGCCAGCCCATCCAGTGACACATCCTGACATGGGCCACAAGGAGACAGGAACAGACTGATAACTCTCAAACATCATGGAAACAAAACCCCGGGGAGAAGTTGTCTGGGTATGAGCACACTAACTTGGCCAGCAGCAGTGGGTCCGCCCACGCCTCTGACACTTTAGCCCATCTCTCCCCAGTCCCTTCCCATCTCTTATCACCTCTTTCCTCAAGGCTTTTCAGCTAAACTGCTGCATTGTTTATCCAGTTCTACCTGCACTGAACAGGAGCAAAAGTGCTCTCCCCCTGATGTCACCACCACCTTTGAGAAAAAAGCTGACCTGCAAGCTATTTTTAGCCACATTGTAAAGTTGTGGAGCTATTTTGGTCACATCTCTGTATGAAAGCTGCAGGACGCTGACAGGCTCAATGATTGCCTAGGGCAACAGGGGCTTTAACTGGGAACGGGCAGAGCTTGCAACTTTGCCTTAAAGCTTCTGTGCCCTTCCCATGCCATAGGAGTCTTTAGACCAAGATTTGATTTCCCTTCCTTTTAGGAAAGGGTAACACACCTTCCTGAATTCTGCTGGATACCAGAGGCTCTGTAAGGCCTTTGCAGTGATGGCCTCCAGCTTGCACTATCTCCAGCTCTGCAGAAGGTACTATTTATTCACTATTTATTCTGTGGGCTCCCTCAGTCCCATTTGCCTCATTCCCTAGGAGGAGGCAGGTGCAATTATAAGTTCACAAAAACACCGGACAAGATTTTATCAATCTTCCTTTGAATCAGACCTCTGTAAAAGATCAATAAACATTAGACTAGTGCCTGCTGAGAAGTCAGGGGCATGTAACTCTGTGTAGGTAAGAGGAAGAACAGAAAGGAATCATTTGCATAGCAACATGTTGTTCTGAATCCAGAGTAATTCCTGGGAGCTCTGGGGTACGTCCAGGGCATCGGGCAGAAGGTGCCTGGTCTAGACAGTTGTTTTCTCTGGAGTGCCCAAGGGTTGGCTGCCAAGTTTGCTGGGGCTCTGTAGCAAATGCAAAGCACAGGCAAAGTAAAAGTCAAGGGAACTGGATTTAATAGAATTAAGCCCAGAGATACAAAAGGAATCTTGAAGGATATGAGGTAAATGAGAGGAGAGAAAAAAACCCAAACAAACTGGTGTGTTTAGGACAGGGAGAGATGAGTCAGATCTATAAAGAAGGAACAAGAGAGTAACTATATGACAGTTTATGAACAGCTGTCATCCAACCCTCCCAGAAAATGTGCCAGGAACTGCTGTCTGCAGCTACAGTGCACGTTTTCCCAAGACACCTCAGTGGTGTTAACAATTCCACACCTTCCCCATTTGGAACATGCCCCTGATGCAGCAAGAAGAATCAGAATTTATCAAGTCAGATTTCAAAGTGTCTCTCCTGTATTTTTTCCCCCCAACTTTCTTCTAAAGGTGATTTGTTAACAGTTCTTACACTAAAACCTACATCCTGCTTCTAAGGTGAGCCACTCCTTACTTCACTGATGCAACTTGCACCTGCTTTCATGAGTCAGCACAAGCCACATATCTCCTCCACAGCCGGATCAGTGCCTGCTAACAGGATGAACTGTCCCAGGCAAACACTGGTGACCTGCTGCAAACAGATTTGATATGCAGACCATCACTGTATTTCACTGGGTATCTCAGCAGAAGGAGCTGGTTTAACTCATTTGGTCCCACACAAGCACTAATCTGTGTTACACACTTTGCAGTCTTCGTGCCAGGAAAATCAGCTGGCCATTAACTAATATCTTATGACATGTAAATTAAAACTAGCTTAATAAGAATTTAACTTTTTAGTCAATAGGTGGAAATGACATGGACAGAACAGTATTGTTTAATATGCTGTTATTTTAGCAGGACAGAATGGAACTGTCACAGTTCACATCAGCCACAGAGATGTGTCCAGCAGCAATATGTCAAGACCTGTTGGATCAAAAAGCTCAATGAAGTGGTTTGTGTTTCAGCTTCCCCCAGAGCTATGCACAAGACTAGCAGCAAGCATTACACAGTGAAAATGTTTTGGTCAGATGAAATAACATAGCAACATGTTGCATAATTCCCCTGCTGAGCTTAAGCAGCCTTTCTGTGGGACACTGCACAAGCAGGATAATAAACACAGCACAAGAGTGTCTGACACAACAGATTATCTGCTCCTGGTAGCAGAATTTTGCTAGTGTAGGGAGTAACTACTTCACCTTTCATCATCTCTCTAGATTCTTAGTTTTCATCCATTATCACACAATCTTATTGTGAGAGCATTACTGGCATTATCATTTGTCTCAACTGATTATTTAATGGAGATATCCTATCACCATCTCCACAATATAGATATTTTTCTAGAAAATATCAAGAATTTTTTTTTTTTTAAATATTCCCACACATGTTCAATTTTCCGGTGTGGCAACACCAGGCATACAGTAACAAATCAGATGCAGCTCACCCCATAGACGTAGACAGGGGTTGTCCACCAATTGTGTGGATCCCGGCAAGAGCGCACACCACGCTGGAGCTGACGACTGCAGTTGTTCCCAATCGCCTCTAGGGAGTGCAGTCGGAAAGGAAGAGACGGAACTGCAGTGCACATGCCAGCTGGGAATCGGTGACTCAGGATATTCAGTCACAAATGGTGGCTGTCCATTTCCAGCTGAAGGCAGGGAGGAGCAATGAGGTTTGAGCTTGACCTAAGGGCAGAATTCTACTAAAACCCCAGCTATGCTTTACTGTGTGAGAGAAAGGTCTGCCAAGATACTAAAAATCAAGATGTAAATCAAGCAATAGGACTTCAAACACTAGATCAATCATTTAAGGCAACATCCCCACAGCTGAATGCAGCATGGACAACACTTTTATGGAGATTCCATCTCTTATGCCCAAGTACATCATGATGTGAATCCATCAGATCATCCAGCAAAGATATGCCTAGTCTGCAAACATCATCCAGGCCTTGGTCTCTGCACAAAGAACATCAGAGACATTTTTTAGAACTATATCTATTTTGTGTGCACATGCACAGTGCTCAGTATTGAAACTGTGCAGACCCATCAACTTATTTCCCCATGGATTCACAAAACAGCTAAGGAGATATAGCACCTGTCTGATCTCTGTGGTAAAGAATCATGGATAAAAAGGCCTAAAGTCACCTATTTTTCCCTTACAAATGATATGCATGCATTGATTCTGTGACCTGCTACACCTTCCTTAAAGAAGGACCAGAATGTAAAATGTATCTACTCAGGATTTTTGCCCTCTTCCCCTATCCCAAAATAATAACAATCCCTGTCCCACACTCAAGATAAAAAACTGTTAAGAAATACAGAAGTCATACTACCACCTACCTAAGGCAAGGGGTGAGGGAACAAACTCACCAGGTAAGTGTCTGTGCAGGAGGGACATACAAACATTCAGGCAGATGCCAGAGTTGATCCCAAGCACAGCAGAGGATGCAGTGACTTCTACAAAGTTCCTGACACTTTGTGACAAAGCAGCTCTGTGGAACCAGTGAGGAGCTGCAGCTTTGAGAAACCAAGAGACAGTAACTGTTGCTGCTTTTGGACAAAGCTTCCAGGCTGGCACAGACAACTTTGCCACATACAGGAATTACCTACAGCAAAACAGGAGCAGACATTCACGTGTCCTTAGGAGAGCAACCAGACCAACAGCCAGGGATTTCACTTTCAGTTTGAGTAGCAGAAGACGTCTGTGTACCAGAAGCCCCATTACTGACATAAGAAAAAAAAATAAAGTCTGTAGATGCTGTGATAAATAAAAAGGAACCACCAGCTCTTTCTTGTCCTTGCAAATAACAGAGCATCTCTTCCCTGATATGTCCCATTCACTCTTAAATTTTCCTACCAGCACTGATTTCTGTTGCTGTCTTGAATAATACAGGTGGTTTTTTTTAATGAAAGCAGAGAAAGGCAGGCTGAGCACCAAGAGATCCTCAGAAATCTGTAAGAATATTCCTGGTGAGGGCATAATTGATTTCCAGGGAGATGTTTATGATGTATGCATTATCACAATCTCAGAACTTCATTCCCCACCTATTTAGGATTCCCACACTGCATTACAACCTGCCTTCACATAAGAGATGTTGAAGCTTTCTATGAGGTCACGGCAGCCTCTGACAAGCACTGATGGGTGAGTCATGCTGCAGTAGCCAGAGATACTAGCAACACATTTGTTAATCTGTATGCAGTCTAACTCTTTTTTTGGTCTAGAATCTTATTCAAGGGTGAAATACAATGTCTCAGAGATAGGTGACTGCAGAATTGCTGAAGAGCAAGGCCACAGTTTCACAATTGTCTTAGGGATTATAAGAATCAGTGCCTGGAAGCAAGTTTATAACAATGTAAAATGTTGTTTTACCTATAAAATCTGTACAACAAGAGATCAAAATCTAGATAGGGTCAACAGCAGAGCTGTTCATTGCAGATCACTGGAAAAGCCACCATGCTAATATGGAATCTAGGAGTTCTCAGAGAGTTCCACCAACTCTTGTCCAGCAGTTCCACTCATCCTCTCCAGCAAACTCTTCCAGAGGTACCTCCCTGTGCCAGCTGAGGTAAATACACATCCCTGCACCAGAGTAGTCACAGCCCTGTCAGGCTGGGGCCTGAGCTGAGACAGCAGCACTAACCCAGCAGGGTCAGGCACAGAACACTCTCTTCTGCTGGCCCAGCTGCGAGGGAAAACCTGTGCAGAAGGATTAGATCAGACAACAGCAACTTCTTGAACCACCACGGCAAAATTCTCCATGGAAGCTTTGGAAATGAGCAAAAAGGACACAGAAAACCACGGAACAAGTGAGATATAGGGAATAAGTGCATGATAGCAGAAAAAAACATTTCTTCATCTTGGCTAAACTACTGGACAGCCAGGAAAAAGAACCAATAATAAAAGAAAGAGACAAAATAAATCTAAAAGAAATCCTGCAGATGGAGAACAAAGAAATTAAATGCTGTTGTATTTTCATTGCTGTGAAGCTAAATTAAGCTTCCTAAGTCAAGCAGAGAAATAATTGGTTTAGATTTCTATTCAGAAGACAGCATGAGCAGCAAGTGCCAGTGGAACGACTAACAAAAGGTGTCTTCCCTCAGAGAAAGCAAGCCAGCAGATTGCATAACTGAAATGAGTTTCCTCCCAGTTTCACATTATTAGTCACCTTTCTCCCTTCTCTGCCAAAGGCCTCTTCTTACCCATCCATCCAAGGACCAGAGCCAAGGCCTTTCCTGTGCTGCTTCTTTCCATCAGTCACTCTTCAAGATCAAGGACTCCATAATACTGGTCCATGTACCCATTGCAGGTATTCTGAACCAATGCCAGAGTAAAACCCCCTTCAGCCCTGCTGCTGGGAAAAAATCTGAGATACCTAAACAGACTCTCCTTGTCATGGCCCAAAAAACAGTTAGTTCCAAAATTCTGAGAAGATTTCAAAGGAAATTTATTGCAAAGACCCATGGAAGAGCCCTCACTAGCAGAAGACATGGTACCTAGAGTCCCTTGGAAACCTGTTTGACTCAGGTGGAAATGACCTACTGGCATTTATTTGTAATTGCCCAGCATGGCAGTGGTTGGGGAAGGAAAAGCTGTTGAGTCACACTGGAAGCCACTTTTCCACTTTTGTCTGGTTTCCCAGAGGGCAGAGTCAGAAGGCTGAGATTCTGTTTATGTCTCTGACACTCATTTCCCATATGACCTTGACAAGTACTTCTTCTTGTGCCACCATTTCCCCATTTCCTAACAGCTAAAACCACTCAACTCATGGAACAATCATAAGTGCACAGCAAGGAGCATCTAATAAAAGGTAAGAGAAGAGTGAAGTATTATAATTGTTGTCATAGAATACAAAAGCAGTTACGTAACAATGTCAGTATTGCTTCATTTTTGTCCTTACAACAGGAACTGTCAGAGGGACACTGCCTGACACGGTATCTTCATCGCAGTGGATGTACCCAAGCATTGACATCATTGATACAAAACCAGATTGTTGTCATCTGGGAGACTCTACCTCGTTTATTGTGACCAGCCTTTCTCTAGAACATGTTTTTCCTGTATAACCTCATAACCCATAATAATGGCCCAAAGTGCACTATAGGAATGATGGCAGGTTTCATGTGCTAGTAAAACCAAAGCAATTCCTCACTTGTGCATTGCACAACTAGTCACTCACTAAAACACACAAGTGCTTATCTTCTCTGCAAGCAAAAAACAAGCTGAAAGTTAGTTTCTAAATTAGTACATCATACAAAGAACACTTTCTAAAAATCCCAAAGGCATGAAAGAATTGGATAAATTACATTCTGCTTGTATGATAACAAGTTTCTAAGAAAAAGCATTGATAACTGCTGTCCACAGCTGCTATATAATTAATAACCAAATTTCTCTGCTTCAAGTTCTATGATTTCTTCTAAAATTTACAATTGTTTGCTTAAAAATGGCCAGATTCAAGCAGCATTTGGACCAAAGGCTGAGGAAGGCATGGCTGTAATTACAGCACCTGAAACTGTGCCCTAATCACATTCTTATCTTTCTTATCTACTGCAAGTATTTATAAAGCAATGATTACTGTGCTAGGCCCCATCACTGCTCTGAGTTAGTTCTGAACCAGCACCTTCATATTGCTGTAAGAAGTTTCCACTGCTTGAACTGGTGGCATTCTGCTGAGACAGAAAGCCAAGCTTCTCATCACTTCAAGTCATTAAAAAAAATAAACTGTGCCACCTCTACAGGAGCAGGGGTGTTAACCCCAATGTCCTGGCCAAACTCCCTGCTCGAGTAATTACAATGTGCCTTGAAGAAATTCTTGCCACAGTTTCCGTTGGACTCAGTATTGTTCTCTACTTCCTCTCCTACAATATCATGGAGAGCTGGTGCAAGCTCTTAAAGGTCCTGTCCACGTTGGAATGTTCTATGGGTCTAGTCCAGGGCCAGCTCTGCAGCAGCACATTGGGAGCAATGTGTTGAAACCAGTTCTGCCTGTCAGCTGAACCGCTAGGCAATTTGTAATATTTATTTATTGATGTTCTGGCACCTCCTTCAGACAGAATTAACTTTGGGTATAGCTATCTGACAGATAGACTGGTGCAAATCCCAGATGCAGACATACATAAACTTGTTTAGTTCTTAAGTGGACTAAAGTTGCATCAGGAAATTAGCAAATGAAGCTGAACTAACTTTCTAGATACTTACTATGGTGTTTTGAGAAGGCAGCAAGAACACACCTTAGCAATGGACTAGGAGAGCTAAATATGCTGTTTAGTTCAGCTGGTGACAATAAACATAAATTTCACACTGGCTGTTCCTTCAGAATTTCAGTGAACTTTTTCCAGGCTGTTCACAGACTATACTGTATATTTTTGAAGCAGTCACTGAATACATATCAGATGCAGATCTAGCATTTCAAGTAAAATACTTGATAGTTAAGGGCAAAGCATTATTCACATTTTTCTGCAGCCACTATTAAGAGAGTCTGAGGATTTTTACCTAGACCTCTCATTTTCTTTCACGTGTGTAACACTAAGAGCTGTGGCCCAGACTCTCTGCTGGCATTTGCTGGGTTAGCTCCATGGACCTCGCTAGCTCTCATAATTCATGAGCTTTACAGGCAATTTGTCTGCAGGAAGAAGTACAAGATCAAGATTCAGAAGAACCTGATTCTTAATTCCACCTTTTGACCCCGTGGGCGGATCACTCTCTCTTACTGCTCCATTTTGTTCTCCCATCTCCAAAAGCAAATTATACCCACTAATTCGACAAAACAAGTACAAAACCAAATTAGAATCAATAGGCCACACTGAGCAGATTCACATTAAACACCATTCTTCCAAAATTTGAAAACACAAATCTTTACCTTTCAAACATGCCCTTAATTTCCCCAGAAGTGTGCCTCCCATATTATTTCAGAAGACAGAAACTGTAGTTTCAGAAAACGGATGGTTTTATTTTTGTGTCATTACAAAAATGCCTTCTAACTTGTCAAATGATACACTACAAATATCTTTGGCAGATGAATGAAACCAAGTTTCCCGTCAAAGCTGCCAACTTCAAGGTTGAGATCATCAGATAAACCTTTAGTTTGCCTCTCCCAATACCCACAACAACATATGTTTGAAGTGATCCACGTTTGTCTCACTTTTCCTATAGGGATTTGAAAAGGCAAAGTGTCAGACCACTTTGGGACAAGTTCACAAAACTCTAGATGTGGTCCACAATGGTTATGGCCAATAACATTCCTCAGGTGTCCCCCATCCCAGATTAGAGTCCCCAGTGGCTCTGCCTGTCTAAAGGTAAATGCAAAATTCACCTAAACTGTATCCAGGATCACCTCAACACCTGCTGGATACAGAGCTTTCTGTTAGATTATGTGGAAATTGGAAGGACGTTTGTTTCATCTGTTCTATTTCAGTAGTAGCAGTAATACTGGATTTACAGAGTTGTATAATTTCATACTGGGGACATCTCAAAATTGAGTATTTGCAGAATGCTTTATAACAGAGCGCACTGTGCCTGCAGTGTAATTCTGAAGTTAAAAACAGAAGCCATCCCTACAAACACACCTTTGACAAACTTTGTGTCTTATGTAACTGTTTCTATTAATTTATTATCAGGATGTCAGTACAAATGGTTATTTTGATGATTCCTTGTCCCCCTACTTCTGAAAGGGAAAGCAACGATAAACACAAGGGAGACTGACCTCAGTGATTTCCTCTGTTCAGACAGGAGCACAATGCGCTCAAACACCATGACAAGGAGAAGTGGACTGTTTAGAATTCCTCCAGCTGTAATCTATAGTAAAAACAAATAAACAAATACGTGACTACAAGATGCGATAATTAATCCCTGCATGAAGCCAACTGTTATCTCCGCTTCGTAGATGGAGATACCAAAGCACACAAAGGCTCAACAACCTACCAAGTTCAACACCCACCACTGTGAGCCAAGGGTACAGTTTAGGAGACCATGTGCTCAAGCCATGAGATTTTTTTTCCCTCTTCTGGCCACAACCCAGATATAGCTCGGCCAAGGGCAGGCTGAAACACACCCATTTGGTGAGGGCAGCTGCACTAGAGCAGTCACCTACGACCTCCTAGGATTGTCACCCCCTGTAGATGAGCTGCTCCTGGCCAAAGAGGCAGCTCCACTTGGCTCCATGGCCTGACCACAGCCAGCCTGCCCCAAACCCACTGTCCTCTGCCACATTTCCCCCAAAAAGCTCCCACCCACGCCAGGCCTCTCCCCTACACACGTCCTGGCCCCATGTACTCCCTTGCTGGACCCCTCATCTCTCTGCCCACTCCACACCTTTCCTCATTCTCCCTCAGGCCTGCTGCCCCTCAAAATGCTGTCTGAGCTCAAATGGCCTCAGCAGCAGCCCCCCACCATCTTCTCCCTCTGGCCCCTCTCACCCCTCAGTGTTGCCACATGGGGCTTCCACAAACCGTCTATCCCAAACTCCCCTCAGCCAGCTCTCTCCTGTTCCCCTATCCCTCAGCAACCCCTCACCTGTCCCCTAAAACTGCCCCTCACGCCAAAACCCCTCCTCACAGCTGGTTAGGTTATCCTCTCCTCACACCAACGACCCCTCCCCAAGAGCCCCTCACAGCAAGGGCTCCTCCTCACACAACCCCTCACAGCCGGCTGCCCCCTCCTCACAAGAGCCCACCAGACCAACGCCCTCTCCCCGCAGAGACCCTCACACCGACACCCCCTCCTCGGAGAGACCCTCACACCGAGAGCCGCCCGCCCCTCGCAGCCGGGACCCCTGAGCCCGCCGCCCGCTCCTCACGCAGCCCCGCCCGCCCCCGCGCCACAACTGCCCCTCCGCCGCCCCCTCGCGGCCCCGCCCCTGCTCCCCCCGCCGCCCCCAGCCCCTCCCGCCGGCCGCGGTGGTGGGGGGGGAGGGAGAGGGCGGCGAAGTCTCGCGAGAGGGGCGGGCGGGGGCCGCTGGCTGCGGGCAGCGCGGAGCGGCGGCGGCGGCGCAGCCGGAGCCCGGGCGGCGCTGAGGGGAGGTGGCGGCGGGGCGGCGGCAGCGATCGCGGCCCGGCACACGGACCCGCTCCGCCGCGGCGGCACGGCCGGCGCCGCCCGCCCTCCCGCACGCCGCGCCTCCGCGGCGCGGCCTGGCCGCGGCTCGGCGAGCGGGGCCCAGGCAGCGGCGGCGGTGGTAGTGGCGGCGGTGGCGGCGGCTGAGCGCTCCGCCGCGCCCGCCCTGCCATCTTAGGTGCCGTGCCCCGCCGCCTTTGTGCCCGCCGCGCCCGGGCACCCGCGGGGGCCGGGCCCGACGCCCCTCCGGGGGCGCCTCCCCCCGCGGGGCCGCCGCCCCTTGCCCCGCTCCTCCTCCTCCTCGTTCTCCTCCTCCTCCTCCTCCGCGGGGGGCCGACCGGCGCTCCCAGCCCGGCTGCGGCGGAGGGTAAGGCAGGCAGCGCGGCGGGGGTTCGGCCGGGGCGGCCCCGGGAGGGTGCGGGAGGCGGTGGGTGGGGGGGGCGGCCCGGTGGGGCCGGCGCCTCCCCCGCCGCGCTCTGCGGCAGTGCCGCAGGGTCGGGGCCGCCGCCGCCGAGCACCGGCGGGGGAGCGGGCGGCGAAATGGCGCTTCCCGCGGAGGGGCGGCCGCGGGCGGAGGGGTGTTCCCCGCTGTCAGGGGCCGCCGGAGGCCCAGGGCTGGGGCCGGGGCCGGCCCCGCGGCCAGGCGTGCCCAGCGCCGCGGCCCTTTTTGTCTGCGGCTCCCCCGGGGGCTCCGCCGGCCGAGCCCCGACCCCCAGAGGGGCTTTGGGGTCCCTGGGAGACCCGCGCGGATTTATGCCCTTATATTTTTTTCCCCCTTCCCTTTTTTTTTTTTTTTTTTTTTTTTTTTCTCCATGCCCCTCGCTCCTCCCCAAGCGGTGAGTTTTCAGTGTATATACCATTTTGTTCGGTGCTGGTGTGGGATTTGGCTGAAAGTGACCTATTTTAAAGACCTTTTATTGCTCCCCTCTCAGCAATGCATGTGGCGGCCGATTCCGTTACCCAAATAGCGTTTCCCAACCATTTTAATTTGTCAGATTAAAACATCTCATGGAGGCTGCATTTCTGTAACCCAGCGTATGGGTATGTCGTTAGAAATATCTCTCACCCAGCTTTGCTGCAAGCATCTTTGGAGCATCAGAGTTGACCTTTGTCACTGTGAAAGCAGAAATAAATACCAAGGCGATACCTGGGAGATGCAGTTGTACCATTGTGTTGGGCGCGGTACAAGAAATGGGGAGGGGGGGAGAGAACCACAGATTAAAATGGTTGTTGTCAAATGTAGATCTTTACATGCCTTCGGAAGAAAATATGACAGATCGGTAACAGCCCTGAGGACTTCTAATATATTTTCTTAGAAAAACGTTTCGTGTTTATCGTGCTTGTCTCTGCTGCTTATCATGGTACGGAGTATTTCATTAGGTGGCATTTTAGTGGCTCTGTTGGTTAAATAGCAGTTGCATTAACTAGTTGAACAAATTGTGTCCTTCACCTTTGACTATTGCATTTTGAGAGCCGTTACAGCAGTGTGCCCATGCATGCCAAGGGCGGATTAATAAGATGTTACCTAAAGGTTTGGATGTTATTGATTCCTTACTATTAATGCTATTTATAGTGCGTTTGACATGGCTCTTGTTTTATGTATTTGGATAAAGGTTATCAGCTTGGAATGCTTCAGATGAAACGTTTCAAAAAACCACCCTAAATATATATATATATATATATAATTGAACAATATAGTTCAGATCCTCAGTGTCTGAAAAACAGCTTTAGCAGATAGCACATAATAGTGAAAACCGTGGAAAACTGATACATTTTGACACTAGGGAAGGCTTGTTTTCATATTTCAGGATTACAGAATAGCAACTTCTGTTGCAATAAATACAGTTTTTGGTATGCTTTTCTTGAGCCTGTATTTTCCTTGCCTTTGTGCCTCCTCATAGTTAGTGTGCCATAGTTTCTGCTACTTATGTCCAAGGGCAAACGTAATCAACGATTGGCTTGAGCCTTCATATTAGATTCTCCACAACATTGGCCTAGTTCTGACTGGTATGTTTGCCATTTTTAGGACTCCTCTTCCTTTTATCCATTTGCTGAAATACATTGATAAACTTGAACCTCAATTTGTCCTTTGAACTTGGCAGAAGGTTTTTCTCCTCTGGTAACAATATCTCAGTGAAGAGAAGGCGGTTCTGATGGAACAGCCTAATTTTAAGTTTAATCCTGCTGAAATACAGCTGCCTGAAGTAAAAACTCTTTGGATAGTTGGATATTATTTTTCTTTTTAAGTTGAATGAATTAAGTGTTGCCTGTACAGGACCAGATGTTGGCATTAAAATTATGCACAGATAAGGTGGCTTAGGCCTCAAGTTAGACTATTTGAAAAAGTTATCTATGTCCTGCTGTTAAATACCAGTGTAAGCTAAACTGGAGAACTTTTAATGTTTACTTACAGCTAAATAACATTTCCAATTGTGCAGTTTTCATCTCTAGCTCTATTCACCAGTTTTGTCTCCAGAATAACATGTTTTTAATGAGTAGTAGGGCAGTCTCAGGTTTTATGCTTGGTGAGATTCATTAGAAGAGAAACAAATATCACACTAATAATTACATCTTCAGATGTATCCTAGTAGTGGATTTCCTGTAATGAGGATGTTTTGTAGAGAACAATAGATATGGCAGCAATTTCAGAGATTTGTTTTAAAGATGTTGTAGGTAGCTGACTCTGCAGTAGTGAGTTCCACTTTGACACAACCCTTGCATTCTCAACATTAGGTGGTTTCCAGGTACTTGGTTTTTTCAGATGTTATTTTCTTTCTAGCAAAGACAGACTGGATGTACTGCTGCTGGTATCTGTCACTTCTGTGAGGATAAACTTGTAAGGTCATTTCCAAAATATGCCTCATAGAAGTTTTTTTGACAGTATAGGTATTTTGTCAAGTAAGAGGATAATTAGGGTTGATCTGGCTCTCTTTGTGACCCAGAAGTGGTGAGGAAGCTATGGTAAATACCACTTGCCTGATTCCATTCTCAGTGTGTTTTGAAGAACACTCCCATAATCACTAAGATCCTATCTTAGAAGCATTTTCTGTTGTGTTCCTGTTCATATTAAAATCATGTAAACAACATCCTGTTAGATTGAAGTGCATACTAGAAATTAGAAAAATCTTTGGTGTTAGCAGGGGTGAGCCATGCTCTTGCCTTCTGAATGGCAGTGCTGCTGGGGGGCCATTACCTTTTTCCTGTTCAAGTGTGCTGTGCAGTGTCAAGGATTTTACTTTTATTTCCTCTTGTGATCCTGGACAAAGGGAAGAGCTGAGCTCCAACCCTGGCCTGGAGTCATGCCTGAACTGGAAAGTTTCCTGGGTCTGACAGCAGAGTTTCAGTTCTGTCCTCTCCTGGTTAACCATGCTTGGGACAAGCTTGCCTGTAACAGCACAGAGCAGGATGATTGAATACTTTCTGAGACCCACATCTGTCTTTTCTTGTATGATATTGAGTGTGTCCTACTCTTCTCCACCAAGTGCTCCTCCTGGATGGACACAGTGCAGGATGAAGCCCTGGTTTGTGAGGCCTGGTGCTCTCTGGCAAATTCCCCTTACTGAGGTGTCAGTCCTGTACCCCTCCTGCTTCTCCATGTGTCATTCCATTGGCTCTGGTCTTTGATCCTGCACCAGCAGAAAGCTAAGCTGAGGAAAATACAGTTTTGTGTCAGCTTGGTGGTCTGAAATGCTCAGTGCACAGCGAGGTGAGGTTAGAGACAACCCCAGGGACTGGGCTGCACCACCACAGCCAGCAGTGAGGTTTAAAGGCAGAGGTGGCTGGTGGCACTTTTTGCTAAATTTGTAGTGGTTAGGGTTCAGGATTCTTTATTTTTATTGTCCTTTAACATGCTGAGGCATTGCTGATTATACATTGATTTCTCTGTGGAGAAGAGACTGAAAAAAATTCAATGGACAAAGGGTCAGAAAATCACTGAACCCCTCACGTGAAGGGAGAGTCCTTCCTGTGAAAAAAAATTTAAAATGTAAAAACATGAAATCAGAGGTGAAATGCAAAGTGTCTGAAGGGAAGAAGTGTGCAGAAAATAGTAGGAAAAGATAGAGAGCTGTTTAAAAGCAGAGTTGGCTTTTACACACTATTCCTTCCTCTTTGCCTAAGTGCTCATTTACAGTACAGAACATGGAGGAGGGAACACTTTCTGAAGGCCCTTAGAAACACAATGGACATTAGCCAGCACAGTGGGGGCTCCAAACGTGTTTTTTAAAGCAATTTTTAAACAAATACTTGATGATCACTGGAATTACAGCATTTTTTTAATTGTGGAAGGGAAGCCATTAGGAACTTCTAATACTTGATGAGAAATCATTACATTATTACTCTTGATTTTTTTTTTTTCACATTCTGATAAATCTTTGTTTCTTTGCCAGAAGAAAAGGCAAGGTAGCCACTGTAAACAAAACATGAAATTGCCCAAGCAGCAATAAGTTTTGTCTAAACAAAGAAGTTTCTCCAGTTCAATCAGAGCATGCTGAGGACAGATCTACAGCATTAGTTACACACCTATAGCTTGGAGGTGAGGTTTCCTTTCTCTTAGGGGTTGGTGAGGACAGTCCAACATGAGTTTGAGTGCTGATGGCTTCTTAATACAACTGGACAGTAGCTTGTAGTTTTGCCTGCTGTATTGCTTGGCTGGAAACAGTTTTGATTTTTCTTTAGGGGTCAGGATGGGGTGACAGCATGAGATTTACATACTGAGTATTGTCCTCAGGATGGAAAAGGCTTGAAATGTTTTGTTTGGGGGGATAGTTAGATCTTGAGGAATAAAAGTAGAAGTCACAAAACTCTAAAGCTGGCAGGCTCTTCAGTTTTCTGTGCCTGTGGTCTTCCAATGACCCTTATTACACTCCTGGCTACAGCCATACAAATATTTTCTTTAGAGTGAGATGTAATTTTATAAAAACAGTTTTCTCCTACGCTCATTGAGTTCAGCATGTTTACAGGGCAGCCTCCTATCAGGATGTGGGGGGATAGTGCCTGTGAGTTTCATTGGAAGCTTTTATTGCAGGTCAGCTTTATCAATCCATATTTGAAAGGAAAATTTCTGATGTTTACTGGTAATCTCAGAGATTTTTGCTATAGCTTTAGACTGAAAGCCAATATGTATTACATTTGATTTCTTAAAATGTGAATAAAGTTGCTTTCAGCCTTTCACTTAGTTCACCTAAATTTTAAAACTTCTTTTACGTTCCTTTAGCCTTCTGTCATTAGTTGAGCACTGCTAAACACAGATTTTGGGGGGTTAGGCCCTTAGGATCAGGGCAATGCAAAATTCCCTTTGCATTCCTGGTTCAGCTTCAGCTCACTCTGCTCTGACTGATTTTTATTGCCTGGAAAGCTGTGGGGTCCAGGAGGATGGGAAGGAGGAATATGCAAGTACAAGTGTGTTGGAAGTGTGGGGAGCATTTCTTGTAGCACTTTTGGCTTGTTCCACATCCATGTGTTCAGTCTGTTTTCAAGCACCCAGCAATCCTTCCTCTTCCCTGACATTCCCCTGCTCAAGGGCAGTAACAGGCCCATGAGCCCATGCCCAGAGAAATGTTAGACTGAGATTTCTTGGAAAGAATCTCATGTGCTATTGCACATATTTGTTATTTTTGCCTCCTTCACCATTCTTAATATGCAGTTCTCATTTCCCACCTCAGTCCCCTTTTAATTGGTGACTGTCCCCTCCCTCCTGAGCTGAGATGAGATATGAGGAGAGGTTATTTTTGCTAGTGCTGTTTCTCAAATAGGCCACGGGTTTTCAGTAAGTAGTGCAGTAACTTTCTCCATCAGTATTAGGATTTCTCAAGCTGTGTCCCGGTGGCAGTGCAACATGTTTCTCCTTTAGTTCTGCCTTGCAGTTGTCACTAACATTAACTCCTCCCAGTTCCCACTTCCTTGTAACCCAATCTGAATAAAGATCATGGGATTTGAATGTGCCTTGCTTTGCTGCTGCTGCTCTGGATGTTTGGGTTGTGTCTGTGCTCTTTGTAAACTGTGTGCTGTGATCTTCTTTTTGGCTTTGCCTGTTTCAAGGAGCAGTTGACAGTTGTTAAAATCAGTTCTGGGCCAGCTGTGATTTGATGCGATTAAACTGTGTTAAATGTGTTCCAGAACTGTTTCCTGGCCTAGATAGCAAACTAGTTAAACCCTGGGTTTGGAATCTATTTTGGTATGATTTCGCCCTGTACCCCTAGGTAAGCTGTGTCCCTCTTTGAGGGTCAGACAGAACACAGGGGCTGTGCACAGCACCCGATCTTCTGCCTTTAATCCATCACTCTCCTCTGTCTCCTTGGGCTTTTTAAATTGGTCTTTGCATATCCAGGTCTTGTCTTGGGAATTATGTGCTGGACTGGCTGCACAAATGTGGTTTTGCCACCCATACAGACCAAGGTGCAGTGATCTGATTTTCACTGGCATCAGCTGAGCTGGTACAAACCCCCCTTTATAGTGGCTTGGTACATCTGGGTGTGCAGCCAGGCTCTTGGATTGGGGTTTTTATGAAGGCTTGCAACTTGAGTTAAAAAAGAGGGTAACCTTGGCCTTGACAAAAATTCCTGCTGTCTCCTAGAAGTGCATGTCAGAGTTGGGAAGGAAATAATGGTACATTTCAGAGGCAGTGCCTTGCAAAGAATGCCAAGCTCCATTTTTATTATGGGTTAATTGCCATATTCAGGCAAACCCTGAACTCTTACCTGTGTTTTTGGCTTAATTTTCCTTCTTCCCTTTCCACACAAACCCCCTCTAACACATGCTTTGAAGTGTTTAAAACTGGGTTAGTCTCTGGCTGGAGGTGTGTGGTAGAACCTCCTTTTCATTCTTGCTGGGACCTGCCCGTTTTGCAGCAAGAATGCAGGCGAACCCATCTGAATGCTGATCATCTGGCCTTTGTAAGTGATGGAAGGTTATTTTCCCCTTCATTTGACACAATACATGGGCAAGGAAATCCTAGAGCATCTCCATTCCAGAAGCCACCTTGAGTGGCCAGATCTGTACAAATTGGAGTGCTCATGGAGGGGGAGAGGAGGGCTTAGTGAGGATGCTGGGGCTGAATTTAGGTGGTTGCATGACAATCACTGGAGATATTTCCTTCTGCTCTCAGAAGATGTTGCTGTCAGCTGCTAGCTCAGTAGTTGACCACATTCTTAGCAGATCAGCCTACACATATGTCCTGAACTGACCAGAGAATTCAACATTTCTATTGCTGACTGGAGGGACAGAGCACAGGGAGCCAAACACTAAGATAATCTGTACTTAAGAAGACGTCTGAATATGTGGGTTTTTATCCAAAATAAAATGTTATGGAATAAGGAAGTCTTCATCCTCACCTTTGCTTTTATTTCATTACAATACTGATGATGTAAATTTATTTGCAAAAACAAGACTGGGCAAAAGATTCGTTCCTGATTTGACAATAACATGCAGAGTGCTTTGAATACTAGACTAACGTGAAAATAGTTTACTTATAAAGTGCATGATTTACCTTCACTAGCTCATAATTAGTCACAAAACCATAAAGAACATTTAAAGAATCGTTTTCAAGTTTATTCAATAAAAACTTGATATGGAATTTTTGATGCCCAATTTTAAAAAAATATTTTGGAAAAGTCCCTAAGTTTCCCCAATTATTTTAGTGCTTTTTCTTGAATGGCCCTTATATATTGAAAATACCAATTAGCACATAATATTTTAATTCTCTTATGTTTCCTCTGTTGTTGGAATTGATAATTGTGGACCACTGTGCAGGTGGGCCATTACATTGGGCTCTGGAGTTTCTCCAGGGGCTGGTCCAGCACCAGGGTGTGTGATCCACATTTGAATATTCTTCCCATTGCTGTGGGAATCTCTGGTACTGAAAAGTAATTACTCTGGTGACTATAAATTGGTGTAATCACAATGTTTTTCTGTAGGTATTACAAATATTTTATGTTTAAACAGACATAGTTATAATTAATATTAATATGAGAAATGAAATATTAATACACAAATAGAAATTTAAGCTATAGCAAAGAAATATTATCTTACATATGTGATGATTTTATACTTTTCTCTGAATTAGCAGGATAATAACAGTAATTCCGTGCTCTGAATTTCACCCACAAATCTCAAGGTATTTCAAATGGGTGATAAAGGCATATTTATTTTCCACATTTATGAGGTGGGGATGCTGAAGTACAGGTGGAGAAATGAGTAATTTGCTCAGCATGGCTGGTGGTGTTGGGGTAGGAGAATTTGTCTCCTTGGTTCCCAGTTTGCATCAGCACCTCCCAGGTTGTGAGGTGGAAGCAGGAGTGCAGGAGATGCTGCTTTGCCTGTGGGGTGTGGTGGAGCAGCCCTGTCCCACATCTCCCTCTGGAACTCTGCCTGACCTGCTGAAAATGCAGGGGATGGGGTTTGGGGCTTCTTGTTTCATCATAGGAGCACTGTGTAGATTTTTCTTACCATAATGGCAATTTAATGCTGCTCATGAATAAGCTGGCTAAGTCTTGAAAATTTTAATATTCTTTGTTATTATGATCTGACTTTTTGCTGATTTTTATCTTTACATAAATCTGAAAAGGGCTTTTAATGCATTGTAAATCAGTCCCTGAACTTGATGAACAACAAACTTGAGTTTTTTTCATTTTTGAAGTCAGTCACGCACAGGGATAACCACGGACTGCCCATCTAAGTTAAAAATATTCCTGTGCATATAAAATGGAAAGACTTGGGTATTGTCTGGACATTTTTATGGAGATCTGTGGAGGCAGAGTGTATCTTTGACCCTGTTTGTGCAGTCTCTGCCACAGCTGAATCTCACTTTTTCTTCAGGGTCTAGTTATTGTGTAATGCAAATGCACACTGCTGTAAAGAGCTGAAAGGGTTCTCACCTGGTGCCCTGGGAAGGAAGAGGAGCTCCCAGCCCCTGTGCCTGTTGGGAATCCATAAGCATTGCAGAGTGAGCCATTGCTCAGCTCATCACCAGTAACTTTCATCTGTTCTAGATTCTCCTGTACCTGTCTTTGCAGTGTGGGGATTTATTTAAGGCATATCTGTGCAGTAAAATAGCTGGGGCTTACCTGGAAATAATAAAATTTAAAATTTTGTTGCTTCTGTCATGCTTTTAAAATAGAATAACCCCAAAAAAGCATTAAAACCTTGAAGTTTGAGTACCTGTGTGAAAGTCCTCAGTATTTTGGGACCTTGTTTTTCCGAGGGATTTTTGTTCCATGTTGCCACAGACCTGGAGTGTGAAATTTAGCAAGCTTTCTCCAAAAGCTGCTTTCAGCTTTGAAACTAATGTTACCTGTGCTGGTTTGAAGTAGTTCATACTTGTTTATTATGCCTGTTGCAAAATCTGCCTACCTATTTACATAGGTGTTGGGGAAGCAAGGATGATATGGAGCAGCATGAGTGGAAGGAGAGGATGGTGTGAGTTGTGATTCTACTTGTCTGCTTATTTTCTGGTTTGGAGGCAGCGAGCACCTGCTGATTTAGGGGTTTTCTGTATGTGATTTCATGCCTGTGATTAGCATTTCTAAGGACATGACACATACGGTCTCACCACTTAAATACATTCTGTAAATATGTAAACAGAAAATTACAGAGATGGTCATTGTCCAACTGTCCTGACTGGTCTCCAGAGTCAACCCAGCAGGACTCAGCACGCTCCATTGGGCCCATCCAAGACAGCAGAGCTCAGACTTCCAGCTTAGAAGCAGAATTCCATCTTGGGTTGGAGTTACCACCTGGTTTTGATGCTTCCTTAAAGGCAATTGCTTGTTTTATTTTCCTTCCTTTTAATCGCTGAGGCAGGAGATTGAGATCTTCAGATAGACACTGGAATGCACTTACTGCATGGATGTCAAATTCTATAGAAAACACCAGCTGCTTTACAGAAATCTGTAATTGCATTTGATCTGAAATCAGCCATTTGTTGATCTGAAATCAGCCATTGTTGTGAGAGGATTTCTCAGGGTAGTTGATCACACAATATTCTGAATTGAAAGGGATCACAAGGATCCACAAGGATCATCAAAGTCCAACTCCTGTGCCCCAAGAATCCCACCATGTGCCTGAGATCTTTGTCTAAACACTTCTTGAACTCTCTGCCTGTGACTGCTTCCCTGGAGAGCTTGTTCCAACACCCTTTGGATGAAGAACCTTTTCTTAGTATTTAATGTAGAGTAATAACAAGACATTTGAGTTCTGAGGAGGAATGGGAGATCCTCTGTGAGGGCATATTTTAAAAAGATTTTTGGGGACAAAATCTGAGAATAGTCCCTGGTTAGCTGATGTTCCTGGTGGAGCATTGTCCCTAAGTTAATAGCAAGTCTGGGTTTGTTTTGCTGCTTTGAGGAATTATTAGTGTTCTGTCTGAATTGAGCTTGTACATAAGGTAGAGATGGCAGTTTTCTTAGTTTCATGTTCAATTACCAAAAAATCACAGCAAAAGCAATCAGATGCTTTGTCACCATTGTGCTGTTCAGTAGGTGTAAGTGGAACCATGTGGCCACTGAATATTTAGTAACTTCCACTTCTGTAATTCTCTGTTTCTTTCCTGCTTTTTGTTGTTGTTGTGAAAATTAAGTCATAAATTCTTAGAAGCAAGGAGAGTGGTCATGTGCTATCTAGTTTGGTGTCTTAAATGGAGATTTTCTTCCAAGATTTGGCAGGTATTTATCACTTAAAACCTGCTATTTTTGTGCTTGCCAGTCATGTCAATGTGTTGGGTTCAGGTATTAGATGAAGGGTAAATCTCCTTGTGACATGGAGCAGTGAGTGCACGTGTTCTGTCAAGGGCCTTTCCTGAGATTTAATAAATACAGACAAGGAATGAACACGTTTTCACCACAAGAGGTGTGTTTGTATCCTGTGCAGGTGCTGCACTCTGCATGCATGCACACCTAGCAGTTCCTCTGCTCCTGGTGCAGCGTGGCTCCTTGCTCTGCAGGAAGGATGCTGCTCAGAGTGCCTGCCTCATACAGAAAAAATAACTTTATAAAGCATTTCTGAAAGAGCAGCTTCCAATTTGCTGAGTGACTTAAACGTGCTGTACTTTGCTTTATTTCATCATGGTAAAAGCCACTTGCCTGTGTAATTCCTAACCAACAATAAAACAGGTATAAACAGGCAGAAAACAGTGTAGTGTTCAAGGTATCTCTAGAGGGGAACAGTAGCTAAACACTTCTTAACTTGATTTTGCCTGGCCTGGAAAGGAGCAGGACTGTCCCTCATTTTCATGGGCTGCTCACATGGGCCAGAGTTCTGAGGGAATATTTGGTTCCCCCCAGCCCCAGTGAGTTTGAATTGTGCAGAAGGCAGCAGCAGCAGCAGAGCTGGTGCTGGGAGCTGATGGAGGGAGAGCTGCTTCCCTCCTGTTTGGGTTTGGCTTTTTTTGTGGCTGTGATGTCATCATTGTGCGAGGTCTGCGCGCCGCGTCCTCCAGGAAAACAAAACGGGGGGACGAGACCTGAATGGCAAATGCAAAAAACACCCAGATCTGATTCTTCCTATCCTCCCTCCCTCTTTTGCTCTGAAAGGAGCTTTCAAGCTGACTTTATACAACAGGAATTAGCTTAATAGAAAAAGAGAGTGAGAGAAGCAGAGTTATTTCTTTTCAGTTGTTACTATCAAGTTCTCAAAAATAACTCCTTCGTGTCTTGCTGGAGGATGGGATGCATGTTTTGTGCCAGATGCAAATATAGGGGCACTTCATAAATATCCAAATATTCCTTTCAGAGATCTTTTATCTTTTAATATAATCTTTCTCTGGTTTTGATTATTTTGGAGATATTTAAATGAGCACTGCACAGTGTCTTCTTGCCATGCTTATGTGAATTTCTACCAGGGAACTGTCCCATACATTTGAGGTGTTTGTATAGATATCAAGGTAGTACTAGCAGCAGCCTTCCACCAAGATTACTTTTGGGTCCTGGCCAGAGTCAGAGGAGCAGCCAAAACCAACTGCTGGGCTGATATAACCAGGATGATTTTTATTCAAGCCTTTGGAGTTATATTAATATATAAGAATGTATTGGAATTTTTCCCTCTTTCTGGGAGCCCTTTTGTGGCCTGGCAGCAGTTGGCTCTCATGCAGCTTGTTAGCTATACTGAGCAATACAGTTCCTGTAAACATGGATAGGTTTATTCTTTTTCAGGCTAGAGCTTTAGATATTCCCTCATTCAGAATGACTTTGCAAAATAATCTGCAGAGAGGCCTTTTGAGGCTTTTGGAGGCTCTAAACTGGGTATTGATAGGGAGAGGATGGGCTGGTGGTCTCTGAGAAGCTGTCCAGATGTATTAAGAACTTCTGGGCAGTGAGCAACACTGGAGCTGATATTTTTTGCCCTGTTATGTTCAAGAACCTTAATTACTTCTTGGTTGCTCTTTATAGCTTGTGTCCAAAAAGTAAATAGTGTTTTCTGGCATGGCCTGTTGAGCTCTCAGTAGCTCCCTGCCCAGCTGGGCTGCTCGGGTGAGCTGCATGCATGATGAGGGAGCAGTTCTTGCTTTTTGCTCGTTGGTTGTTAGGGATGTATCTGCCCAAGGTATCAGGAGGTTGTCCTACTTTCCCAGTTCAAAAATCCAAGATCCTTAGAATTTATAAAATGGACACCTGATGTTGCCTTTGTTTATTAGCCAACATGAACAGTCAGAAAATAGCTCTTCTTCTAATACAGGAATTGTTGCTTGAAACTTTGCAGTTGTTTTTTTCCCTCTTATTTGTCTGTTCCTACTGACAAACAAAAAGGCAAAATCCATTATTCCAAACTGCTGAAAGAGGCTTCAAATTGCCAGGTATGAAATTATGCTGCTTGTTCCGTTACCAGTAGGAAACGGCATGTGAGATGTTTCAAAACCTACAAAGGAGAAAGTTCTTTGTATGTGTGAATTTAGTATTCACAAAAGGTGTCAGATTGACAGCCATGGAGATTGTGGAGATCAGAATTTTATTTATCCCTGGAGAAGGTGCAGTGCAGACTGCAGTAGTGCAAAAATGTCCTGTATTATTGTGCTGTTCCACCCTACCTGTGCCCTTCACAGGCAGCCTCTTGAGGTGAGGAGCTCCTCCTTTCTCTGTGCCCCTGCAGGGAGCTGGCTGACAAAAGGTGTGAGGGTGGTTTTTGTGTGTGTGATGTGGGTGCTTGTCTCCTGAAATCTAAAGAGACGTGGAAGGAATTTGATAACATCTCCCTCTAAACAGGCACTGGAGCAGAGACAGCCTTTGGCCCCCAAGTTCTCTGGCTGTTGGCAGGCTGAGAGTCTCCAGGCAGATGATGTTGGTGGTCATGATTCTGTTATTCACCAACTTAGCTGTTCTTCTGCAAATATTTACCACTCTAGTATGGAAACTCTCATGCAGCCAACTTCTTCTGCTTTGTCTAAAAGTGTTTGATAAATTCTCCAGGGGAATGGGAGGTTCTCTAGGAGCTGTCATGTAAGAGGAGTGTGATGTGAATCGTCCATTTGCCAAAATGGAGAAAAAATATCAAGCCCTTTTTTTGAGGGGAAAAAACCAAACAAACACAAACTCAACACCCAAACAAACCAGCAGGTGACTGATTTTTGAAAATTTCTAACACCTCTCTGGCAGGATCCCTTGTGCCACTGCTCTCTTGGAACTGTTCTTGTGACTGTCCTTGTTCCCCGATGCTTCTTCATGTCTTGCTAGAGCCAGGCCCCTCCTGTCCCACATTTGCAGACCATTTTAAGGAAGTCCTTCAAACCATGGAGCTCAGTCCTGCTCCAGCTGTGCTGTGTGCTTATTGCTCTGGCTAGTTTTAATCATCTGCAGCTCCCATCCTTCATTAGATGGCTCTGAGCAGTGGGGCTTAGCTTGGACCAAATCACTGATTGCCTTCAGATCAGCAGCTCCTGGAACAGCCAGCCCAGCCCAGGACACAGCCTTCCAGCCCCCTCCCTGCCAGCAGGAATGCTTAGGGAGAAAAATAAGATTAATTTAATTGGCTTTTTGTTTGCAACACTACTCCTTTATATCTCCTGAAGATCAGTTCAGTCTTGGAAAAGTCACCTGGTGGAAGCTTCCTGCCTCACTTCCTGAGAAAGCTGAGGCCAAAGTCCTTGAAATAGGCAGGACAACCTTGTTTTCAGAAAGTCCAAGTGTGAGAGCTGGTTCCACCATATCTCAATTAACCTTCTGTTTAAATGCACAGAAAATAGTTTTGTCCATTGACTGAAGCAGTCAAATTATTGTTCCCCTCAGTTAAAGGGTAGGAGTGGAAATGGTTACTAATTATTTCTTTTTCATTCATTTGCTTTTGTGAATGATTGCTGAGAACAGCTGGATTAAGTGGCTTTATGTGTGAGCACACAAAGAACCTGTGAAATATAGAGGTGTTTGGATTTGTGCTGTTGAAACAGAGCAATTTCTGATTACAGTTTTCTGTCACATTTAGGATGGATGTGTTTCTACATAAGCTGAAATTGCCATTCCAGCCTTAAAATGCTGTAGCACTTGGTAGATGCATACAAGTGGCTTAAGGTCTTTCCTCCTCTCTTCAGACCAGAAAGAAGTGCTGCATTTCTTACTTGAGAGCTGAAGAGTTGTGTATCAGAGAAAATTTTTAAAAAATAGTAAGAGTTAACTGAAGTAGAAGGAATCTTGGGCATTAAACTTGCTTTGTGGGCCATGTTTATGAATTGTTGTTCCAAGTATTTGCTTCAGGTGCAGATGTTGACCTACCTCTTTTCATCCCTTGTGTTTAGGACAATTAGTAATAATGCCAGACCAGAAAAGATACAGATAATTTTTTAAAAGCAGGTTATTGGAGAAGAGGTGTCGTCATTTACCTTCTGTGTGTGCAGAATGATGTATCAACTCAGCCTTTTTCTCTAGTGGAGAGGCAGCCATGCACAAGGATGTCTGAGTCCATGGTTTGATGGACTTTTTAGGAAACTTGTAAGGAGAGATGTGCTGAATGTTCTGGGTGTGTTCCACTGCAGTGGATTCAGCTCCTGTCTCCACAGTGCTTGCAGGTGCTGGTGTTCAGGGAAAACACAGCTCTTCAGCATTCCGTGCCTGTGTCTTCCTCCTAGCAGTATATTTATGTGTATAAAATAATGCTCTAGGCAGGTAAAGTATAAAGGTTAAATTGTTTATGTTGAGTTCCATCAAGATGGAGACTGTATTTGCCATCACTCCCTGAGATGGGGGTGTATTCCCCAGTGGGACCCATCTTTGCAGTGGCAATAGGAGGGTGAAGCAGCACTGAGTGTTGCTGAGGCATTTTGCAGCTCCTGGTGCTGGAGCAGGCAGTTATCCCTGGAGAGCAGCAGGAGATGCTCCAGCCCTGGACTATGAGAGATCAGAAGGACCTTTTCCTGCAGGAGAGGCTCCTCTTGTTTCCAGTTCCTAGACTGTCAGGAATCTGCCCTGTGTTCAGTGAATCATTCCTGGAGAGCACTCAGGCAGTGTGGAGGAGGAAAATGCCTGGTGTGAATGCAGGAGGTATAAAAGTCAGATGAGAGGGGAGAGATAAGAATATGTCAGGACAGAGTGCAGTGAAACTGGGGCTGCAGAGAAAGGAGCTGGAGGAGAACTGGAGCTGGGGGTTTGCAGGAGAGGTGACTTGGGAGCCTGGGAGATGGGGAGGGAGGCAGCAAAAGAAGATGGGTTGGCAAGGGAGATGGCAGTCTGAATTCTGACACTTGCTAATTTTGGAATGCTTGCCTTTGTAACCTTAATAATTTTGTTCTAATACACCAGATACAAAAATTGCATTATATGTTCAGAGGAATTTGGTTACTATGGTAATGGGTATATAAGTACATAAGAGATGAGATGTCAGCAGTCAGAACAGCTGTAATGTAGCACGCAAACCTGTGACTACCAGAACTGGGGAAGCAGGCCCTTACAAACTTCTCCTGCTTCAGTCTCATTTCTCACTGCCAGGATGGGTGTTCCTGTGTGAAAGTGACATCAGAGCTTCTACAACAAATCTTCTGGGGTTTTAGAATCATTATATATAAATATATGAACTAGAAAAATATGGTTTATCAGTTAGAAATGGAACGATGCAAAAGACTTGAATATATCCCTTGATACCATGGTGATTTTTAAAATTTTGTGCTGTATATCTAGGAAATAAGCAGATGTGGGAAATGGTGGTGGAGGATTAAAAAAAAACCCAACTTCATTTGGGACAGATGTGAGGAAGGGCTGTTAGGATGGTCTGGGAAGTCACTGCTCTCTCCTGCGTCATAAAGGGAGACAAAACTGGCTTTTTTCAGCTAACAGGCTTAAGGGGACAGTTCTGTCTCTCCTTGTGCTTATCCCTCAGTATTGAAAAGGGAGGAAAACTCTAAACACTAATGCTGGTGTGGGAAAAAGAGTAAGGCAGTGTAAACTTAGAGTAATAAATCTGTACATCAGTCTTAATCAGTTCTTAATCTTAAATTGGTTCCTAATCAAAATAGGAGTAGGGTTCTGGAGCAGCCTTGTAATCAGAGTAGTGGTTTTGAGAAGTTCTCAGGAGTTGGTTATTATTTGATGATTGGATTCTATTATAAAGTTGCTTAAAATAGCAGGAGCAGGACTTAATTGGACCTTCAGTCCTGTGATCTTAACAATTCAATTGAGACATACTCTGTATATCTGAACCACAAATTGTTTTGTGTATTAGTTAAAATGAACATTTTCCCCATGAAAGCAAATAAAACTCATCAAATTAAAAGGTTATGCTTGTTATCTTAATACACACTGAGAACTATTTTTTGTTTTAAGTGGAAAGCATAAAGAGAAGGGATTCAGACCTTGCAGATACCAGTGGAGAGGCATTCCTTCTAGTATGTAGAACAGTAAAAAAAGGGGATTTTTAAAATTTGTTTTTGTTTGGTTTTGGTTGTTTGCCTCTTCCTATTGTTGTATGCTGTGTAGGAAATGGTTCTGCTTAGTCATGTGAAGACTGGGGAAAAAATAACCTGAGCTGGAGTAAAGCAAATTGCCATGACTTTGGGGAATTCCAGCAGGAAAGGAGGTGCTCACGGGCTCTGGAAACGTGTGACATAATTGCTCATTAAAGCTATCCCATTTATGGGTACAGATAATCTGGTAACACAGATTTAACAGCTATAAAAGGTTTTAAACTCTTTTGAAGCTGAAATATGTTTGAACTCCTTTTTGAATGAGCTTTAAGTTACAAACATAGGTGAGCAGCTATAAATCCTTGCTGCTCTGGCAGTGTCTGTGTGCTGCAGTGGGTTGGTCACTCCTGAAGAACAGAATAATCTTTCACTGGTCATCTGTTCTGACAGGGCTTCTCTGCCTGTGCCCAGTGCTGAAGGGCCATGCACCTTCCTAGAACCTCTCCTTATTTCCCTGCAGCCTTTCAATAAACCTTTTTTCTATTTATGATAGTAATCCTGTATTTTAGAAAATCCTGTGTTAAAAGAATTTGACCTTTTTCATAGCAAGGTGTGTTTTGATGGTGCTTGTTTGACCCTAGAAGAATAGAAGCATAAAAATTGTCATCCAGGTTCTGATACCTCGCCTGTCTGCTCCTATCTGCTGTCCCTGGCAGTGGTGACAACCTGGGAGCTTGGGAAGCAGTGCCAGGAGCATCCAGGAATACCTTACCTGACCTGGCTGAGGATGTTCTTGCTCATGTAAATGTTTAAAAAGCAGTTTCTGGTTTAAAAAGCAGTGTTTCTGTCTCTTGGGTTCAATGCCTCACAGTCATTTCTGCAGGTTAATTTTGCTGTTTGTACTTTGATTGGTTGAATTCCTTTGCTGTGTTATAAACATGTTGCTCTTGTAGTTTATGGCTTCTCTCTTTTTTTTTGAAGTCTGAGCACTTATGGCATTCTTATTTATGATTTTTAAGTACTCTTACACCTTTCTGCTCAAGCTTAGTTTGTCTTTTTAGGCATTTACAGCTTCCCATTTCTAAGGCTTTTTTTACTGTACTTCCATTTTACTGCTATATGTGAATGAAGAATAATCTCCAGCCATGGCAGAGACTTCTTCAAGTACTGTCAGAAATTCTGTATTATTTTTCTGATTGATTCTTCATCTTGTTTTTTAAAAAAACCCAGTCTGACATTGTCTTTGGCATAATTGTGCAATAATTTTGCTGAGTTTTCTGCAGCAGGCTCAGCTCCTGAGTTATGTTTAGTTTAAGAGTAGATGTTTGCTTTATGGTTCTTTACTTTTTTGACCTTTCATCTCCTGTCTTGTTGCTCATTTTTAAGGTTCTTGTGTGCTTTTTGATGCTGTCAGCTGCCCTAAATAAAACTTGTCATGTACCTTTCCATCCCATCCAGATCTTAAGTGCAGACATTATGCTGGATTCACACATTATCTGTGGTCACTCTGGTTGCAAGCACATTTTCTCTTGTTCAAAATGTAATGTAATTATTATCTGACCTCTTGCTTTTTTTAGTTTTCTATCAATTCAGAGGTGATGATTCTGTTCTCCACCTATGACTAATTCTCACAGTAATTTTGTGTACTTTTTCCCCTTCTTTTTGAATATTCTTTTGAGTTGTTCTGTTCTTTTAATGACATATAGTCTAGTGCATAAATGGTTCATTTTCTGCTCCTTAGTGCAGCACAGTCACCAAGTGATTAGCATGTTGCTCCCACTAATTGATAGTTCAGTTAATTCTTCTGTTCAGTTTGGTTGCAGCCGTTGTTGGGAGCTTCTGGAGCAGCAGCAGCTGCTGGAAGGGGACAGCAGCTGTGACAAAAGCTGAACGTCACTCTGGAGCTACGTCAGACTTTAGGGCAGCTGCTTACTCGTCCCCATAGGTCAGTAATGTTTAATTTAAGTGTTTATGGAAGGACCAGCTGTCCTGGTCTGTGACAGCACCTTGCCTTGTACCCAGTTATCTTCTTTGTGCAGGTTATTTACTTTCTCTCCATTCCCTTGTTCTCCTGTGTGGCTTTTTGTCAGGCTGGGTGACTCCCCAAGGCTTCTCGCTGTTGGTTTGTAAGATTGTTCCTACAGAATCACACAGAGTTCTCCTGGATTTTTCTGTTTGTGTTTGGTTTTATTTTCTGCCTCAAGTTCTTCCTACTGGCATCAGTTTTGCCAGGTTTATACTTGCTCAAATAAGAATCTGACCTGTGGACTGGAGGGTTGGACACAGCTTCTTGCAGGAGTGGGAGTGTTCTTCTGCACTCCAGGGAATTCATTTGCAAGCTCAATTTAAACTTTTTTTCTTTTTTTTTTTTTTTTTTTTTTTTTTTACTGATTGACCAGAAAGACTTTGAATTGCTTTCTTTCAGGCCTCTTTTCAAAAACTGTGGTGATACTGCCACTTTTTAATTACTTCTTTTCTCAAGGGTAATTATCTGTGTTGTGAGCTTCAGAAGCTTATTTCTGAGTTATTTATGCTGAATCCAAAATAGCTAATTTGCTTACGTTTACTCTATTTATTGTTCTGGGACAGAATTGCTTAGGGGTCAAGAAAAGGTTTCTTTAAACTCAAGTCCCATTAGGATATCTGACTAATTTTTTTTTTTTTATGGGCAGCTGGAGTTTCCCAGTATTTTTGCCTCTAGACTTAATTGACTCTCATCAGCTGGCCTGTTGCTAACCTCTTCCTGGCCAGTGTGCTGCCAGCACAGCATCTCCCACACTGTGTCCCTTGTAAAATGTGCTCCTTGCTTGGAGAGATTTGGCCATGGAGCTCTAAGTGATGCACTCACAGAATATTTATTAATGTGATGCTTTACATTAATAAAGGAAAAGAGCTGGCAACGACTGTGAACTTACTGAATTGCGAAAGAAGGGCGACAGAAGATTTCATTTTTTCCAGTTGCCTTCCTCATAGCTTTGCTAGCCTAAGGAATCACTAAATTTAGAGCTGACCTTCTTAATAAATGTACCAGAACTATCACAGGCAAAGACATCCAGGAGATGTTAGTGTTGAACATGGTAAGGAATGGTGAGCACTTCTTGAACTTCCATAGCATTGGTCTTTGAGAAATGAATGTTGGCTGTTCTTCAGCTGTTCCGTAGGTCTAATTTTTGATCTTTTGGGATATTCTGCTTTAAATAGTAGGAGGAAAAAAGCAAGATTTTTTTAGTATTAATTTTTCTCAACTGCATCAGTATTGTCTTTTATATATGTTGTTTAAGTGGTAGGGTCAGTGGTAAATTTGGTGTGAGTGATATTGTAAAAATTGCCAGTTAACAAAACTAGTATTTTCAAGAATACAGGTAGTGTTTGCTTATAACTGGCATATGAAACCTGTCAAAAGAGATTTAGTTTGTTCAGAATATCTTGTCTTTAACACAAGAACACACTTACCTTATCTTTTAAATTCGTAGAAAACTTGAAATATCATGGAAATAATTAAAAATAAATATTTACACCCAGCACAGAAACACAGATCCTGGGCTTGTCAGAAAAGGTTTGGGAAATACAACTTTCTGACCCTTTTGTTAGTGACATTCCTGGAAAGTAAACACCCAAGCAGAACAGCTCAGCTGGATCAGAAAGTGTGCTGGGGTAAGTAATTCAAGGAGTTGATGATGGACATTTTAGTGTCAGAATCTTGAGAGGAAATCAAAGTAAGGCACAGAGTCTACAAGTACACGTATAAGAGAAATGCAAGCAGTGCTCAAACATAAAAGTGTCTTCCTGAGGCTATTCTGTGAAAAAGTATAATGAAAGAAAAAAACAGAGGTAGAAAAGCAGAGAGGGAAAGAAAAAAAAACTGCAAAGAGGTTTTTTCAGGATAGAACCATTCCTCAAAAATCTTTTAAAAATAAATTGAAAAGGGAATCTTATAGGAATGGTAGGCTTGTTCCTTGTCAGATGAAGAAAGAAGGACTGAGGGGGGAAGAAAAGCCTGTTTGAACATAGATGCTCACACAGACAAAAAATTGCAAGAATTCACTGTAATATCCAGGTGCAGATTCATCTTATCCTTCTAATCTATTCCTTCTAGAAATACCTAGGTGAGGGAATGTGAAAGATAAAGGGGACAGCATTTCATGCCTGTTCTTTGCTGAACTCCTGTGGAGAAGGTTCTCTGTTCCTGTGCAGGAAGCAGAACTTTGTTACAGAGGTGTACATGGAGTTGAGACCATGTGAAGTGCCCTTGATGGAAGTGTCTGAGATCTCACCTGCTTCAGGCTTTGGCAACAGAGGGGTCTCCTCACCTGGAAATAAAATTATTCTGAATTTCCCCTTCCCCTGGAGACTGGCAGAAAGCAAAGGAGAATCTCATGTACATGGGCTTGGAGTGAAAAGCAGTGTGCAAAAGAATCTCAGTGGGGCTTCCCATGTTCCACAGGTACCTTCCACAATCCACTTTGCTCTTCCCATTCCAGGTGGTTTTGTTCTGCTTGCAGTTGGCATTATTTTAGGATGATCAGTTTGGTGACAGTTTTTTGGATATTTTTCTGAGTATTTAACATTTTTCTAACAGTTTCGTGTAGAATGTCATTCATCTGCATTTCCCTTTTCCTTTGTGACTGACAGCCCTGGTGGATGCAGTGTGGAGAACAAGTGTACTGAAAAGAATGATTTTAAGATCATTAAGAGAAAGGCAAGTTCATTACTTTGTCAGCACTTTTTTTTTCTGAGCTGCAGCTCACGACTAAGTGGTACAAGTAAGTTACAGGATCCCAAGGGAGATGTTCCTGAGTGCCCTTTGTCCCCTTTGCAGGGCATGGGAGAAATTAAATGCCCCTTGCTGCATCTCCAGCCTTTTCTTGTTTCATTTCTGGTTTTTTTTTTTTTTTGTTTTTTGTTTTTTTTTTTTTTTTGTTTTGTTGTTTTTTTTATTTCCCTTAATTGCCACTCTAGGAAAAATTCCAAACTGCAGAACTAGGAGGAGAAAAAATAACATGTTGTTAGCTTGGTGGGAGAGGCTTAGCCCAGTGCACAAGGAGTCTGTGATACGGGGTTTTGCATGAGGCAAGGGACTACAATTCCTGTCTGTTCTGGGAGGTTTGAGGTGCTGATGGACCTTCCATTGTGACAGTCACTGGGACACAACTGTCTTGCTGCCATCTGCCTGGGGTCACTGAGGGTGGACAGGAAGCTGATTTTGAGCTATTCAAGGAAACAGCCACCTTCTGCTGTGAGCACAGTAACTCTTCTTCCATGTGTTCAGAGCTTGTTAAGGCCCTTGAGAATTACTCTGCTTTTGTCAGAACAGGAAAAAAAGGGCTGGCTGGGTGGAGCAGAGCCTGGGTTAAGAGGTTTCAAGAAATGCAAAGCAATAAAAAACAGTGTAATATAGTTTTGACAAGCTTGCTGGAAGGAAGAGCGTGGTGCAGTGATCAGGAATGTGCTTTCCCAGGATCCATGGAGGACCTGATGGACCTGAGTCCTTCTGTGTTTGCTGAGCTGTGCAGAAGGATGGGGACAATCTTGGATCTGACAGTCTCACACTGGCTGCAGGTTCCCTGAATTGCAGGGGAGCCACCAGAACTTCTGTCTGTGCCCTTGTGGAAAGGCCCCACCACTGCTGGCACCTGGCTTTGGGAACAGTCAAAGTGATGGGACCTGTAGTGGGTAATTCCTGCCCTTTGTCTTTCTGGGTAAGGTAACTCCATGCATGGAATTTTAGCCTGACAAATTCTGAGGGCTGATTTAAATGCAGATAATAAATTTAAATCAAGTTCAAGTGGCATCATTCCTAAAGTCACATATATCAGCACTGCCTGATGGTTGTTCATGTCTTCTGATGCTGGACCTTCATCATCTTTTCTGCTGTTCCCATGAATGGTACAGCTCTTCCACTTCCCATTCCAGGTTAAATTCTTACTTTTCTTAGAGTGCTTTCATCTTTTTTATATTGCAAGCTTTTATTCTGAGTTGATAGAAATGGGGAGTGATTTGTCTGCTGCTTCCAAAAGAATTTGTGCTTTCAGGTCAAGTATTCAATACTACAGAGAAACTTGTAAAATTCGTTATTTTAAGCATTTAAAAAATCTAATAATTCTTTAGGCATTCTTACCATCTAGCTCTTACTTCAGGTGTAATTGCAAGTAAAAGAAAATAATTGAAAATCAGTTCTTTCAACAGTTTCAGTTTATCATATTTAGGATAGTTGTGGAAATTTTCAGTGTCAGCTGGAAGCCATTCAGGAAATTTTTAATAGTGTGTTGAGAGGATAATTTAATCTCAGCTTCATACACTCCCTGGATCTGACCCACATGCAAGTAACAGAAAATCCCTTTTCCCATTTTTGATAGTTGTATGATGACACTCATTCCCCATCTTATTTGGTGCTTGTGCATTAGATCATGCCAGAGAAAATTACACTAAGATTTAGCAACTGTTTGCACTACCACCAATACAGATTCTTTAAAAAAAAATCAAGATATCAGTTTCTAAATGATGGGTAGTTGTTTTTTAGTGGTGTGAGGGGTGTTTTTGTTGGTTGTTTTATTACTTTGAATAAGAAGATCTGCGAAAAACCAGTAGTTTTTTGTATTGAATATTCACTTTCTAGTCTTTGCTGTTAGTGTCAGCTGTGAAGATCATAGGGGCTGTAACTGGTCTCCTGCTTGGTTTGTTTGTTTTTAAAGTGTCATATATATTCAATGAGGGAAAAACACAGTGTAGCTATGTTTGACAGCAAAGAGAAGTTTTTATAGATGTTACTGTGCTAAGTGTATGGGATACCAGATGACTATAACATAAAACAAGATTTATGTCTCGAATTGTAAATAACTTTGTTTATAGCTCAGTAATAGAGGACAGCTTTCCTCTTGGCCTCCACAGCCATTGTGGAAGCCTGTGTGGCTCTTGTTCCCAGTGAAATGGGGAGACACAGGATGATGGATGCAGAAATCTGTTTGTTGTTTCCATTTTGTGCTCACATGATATTTGTTTAGCTCTGGTTCTCATATTTTTGTTGGATGTATTGGTTCCTTGAAATGTCATTTGTAGGGACAAAGCATGCTGCTTTTCAGTGCTAATCATCTACAAGTCAATGTGTGGTGTAATTTGGTTTCTGCAAACTTTTGAACCGTCTTAAGGAACTAAAAATGCTATACTGTATCTCATGGTTAGTGTAACCAAGTACCTTCTAGTCAGTGTCATTCACTCAGTTGGTCTGAATGGGAACTTGAGAAATAATATGGACAGGTGATAACCTCAGTGTGTGATTCCCTTCTCTTCTGCAGGGAATGCCAAGCACATTCTCTTTAGTACATTGGTGTATATTACCTGAAAATGGTTATCTGTGACACTGACAGATAACCTGAGTTATCTATCAGAGAGTTTAGTGTAGTGTGGACAGATTTTAATTTCTCTGAGGTCTCCTAGCAGAAGACTGAAATATGCACTTTAATTATGGCAGCTGACCATTTGGAGCTTTGCTTGTTCCACTCTGCAGCATCCCAGGGGATGTTAGTCACAGGGGTGGGTCTTCACTTGAGCTTGAGATGACATGGCAAGAGGCAGAAAACTCCAAAGAGAACAGATCTTATCCCGTCCTCATCTTCAGCTTTCTTGTGTCAGAGGTTCAAGGGGTGTGTGTGTACCTTTAATGTAGCCATAATTACAGGGATGTAACATCTTATCGATTCATAGACTTTTGTGGATGTGTGCATGTGGTTTCTGCTAACTGATAGTTGTTCAGATGAAAGTAATGTGATAAAACATTTTGGCCTGTAGTCAGTGTCATTTACACCAGTAATGGTAGCCACTAAGTGTAGTGAGTTCAGACTACTATGTGGAAATAGTCCTGTGCCTTGGTCATTCCCTGGTTTGCTTTGAATCTGTCTCATGTTCCTACTCCACCTTATTGGTCAAGATTGAAGTCCTGGTAATTGTGGTTATGCAGTGCAATATTATCTTTTCATATGAGTGACACCTAGGAAAAAATGTGGGTTTATTTTTTCTAATTTTAGCAGCCTGCAAGGTGGCCAGTAGGTAGTCACACAAACTCAGAGGGTGCTGTATCCTGTTTTCAGTGCCCGTCCCTTGGCCAGCGCCAGAATCCAGCCACCTGATCTCATCTGAAGTGAGATGATCAGTCCCATCCACTGGGAACAATTGTATTTAACAGTATTGCTGCACCAATCCAAAAACCCTGTAGTGAATATTCTGCACTGGTGGAAGAATGTAAAATACCCAAGTGCAACTTGACTGTACTTCAGAAAAGCAGCTGCCTGCTGGTGTGTGATTTAATTTTCAGGGCAGTTTAGTTGTGGGGTTGATTTTTTTGTTTTAATCCTGAGTCTCGCCTGTATTTTTAATACACTTAAAATAATGCAATGGCTGCTTTGTGTGCCACTTCTCCTGCTTTCCATTTCCCCACAGCATTCAGGTGTCATTACTGCAAGGCAGGAGGCAGAGCTCTGCTGCTGGCACTGCTGGGCTTTGGCAGGCAGTGCCTGTTGTCTGGGTAAAAAGAAGAGGGAATTTAATATTGTAGCATCCATAAAAATTGGAGCACTTCATTAGGCGAGACTGTGTAAGGATTTCTTATGGATGGAATTTACATTAATGCATTTTACTGCTCCATCTGAGGAGATCAAATGATAAGCACAGTGTCATGTACACGTTTGTGACTATTCTGTTAAATAGATTTTAATACTTAATAGTGGTTTTTTTCTCATGCATTTCAAAGCAGCAATTATTTCCAAGGATAAAGATAATGAAATTTTTCTTGATGTTCTCAAGAATAAAGGGGGGAAAAAATGTATTTTAAGGTGTATCACGGTAGGTGAGGAGTTCTGCTCTGTCCCATCCCACGCCTGTGTGTGTTGTCAGTGGGCCTGGTAGGAGTTTCAGCTGCAGGAAGAAATGTTCCTGTTGCTGACATTTCAGAGGCATGCTCAGAAGGGACAGCAGGAAGGAGTGTGGTGGCTGGTTTGGCGTGGGGGTCCCTGGGGAGGGGGAGCAGGCTGTAACCCATCTCAGCTTTTCCCTCGCGCTGGCTCTCACACGCACGCTCGCTCACAGCGACATGTGACTTTTGGCCATATTAGCAGGTTTATCCAAGCCTAGCCCCTCTGACTAACAGATGTAGGGAAAAGGGCATTCTGGGATTGCAGCAGTTGCTTTTGAACAACAATGTCCTTTTTGTAAGAATCTGATGCTTCTTAAAAGATGGAACATGACATCATTACCGTCGATCCAAGAAACATTCCTTCAATAATACTGAGTGTGCTCTGGTTATCAGCTCCCTTCCCCCAGCTCCTTTCTCTTGCTTTTCTGACATGCTTTTTGTCTATTGTTTTGTTGGGAGCTGTAAATGTGAAACAGTTGTCTTTCAGTGTTATGTGCTTGCTAGAGCTGGAATCAAGTGGAATATTGTTGATATATGAAAAAGAAAAATAACAAAAACCCCACTTTTCCTCCAGCTTTCATAAATGTAGTGTGCTTCAGGTATGGGCTGAGCTAGAGCTAATTATTTCCCTTCCCACACAGTATTAGTTATGGTGTTATGCAAGGGAAGGTGGGGATATCACAGTCCCGATCCTGTGCATCCCACTCGGCCTCCCTGGCAGCTGTGTGCAGATGCTGTTGTTCCAAGGCTCCTGCAGTGATCCTGCATCATAGGAAATGTGTGAGTGCTCAGCAGTGCAGTGTGGCAGAGCTGTGAGCAGCTGCATATTTTCTGTATGTGTGTAGAAGTTCTTCTGCTTGGTCCACCACTGGGATTTCAGTGTCAGCTTTTCCTCCTCCCCTGAGAGCGGGCGATCACGGAAATGCATTCTGGGTTGCATTATAAATCTCTTTGAATGCTGACTGCTTGGAGGAAAATGCTGGATTTTGCTTCCTTTCTGTGCTTTCTCTCTCCCATGCATGCTTTCCTCAGAAAAACTGGAGATTGCTGTGGATTTTACAGCCAGGTACATCTCGGCTGTGTTTCACAGCCAGGCTCTGCAGCAATGCTGGGAGGTCTCTAACGAGGAGCAGGCAGGCTGTGGGACTTGCACATGCTGCAACTCTCCAGAGAGGAGAACCACTGAGCACAAACATGCAGGAATATGTCTTTTTCCATCCTTGCAGGAATTCCTCTGCAGGGACTGGAAAACAAATGATTCATTGATGGTCTAGAGGCTTGGAAAAAGGTGGAGTTTATAGTGTCCAGAAAGGGAGGAGAAATGGACAGGGCCTTCTGATGTGTTGTTTAAGCTTAGGCTTGTTGTCCTTCACATCTTCATAATGGAAATAAACCTCCAACTTTTTTAAAAAACAAATTTGATACATGAAATAAAAATAAAAAAAGCACAACTCTTGGCCAGACAGATTTTTTTTTGGAAAGAAGAGAGATGTGTGATTAACTGTTTGCCAGTGACAGAATTGTTTTTATTAGTGATAATTTACAGGGATTTGATAGGAAATCCTAAGACCTCCCTTTAGGAGAAAAAGGGCTTTTTATTTGTAGTGGTTTTTTGGCATCACGTGTTGTAAAGATATAGTAAGATTTTAGCACAACTTAACAGAATACTTTTATTTTGGATAGATTCCAAGACACAAAGCTTGTAGTAAATGAACGTGAACTCATGGTGCAGACAGAAAGAATTTTATACATTCCCAGTTGTGTCTGAAGTTGCAAGTTCCTCTGAAGAAAGGGTTTGCCAATGGCCTATTGTCCATTGTCTCAAATGCCAGTCACAATTTCAATGTGTGTTTGCCTCTGCTGAAGCAGAGCAGAAGGAGGAGCAGCGGGTGTGGAATTGGGTATCTCCTGTTCTGGATGCTGTTTCTATGAGAAAAGGATTGCAAGTAAACCCCTGAAGAACAGGCACTTTGTGATAGACAGCGCAAAATCCAAACAATTTTTTAGGACCCAGTGGGTGTAGCTCTTCAGAGGGAGGGTGTCACAGTGATGTGCACTCACTGGTGATGAACTGGTCAGAGATTTCTGACTGCTCTGCAGGTGATGGAGCAGATGCTGGAGCATGGAATGCGCCTCATTTTGTGTTTTGATTTTGGTCTCCGTCCTAGATGAGGTCCTTGACTGGTGTCACAGTGGGGCTGTGACATTATCCCAGCACCGGGGCTGCCTGCTCTGGAGGAAGTGGAAGCTGCTTTGCTGTGGCTTGTTTGGGGCTCTTTGAGCAGAGGACAAGCAGTGAAGGATTGCAATCTTTTTCTTGCAGTAATCCATGCTGAAGAGGCTCCATTCATACAGATGAGCCAAGGGTTGAAGCAGCACTTTAAACCCAGATAGTCGGTCGGCTGACTGCCCAGCAGGATGCCATCAACCAGCCGAGCGGGCAGCCTGAAGGACCCCGAAATTGCAGAGCTCTTCTTCAAAGAAGATCCAGAAAAGCTCTTCACAGATCTCCGAGAGATTGGCCATGGAAGCTTCGGAGCAGTTTATTTTGTAAGTAGCACCACGACTTGTGAATTTTAGCTGTGTTACTTTTTAAACTGTGGGTGTAGACTTTTTTGAGCATAATGAGGAAAAGAAACTAACTACTGTGACTTTTTTTGTGTGGTGTTTGGGGCAGAGATGTTATCTTGTGTGTCTGTATGGTCTCAATCCTTTCACAAACTTGCAGTCTCTGCGAGGTGTTTGCATACAAAAAAAAACCCCTGGAAACTTTGTCCTTGCCCTTTAGGTGCATCATTATGTTGCAGGCAGGGATTTATGTGCAAATTAAAACGTGGACTTCTGCTCCATCAATTCTGACTGGCAGTGCACTTCTCTTGGTCTGATCATCTCCTTATCACCTCTTGTTCCTTGAGAGAAATGGAGTTCTCTTCCCCTTTGTGCATACCCCGAGGCTCCCTTAAAGCCATTCTTTATGTTTGACACCTGAGTGTGGGTGCTTTTGTTGTCATTTGTCCTGTCACATCCATTCCTACTGCAGGCAAGAATCCCAGTATCCATCTGCATAATACTTACCTGACATGAAGGGATCCTCATGGCAACCTCAGTGCAGCTTGCTGTGTGCTAACCAAATATTGTGGGGCCTTCATTAAAAAACACTTTCCTCAGAAACCTTTTCACGTTTATAATTATAGGAGGTGTGGCCAAACCTGCCAATTTCCCTTCAGAAAGCCATTTGTGTCACTATTTTATGAGAATGCCTATTCAGTGTTAATAATTGCAGCAGACCATGTTGGGAACCTTCCAGCACAAATTTAATACAGCACAGATGAACTAATTAGGAAAAGCTTCTTAATTTTGTTCCCTGCTTAAAACTATGAGCCACCACTGTCTGGGAACAGATCTGGGGGAGGAAGTGTTTTTTAACGAAACAATCCTCACCTGTGGCCTTAAATTCACCTCACTTTGGTTAAAGAGTGAATATCAAGGGAGGGAACTGACAAATCTGCCTTCCTGCTATGTGGAAATATTATTGAAGAAATATTGTGGAAGATTTTTTGGAACACTGTATCTTTCAGAGGCACGCATGGACCACACAGATATGGAAACCCAAAATGCAGCTGCAGATAGGCTGTGAGCTGGAAGCAAACAGCATTCCCAAACACCAGCAGGAAGCTGCCATGAGGTTTTTGTAGCCTGCCTGAACTTTGTCCTTGTGGTAAGGGCTGATGGCCCATTACCAGCTCCATCTCCAAAGCAATTGCAACTCAGAGGTCGTTAATTTCTAGCCATTCTTTCTCTTTTTCCCCCACCATTTTAAATCACCAGTTCATTATAGATCGGTATTTACTCACTATAGAGTGCAATTACTTGCTGGCATTTGGATTGTGCTTATTTGTCAGAAAGTACCTCCGATTTGGCACTTGCATAAAGACAAGTCTAAGTAGTGCATCACACAACCCCAGACCGTGCAGGGGATTCATTTTTGTCAAGAGAAGGTTTCTGATAAAGACACTCTATTGCTGTTTCTGTATTAGGAAGTTTAAACCTCTAAGTTTTGTGTTATGTCTTTTTTACTACCAATGGTTCTGAGATGTTGAATCTGAAACTGTTCCATGCAATGTGCCCCATCCTTCAAACAGAAGCCCAAAAGATCAGAGAGACAACTCTGGAGAGGGAAATTTAATGTGAAAGCATGAAGAACTGAAGCATAGGGGAGTCTGTCTCTTGGGTGCTTTATTCCTCTGTAAAGCTAGAAATAAAACTTCTTAAGTTTCTTGACAAAATTTTGATTCTGCTACGGCAAACAATTAAACTTTCTCTAATTAACATAATATTGGATTATAGTTAATAACTGCTTTAAATGATATTACTGAAGCCAGTGACATACTCCACTTTTTCTTTGTGCATACTTTGCCTGTATCAATCCTGAAGCTACTCTGGTCACCAGATGTTGATCCTTTGTGTGGAGCTTTTGGAGGAAAGCAGGATATATGTGCATACATGTCTGCCATGAAACAAGCCTTGCTCATTTGGATGGTTAAAGGGAGCTGCCCTTGCACATCTTCCTGGCTTTTGTCTAGGAATTGTTTTTCAATTATCCCAGATCACAGGGAAACTAAAAAAAGCAAATGCAACTCTGTGATTTTAATATTTCTGGGGTGTCAGCCAGGACAGTTCTCCCTCTCTAGGACTGTAGCTGTTCAGCAAACTCTGTCAGGTGTTGTTTGCTTGGGTTTTCTGGTGCAAAGCATCCTCTCTCCAGGCAGCTTTCATGGCATGCAGCCTGCGCCAAAAAATGTGGTTGATAAATAGATGTGGGGGTAATTACCCAATAGAAAATCCATTTAATCCTGGAATCTCCCCTACGTAATTTAAAATAGAGTTTAGGGTTTCACTGATAGTTGTGCCCATCTTCCTTCCCTTTTAGCACTGTTCCCAACAATGGGTGATATATATTGATCTTACTCCTGTCTCTTTGTTTCTGTTGCATCCTTCATAGCAGAAAGTTCCTTTCATATATTTTTTTCCTTTTATAATTGATATGAATTTTGCTGGTTCACCTCATGGTTTTAGTTTCTTAGAAACTGCAAGTCTGGCACCTCTGAATCATTTTTGGTATTATCCTTACCCTACTCCCTGCTCTGCAGTGTAATAATAGCTTTTGCTTGACACAGGAAACCTACTACACTGGAACACTGCAGATGGAGCAGAAGAATAACCCACTCTCTTTTGTTAGAGCTGGGTTCCTTCTGCTTTACTGTAGTATTTTGCTTCCCTGCTTTATTGGCAGTTCTTCACACAGTTGAATGTTTCAGAGATTGTCTTTAGTCAGTAAAGATCTAACAGTCAGAATTTGATTCTTTTTTGTTTCAAACAACAAAAATAATCACCCCCCCCAACTTTACAGGTAGTAGCAGTGAGAGGATCCTCTGAAACAGAAAGAAAAGTAAAAATAGTATTGGTTCAACCTTATCATAGCCAGTTGAAAAAAAGACTGGCAAGGAATTCTGGGAATCTCTTTAATGAACAGCAGAATTAAAACATGACTGAAAAACCTTTTTACAAAAGGCAGAGCCCTAGTACTTCATTAATCCATGTTCTGGTAGGTTGTGCTTGATAGTACAAATATATTAAAAATCAACATTTTCATCAGTCATCTGTGATTGCTGTGGTGCACATTATTCTGATTTATATCATTTGGCTTCATGTCCAAGTTGATTATTATTATCAGAGAGACTCAGAGGTCTTTTCCTCCACCACCCTCCTGTGCTGCTGAAATCTCTAACAGAGGAAATCTGGGATCTTATTTGGAGCCATCCTTCCTGCAAGGTGCTGCCTCTTCTGCTGTGGGGAATGAGCCCTTGCTTTGGTGCTGAATGAAACAAAGCTTCTTGTCCAGTCCTTGCCTTGCATTGTTGCTGTCTGAAGTCAGGAAGTTTGCCTTTGAAGTGTGAAAAACCATGTACATTTATGGTGCAGTGTAAATAACAATACTGTGAAACTGAGAAGCCTCATCTGAAGATGGGTCACTTGGGTTGCTGCCGTGTCTCTCTGTATCATCTGCCTTCCTTTAAGATACAACATTTTTGGGAGCACTGGGGAGAAACCTGCTCCAGACACTGGTGGCTGTCTCCAGTGCATTGTGTGACATCTTTCCACATGGATTGAATGGAACTGGGTGGCTGAGCCTTGCTTCTGTTTCATGGGGAATGGACCTGGGCAGGGAGAGAAGCTGATTTAGGGAAAATCCCTTCTACTTGAATCAGAGCTGAGTTTTAGTTTAAGTCACAATGCTTGACTCCTGCAGAGACTTGGTGGATGCTGAGCATGGAATAATATCACACCTTGTCTCGCTTTCACTTTGGAAAGAAGTTTCTAATTCTTGCAGCAGTAACACCTCTTGGAAGATATTTCAGTTTAATGCTCTGCAAAAATTAACTAAGACTAGAAATTATTTGATGATTGTGTGTGGTTTGCATCTTATGGGAAGCTGGGGCCTGAAGGAGCTGATGGATTGTGTTTTCCTGTTACAGGCACGTGATGTGCGCACCAATGAAGTGGTGGCCATCAAGAAAATGTCATATAGTGGGAAGCAGTCCAATGAGGTATGTAGAACATGTTGTATATTAAACCTTGATCATTGCAAATAATTACTATATTGGGATGGCTTTAGTTAGCTTGGGTTCCTGCAGGAGAAATATTTTCTGTGACTGTAAAGGTGAATAAGAGTACTGTGTAAACAAATCAATTTACTGTTCAGTGTATTTACTGTTCTGTGTATTCTGTATATCAGTGTAGTCTGCTCCTGAAAAAAAGAGAGGTGGAACTATACAAAAGGCTCTTTTTGGGACCACAGAAATGTGTAGACAGGAAAAAAAATTAAAATTATGAGTTTGTGTGTTGGTGTCTTACTGCCCTTAAATGTTCCATTTTAAATACGTTTCCAAAATCCAGGACAAAGGAATGATGGAAATGGATACAGTAGTGAGAGGGAGCCTTGCTTGTACCGAGTAGTGAGGCAGAATGCATCCCTCCCTGAATGACTGTGCTCATGAGCAGCTGAAACAAAGGCAAAAGAGTGGTGAATGAATGAGTGTGAAAATCTGAACAGCAGCATAATTCCACAAGAATTGCCAGAGCCAGGGATTAAGGCAGTCTTTGCAGAAGGGTCTGTAGAAGTGGGCCTCTGAGATTTAGATATTAAGTGTTTTCATGGCCACCCCAGATGTGTCTCCTTTCCTTGGGATGCTTAGCAGAGAGAGCTGATTTTATACTTGAAGCGTTTAAGTGCTAATACAGATTCTTGAAAAGCCCAAGATGACACAAGCAGCTAATTTGATATTATTTCTGGTAAATAACATCTATCAAACCATGGCATGATTTTTCAACAGAGGTATTTCTCATAAGCATTTTGTCCAAAGCATTTATGGTTCCCTCCCTCCATTCTCTATATTCCAATCTTAGCAGCAGCCTTGCTCTGATGAGTTCGACTTACAGCTCATTGCTTTCTGTGCCTGCCTTTTGTGTATTGATCATCTGCACTCCAAGGGGCTGAACTATTCCTTCCTCTGTGTGTGTGTCTGTGTAGGAGGTAGAGGTGGCAGTGTCTCTCCAGCAGTCCTGAATTCTAGCTTCAGAGTTAAATTTGCTGTGCCTGTTTCTGTTTTGTCGCTGCGGTGACTTGTTTAACTGTGTACTGATGAAAGAATAATTTGTACTTGCTACTTGTCCTACTGTTTTAATTACTGTGAGCTATAAATACTCTATTCACATGAATGAAACAAACTGTGCATGCTTCAGAAATAGCTTTTGTTTGTCTTCAATGCGTATGTTTCTTTATTTTGAAGAAAGTAATAAGAGCAGGATTAAAACACTTTCTATTTTACATCCATATTTATTTGTTTTGTTCAGAAGTTCACTGGAGTTATGATAGAGCTGATGCAAAGAAAATTGATTAAGGGCATTCTGGTATCATTTAGTTTCATAATAAGATATTATCATTGGTGGGAAAAAATTATTCTCTCAAATAATGTCATATTTTGTACTAAGAATAGGTTTAAAACCTTTGAAAAATGTAGTACTGTGCTCTTAATGTGATCTTGGAGCTTTTTTTTTTTATGCAGGAAATCATGAATACTTCTTGACTAATACATGACTTCTCTCTTCCCAGTATAGAAATTTAACATGATGCTTTCTTGGTTTGGCTTTTATTACTTAGTTCCTCAAAGCCTTTAAGGCTGAAGGTAAAAGGCAACCAAGTCACTCCAGTGTCAGTGAGAGAGTTTGTGCTACAGCTGCACTGTGTCATCCTGTAGCAATTCTGGTGTTGAGAAATGCCTAATGTAGTCAATCAGCTGCCTCAGTTGTGGGCTTCTGTGTTCCCTGGTTTCATGTGTTTCTCTAACCCTAAAATTTTTATTGAGGCTTGGCACATGTTTTCCAAAGCCTTGGGGAAGGTGGCCCTCTGTCCCTCTGTGAGTACTACCCACATACCAACACGTGAGGAAGAGTGTGCTGAGAGATTAACAGGACCTGGAAACCAACTCTTGAGCCTTTTGGTGTTGGGTTCTTCTCCCTCTGGTTAACTTCACAACTGATACTGTTGCTCAAAAACATTTGCAGTGTCAACACACTTACATTTATGGCTGCATACTTTAATGGTTTCAGCTGCTGCATTTGGTTTCGAAGGTACTTTCTGTGGTTGTAGTTTTTCTGTGGCACTCTCAGACTCGTGCCTTTATTACCTGAGGAGATGTGGATGTGCAGCACATGGGGGGACTTGGAGGTCTCTGAGGGAAGCAATGTCAGTGTCCAGGCACACGTTGGAACTTGACATTTTGGCCTCTTCTGTGCTTTAAAGTTGCACTAACAGAGCTCCCCTTATTATAAACCTGGCTTTGTTTTATCTGTTTATTTTTCTCCAGCAGAACCATTCCTTTATCTGGTAGGTAACTCATTTTAAATTGGCCCTCGTAAAGATTAAACTAGTAATAGAGAAACATTATCAAGAATGTATTCAGATAGTTGGCAGCTGATAGAGGGAGGCTCATCCAGTGTAATATAGTGACTAGTAGGGATAGGTCTTTATAGTAACAAGACTTGAGAGAGGCAGCTGATCCTACTGAAGGACACTTAGCACCCACATCTCTTTCAGGTTGGGGTGTATGTTTGATTTGACAACAGAATTGCTATCCCTTAGTAGAGGATCACTTCTTTTTTGAGGACTTGCTCAGATATTAAGTGTTTACCAGTATATCCTATTCACACATACAGATATATAAACATAAAGCATTACATTGATGAGAAATCCTTGCATTGAGCCTAATTGATCAGCAACTTATTTTGTGGGTCTGCTGAAGAGTTAAGCAGTGAATATCATAGTGTTGATACAAACTTACTTTGATTTGAACCTTGAGATAGTTTTGCCTCTTGAAATAATGAAACTACATAGTAACAACAACAAGAACAAGGTAACAGTTCTAGAAAGTCTTTCTGTTTATTTTATTCCCTACAGAAATGGCAGGATATTATTAAGGAAGTCAAGTTCCTCCAAAGAATAAAACACCCCAACAGTATAGAATACAAAGGCTGCTATCTGCGGGAGCATACAGCATGGGTAAGCAAATGCTGCTCTGCACTTCTCTTCCTTGCTTTAAGGTGCTTTGAAATCCCTCCAGCTGGATTTTGGGAGGCACCTGAGCACTGGTGTTGTACAGACTGAGATGAGCATAGCCAAGGGCCTTACAGGTGCTCAACAAACTGAATGTACTTTCTGGAACCAAGATTTAAGGAAATTTGCCTTTTTGCTTAGATTAAGTGTTGCTGTTCTAGTGTATTTAGCTGGATAAACTTGAGTATTTGAAATAATGTGCACCCATCACTAATAAAGTTTTGTAGTGCAATATACTAAAGAAATCATATTATTGAACTAATAGTTTAAGTTGTAAGTACTGTTTTGTGAGTTAGCTTCAATAAATCTGTAGGGCAAAGTTTTAGTTTCTCTTTTTGAAATCTGTCTGGGACAGAATCTTAAGTAAATCCCTAAATAGCCCTTTAATACTCTGATAAGCTTGTTAAGTGCAGTTTAACATTCCTGTTAAGTATGTGCATATAAAATATGATATGTAATACAATATCTAACTGGTCATGAATGTGCTTTAGCCTTCCTTACAAGTGGTGTTGCTTGGTATCTTACACAGGAAGGTTATGCTTAATTCCAGTTAGAGCTGTACTTGTGGGAGGGGTCAGTGTGACAGTGCTGGGATGGAGTTTATGGTACAAGCAATATTTGCTTTGTTATGGCAACCTGCACTCTGTGCTCCAGGGATTAGTTCTAGATTTCTCCGTACAAGTCTAAAAAACATGTTTTCACTATTACAGATTTTCTAACTACTTTGATTTCTTCCTGTAACAGCTTGTTATGGAATACTGTTTAGGATCAGCATCAGACTTACTAGAAGGTAAGTGAATCACACATGTTTATTTGATGGAAAGTCAGAAGTAGAGTACTGAACTAGGGGGTTACAGCATTACAGAATTTTCCTTGAGTTTATAGTTTTGTTTGGGGCCAGAGTGTGTATAAATAGGTGCAGTTTGTCAAATTCTTGCATAGTTGTAGTGGTTTTTCTGTAAAATATTGGTTTTCCCAGGTTCTTAGCTTCTCCTTAGTTTGTGTTATTTTAAAGTCAGCTATTTGTTTGCTTCTGAGTTTTAGGTTCTCCTGCCATGACAGTTCAAGATTTACTTCTGAAAACCCTTGCTGTTGATCCAAATGCTTACTAACAACTGTAGGCCTGTTGACTAGAATAGCACTACAGCAGTGTTAGGGTTGTGCTGATGAGGTCTTTCATTAAATGGTCATTTTTCTATCAGACTTCTTATAATGGCCTGGCTTTGAAGAGATATGTGTGGCCAATAAGTTGTTCCTTTCCTTGCCAGAAGCATTTCAGGACCAAAAGCTGAGCTGCCAGAATCTGATCTGTGTTGCTACAATTTATCTGTGTGTGAATTGCTGTAAATTTCTGGGGTTTGGGGTTTCACCTCATTAATGGAAAACTCAATACTGAGTCTCAAGAAGTTACTTGGGAGACTGGTCACATAACTGACAGGAATGCAGTTTATGGTTGGAGAATGGTCCCTCTGGTAGTAAATAGCTGCTGGTTTACAGTTAGAAGATTACATCTGATTATAGAATGTACTCTGTGAACTATTTTTACATTTGCTTCTCATACTGAACCCAGTGAAAATGGACTTTTAGTATTTCTGTTTACATTGTTAACAGTACTGGCTTGCATGCTGCAAACTGTATTGTTTTCTGTAATATTGAATTTCACATAAATTCTTTCCTTAAGTTCATAAAAAGCCATTGCAAGAAGTGGAAATAGCAGCAATTACCCATGGTGCTCTCCAGGGATTAGCATACTTGCATTCTCACAATATGATCCATAGGTGAGTAGTTACACTTTTGCTGTCTCATACACACTTACACATAATTTGTTTTGTTGATTGTATCCTCTCCATCCCAAATTCTACATTGTAAGCTGAGATTTGCTTTTCACAGTATCCATATGCTCCAAACAAGTGATTTGTAGTAGTCTAAAAACTAGCAAGACTAACCTGTAAGACAAAAGAATCCAAAATCAAGGGCCACTTTAAGCAATTAACCTAATGGTTAAAGACTTTGTGTTTGGAGGAAATGTGAATATTTTGCAGCTTGAACATGTGAATATTGGTGTGTTTCATAGTCTGTCCAATAGGGAGTTTCCTTCTTAGGAGGGGAGTAATACTGACACTTGTGTTCTATCACCAGAGATATCAAGGCAGGGAACATCCTGCTGACAGAGCCAGGACAGGTGAAACTTGCTGACTTTGGGTCTGCTTCCATAGCATCTCCTGCCAACTCATTTGTGGGGACGCCATATTGGTAAGCCAAGAGATTTACTCATTTCTGGCTTTGTGAAGTGAAAGGATCATGCATTGGCTATTTAATATACTTGGGTTTATTGGAGCTAGCTTTGTAATCTTCCAGTTGTGGTGATGATTAAAATGTACTTTGTTAGAAAAAACAGTTTCAATAGTAAGCAGGCTCTGAGTTCCAAGAAATTGTGTATCCCTGTGTTTGTATTCACAAAAAGTAATAAAAACATTTTGCTTTCTGCTTAGACTGACCTAAAGTGATAGAGGTGGGATTGAATCATCTGTAATATATTTTAATCACTCCCCCCAGTGGTTTAAACAATTCATGTATTCTCACCATGTCTGGTTGTTGAAATAACTGAAGTGTTTTTTCTTCCATAGGAAAGGCCAGGTTCACTGAACCACCCCTTTGCAGATCCCTTGTATGCTCTTGATCTCTTACACCTAATCTGTGGTGTTTACTCAACTGCATGTTATAATTATTTCACCACAGTTGGTCAGCCAGCTAAACTATTGGAAATGTGGGAGGGTGAGAAGGTGATGATAGTCACAAATGGAAAGCTGGGCAAGCACAGGAGAACATCACCCAGCCTCTGCAGGCCTGCACCAGTGTGGGTGCCTGGTCTTTCTCCCAGTATCCCATGGTCATGCCTGATAGCTTGGGGAATATTTGCTTATGGTGGCTGAAATCAGGGAAACAGCTTTTTCATACTGATGGAGATAATGTGTTCCACTGCCTGTTTTGAGCACCAGTTTCTTTTCTTAGGATGGCCCCAGAAGTGATTTTAGCCATGGATGAAGGGCAGTATGATGGCAAAGTAGATGTTTGGTCTCTTGGAATTACCTGTATTGAGTTAGGTAAGTTATTTCCTTTGAAAAAAATTAAAATGTTATTATTTAATACCTGGAATTTATTCAGTTGAATCACAGTGCGGAAGATTTGTGCTCCCTTTCTTGTCCTGGTTTCTCTGGGCCCTGAGCTTTAGAAAAGAGAGTGAAATGTGCTTTCTAGAATTCCAGACCAAGTCTCCAGTTTGATGTTTATGGAACTGGTGTTTTCATTACCTGAAGAAAAAGAGTTATATAGACAAAGAGAGTGGCCAAGTGATATCACTAAGGGTGTTCACATTCTGTGGGAGAGGCAGTTAACTTCTGAACTGAAAAACAGTCAATTGCCAAGCAGCTTTAGAAGTGAACCATTAAGGGTACCAGTGTGGAGATCTATTTAGTGCTCTAAGTTCATATTGTTTCTGTGAAAATTTAACATACACTAAAAATTTTGCAGTGATGAAGTTCTGGAGAAGTTGACAACTACAAAGCTGTATTCAGTGTGTGTTGTCACTTCTGAATAGATTTTTTGTTCCTTAAACAAAAAGATACTAAATAATCCAATTTTGAAGTGGTAACCTGAAACTCAAAGCCTAAAGAAATGATGGCATTGCATTGCCATAGAACAGACCCTTTAAAGCTTTAAAGCAGGATGTGAGTTTAAAGGGACAGTGTTAGTATGGCATTCTGTTTAAATTTAACACATCATGTTTTCTTGGAACAAAACCACCCTGGCTGAAGCACACCATGCACGCCACTGCTCCGTGCACCTGAGGCTGTCCTCCCATCCTTGTCAGATCTGATTGCTCCTGCTCCAACCCATCCTCCATGGAGGAGCACTCAGCCAGGCAGTGAGAGCTCTCAGGAACACACTAATCCATGTGAACTGCACAGTTTAGCTAAAAATGCTGTCTGGCATTCCAAACTGTCAACTTCATTTTCTTCCAGGATGCGAAATAGATTCTTTCTTCAGAGCAGAGATTTTGTTTGTTGGGCTCTTTTTTTTTGTTTTTTTTTGTTTTTTGCTTCTTGGTTGCCAATATAAAGCAAGTTGAAGGGGTGTGACTGTCATGACAGAATCCTGCTCTGAGTGGAGTAAGGAGACTTGGCTGGCTGCAGGGCTCCAGGAATGCAGTGAGCTCATGGCCACCACACCCCCGGGAGTCCTGCACGCCGCGTTCTTGCAGGATGAAGCGTGTTGGGCTTCGTCTGCGGCTGCTGCCGTGGTGGGAGGTGAGACTAGGTCAGGACAGCAGAGCAGTGTAGGCTGGGTCCATGCCTGGCTCATTTGTGTTGCTTTGAGTAAGCATGGGAAGGCAGCAGGGAAATGAGATGTCTTGTAGTCTTCTCAAATTATCACTTAGTCTTAGAAATGGTCTTATTGAGGGCTCCGTTTCAGGGTTTCCAGAAGATTTCTATTTTATTCAGGTGAGCTAAGAGGAAAAAAATGGTAGAGAGAACAGTCAGTTAAAATAGTTTAATGAATAATGTGTCTGATCCTTGATAGCAGCAGCTAGTTATCTGACAGATTAGAGGAGGTAAAGTGCTGAATTTGAGGAAAGACTTAAGTCCTCAATCTACCCGTTCTGAGGAATTTGTAGGGCTTAGTCCATCCTGCCATAGCCATGAGTGTACCATGATCTCTGATCCATAGTTCAGTGCTACTATTCAACTCAGAACTGAGCAGACTAAGAAAAGCAGCATTATTTTTTCCTTGTTTATTTTTTTGAGGAAGGAAAGTTTTCTGTTGCATTTTCAGTAGTTAGGAACATCCTCGTGGCCTGACCAGCTTCTCTGGAATGTCTATGGCAAGGCTGAGCTTTATAAAGTTTGCCCCATAAACATTCTGATGAAGCTTCAATTTTGTTGTTACAGTGAGATCATCTCCTTCCTCATTAGGCTTTCATGCTGTGTCAGTCTATAAGAGTAATACAAGCTTGAAAGAGAGAAGAGCCAAAGAGAGAAGGCAACTCTCAAAATAGTATAAAGAGTTGGCCTGTTGCTGACTTCCTGCCCATGTGCTTAGTCAGTTAAGTGTGATTTGATGGTTCTTGTAACCAGCATTTTCTTCATCACTGCTATCCTGCTAGAAATAAATATTTCTTAGCTTTTTAGCAACTGTAGATTAAAAAAAACAAAGGGGGGGTGTATGAAGCCAGGAATGCTTAGTGGCTAAACACCCAGTATAGAGCTTACTGTTAACTTACTCCTATTTTAGTACATTACAATGAGTCAGAGAACTCAACTATGATAAACCACGTAATTTAAAAGCTTGAGAGGACAAGGCATTTGATCTTCAAAGGGCTTTCATCTTCTGCAATGGCACAGGACATATGCCAACATATCTGTCTGATTGCAGGGTAGGGTTGGTTTGGGGTTCCATGTTCAGGCAGTAGGGATTTTGCTGATGTGGTTTTCTTTTTAAAGAGATGTAAACTGTAAAAAAAATAAATAAAAAGAGCAACAACATGAGACTATCTCCCTATATAAAAAGTTCTTTTCTCTTGTGTGCAGCGGAAAGGAAGCCTCCTTTGTTTAACATGAACGCAATGAGTGCCTTATATCACATAGCGCAGAATGAATCCCCTACACTACAGTCTAATGAATGGTGAGTATTGCTGAGGGAGGAATGTTGGAGGGGATGGCTGTAAATGGAGTGCTTTGTCATGCTGAGTTCTTGAAATGGCTGGAGTCCTGTTGGGAGGATGTGAGCTGGAAGGTTCTCATTAGATTCAGTATACATTTTGTACACAAAATTGACCAATTACTAAATATATGTTTGAGACCCTTCACTGTAGTAGGAATAGGACAGGCTGCTGGAAGAGCTTAAGATCCTGTGAAAAATTCCGTCCATGGGTCAGTAAACTTCTGAAGCTCCCAAGCTAGCCAAAACTGTGGGGTTTAGGTTTTTTTATCACAAACCACACTGTCAATTTCTAAATCCTGTTTTGTTGAAGTATTGCTTTGCAAGATGAAGACACAGCTTGTGTGTGGCAAGTGTCTGTTGCATAAACTTCAGAAGAATAAAGCACAGTAGTAACATTTTGTGCCTCCCAGCCTCAACAACTGTCTTGAAAACAACAAATACAGTAAACTAATTTCAGAAGTTAAAAACTTCCTAATTATGGTTTACTGAACTGTAGTTCTTGGCCTAGGAGCTACAAGCATCCAGATGTGAGGATCTTGACTCCTTAATGAATTAAACTGGGTTGTTAACTTTGGTGGATTTTTTTTCCTCTCCTTGACACAGGTCTGATTATTTTCGAAACTTCGTAGATTCTTGCCTCCAGAAAATTCCTCAAGACAGGCCTACATCAGAGGAGCTTCTGAAGGTTGGCTTGCTTGTCCTTTCTGTTTTCCATGTGGTATTAAAAGGGACTGTGCCCTGTGATGATGGTTTGTCTCACCTACTGTACAAGGTTATGGTTAATGATGCTCAAACACCTTTGAGCTGTGAGTGCTGTGGGATGTACTGAGCTGGCAGCCCTGGCTTTGCTGCCTGTCTGCAGCGTCTCAGAGCGTTCCCCAGGTGACTTTCCAAGCCAGCCTTGGAGTTCTCAGCATAAAAGGTCACTCCACCAAGTGACACTGGATGACCATCAACTTGTCAAGAGTTTTAGTTTGTAAACTCAATCTTTCCAGTGATTATTATTAATCCTGACGGAGCTGCCATGCATTAGCTAACAAATACCTTTTGTTATTTCCCTCTGTGTTCTGTGCTATAGAACACTCCAATGTACTTTATGCAGTACCTGAAATCCACTGTTTGGGAAAAGAAGGCAAAAAGAAACCAGTTTTTCCTCCCTCTATTTTTCCTTGGCATGAAAAAGCCTCAGCAGTCTGCAGGCTTTTTCTTGCTTTATTTCTTAGCTTCTATTTTAATTCTTCATTTGTGCTCCTGAGTGCTGCAGGTACTTGGCTTTGCTCACTGTAGTCTGGAGACAAAGCCAATGGGGTAGATTGTTGCAAAAGGCTGGCATGTGAACAGAACTCAGAGAAGTTGGGTGTTGGAGCTGCTTTTTTGTGTGACTTTGATGGATTTCCTTTGTGGCATCAGGTGGCATTCAGAATTTTGCTAACTTGTCATTCTCTTTACAGTGCTTCTGACATTTTGGGTTTCTTTTATCCTGGCCCTGCTTCTGCTAAACAGTGTTTTTCCAAATTTTTTGCATTGCAGGGAAATGGATGCTATTTATGAGGGTTTTATCAGCACCTTTTTGCATGGTTTTACCTAAAAATGGCTCTGGGGACTTGTGCCTCTTTGAAAACTGTCTATTCAGAAAGTAAATGCAATTATCCAGGAAAGGTTTCGGTGTGGGTGTGTAGTCCTGCCATTTCAGAATTCTACAGATTGGTTTTATTTTGAGCAATGTGCTGCAATTAAAGAGAACATTGATGGAAATGAAACGTTTGGAAATGTATTCCTTCCATAACTATAGTCTGAAACAGCTGCATGCCACTTTACAGGGACAGGTAGGGAATGTGCCATGTTGGAAACAGCATTGCAGTTCTCCAGAGGAACAAAATGAAAGTAGTGGTGGTGTTAATAATGACTCATGCTTCCACAGCACATTGCATCTGGAGACTGCAAAAGCTGCTTCTGACATACATAGACAGTTCTTGCTTTACCTATGAGTAAAATATAGCACCTTTGCAGAGAAATGTGGTGAATATCTCCAAGAGAGGAGCAGAACGTGGGGAACTGTTCCAGGACCAAGCTCTAAGGTTCACAGCCTATTTTATGACTCAGAGCTGTATGATGAATATTTGATTCCCAGGCTTTTCTAAACAAGGAAATGGGATTTATACTGAGAGTTAGCTGATGAGTTAATTAACATTTGGTTAAAGATACTAGCCAGTCTAGCAGCTTTAGCTTTTATTTGGTATTTGTTGCTCTTCCCTCACTAAACCACTAGTAGATGATGTTTCTGAAGTGTAAGTTTATAGTGAGCAAGTTTTCATGGCATGTAAAAATGCTGTTTCTGGGTTTTTACACCTTTATTTTTTGGTACAATCATTCTGAAATCTATCTTGATTGCAAAGTCTGAAAATATTACCAGTGTTAGCTGTGAAGGTGTTCTCCTCATGTGCAGGGAAGAGGGCTGACAAACCCAACTAGAGCTCATCACTGTGTGCTCAAAGCATGTGCATTGGAGGCATGAGAGCCACTTATCTGTTTGTGTTCTGCAGCACATGTTTGTTCTTCGAGAGCGACCCGAAACAGTGTTAATAGACCTGATTCAGAGAACAAAGGATGCAGTGAGAGAACTGGACAACCTGCAGTATCGTAAAATGAAGAAGCTTCTCTTCCAGGAGGCCCACAATGGCCCTGCAGTGGAAACACAGGAGGAGGAGGAGGTGAGAGAAATGCCGGATTTCATCACTGAACCACAGAGAATGAACTGTCATTTAAATAACCACAATTCAGATATTGCTGAAAAGAAGGGAGGCTGTTTACACACCTGGCTGTAAACACTGTCTCCCTCTTTGTGCTCGGAATAAAGCTACCTCAAGGCACAAACAAGGACAAACAGGGTAGATGCCTAGCGCTGGCAAGAAGCTGTGCCATGTGTTCATGCTTGAACAGTCAGCTTCCAGTCCTGTAAATCCTCTCTTTCTTTGCCTGTTTATGAGGCTTCATGAGGGCTCTTTAGCAACTGCAGTTAACCTCTGTTTTGACCATGTGTACTGAGAATGTTGTTCTATGTCTAAGGCATTGAGGTTTTTGCTTAATTTATTAAAAAAAAAAGAAAAAAGAAGAAAAACAGGTCATCAGGGAAATTGATTTCTCTTTTTTGGGTTGAATGCTGCAGTGACCATGCAGAGAAGGAGACTCTGAATTCCAGTTCTCTTGTACAGAAAAGAGCCTGCAAGGTGCAGGGTCCCAGCTGAGCACTCAGGTGATTCTGGTGTCACAGCAGTTTTGGTGACACGCTGTGGCTGATACATGATAGAATTCAGCTTGTTAACAGGCTTGCTGTTGAAAAGAATCTGACATCAGCCAGTTAATCTTGACAGGGCTGACTCTTTCTCTCCTCAGCATCCCACAAGAAAAACGTTTCATGGCAATGCCTGGAGGGTGGAAAGTGCCATGACGTGGCAGGTGGATGCCTTTAGAGAGAAATGCAATGAATATTCCATTTGGTAATGTCCATGGGTACCTCTGGGATAGGTTTGAATTTTCTTTCTAATTCCTTTCTCCTAGGAACAAGATCATGGTGTGGGCAGGACGGGAACAGTGAACAGTGTCGGAAGCAATCAGTCCATTCCTAGTATGTCTATCAGTGCCAGTAGCCAAAGCAGTAGTGTTAACAGTCTTCCAGATGCCTCGGATGATAAGAGCGAGCTGGATATGATGGAGGGGGACCACACCGTGATGTCAAACAGCTCTGTCATTCATCTAAAGCCGGTGAGCCCTGGATTCTCACTGCACAATTTCCAAGGTGTAAAGTGGGAGAGAATTTGGTGCAAAGTCACCTGTTCCCATTCCCAAGTCATTATCTGCAGTTTATATTACTGTGCCCCAAATTATATATATGAGTGTGCACTGGAGACTTGGGAAAGCGGCTGTGAAGATGGTTTATTTTTGTCAATTCACTAAAAATTATTTGACTAATGGAATTGTTTCAAAAGCAGTTTGCTTTATCAGGAGGAGTTGGAATGGGAGGTTGTAAATAGGTTTGTTTGGTGGCTGACTTCAACATGCATAGCACTGCCTTGTGGGACAACAGGATGTGTGACTTCCCCTTTTTACCTCCTTGTTAGATAATTCTTAAAGTCAGGGCCTACAGTAGGAGCTGAAATCAGTTCTGCAGCACTCAGCTTCCCAGCACTTGATTTGAATATTTTGTTAATAAATAAAGTGTAAGGGAAAAAAACGCAGCAGAAACCACTTCCCTGCTTTCCCTCTGCCAGATGAAGGGTGGGCTGGGGAGTGCCCTCTGAGCTGGGCTGCTCTTGCCGTGGAGGGGTTATCACTCCATTTGCTCAAAGCACTACCGTTTCCGTGGCTGATGATAGGTGTGGCTAGAATGTCTTGTTCTTTGCCCAGATATGCAACAAAGACACAGGTATTTCCTCAGGGAGTTAATTAGTATATCATATCTAACTCGTAATCGCTCTATGATGAATGACAAACTCAAAATAAGAATGTGGAATACACCATGACAAATTTTAAAATTTGCTTTGAGGTATTTCTGCAGTGGGTGTAATGAAAATATTCCTCTCTCTTTCAGAGCTACAAAGATGTTGTTTTTGTCTTTCAGACTCGATAAAATCTACTTTATAGCTTTTATGTTTTGTTGCAGTAAACTGTTTAACTCAGCTTTCACTTTTCCATTATTTTTCCTCATTTTCAGCTTTCGTTAGTAATCTTCCTCTTAGTAATAAAAATTCAGCATGAAATTTCTGAAAGGTCGTAGGTCGGAACTCCTTTTGCAGTATATACCTTCATCAGCAGAAGGATCTTTCAGGGCTGATGAATGTAAAATGCTTTTTTTCTTACTTTCAAATAAAAGGACCAAAATTAAAAATCTTTAGTAACACAGTTTCTCTTTATTCTCTGACATTAATATTTGCTGATAAGGAGGAAGAGAACTACAGAGAGGAGTCGGATCCTCGGACAAGGGCATCAGAACCCCAGTCTCCTCCCCAAGTGTCTCGCCACAAGTCTCATTATCGGAACCGAGAGCACTTTGCTACCATACGCACAGCGTCGCTGGTACGTGGAGGGCTGGTCTGGGGACAGCTCTGCAGGAGGGCATGCTTTGAACACAGCCCTGTGCCACTCCTCAAAGCTTTCAGAATATCACCACAATATGAGCAACTCCTCAGAGCTTTCAGAATATCACCACAATATGAGCTATCTTCATTGACTGAGATACTGGCACTGAAATAATTTAGCGTCGGTTAATAAAAGCTTCAGTGAGATACCTGGGCAAATGTAATTTGTGTATATTAAATATTTTAAGTCTCAAATCCGATGTGCTCTGTAGAATACAGGAAACCATTTATAATAATAAGCTGGTTTTTATTTTCATATGCATATTATGAATATTTGTGGGTGTGTGTATGTATCCACCCTCATTGTATTAGGCTAAAAGGCCGTTATTTAGTACCAGCTTTATAACAATTGTACTGTTTTTCTGCTGGAGCCCATGTGAGCTTATCTCCTACAGCAGAATTGAGTTTTTAATCTGCTCTGCTGCCATTAGGATGTGTGCTTTTCTTTACAACAAAATCATATTTCTTAACTGAATCGTTTTCTTTTGTGGTTTGAAGACTGCTGAAAAGCAGATTAGGCAGCATTAACTTCCTCTGGCCCGGTGTGGTTATCTTCCTAGGTGACAAGGCAAATGCAGGAACATGAGCAGGACTCTGAGCTCCGAGAGCAGATGTCTGGCTATAAACGTATGAGAAGGCAGCACCAGAAGCAGCTGATGGCATTAGAGAATAAACTGAAGGCAGAGATGGACGAGCACCGCCTCAGGTTGGACAAAGATCTCGAAACACAGCGTAACAATTTTGCTGCAGAAATGGAAAAGCTAATTAAAAAGCACCAAGCAGCCATGGAAAAAGAGGTAGGAGGTTATGGTTTGTCAGACCAACCCATGTTTGTTAATTACATTGAATTGTCCACTTCCCCTCACTGATGCAGAGATGAGAGTGTGGACTCTGAGATGTCTTGTTCTCAGGAGCCAAGCAAATTGGTAATTAGAAAAAAGTTAATACATCACCTCCTTACACTGAGGAGTTATGTAACTGGAGAGGAGGTATGTCCTTCACGGCAGTAGGTTGTACTGAATGTTGGAATCCTGACCCCAGAAAAAACACTGAGGGTTTTCCTCTCTCTTGCCCTGTCTGTGCTGTCAATAATTGCCTGCCATTGAATGTTGTGGAGGCAGATTAGCCTGCAGAGAAATGTGCCAGCTACACTTAAATGTTCACTGTCTAGTTGTGTATGGATATGGGGGGCCTGTGCTTTTAAATAATTGATAATGAAGTGGTGCTGCCTACAGCAGTTATAATCGATTTTTGTTCATCTCTGATCTCTCAGTGGAAGGCTGAGGTTATAGTTTATCATAAGGTTTAGACTTTTTGAGGCAAGATTAGCTGAACAATAGGGCTGAGGGAATGTGGTGTTGGAGGAGAACCTTGATGGGATGGGGAATGAGGAGAGAGTGAGGACAAGCTCCTCTGACTTGGACTTGTCCAGACATGTGGTGAATATTGTGGTGGCTTCCATGAGTCCTGGGTCTTGAGGCTGAAATTGGACATGAGCTTTAATCCTTTGGGACTCAGACTGACTTGCTGCTGGATTTGCTTTAGGCTAAAGTGATGGCCAACGAAGAGAAGAAGTTCCAACAGCATATTCAGGCCCAACAGAAAAAAGAATTGAACAGTTTCCTGGAGTCCCAGAAGAGAGAATATAAACTCCGTAAAGAGCAGCTGAAAGAGGTAACTCATCCCCAGTGAGAAATGTGAGATACAGTGTGAGAGTGGTGAGCATGTGAAAATAAGTGACACTGCACCACAGATCTTCCACAGGATTGCAGTGAGTTCTGCATTTCATGAGCACAGTCCTGTGTGTACTATATTTGTTTCATATCTTTGACCTTTGAATAAGAGAATTAATTTTTTAGTTAGTTGTTGGTAACTATATGTTTATCTTGTGAAAGTACAAACCTCTCCATTGTTTAATGCTGCTTTTTAGCCAGAAACATGCAAAGTTGGCAATCCTAAGGAATGAAAAAAGTTATGAAAGGTCATGAAGATTTTTCTCATACATTGTTGTTTGCAGGTAGTGGCCATTCCCTGCAGCAGTTAGTGAAGTTTCTTATCACTTAAATTTTTTGTAAGGAAAATACCTGTAAAGCACTATTAATTTTAATGGAGAAAGCTGTGTAATTATTTAATAATCATTGCATTTTAGTGAAAATCAAGATCTCTGTGAAATGCAGAGAAACTGTAGAATCAAACTTCCGATTCTTTTTGTGGAGTGACTGAAACCTTAAGCACTATAAATAATTTTTTTGAAAGAACCATTTAATGCTCAACCATCAACTTGTGTGACACAACTTTGGAACTTGCTCCAAAGGGAAATATTCCCAAACATAGGCATTTCCCAGGAGGAAAAAAAAGGCTAAAGAGCAGCAGAGCCAAGAAAGATCTAACAAAAACTACAGTAGCGTGGGCTCTTTATAATAACATAGAATCTTTTTCTAAGTGGGCAGTAGATCACAGAGCACCAAGAAACACTGATGAAATACAGAGGAGTTCTGTCTCATTCTTCAGTTGAAATGTATCACAACAAGTCTTAATTACTGCATGGGCATCTCTAGTATGCAATTCAAGCAAGCAGAGTCTTTTGCCAAAGATACTTTAAGCTATGTAGTACAAATGTGGAAGTTTTACCTGTGAACTTCTTTACATTGTTTCTGTGAGTTACAGCATCTCAGTGAGCAGTCTGCCTTGGTGAGTTACAGTAAAATGGGTATGTGCTCTGATCAAGCAAGACACAAAAAATTTTCTGATGTGCTTCATGTTGCTGGAGTTCTGTTTGAACAACAGGACGTGAACACTTTCCTTCTCTCAGTCCTTTGGGAGCCTGTAAAAACGTTTACCAGGCAGTATGGCAGTACCTCCAAGTGCTTTCAGTGGCAACCCCTCATTTTGACATTTTCAGCTGATACATAGGTCTGGAAACTGTGGACATAAACCAGTATTTTGGCCAGTGCAAAAAAAGAAAAGCTGTAGTTGAATCTGTTCCACTGTGATTTGTATCCTGGTATTTCCTTAGTGTTCCTTTCATGATGTGATGTATTTTAAAGAGGCTGAGATGGCACCAACCTTGAGAAGAGAGAGTAGAACGTAGTTCAGTAGTTTATTAGTCAGGTCTGTCCAGTTCATAGCCAAAGAACTTAATGTAACTATTCCACAATTAATCACCTTGCAATTACCAGGAGCTGAATGAAAACCAGAGCACTCCAAAGAAGGAGAAGCAGGAGTGGCTCTCTAAGCAGAAGGAGAACATCCAGCATTTCCAGGCAGAAGAAGAGGCCAACTTACTGAGGCGTCAGAGGCAGTACTTGGAGCTGGAGTGTCGCCGCTTCAAGAGACGGATGCTCCTGGGCCGCCACAACCTGGAGCAGGACCTGGTTCGGGAGGTAAGGGAACAGGGAACAGGCAGAGATCAGAGCTGGTTGCACCTGTGGGAAGTGCATCTCACAGGAGCACCTAAATTCCAGCTGAAATCACACAGAAGTGTTTGTTACCACATCCAAAGTGCTTTTGTCAAACAGTGGTTGGATGCTTTGCAGTGCCATCTGGTAATCCTCGTGCCATCCAATATACAGGTTTAATGCTCTATTGCAGGAGAATTGTTAGGTCCAAAAAGTCATCAGACACAACAGTTAACAGAAAATGCTTACTGTGAATCCTGTTGAGCATCTAGAACAGGAAGAAGAAAAGTGAAATGAGGAAGGAAAAATTACCGGTGGCATTGCTGTCTGCTGCTGATAAGACCAAGAATCTCTGTGGTCTGTCCTCAGATGCCTTGGAAGGAGAAATGCCCTTGTGAACAAAGTGAAATGTCACTTTGTCAACGGAAATCCAAGTAAGTACAAAGAACCTAATAATTCCCTGTGTCCTCCTGCTAGGAGCTAAACAAAAGGCAGACACAGAAGGACCTGGAGCACGCCATGCTGCTGCGTCAGCACGAGTCCATGCAGGAGCTGGAGTTCCGCCATCTCAGCACCATCCAGAAGATGCGCTGCGAGCTGATCCGGCTGCAGCACCAGACCGAGCTCACCAACCAGCTGGAGTACAACAAGCGCCGCGAGCGGGAGCTGCGCCGCAAGCACGTCATGGAGGTCCGGCAGCAGCCCAAGAGCCTGAAGGTACTCAGGGGTGTGGGAGCTCTGAAGGTGCTAAGGGCTGTAGGAACTCTAGAGGTACCAAGGGATGCAGGAGCTCTGAAGCTACCAAGGGATGTAGGAGCTCTGAAGGTGCTCAGTGGTGTAGGAGCTCTGAAGGTGCTCAGTGGTGTAGGAACTCTAGAGGTACCAAGGTATGTAGGAGCTCTGAAGGTACTCAGTGATGTAGGAGCTCTGAAGGCACTAAGGGATGTAGGAACTCCCATTCAAGCTGGTGGTAGTGGAAGAGTGGTCCATTACAGCCCTTTTACAGTGCAGGCAAAGCCAGGGTGATTTGAAACTGGTTAACTTGAAGAGCACCATAGTGATGATCAGCATTACAGGGTATTGCAGGCAGGCCACAGCAGCACTAGTCCCTCTCTTCTTTGAAAAGCTTTTCTCAGCAATGTCCCTTCCTTTCTGGGGTAGTTTTAAATGCATTTAAATGTTCACAGTATGCTTTTTTCTCCCCCTCCTACACCATTTTCTGATCCTTCTCTCCCCCATATACAAAAATAAAATCAGTATTTCTGTAATGAAGCAGTGTCGTTTAAAAACAAAACCCAAAAGCTTTGTGTGGCTGTGTGCATCAAAATGAACTTCACTCTCAGTCTTGGCTAACTCACCTGGTTAGTGTTTTTATATTAAAGCTGGCATGGTGGCAAATGGGGAGAGGGAAGAGAGACACCAGCCAAGTGCAGTGTCCTCAGGAAGCTCCTGGCACTGACCTTTGCTGTTTGTCTCTTCTGGGTTTCTCATGCTGCCCTTGTAGCTCTGGTGGCTGACCAGAATTATGGGGCCTCTGTGATTGAGGCTTTCAGTGTTTTTGTTTAAGCCTTCACTTCATCTGAAGAAGTCCAGTGGTTTATTTTGAAGTGTCTGAGAAGGGTGTATAAGGCCTTTCACAAAGCTGCCTGGTACATTTCCTTTGAGGAGGCAGACTTCTTCTCTCTACCCAGTGTTCAGCTGTGCCAGTAACAAAATGAGTGTATGGCATACTGAGCATGGGGTTTCTTTGTTGTTCTACATCTTTCCTCTTCATGATATTTTCCATCTGACTTAGTTTTCAACACCTGCAAGTTATCTTCTTACAGAGAAAATAACCAACTTGAAAACACAACTTCAGAAAAGAAAAAATGATACCTGATTTGTCAATATTAGAATAATATTAAATAGTGAAAACCTGGCTTGTGTGAGAACAAGGGACCATCTGATCACTGCTGAGAATCTCCAAGGATATAGTGTATAAATAGCAGATGACTTCACAGGGAAGCTGTGCTGCACTCTGAGCTGAATAAAACTGAAGCAGCTGTATTAGGTTGATCCTTCTGAGATTAGCATGAATGAGTTCTGCCTCCCCAAGGTGATGTGGTGCAAACACGGGTGGGCAGCATGTCCATTCTCCTTCCCTGGCAGCAGGATCTGTGGTACTGTGTGCTGCAGGGGCTTGGCTGCCCTCACAGCTCTGCAGACTCTGCAACCCTTCCCTTTTCCAGGGAGGACAGGGCTGGAGCATTTTGCAGGGAGCATGGAAAGCTTGCACTTTGCTTTGCATGGCTGTTCTGTGATTAGTGAAGGATTTCAGGCTTGAGCTGTCAATCCTGCACCTTTGCAAACAGGCAGTGCTAACAGCAGAGCCCTGGACAACCGTTGGGTTTGTAGCACAATCCCCTCTTTATCGAGGCTGTTCTCTAGCATTAACTCCTTCTCCTGCCTCTGACTAATGCAGGCAAGTATTCTTAATTGAATAGATAATTTGACCATTTGTTCAGTTTCTCTCCCCAGCAACGTTTTCCCTCAAGGGCACATTTCAGGCTTTCCCTTTGTTATTTAGTGAGGCCCTTTGTCCTGGAAGCAGGTTTTTAACGGTCAGTGTCTGTTCTATGACAGCACCAGAAGGACCCATAACTAGAATTCACCCTTCAGTGAAAACGGCTGTTATTATTTCAAGTGTGTTAATTGTGATGCAAATACCCTCTTGCTGGTATTTCACAATACTAGGTCAAAATGATCTTGTCAGAAGTCTGACTGGAAATCTTACCCCTCCCTTCTGTTTCCTGTTGTTAAAGCCTTTGGATTGGGAGCCTGTAAACAGTCTGGTGTCCCAGCAAGACTTCACAAAAAATGAGGGCAAAATAGGTTGATGGTGTTTTGCTGTGACCAGGTCCCTGATGGGAATGTGTAACCAGCTGACACTTCCCTTAAGGGCAGTGAGAAACAACCTTAAAGGTTTCCTGGAAGGAAATAACTTTCTGTGAAATTTAGAAAGGTTAAAAGTGATGCATTCCTCTTCATGATACATGTTTTGGTTTGAATGAAACCCATCTTTGTCCTGTTCTCTGCATCAGGTTAGCAAAGTGTTATTGTTTTATGCAGCAAAGTGTTCTTGGGCTGGGGGTGTTGTTTGATCCCACTGCCTCTCTGGAGGTGGCTGCAAGTGCTGTGCTGATCACCTGCCCTGCTGAGCCCTGAGTTGGTGCCAGGAGCAGGCAGTGGAGGGGCTGATTTGGCCATGCACAGAGATCTCATATGCCTCACTGGTTCACATCCCAGAGCTCTTCAACTTGCTCACACAGGAGTCTGGTCCTGTGCTCTGTTTGTGCCTCTAGTGCTTCAGTATTTGGCATGGTGCCTAACAATGGGAAAGCCCTCATGTCTGATTTTAGTGATTTGTGTTTATTTATTTATTTGTTTATTCTTGCCATGGTGAACTTGACCATCAATTAACCATCATCACTCATCACTTCTGGGTTTTGCTTTGTTGGTAGTATCCCTGCCAGCCATCCCATAGATAGATACAGAGAACTCCAGAACACCCTCCTTTTCAGGATCTTGAAACACTTAGTACATGTTAAACGTCACAGGCTGCTCTGAAGGCAGGTGAAAGAAAAAATAATTTCTTCAAGGTCATACAGCAAAGCTGGATCCCAATACCTTTTCCAGGATTGGTGTTCCCCAACCCTATGTTCAATCACAGTTATGTCTCTAAGCAGTACAGAGATGTTAGCAAGTGCAAAGGGAGGAAAACTCCATTTCCAGTAAGTCTCCACTGGGACTGGGGAATTGTTTTGTTTGCTAGACCAACACAATACTACTGTTTTGTGGTGTACATTTTAAAGCATCTAGTCTTTTTTTGGTTTCTTTATGAAAACCAGACTCATAATATCAGGGGTTAGAATACATCTTATATTCATCAAACCCTCAATGGAAAAAGCATTGCTCTTTTTTCCTGTGCTTTCCCATGCACCAGATCTGCTTCTTTTCATAACATTAAGTGCTGTTCATATATATGTGCCATACAAGCACAGTCGTGTAAGTATGGCTTTTGGTGCTAATAAATATTAGTCCTGTCCCTCAAGAACTTTTCTTGAAAAGCAGCACCCAAGACTGGATTCAGTCCAGTGACAAATGTGAGGCTCTTTGTGCAGAGACAGCTGTATTTAGGCTGGAGCTTTGTTATAAAAGTGTCTGTATTGTAATTGTTTTGCACAGTAGCAGTGTCAAAGCAGCTGCAGCAATAGTCATTGCCTCTTGTGTATTTTGCTTCCCTCCTTGCACTGTAGATGTTAATATACATTTGTGGATTCTTGAACTCATATCCTTAATGTAATCCTAAATATCCATTTGAATGGATATTTCGCTCATTTGAAACATGCTGGTTTTTTCTTTGTGTCCCCTCCATCTTTCCAGTCAAAAGAACTACAGATAAAGAAGCAGTTTCAGGATACATGCAAGATCCAAACCAGACAGTACAAAGCACTGAGAAACCATCTGCTGGAGACCACGCCAAAGAGTGAACATAAAGCTGTCCTCAAACGGCTCAAGGAGGAGCAGACCCGGAAGCTGGCTATCCTGGCTGAGCAGTATGATCACAGCATTAATGAAATGCTCTCTACACAAGCTGTGAGTCGCCTCTGAGGGACCCAGGGTTCCTCAGCCAAAGAGGGATGTTTGCATTTGAACCGCTCTGTATCCTGACAGCAGGCTCTCTGCTTCCTTGCTGCACACGCCATCCCCTGCACAGGCCTTCCTCTGTGTTCAGAAAGCAGAGTTCAAACCCAGAGGAAAGACCTACCACCCCCTCCAGGCAGGCTGAAGCTGAAGCTGCTGTTGTAGAGATGCAAAGTGATGCATCTGTGTGACCAGTGAACTGCTTTTGCATGAAATGTGGCAACATAAACATCCCTGTTAGAGCATCATTACATAGTGTGCAACTGGCTGTCCTAATTCATTTAGATTTTGATTTGCTGATGATACCAACCCAAGCATGTGCCACCAGTGGAAGATGCTCATTGAGTCATGGAGGAGTCCACAGTTTTGACTGTAAATCTGAGGTCAAAGTGTTGTGAAACTTCTGTGATTCCTCTTTAAGAGATTCCTTCTTTAAGGAATGACCACATGAGCAATGCTTCAAATCCTTGCTACAGCTTAATGTGCACTTTTCTTTGCAATTCTTGCATATTGCATCCTGCTCACATCACTTTGTACACAAATTTAACACTGTGAGGCAGGGTAGCTGGCTTCTTTTATGATGGGAAGGTTAAAAGTCCAGTATCATGTTGCTTTTAGGTTTATTTCATTATATCCTTGTACCCAAAGTCCTGCATTGGCAAGGCTCTGGACTTAAGTCTCCTGGGTAGAGGTAATTGGTTGATCCAGTTGAATAGAGCAAGAGAGCTTCTCTTTGCCTCTAGCAAAAGGAGAGCTGAGGATGTTTGCACCTCCAGCAGTCTGGTCTCTGCAGTGTGGATCGTGGTTCCTGAGGCGCCACTGCTCATCAGCATCACTTGCATCAGTGCTGTGGGCTCACTGTCACCAGTCTTTGTCACTATAGGTCCTCTGTTCAGCCAAGCCAAGTACAATAGAGACCAATTGTATTGCTAAGAAAACAATGTCCCAGCCCATTCCCCCCTCCCCGCGGTCCTCCCCTGGAGTGTCAGCAGTGGTTACCCCATGGTGAAACGTCTCTATTGTCTGTCTTTCCCAGCTGCGTTTGGATGAGGCACAGGAAGCAGAGTGCCAGGTTTTGAAGATGCAGCTGCAGCAAGAATTGGAGCTGCTGAACGCATATCAGAGTAAAATCAAGATGCAGGCAGAAGCCCAGCATGATCGGGAGCTGCGTGATCTGGAGCAGAGGGTGTCCCTCCGCCGGGCCCTCCTGGAGCAGAAGGTAAAGGGGGCGTGTGAGCATCCTAAGCACACTCCATATTTCAGATCCTAGATTCCGCTTATCAGTGAAAGATAAACTGCTCTTACTTTGCTGTATATAGTAACACAGATCATTTGGGTGTTTGTCTCTCTGGGGTTGAAAGCTCAGTGACACATAGACTAAACTTTCTGCCAGCTCAGGCCTCCTGTGTGAGCAGCTTCTGGCTGGGATAGAGCTGCCTGAAGTGTGCCAGAGGGGGATGTGCCTCTCTGGGCAGAAGGGAGAGAGAACTGTACTGTCTGTCTCTGAGCTGGAGATTGGCTTCCCTGGCCTCTCAGAGAGCAGACAGTAACAACCTAAGGCTGGGGGCTGCAGTGTCTCTCTGAAATTATGTGTCTTATGAGCAAACTCAAGTAGCCAGAGCCACAGGTGTGGTGCATCTGCTACTGCTCAGGTCTCAGCTTGTAGTTGGCTACAGGTGTTTCTTGTTAAAGTGTATTCAGGTGTATTCAGGTGCTTCTTGTTAAAGTTTGCTGCAGGTGCTGTGCTAGGTATGTGTGTAGCATTGTGATTGACCTACACAGACCAAGAGAAGGGAAATGCACCAAAAACTGGTGAGAAGAAATAAATTGTCAGCCTTTCTCCTGGAGTTGTTTTCCCTTTGGACTTGCACTATAAGTGTCAGCCATTGCTATTCACACATTTCCCAGTTTTTTTCATCAGTGTGTAATAAATTAGGGCGATTACTCTGTGGCCTCGAGGTTCTTTACAGTGAAGTTCTTCTAGGGGCTAATGGATGGATGCTGGCATAGTCCTCAGATCACTGCTCCACCTCATGGCCAGCGGAGGGAGCACCCCAGGGAGGCAGCACAGTCCTGCTGGGCTTTGGTCTCTGCAAGGAGGCAATTGCTCTCAGAAAACAGATGAATCTGTGAAAGCAGAGTTCCTGTGTGTCATTCGTGTGCAATAGCTGTCTTTAGATACCACTGCTGGTTATTTTGGTCCCAGCTCCCGTCACAGCCTGGCACGAGTGTGGATTTATCTGGAGGTGCATTGCCCTCTGGTGGCATGAGCAGCTCGGGGAGGAGGTGCCACAGTGAGCCAGCACTCCCTGCTCTGTGGGAGCAGCATGTATTGCAGATAGTGTTAGAAGCTGCAGTGAAGCCAGCAACTCAAAGAAACTCACATCAGCCAATAATGTTGTGGAAGTCTTCCATTGTGTACCAGGATTGAAGTCTCTGTGCATGGAGAACCCCTGTGGAGGATTTGGCATCAGTGATGGGGATAGGAAGCTTAACAATACTTTTATCTGTTTTTTCTCTCTGTGAAATAGTATCACCTAGCGTAGTTTTTCATTTTGTGTCCTGATACTGCCTTAGAATAGCAAAAAAAAAATGGATGGTGCTTCAGCTTTCATAGGTTCCTGTAGCAATATGTGCAGTCTTGGCACATGAAAATCACAGGTCATGCACCAGCAGTGAGACCTTGGTGGGGTTCCAGTCACTTGGCAGTGCCTCAAGGGCAAACATGTGGGTCCAGAGGCACACACATCATTCTTTTGCAGGGGTATTTTTTGGGAGGAGAGATGATGTTCTGTTTTTGTTAGGACTAAGAACTGTGAGTTTTCTGGTGTGGGTTCCTCAGTGATGTCACCTGGTGTTTGCTGGCATGTGCTAACTGAAGCTGGCAGCCAGAGAAAGGGCAGGTATATGCACAAGATGAATGTCTGCATTTATATGCACAAATAAATGTGTAGCCTGTGGCAAAGTCAGTCCCTGGTGTTCAATAATAAACCAGATTCCAGAAGTTAGTGCATGCATAGAAATCTGCTTCCTTTTCAGCAGGCTGCCCGTTACTTTTGGTGGTGCCCATCACCATAACTCACCAGAGCATGTGTGTCATGTCCAACCCTGGAGTAAGGAGGGAGTAGCCAAGCCCCATTGATGTGAAATGTTGTTTGTATTGCACTAGCAATGAGCATGTCCCAAGAGTGTCTTTAAAAGAGTTCAGATTTAGTCATTTCCTTCCCACATGCCTCAGACACTTCATTTTCAGAGTGGTTTGAGTGATGTCACTTTAACAAAGTGTCAGGCCTTTCAGTGAAGTTCAGTTGCACCAAGTCCTGTGTGTTACACTGTCACTGAGACTGAAAATGGTGACATGCTGAAGACATTGAGAGAGGAGGATTCTACTTAGATAGCAGGACAGGAGAAAAACAAGCAGAGCATTTTAAAGAGGTAATGTTACAGAAGGTACCTTCTTCCTCCACTGCCTTTGTGGCTTTCAGCAGGAATAGTGAGCAGGGCTGCTCAGTGCACAGTCTGTCACTCACCTGGAGTAACAGGCAAGTGGAGAAGGAGTTTCTGAAAGCCCCAAATGGCTCAGGAGATGACTCATGCTGGAGCAGATTGTTTCCTCAATTCCAGATGAAATTGCTTTGCATATTCCCTGACTCAAGCAAGAGAGTGCTTACAAGTACAAGGCTCTGCCTGGTGCCTTCAGCACAGACCCAGATAACACCTCTTGGCCATGTTGCTGCTGACAGCAGGGAGATGCCAGTGAGCTGTGCTGAAAGTCTTGGCTCCTGCTTTTTCCCCATTTGGTCTTTTTCACTGAGGCCAAAAGAAGCTTTTTCAGTGCTGGCAAGAAGATAATGGGTTTTGGTTCTCCACCTGACTGCAAAGATTTCAATAAGAAAGGCTTTCATCCCTGTCTGATGGGGTGTCAGGAGGCCGTAGTCCTGTGTTTTCAGTACTTACAGTGCTGATCCCAGTGCCCCTACCAAAGTAGTCTTGGAAACCAATTTGGAAGAGTCTTATGGAGGAGAAATTGGAGTTGCCAGCTTGCATATCATCTAGCTAATAATCTGCCACACAACTCAAACAGCACTGCCTATGTCCTTCAGCCACACACCATGGAAAAAGTATCAGGGCAGTGAAATATGAGAAAACCAAATTAGGAAAGGGGTAGATAGGAGGTGACAAATACATGAGCTAAGAAAATCTGGCCAGTGAACATTAGAGAGGAAGCTGAATGTGGGCTTGTGCATTGAATATTAGAGAAAACAGCAGTCATCATCATAATCATCATTAGATTCAGCTACAAACAGTGAAGGTCACCATAAGCTGTGTTGGCAGGCTGTACCTGAAGGTGCTTTCCCAGTAGGCATCTATGGAAGCTGTAGTCTTTGCTGGATCTCAGAAGATTAATCTATGTCAAGGTGTTGGTATCAGGTTCACATCCCTCAAATTTCATGTATTCACCAGGGAACAGGGACCAACACCCTCCAACTGATGTTCATCATGCTTTGGGCTGTGTGAGTCTTTGAGACTTAACCCTTAAAAATTCACCCTTTTGTATTCAGAGCAGACTGCATGTCCACGGATATCTGATCTAGAGCCAGTTTCCTGCACAAATGCAGGAAGAAGTCCCTCAGTAGCTGTTACAGGTCCTCCAGAGGCTGTGCCAGTCCTGCTGCTACAGACTGTCTCTTTTTTTCCTTCCTAGATTGAGGAGGAGATGCTGGCGTTGCAGAACGAGCGCACCGAGCGGATACGAAGCCTGCTGGAGCGCCAAGCTCGCGAGATCGAAGCCTTTGACTCAGAAAGCATGAGGCTAGGTTTTAGTAATATGGTTCTTTCTAATCTCTCCCCCGAGGCGTTCAGCCACAGCTACCCGGGAGCTTCTGGCTGGTCCCACAATCCTACTGGGGGTGCAGGACCTCACTGGGGTCATCCCATGGGTGGCCCACCGCAAGCTTGGGGCCATCCAATGCAAGGTGGACCTCAGCCATGGGGTCACCCCTCGGGGCCCATGCAGGGGGTACCTCGAAGTAGTGCTATAGGGGTCCGCAACAGCCCCCAGGCTCTGAGGCGGACAGCTTCTGGGGGACGGACGGAGCAGGGCATGAGCAGGAGCACAAGTGTTACTTCACAAATATCCAATGGTTCACACATGTCTTATACATAACTTAAACAATAACTGAGGGTGGCAATTCCACTGGAGCTGTCTGCCAACAGAAACTGCCTACAGACACCAGCCCAGCAGCCTCCTCAGTGCGGTGCTGACGTGTGGAAGCTGGGTGCACATGGAATATTGTATTCATTTTGTAAAGCATTACGTTTTGTGTTTACTAACTGGGATGTCATAGTATTTGGCTGCAGGGTTTTGGGGGGTGGTTTTTGGTTTTTTGTTTTGTTGTTGTTTTTTTGTTTTGGTTTTTTTTTTTTTTTTTACATTTTGGAGGGGTCTTGGGAGGGCATCTGAGAAATATATGCAATTAGTCAGAAGAGTTGGCTGGTGGTCATCATACTGACAGGAAAGAAGGGCCTCAGACTGCCCTCATCATGCCATCCATGTAGGAAGTCTGAGGGAGAATGGAGACCTCTTCCCATGTCCATGAATTTCGATCTGCCACCCTGCAAAAACCAGGCAAGCTGCCTTTAAACCAACATCCAGGGGAGGAACAGCTGGATCTTCTGTTCCATTTTTATTTGTCATTAAATTGGATAAATTTCTAGGGTATTGCCTCTGCCAGGAGGCATTTTCAAAGAGTTGTAGGTGAGGAAGAAGGTGAGAAGAGAGGCCAAGAGACACCAGGGCTCAACAGGGCCCTTCTACCCAAGTGCGCGCTCCGTGTCGTGTAAGAAGTGACGTTCTGTCAGAAGGCACTGGTCAGCTTCCCGAGAACTCTGTAGGTAAACCTGTCTGGGGGAACAGGCTAGGAATGTTTGAAATGGTCTATCTGCTTTGGCACTCCCTGACTGTGCTGCTGGTAGCTCAGATGAGGTTGGGCAGAGGAGCGTAAGTAATGCACTTGTACAGCTAATACTGTGACATCTCATTTTAGCTAAGCATCAGAATAATTCTTGGAGCCCAGCGTAGTCCTTTTTGCTCCATTCAGAAATGTTTAGACTTTCAGCCAATCAGTCTCAAATGCCAGAGGTGTTTTGAAGGATGCCATAGTCACAAAATGCCATTGATCGGGTTTTTCATTATTACACTACATCCACCAATTTATTACCTTTTTGGCTTGTTGCAATTTCCTGTTTACATGTAGCGTGTAGCCAACTGTTGAAATGTTTAGTTGCCATGGTGTACCAGGAGGAGCTGAGCCAATGACTCTTTCCCAGCTGATGACTAACCCACATCACCACTGTAGATCTTGCTGCATGTGAGGCTCCTTTTTTATTGTTTTCATTGCTGCAATACTTCACAACTTTTACAGTCCCTAGAGATGCTGTGATATTTCGGCAGCGTATCACACCATGTGAGAAGGCACTGCTTCCAGAGGGCTCATTGGAGCTGCTGTACTACTGAAAGGAAACAAAGGAGGTTGTGAAATCCATACAGTGATAAAAGGTCAGGGAGTCTTATAACTGAATGACTTTGTTGGCATCGTGTCATCCCTTAGTGCTGGGAACCAGAGATGCCCCCATGCTCTCATGCCAGTGCCAGGACGGTGTCGCTCAGCCAGGACTGTGGGAAGAGCAGGTAGATGAAGTTTGGCTTGAGGCAAAGGTTTCCGTCTTGGGGACTGACCAGCCAGGGTTCTTTGTAAATGTTTTTCCTTGCACACTAATCATCTTGAAGAAAACACTAGCTGCTAACTCTAGGATTTGCCTTTAATATGTTTATAGGGCTCAAAAGCGAGGTTTTCCGAATGTGTTTGTCCACGTGACATATTTATATAGTAAATAGTGTCTCGCTGCTGTTCAGTACCCGACAGGGCAGCGCTCTTTCGTTAGCTAAATTAACATCCACTCCCAGTCCTCAACTCTCTGCCAGTGTCTGGTGAATCCAGCTGGGATTTCTAGCATTGTAATGTAGCGTATCACTCTAATTGAAGATGGAAACTCCACCAAAACATGTTTGAGCAGCCCCTTTGTAAGGAGTTTTGTTGTACTAACAGTTGACAGAAGCCTGGGAGGAGGTGTGGGTCCCATGGAGGTTCCTCTGGATGCTCCTGGGGGCAAGTGGTGACTGTGAATTGTCCTGTCCTTCCCTCTGCTATGTTTTTATGTGGAATTGGATGTTTTGGGGTCACTCTTTTGCATTGCAGTGTTGTTGAAATGAAGCGAAACTCATTTAGGAAAGGTACCTGTGTTTTCCTAGGTTTGGAAGGAGAGATAAAACCAAAATGAAAGGCCAAAATTGTATTGGGGTTCACCATGTGATTGTGGAGGGTGTGCCCAGAGCATGGTGCTAACATAGCATTTTGAGTTCAGCTCCTCTATCCCAAACAGCAGCAGCTACAGTGGGGACAGGCTATACCTGCAAGTTCAGTGGGTTCATTCTTCTGCTTCTGTTATGGTTTGAATTTGGTCAAAGTCTCTGGCTTAAATTGAGCTACTTCAACAGAATTCTCTCAACACATCTATTTGTGTAATGTCAAGCATGACTGAATGCTGAATCCAAATGATGGCTATCCCATATTGGCTTTTTTGTATTCAAAAAGAATTGTGTAGTAACCATTTTTACATGTATATCATGTGCAGACCTGGACTATTCCAACAAGTTAATATTTTAATTAAAATAGTTTGCAAAAACTGATTCAGATCAACTGGTCTAAATGTGTGTGTCCCTGTGTGTACGTGGGGGAAGAAAAGCTGTCCCAAAACTGCCTGATCTCGAGAGGAAGCACCTCATTACACAGCTGTAGCCAGAGGAACTCAGGGTCAGGCTGTGCCTTGGAGGTATTTGAGGAGGCCCTTGGTGTTGAGAATTTTAATGTATCTCAGGTTTATTTCTGAGATACATGAACAACTGTGCACTAGAGAGATGCAAACACTCTCTGAATCAGTTTGCAAACTCTTATTTTTAAAAGTAAAGCGTTTTTAAAAGTAAGGCCAATTGCTCCATGTTGTGCTCATTGCAGTCATGCCCTCAGTTTTAAAATTACTGTAATCTGTAAATTGTGGAAACTACTCCAGTACCTCAGCAAAGATGTTCTCTTGCATTTCTTACGTTCATATTTAACACTGGGGAACTCTTCTGTGTGGACTACTTGCAAATTTTATTGCGGTATTTTTAAATCACCAGCTTGACCCCTGAAATCTCTTTTCTGTGGTTATTTTTCTCTCCCCTCTGCAAAGACCTGAAGTTCTGGTGTAGCTTAGCCCGGAGATGGAAAAAAAAACAAAATAGCCAGCATTTTTACCTCTTTCTGATTCAAATTTCCTTTGATTTTATTTAAAATCAGTGAAAGGGACCACATTTTCCTTCTTTTCCATGGTCCCAGGGAGCCAGCAGCCACCTCTCCCTTCCATGTTGAACATTACGTGCTTTCTTCCTTGGATGCAGCACTGAAATGGAGGCCACAGCTCTGTTTCACCTGCATTCCCTCCAAGCCTGTGAACTTCAAAGAGGTTGAACAACTAAATACATGGTGTGATACCAAACTTTCCACAGAAAAATTTCCCTGCAGCCATTACTTGCCTGGCTTGGGGCCAGGCTGGCATCGCTCTGTGTCCCACCCAGCCCTCCTGCGCCGGAAGAACGGGCACTGCACACTGGCTGTGACCTGCACGGGGGTGCAGCCAGAGCACTCCTGGGGCTGTGCTGTTGTTTAAACCCCCAGGGCCCCTCGCCTCCAGGCTCCCAGCCCCTCGACCCTGCTTACGTGCCATTTCTTGAGAGGCAATAAATCCTATCGTACCACTGTCTCCCATTACTCTGTTGAATACGCACATCTCTCTGGATATATATATGGTATCTCATTTGTATATATTTATATACTCTGTATGTACGTGTGTGTGGGTATAGGTGCACACACACCTCATGCTGTGCATTTCTGTCAGGGCACTTCAGTTCTGCTGTTCTTTAGCGCTCCTGTTTGTGAGCAAAAGCAACCCCTCAGCAGGGCTCTCGGGGCGAGGGCGCAGACGTGGCACAGGCTGTGCTAGGGCTGAACCCTCACTGAAGTGCAGCCCTGGTAATTGCAGCTTGCTTTTTCTGGGGTGTGAGAGGGTAGGTAGCTGCTGCGGGTGGGCTTTGAAGGAGACCAGGGAGCTTCCTGAGGGTACCAGAAAGTCACAAGGCAGCAGAGAAGCAAACAAGATGGTTTAGCGATAGGCAGGCAGTGGAGGCACTGTAGGGATCTGCTGGGGAGGCGGCGAGTGGGCCGGTGAAGTGCTCAGCAGGCTGAGCTCAGAGTCCCCAGCTGCGTCTCGCCACGAAAGATCACAAGCCCGGCACGGTCTTGGCTCGCTGCACCGGCACTGGCTTTTGGCATTCCTGAGGTGGAGCCGCCGCTAGCTCTGAACGCTGGCTGCCTCGGCGTGTGTCTGATACCTGGAGGTTCTTAGGTTGTGTGGGGGGCAAAAGAGAAGCTAGATTGCAAGATTTTAAGTACACGTGTGTACTTAGAGACTTATGGTCTGTACATCCATATATACACACAGAGATGCTCTTGGTCCAATCTTTACTCTGCTTAGGCCCTGTGTGCTTCATCACTCGAAGTCCAGCCAGCAGCGGCCAGCCTTGTTCCTCTCCTGGGTGCTTGCTCTGCAGTTCTAGTAAATCTTGCCCTGGTCTTTCTCATAGTAGAGGGGTGAGTGCCATGCTGGACACCACCAGCTCCTCAAGCTGTGAAGACCCTTCTGACCTTCTCCTTTGTCCTCTCCAGACCCCATCTTAGGGAGGCATTTGACAGTTCAGGGGATAAGCGGTTCTTGCATGTGTCAGGTCACGCATTTCCCCCAAGGACGCCCCGCCAGCTCAGCAGAATGCCAACCCTGGGCTCTCTTTGTGCTACCAGAGAATTCGGAGGCAATATTCCCCCTGTCCCTTCTGGAAGGTCTCTTACAAGTTTTTTTAGGAGAGACTTGGGTTTGGTTGGGTCATTCTTACCCTTTCCCAAGGAGTAGTGTTGTCTTTACCTGTGCTCCTGCCTGTAGGATGTTCCCACCCCAGTGCTGGTCCACAGTGAGCCCAGAACCATGTGCCAAGCACAGAGGAGCAGTGGATACCCAGGCAGGGATGCTGGTCACTGTCCCTCTGCTGTGGTTGAGTTTGCACTTTTCCAAATCGATTGAGCCGAAGTCTTCTGATGAGTGTGTGTCAGGCGCTTTGGAGGGTTGGGGCTTGCTGTTTACAGCCAGAAAATAAGAAAACCTGATAGATCTAGTGGTTTTAGTAAACATCACCCCACCAGGGAGCAGTGGCAGCAGATAACCCAGGTTCCTGTTGCACAATGAAGTTCAGCCAACTGGGCTGTGATGCTGCCTGCTACATCCCTGCCCCCTCCTCCAGGGGAAGGAGAGCCCTTTGTCAGCTAGAGAGGGACTTAGTAAATCGGATTTGCCAGCAAACAAGCACCTTAACCACTGAGCTGTGGGTCTCAATACTTGCACTTCACCTGAAGGCTCCCTGGTGGGGAGAAGGCAGTTTGGTTCATGACCATTAGCTCTGCACCTGCCTGGCATCCTCAAAACACCCTTAAGCCATGTCCTAGGGAAAATAAGACCCCAGTATCAACTCCCTCTCTCCTTGCTTTCTCTGAGTGCACACAGTGAGACCAGGAACCAGGAGGGCCGAGCCTTGCCCTCACGGATGTGAACAAACCCTGGGGGGAAACTTCTCCCCACCTCGCCCCTCTGGCCCCCTGCCCCGCTCCCCACCCTTGAGTACGGGTACCTCAGAACATGCACAGTTTGACTTTTCACTGACAATTAGTTTAATTATTGTCAGTGAAAAGAATTGTAATTATCTGTAAATATGTAGTTAACAAATTGACCTAGTTTCTGTATTTTTTAAGTTTTTGTACTAAAATTTATAGATACAGTATGTGCCAGCTAGCAAAAAGCTACTGTAATTGCCAGTTGTAGTTCAGCATGCACCTAATCCCTGAGACTTGTCCAGTGATGCTGTAAGGAATTTGTGCTTAAATATTGCAAGCTGGGGAGGCAAACAGCCACTGGCCTGGGGCTTTTGGCTTCCAGCCTCTGGCTGGGTTTTCCCTGATGGCTGTGTGGAATCTCCTTCCCTTGGGCGTCCTGTACCGCACGGAGGGCAGTGCGAGGGACAGAGCGGTGGCTTCGAGCTTGCTCTGGAGCTGAACTCAATGGGAACCAAGTTCAGGTTCTTTGCTGCAGTTTAATACCGGCTTGTGACTATGTTTTTCAATCTCTCTAGAAATGATCTGTTTTTCCCCTTCCAACTGTTTTTGTCTTAAGCCCGAGTTCATCTAAATCTACTGGAGGAAAAAAAAAAAAACCAACAAAAAACAACAAAACAAAAAAAGACTTTGATTTGAGGTCGTTGCCTGCTTTTAGTGCCAGGATCACCCATTTCTATGGCAACTCTGAGCTCAGCAGAGTGCAGAAATCAGCGCAGGGTTGTTGACAAGCTGAAGTCGGCGGCCGCTGCCTCTGCACGGCTCCGGCAGAGCCCGGCTGTGCCTGGTGGCAGCTGCCAAGGGCGACTTTGGGGGTGCAGCGTGGTGGCTTGTGGGGGTCCCAGTGTCCCTGCCCCAGTGCAGCTGGCTTGCCCTGCAAGACCTGCTGCTGAGCGAGGGGTGGGCTCCTAGGAATGGTCAGGATCTGTGCTCCGTGTCCTGTGGCAGAGGCAAGCTGTGAGTCAGTAGCTGTGCTGAGCATCCCGGGAAGCTGCGAGCAGAGGAGTCTGAGCGCCGGTGAGGCCGTGCTCTCCGGGTCTGGTTGTCCTGGAGGTTGTAGGGAATGGGAGCTTGTAAGGATTCAAGGATCAGAGAAGGAGAGGCAGACGTGCGCGTACGGGTTTGGCTTTTGGCAAGCAAACCACTCGCTTCCTTTCTTCAGCTTTTCTTCCCTCCTAACCCCCCGCAGCTCTTCCCCCTGCTTTGCTTGGAACAGGAACATTTTTTTTACCTGCCTAGAAACAGCTAAAAGATTTGGGGGGGGTGGGGGGCAGCCCTGATGTAAATAATTAACGTTGCAAAGTGAAGTGTGTATAACATAAAAGGCTACAGCCCTTTGGTGACTTGTAAATGCTTTGAGAAGGTTGTGGTATGACGTGGAGGGGCCAAGCGACCTGCCCGGCCCCGCAGCCATCGCTGCCCCACCGCCACCGCGGGGCCGGGGGGTCGGGACAGGATGGGGGGACCCCCCCCTCGGTGTAGTGGATGGGAGGGTAGCGTAACGTGTGTAATACGGATAGGAGAAGCTGTGTGAGGTGTGTATAGTGTATATTTTTTAAAAATAGCTTGCTTGTGTTGTGAAGATTTTAAAGACAAACTTGAGAATTCTAGCCTAACTATTAACACAAGTTTAACATCAGTTACCCCACTGGGTTCAGAGCCTCTTGAATGTATATTCCTTTTTGTAACCTAAATGACCTATTCTTCTACCAGTCAGCCAGACATCCTATTTATATTTTTAATTTTATATATTACTTTCCATTTGTTTTCATTATTTCCAGCATGTTTCTGGGTTTGGGTTTTTGTTTGTTTTGGGGAGGGGGGGTTGTTTCTTTTTGCACAAGAATTGTGTGAAGTCAAGGAAATGTTAACTCAAACCTGGTATTTTCCAACCTGTTCCCCCTCCCCTTCCTCTCCTCCACCCCTGTTGTGTTTTTTTTTTTTTCTTTCTTCCGCCAACAGTTTGGGATTTTTCTGGGCTGGGATGCAGCGGGTGGGAGGAGGGGATGGCTCTTTTCCATTTGCAGCTTTTGTGCAAATGCCAGGTCTTTTTGCCAGTCAACTAAAAAAATGCTTCACTTGCTGGTTGCTTTAAAAAGGAAAAAAAAAAAAATTAAATAAAAAACAAAAAATGTAACCTTATCAGTGCGATGTAGACCCCGGCGGGAGGAGGGGAAGTGCACACCTGTAGCCACACACCTCTGGCTTTGGCTGCAAAACAAAAGCAAACCTTTCCTGATGAGGAGGTGAGCACAGGGCAGCTGCTGCCCGACCCCGTGCAGGGTTTGCCGTGCCGGGAGCGCCATGCCTTGGGCTTGCTCTGCCCCCTCGGCCGCCGCCTGCTCATGTGCACAAACCCCAGAGCTGCCTGCTGATGACAGCAAAGCTGTTGCTGCTTTTCCTCTCCTCCTCCTCCTCCTCCTCTTCTCCCCCTCCCCAAGGAGGTCCAGCTCCCCAGCAAGAGCTCACCCAGCGCCCGGCCCCAGCGCCATGGCCGTTTGCTCTGGGGCATCATCCAGGTATGGGCAAGCCCGGCCGGCGCCGTGCTGTGCCACAGAGCATTAGATAGAAAAAAACACACACATATCTGCTGTTTTACTATGAACACTGGTCTGAGGTTTCCAGGCTCAGCACCACGGTGATGGGCCACGAAGGATTTAACCAGGGGAATTAAACTCCTTCTTGCTTCCGTGTCTGGTAGCACCAGCTGGTATGAGTGAATCTACAGGTGTGCGTTTTCCTTCTTGTAGAAAATGCCACGAGCACTAACTGGTAAGGCTTAATGTACAGTATATTGTCAGTATTCTGGTATTCTTCTGGTTCAACATACATTATAGCTCATATATAACCTGTATTAATTGTATAGATTGTGCATTTAAAGCTGTTACCAAGTTGTCAGAAAATAAGAGAAGAGAAAAAAAAAATAAGGTCATATGTAATATTTTGTTTGTAAGTATCCTTTGTATCATAGCAAAGGAAATGTTAAAAAAAAAATCAACTGTAATAAAGTAATTTTAGTACACGGAGTGTCTGCCTGCCTTTGTGAGACCCTGCCCCAGGGGGGGCTACCGCGTGTACGACCTCTGCCAGGTGAACACGGGGGGCTCCACCGGGGGACCCCCCCACCTGCGGGGCCGCGGCAGCCCCTTCCTCCTCTCCTCCGTCCGCAGGAACTCGGCCATGGCCCTGAAATATTCCAGCACGGCCTCGTGGGCCCAGCAGCGGCCCGGCCCGCGGCGGGGGAAGCCGCAGTGCCCGCCGTGCGGGGTGAGCAGCAGGAAGAAGTAGGGGCTGCTGCGGAAGAGCTCCCGGGGCAGGCTGCGGGCCGGCGGGCCGCGCACCGGGTCATCGGCGCTGCAGAGGCACAGCACCGGCACCGCCGCCTCGTCCGCGTCGCGCAGGGGCTCGTTGCGCTCCCAGTAGCTCTCCCAGCTGGTGGGGCGGCTCCGAGTCCGGCAGAAGAGCGTTTCCTCCAGCTCCCGCAGCGAGCGGCTGCCCAGGAGCCTGTCCGTGTCCACCACCTCGGCCAGGGCCCCCGCGTACCTGCGGGGATGGGGCGGCCGCCGTGGGCTTGGAGGTGCTGGGGTGCTGCCATGGGCTGGGGGCAATGGGGATGCTGGGATGGGGGCCACGGAGAATGTTGGCAGTGGCTGGGGTGTGCTGCTGTGGGGGTGGAGGGTCATAGGGGTGCACTTGGAGCTGGGGGCTACAGGGATGCTGCCATGGGGGTGCCACCAGCGTGTGTGCCCATGGGCCGCTCAACAGTCCTGGCCCTGCACGCAGAGGAATAGGGGTGACCTCGACTGCCCCAGCCCCAGAGTGGCTTAGGAGGCCCATCCCAGCCCCTTGCAGGGATCCTGGAGGGTCCCCACAGCACAGCCCGGGTGCCATGACAACGGGAGACGGCCGGCGCTCCTGCTTCGTTACCGTGACAGCAGCATTTGCAGTGGGAACCGGGAAACAGGGAGGGGGGAGATTCCCTGCTGCCCACCCCCAGCACCCCATCCCTGCAGTACACACTGTTCCTTGCTGCACCCATCTGAGATTTGCTGCAGCTTCACCTGTCACCTGTTTGCCCCTATGTTTTGGGGTTTACCCGCATTATTTTGGCTCCCATCTGGCCACCTGCAGAGCCCCTTTGCCCCCACAAGCTCTCAGCAGCCCCCAGGGAAGTGCCCACTTGCTCAAGTCCTCGGCCCAGGGCAGTCTCCTGTCTCAGCCAGTGCTTGGTCCAATCGAGCCTGTCTGTGTTGGGCAATAGGGAACCCAGAGCCCTTGGGAAGGGACAGCAGCAGTCACAGCCCCCAGCCCAGCCCTGGGCTGGCATCACAGTCCCCCCCCAGGGCCAACGGGAGGGTCAGGTGCTGGGGACAAGGGGCAGTGCAGGGAGAGGGGCCAGCCCCACTCACCACTCAGGGTCCAAAACCAAACAGGGGCTTCACCAACTCCTCCCAGGAGGAACTGTGAGACCCTGCCCCAGATCTCCCTGCTCAGGAGCCCCAAGATGCTGCCGCAGCCCGAGCCAGGCTGGGGACACACGTGGTGGCCCAGCTGGCCCCATGGCAGCCGGCTCCAGGCTGGTGTTCATTAACCAGCACATTTTGCTGTCCTCAGCACCTCTGCCCTGCACTGGGGCTCCTTGTTTCAGCAGCACCCACCCCATGCACACCCCCAGGGATGACCGCGGGGTTCCCGGGTTACCCCCATCCACCTCCCCAGGCCCAAGGGACTGCACTGACCTGCTCAATCCCTGCTTGAGGTGGAGGAGCAGCGGCCACTCGTAAAGCCAGGGCATCCTGGCCTCAAACCAGTCGCGGCCACGGAAGATGGGGGAGAGGCAGGCGGCGGCGGCCAGGCGGCTGGAGGAGCCGCTCTCGCCCAGGTAGGCGAGCAGCAGCCCCGAGCCCGAGCCCTCGCTGACGGCCAGCAGAGAGGCACAGGGGTGCCGGCACCGCAGGTAGGTCACGGCCTCCCGCAGGTCCCCGGGATCCCCGAAGGGCTGGAGCCGGGGGGTGGTCAGGGGGCAGCCGTTGTGGCCCCGGCGGTTGAAGATGACGGGGATGAAGCCCCGCTCCAGCGCCCGCAGCCCCAGCTGCAGCAGCCCCCCCGTCACCTTCCCGGCCGCGTTGGGAATGAGCAGCAGCACCGGGCTGGAGACCCCCCCGCCGCCACCCGCAGCCCCCCACGGCCCCACCAACCAGTCCAGGGCTACCAGCCCAGCGTCCGACAGCTGCAGGAGCTCACGGGCCACCACCGGCTCCGGCTCAGGTGGCTGCAGGAGCTGCCACAGCATCTGGAGCCGGGGCCAGCACGGCCACAGCCAGCGGCCCCCCCGCAGCGCCGCCGACCGCCCCAAGCTCCGCACCAGGTGCTGGGCCAGAGCCGAGGGCTTGCACAGCAGCCGCCAGTGCCCCGAGCCCTCCTCGGCCATGAAGGGGATCCCCTCCTCCTCCTCCTCCTCCTCCTCGTCCTCCTCTCCCCCGTCTGCAGGCACCTCCAGCCTCCCTGCCCAAAGGCACCAAGCTAGGAGGGCCAGCCCCACGAGCACCGCGGCTGCGGCCACCAAACCCTCCGGGGACAGCATGGAGGCGGCAGGAGCCTCAGCCGGCAGCCCCGATGGTCGGCGGTTCGCAGAGCGATGGCGGGGCCGCGCTGGGGAAGCCCAGCCCCGGGGCTGGGCAAACAGCAGGGCTGTGCCGGGGATGGCGTGAGCGGCCGCCAGCAGGGCCAAGGGGACTGGGTGAAACGGGAGGGACACGTGGCCAAGCCCTGCCCGGCGCCGCAGGGGTTGAAGCCCCCGCAGCCACGGACCCTCCATGGGCGCAGGAGCCGGGCGCCGTGCAATGCTCACACCTTTATTGATACAAATGTACAAGGACACATCTTACAGTGGGGAGTGCGGCCCCGGCACGGGGCAGGACGCCCGGGGAGGGGTTCAGGACGCCCGGGGAGGGGCGCCCCAGTCCAGTGTAATGCCGTGGGCGGCCTCGGGGGTAGCGGCCACCCAGAGAGGGGTTTTGTGGGGAGTGGGGGTACAAGGCCACCGCCGCCATGGACAGCTACAGAGGCTATGTACAGGATAAGTTAGGGGTGGGCAGGGGGCTGTACAGGGGGATGCAGGCACCTACCCCGCGGGCTGAGCACCAGCTCCTTGATGGCGCGGGGGGCACGAGGAACCCCGCACCTCGGCTCCCCAGAAAGGCCACTTGCAGCCATGCTCGCCCCAGGTGCCGGCTGCTGCCGGAGGGAAGGGAGACATGGAGAGTGAAAGGGCCCGGGGACATGGGGGGACGCGGGCTGGCGCTCACTGCTTCTTCTCACGAGTGGTGATGGTGACCAGCTGCTTGGCGGCCTTGGCGATGTCGTAGGCACACTGGATGACCTGCTGGGTCAGGAGCTGGTAGTCCACGGTGGCGCCGGGCTCGGGGGGCACAGTCTTGCGGCACTCGCTCTGCAGCCGGTAGGCGCTGGCGTTGAGCAGCCGCAGGGAGCTGCGCACCGTCTCCAGGGCTGGTTTCTGTGGCAGAGCACAGGACCAGCGTCAGATCCTATGCTCAGGGGGCTGACAGTGTCTGGTGGGGACCACAACCACCCCAGGGACACACAGCTCCTCCTACCTTAGGGAAGAGTGATGCCATCTCTGTCACAGCTGAGTGGATCTTCTCTGAGCAGGGCACGAAGCTGGGGGCAAGGACAAAGGGTGAGCAACACGGAGGGCACGGCCCCAGCCCTGGTCTGGGTGTCCAGAAGGACCCTGAGGCTGTGCCCCAGTCCTACCTATCATGCTTGGACTCTTGTGCTGCCCGCAGCAGCTCCTGGATGTTCTTGGTGACCTGCTCAGTTTTGAGGATGACATCCTCCGTGCTGGGCAGGCCAGGGTCCAGCTCCCCGTCCAGCGGGTCCAGCTCGTGGGGGAAATCCTCATCCTTGCTCAGCTCCACATACCGCTTCCCCTCCATGCTGCAGGGATCAACCAACCGCCCTGGGTCAGTATCAGCCCCTTGTCCCTGTGTCCCCACAAACCCTGGTGCAGCCCCCAGCCCCACCACTCACCTGATCAGAACCTCACCAGCCTGTGTGTTGTCGTAGTCACTGTCAGTGCCGCTGCCATGCCGGTCCAGCTTGCTCTGGAGAGGAGAGGAGCAGTGTCAAGCCCTGCCCAGCCCCATCCCCACTCAGGCTCAGGAGTCTGCCAACCCCAAGGGTTCTTCCCCCTCCTTGATACGTCACCATGTGTCGGGCACCATCAGGCGGGCAGGAGAGCAGCGGGGAGGATGGAGGGAAGGGCACCGAGGAGGCAGATGGACCTTTCCGGATCTGGAGGGGGAAAACAGGGGAAGCCCATGCTGAACGGGGTGCAGAAGGGTGTGGAGCCAACCCCGGTGACGTGCAGGGGAGGACGAGCACAGGGGACACCGCCACCCTGCATGCAGGAACATTCCACAGCTGCCACCCCTTGGGGAGGTCCCCAGCCTGACCCAGGGGGGTGCAGGGCGGCGGGGGGACAGGACATCCCAAAGGCCACATCCTGGGCAGGCCACAGCCACCATGTCCCATGCAGGAGCCGCCCCCGCTGCGGCCCCCTTACCCGGTACACGCTGGCCGGGATGTGCATGGAGTACAGAGCCTCGTCCTCCACCTCCTGGTGACACACGAAAGGTTACGGCCCCGCGGGGACAGGACCCAGCACCCTGTGGGGCTGGGGGGCCTGCTGCACCCCAAAACCCTCCCACCCAGCCCAGCACACTCACGCCGGGGCTGAAGGGCTGCAGCCGGGTCACCAGCTCCTCCACGGGCTGCCCGAAGGGTTTCAGCGCCGAGCCCGGCTCGTACATGGAGAAGGCCTGGCGGTCCCGGCGGTGCTGGGGGGCCGTGCCCGGGGGGTGCCCGTGCTCTGGCCGCTCGCTGGGGGCCGGGGTTGGATGTGCAGGGCCGGTCTGCTGCCGGATCTGAGTGTTCTCTGCCTGCAGCTTGTGGATCTGCAGCCAGGAGAAGGGAGAAGGCATCAGTGAGGAGAGGGGGGTACACTGAGGAGGGAGCCCCACTGGCCCCACACCCACCTCGCGCTGCAGCCGGCGCAGCTCATCGCTCAGGCTGTTGTTCACCTTCATCAGCTGCTGCACCTTGGCCTCAGAGGCTGCCAGAGCCTTCTTCACCTCCAGGTACTCCTGCAGCGTGATGGGGCCATCTGACAGGTCGGAGGAGTCCATGCTCTGCAGGGAGAGGAGCTCAGTGTGAGGATCCCAGAGGTGGGGTCTGGGAGGGGGTCCAGGCCGGGTTGGGGCTCACCCTGGCGCGGTTGTTGCGGGAGGCGTTGCGCAGCAGCTCCTGGTCCGTGTCCTCGTCAGAGGCGACGCTGTCGTAGTCGTGCTGGTCGTCCAGGTCACTCTGGCTCCGCAGCGAGTAGTCGAGGGCGTCTGGGGAGGGCAGGGTGGGTGCTGAGCACAGGGCATGGGGGAAGCGCTCAGCCCCACCTCGCTGCCCTCCGTGCCTCACCTGTGGGGCTGAGCAGACTCTTCCCTTGCTGCCGGCGCTTGGCTTCCCCGAGGATGTCAATGAGCAAAGTGGCAAACTCCCTGGCGTTGAACCTGGCCAGCTTTTGCCGGCCCTGGGGGCAGGAGAGGGAAAAAGGGGGTGAGCAGAGGTCTGAGCGCACAGAGGGGTCGCGTGGCCTAGATGGGGCCTCACCTGGTTGCGCGTGGCTGAGTACTCGGGGTTGACAGGGAGGAAGGGGACGGCGCTGCGCTCTGTCACCAGCGTGCTGTGGTTCTGCGTCGTCAGCCAGACTGCAGGAAGGCACCTGGTGTCAGAGCCCGGGGGACACAGGGGCTGCACCCCCGGACAAGCCGGCTGCAGGGCCCGGAGCCGGCAGGACGCAGGCGCGGGCGCAGGGCCAGCCTGCTGGGGCTGGGAGTGGAGCCTGGCCAGGCTGACGGGAATCGCCTCCCCCAGCCACCCAGCAGGGCTGGGGTCCCCCCATAACCCACCAACAGGACCCCAAAAATGCTCTTCACCCTTTCAGGCACCAGCTCAGCACCCCCAGCCCCTTTGGCACGTCTGTTGGCACCCGCCCCGCCACAGAAATGGGATTGCCCCCACCCTGCCACCCCCCAGCCCAGGGGCAGCAGCGCAGGCTGAGCCCCCATCCCTGGGGGATCCCAGCACCCACCTCCGGCAGCACCCCAGCCCCGGCACCCAGCGGCGGCCCCTCGCGCTGAGCAAACCTTCCCGGCCGGAGGAATGAAGAAGGAGGGGCCTGCGGTCCCGGCGGACGCGTCCGGATCGGGGGGGAGCGCAGGGCTCGGCCGCGGCCCCGCCGCTGCTCCTCCCCCGCGCTGCCGCCGCGCCCGCCCCGGCCCCGGCCCCGGGGGGCTGCACCCGCACCCCGCTCACCCGCGTCGTTCTCCCGACGGTCCACCTCGTCATACACGTCCATGGCCAGCTCCTCGAAGAGGCGGTTGCTGAGCTGCAGCAGTGCAGGGGACAGTGTCAGGCAGGATGAGAGGGGCAGGCGGGACATCCCCCAGCCCTGCCCTGGCCCCCACTCACCGCCTGCAGCTTCTTCTTGGCTGCCTTGGCCAGTTCAGAGAGGTCCAGGCTGGGGGGTGCGGGGAGGGGGGAAGCAAAACGTGGGGGTTATTCCTGGCCTGTTCACACCAAAACAGTCCCCAGCTGCACCCCACCAAGACAGGGACCCCCCTCAGGCATTGGGGGCTTCACCAAGCAGGGCTGGCAGGCAGGCACAGGGGGTTGAGGTGGCAGGGGGCGGGCGGGACCCCCCTCCCCGAGTGTCCCCCGGGTGCTGGGCTGGGCCGAGCAGCCAGGGCTGCAGGGGGGGCCCATGCAGCAGCATGGGGGGCCCCCGGAGCCGAGCGGACAATACCTCTGTGCCATGCACTTTGGGCGCACCCTGCGCTCCGGAGAAGGCAGCGGAGGGAAGAACAGGATAAAGGCGGACGTTAAACGCGCGGGCACGCCGGCCCCCCACCCCCCAGGGACGCTCCAGAGACCGGGGTCCCCCCTCAGCCCAGCGGGGACGCTGGGGGGGACACGGGACAGGGCAGCGGGGCCACGGGCGCCAGGCACTCACCTGTCGGCCATCTGTGGGATGATGTAGTGCCCGTTCTTGTGGTCTGCACAGAGAGAGGGGTGGTGAGCAGGGCCACGGGATCCCTCCAGGGTACCTCCCTCGCCCCAGGACCCTCACTCACCCGGCTTCCTGCCGCAGAGGTAGAAGGCCAGCCGGTCGGTCAGCTCGTACTGGCACTCCACCAGCCGCTCCGCCAGCTCGTGCTGGGCTGCCTGCCTGTGGGAGGGCCGGCAGGGGTGATGCCCACCCTAGCTGGGGTGCAGGCAGGGGTGACCCCCTTCCCTGCCCTCACCTGGCATAGTCAATGGGGGTCCGGCCGTTCACATCGGGCGCCCCAGGGTCGGCGCCGTAGACCACCAGCAGCTCTGCCTGCAGGATCTGCCCGGCCTTGGCGGCCACGTGCAGGGGTGTGGTGCCCTTCTCCTGCGGGCATGGGCAGCCTCAGCCCTGCAGCCTGCATGTGGCATGAGGCCCCAGGATCCCCCTGGGCCCCACACCCCCTGTGGGGTCCCTGAGCCCCGCCAGAGCTCACCGGGTGGAAGAAGTTGGCCTGGGCACCCAGCGAGAGCAGGCGCAGGCAGGTCTCCAGGTTGCCCGTCCGCACGCTCGAGTGCAATTGCTGCAGAGGAGAGAGCTGGTAATGGGGGGATCTGTCCCCTCTGCCACAGGGGAGTCCCTGAACCCCCTCCCCACCTTGCTGAGGTCCTTGGCAGTGACGCCGTCATCATCCCGGCAGGGCAGCTTGTGGACGAAGGCCAGCATCTGGTACTTGGCACGGATGAACTCCGACTTGGTGGGGCTGGAGAGTGGGCAGTGGGTGAGGAGGGGGCTCCCAGCCAGAGCTGACCCCCTCCCCACAGCACAGAGGGCACTTACTGCACTTTGTCCTGGGGGTTTGCCTTCCTGCGCCCGCTCTGCACCTGCGCTGGATCCAGCAGCGAGTGCTCCCAGATGGAGTTGGCCCCATTGCTCGCCAAGGTGTGCACCATCTGCAGGGGACAGGCAGGGCCCAGTGGGCATGGGGGGTCCCAGTGTGCGTGTCCCCACACTGCAGTGTCCCCAGCACCCACCTGGAGCAGGGTGGCGGGCCAGGGGCTGTGGCGCAGGTGCTTGACGATGGAGATGTGGCGGCCCAGGCTGCGGTGCACGCTGCAGCACTCGTCACAGATGAGCACCCCGCGGTTGATGGACGCCCAGCCAGGGTCTGGGGGTGGCATGGGGGTGTCAGCGGGTGTCCCCTCCCCATGCTGTCCCCTCCTCATGCATCCCTCCAGCAGGGGGGATGCGTTGCCACAGCAACCATTTCCCGAGAGATGGAGAGGGGCTCAGCCCATCACCAGGGGAAACCCACGGGTTTCCCATAGCAACCACCAGCCAAAACGGGGGCAGGGTTTGGCCCCCCACCATCAGGAGGACAGCTGGTGGCAGGGATGATGCCAGCACACTCGGATCAGGGGCACTCTGGCTCACTGTGAGGTCACTCATCCCAGAGCCCCCAGCTGGCTGTTTGGGGGGTCCTGGATGGGGGCAGCGTGCCCCACAATGGGTGGGCACCCCCAGTCCATGGGCTCCTACGTAGGGTGGTCAGCAGCTCTGCAGCCTCAGCACCCCAGCACAGCCAGCCCTCGGGACACCCCAGCTCCGGGGCAGGTGCCACGGCCCCCCAGGCTGCCGTGCCCCTCCAGCCCCGCCGCTGGCCCCGGCCGGCCGGACTGGAGCCCTTTGTGTCCCCGCCGGGAACAAAGGATCGTTTGAGCAGCCGCGCTGGCCCCGCGCTGGCACCAGCCCCGGCACCCGCGGGGGCACCGCTCCCGGCCCGGCAGCAGCTCCCCACGCCTGCACCCCAAAAACACATCCTGGGGACGAGGGGTCTGGCCCCGTGGTGCGGCCGTTGAGCTGCAGCTGTTCACAGCAGAATGAGGACAGGATTTGAGGACCCCCGCTGGGTCACAGCCGCCTCCCCCCTCCCGGGAAACGCAGCCGGACACGGGGTGACGATGCTGAAGGGTCCCCAGGTGTCCCCTCTGACGGGGGAGTCCTGCCACCCTGTGCCCAGCCCTTCCCCTCACCTTGTTTCTGTGGGTCCTACACAAACACCACAGTGTCCCACAGCAGGGCAGCCCCAAGCCCGGGGATACAGGGCCTGGGAGGTGGCCTCAATGGCCTGCCTGATGGCCCTGAGGGGGGACAGCGGCCCCACGACCTCACCGAGGGAGGAAGGCAGGCAGGCAGCCAAGCCTCCCCCACTTCCTTCCTCCCTGCAGGGTCCCGGACCCCTCCCCACGCACCCCCCAAGCCCTGAGGACCCCGCGATGGGGGCACGGCATCCTGCCCTGCTGCAGTGCCCCGGGGCCGGGCTGGGGTGGCCGGGGGGAGCGGCGGCCCCCCCAGCCTGGCAGCCCCGCGCACGCAGATGGCAGCGCCTTGGCAGCCGGTGCGGCGGCATCTGTGCCTTCGCACCCGCTGCCCACGGCCACCGCCGGGAACAGGACGCTCCGTGCGGGGGGAGCCGGCCCGCGGCCCCCCCAGGGCGGGTGGATTCAGAGTATCCCTGGGGCAGCAGCCGCTCCCGCCTCAGGAGCGCTGGGATGCCGTGGGATGCGGGCGGGCACTGCAGCAGATCGCGGAGTGCTCGCACAGGGACACTCCAAACCCTGCGAGGATCCTGGAGCCCAAGGGAGCTCGCAGCACCTCAATCCCTGCATCGGGATGTGGGTGACACCGGCACCCCCAGCACTCGGCCCCGCAGCGGCGATGGCAGGGCAGGGGGCAGCCGGAATCCCTGCGTGGGGCCGAGGGAGGCCGGGCAGAGAGACCGGAGCGCCCCACGGGCACCTCCCCATGCAGGGCCAGGCAGCGCATCCCCGGTGCTCCCCGCGCGCTAGGAAACGGCCTCTGGACTTTATAACTCATTTCCTCCCATGGCTGCCAGGCGATAAGAGATTGGAAGAAACTGTTTTCCATTTCCCCGGCCGCAGCAGGGAGCCCCGGCACCGCCCCGGGAACCCCGGGCCCCCCGCTCGCCCGCCGGCACGGGGGATGCCTGGAGGCAGGGCAGCCTTTCGCCCACGCGTGCCGACAGCTCCGCTGGCAGGATCCGGCCATTGGCACGTGGCCGGAATAATTTCGGCACAGCCTTGGCCCGCGGGCAGCTTTCCGGGGCCGGCTCCGAGCCCCGTTCATTCATTGCCGTGGGGCCACCTGCGCTGGCTACGGGCAGGTTTGGGGTCCGGCCCTACCGTGGGCAGGCTTTGGGGGGCCAAACCCTCCGCGACGCCCACGGGCGCGTCCCCAGCGTGGGGGCTGCGGGCACCGGCACCGCCGGGGATGGGAATGGTCTTGCCCAGGCTCGGCTCTGGCTTGCAGCGCCGCGGCCGCCCGGCTCGCCCGACCGGCACCGCCAAGCCCAGATCCGGCTGGGGTGGGTGCTGGCTGCGGGCTGCAGGACGGTGTCCCCCATCATGCTGTCATTTACAGGGTCACCAGCGCTGCTGGCAGCGAGCGGCGCGTCCCCAGGCTGTGCCAGCAGCCCCCGCGCTGGGGTGAGAAAGCCGTGGGTGGTGCCGGGGGGCGTGGGGGCACCCGGGGCGCGCTGGAGCCGCACGGAGGAGGCATGCGGGGGTATCGGGGCTGTGTCTCGAGTGTGTGAGGGCATTCCGGGAGGCTAAAACGGGGTGCACCAAGGGGGTCATGAGTTTCATCGCAGCGTTTCACTGGGGGGCACATGAGAGGGTTCCTGGGGGGCAGGCGGGGGGCTCAGTGGGGCTCCCTTGGCTGTGCGGAGTGGGGCGCAGAAAGGAATCGCCAGGGCGATCCTGGGGGCGCTCAGGAAGCCGCAAAAGGGTCTCGATGTGGGGCGTACGAGGAGATGCAGAAGGGGTCACGGGGAGCAGTCCGGGCAAACACCTCGGGGTGCAGCGGGGGTGCGGGGGCCGCGCCGGGGGTGCCGAGGGGCGCACGGGGGGCTCTCGGTGGGGCGGGGGGGCGCGCAGGGCAAGCGCCGGGGGGCAGCCGGAGGCGCGGGGGGGCCGGCGGGGCCGAGCCGGTGCCGATGCGGGGGGGCCTTACCTGGGGCGCTGCAGTCGGCGCACACCTCTGCCCGCGGCGCCTTCCGGGACATCCTCAGCGGCGAGGCGGGCCCGGGCCCGGGCCTCTGCGCCAGCGTGGGGCGGCGGCGGCGCCCCCGGGCCCGCCGGGGGAGCGGCGGCGGGGAAGGGGAGGGGGGGCCGGGCGGCGGGGCGGGGGCAGCGGGGCCCGGGGCGGCGGGGCCGGGGGCTGCCGGCTGCTCCCTGCGCCCGGCGGCTCCGCAGGAAGCGGCGCAGGCCCGGCCCCGGCGGAGGAGGGGCCGCACCGCCCCCGCCCCGCCACCGGCAGCGCTGCCGCGGCCGCCCCGCACCGGCACCGGCACCGCCCCGCACTCGCAGCCGCACCCGAACCCGCACCGGCGCCGCCCCGCACCGGGACACGCACCGGGAACGCCCCCGCCCCGCACACGGAGCCGGAGCCGCACGCGAATTCGGACGGGCACCGGCACCGCTCCACAGCCGCACCGGGAACGCCCCCGACCCGCACCCGCACCTGCAAACGCCCCCCGGACAGCCCCGACCCGCACCCGGGCACCTCATCTGCTGCTGGGCATCAGCCCTGCCCTTGCTCTGCTCCTGATCCCGGGCATCCCCCAGTGCTGACCCCTGTGCCCGCCCTCGGTGCACTCCCGGTCCCCTTCTCAGCCCAGAGCACCGTCCTGGTCCTGCCCCCAGCCCTTGTCCTGTTTATCCCGGAGGGGTGGCACTGGTCCCATTCCTGTTCTGGATCCTGTGTAACCCAATCCCAGCTCAGGGCACCCCCAAATTGCTTCAGTCCTGCTCTGGACACTTGTTCTGGATCCAGCCGCAGCCCTGGGGCACCCCAGCCCTCTACGCTGTGCCACCTCTGACACTGTGTACCCCACTCCCGGACAGAGCCCTTCTCCAGGACACGGGGTCGGGCCACACAACCCTTATTTAGGGTGCTCAACAGGGGATTTGGGGGTGAGTGGAGCGACTGGGGACTATTTGGGGTCTGCTCCCTACTGCGACCCTTTAGGTGCTTGCACCAGAGGGGACACCCCATGGGAGCCCCACAGACACTGGTGGGTTCAGACCCCGGCGGGAGCGGGGCAGTGGGGCCGCACGGTGTCCCCAACACCGCGGGACAGCGAGGTGACCTCACCGCGGCTGTGAGGAGGTGGCTCATGACGTCATGGGGCATGGCAGGGGGATGGGGATGCTGTGGGGACAGGGGCGGGGGGCTGCGACCCCCGCCAGCGCCAGGGCTGGGCAGAGAACAACACCGGAGAACAACACCGGGGGGTTCCCGGCACCGGAGGGGGGAGCAGCGGGAGCGGGGCCGGGAGCGCGGCGCCGGCGGAGGCCGGGGCGGCCGCAGAGGCCCAGCCTTGCATTGTTCTCGGGCGGCAGCCGGAAAACGCGACGCCCGCCCGGGAGAGACGCAGGCGGAAAAGGAAACGGGGCTGGGGGCCCGTGCCTGGTGCTGCGGGGGCGGGATCGGGGTCCCCCCCCCGGCCCCCACCTGGTCCCCACCTGCCGCCTTCACCCCTGCCCCGCCATATGCTCTGGCCGCTGCCCCGCTGGGGGAGCGGAGGTCAGCCGGGAGGGGGAAGATCAGCCTGGGAAAGGGGGGAATCTGGGGAGGATGCCGATCGCCTATGGGGTGCCCCTTTGCAGCCCCCCCGCGGGATCGCAGCCGCGGTGATGGGCTGAGCGCTGCGGGAGGGGGGCGAGCCAAGAGCAGGATGAAGATGAGGAAGAAGAAGGGGGCGATGCCGGGCAGGGCAACTACAAGTCCCATGAGGCCGGGCGGTGCGGGGGGGCCGGGGAAGCACCGGGCGGGAGGTGGCGGCCCGCCCCGCCCCGCGCCCCCCCGCCCGCGCCGCGCCGCCCCGCGCCGCGCCCGCCGCGCCGCTCCAGCATGCACGGAGGATGCTCGCGTCTTGCTCGGGCAGGAAGGGGCCGGAGGGCAGGTACCCGCTGCATTACCTCGTCTGGCACAACCGCGCCCGTGACCTGGACCGGGAGCTCAGCGCCAAGCAGGTGGGGCGGCGCGGGGACACTCCCGGCACGGCCCGGCCCGGCACGGCCCGGCTCGGGCTGATGCAATGCTCGGGGCCGGGGTGAGGATGAGGATGGAGATGAGGGGGGTGATAACGATGGGGTCGCTCTGTGCGCTGGCGGGGCTCGGGGGGTGTGGTGTGTGTCCCCACCTGCACCCCGGCTCTGTGCCTGCTGTCCCCGGGGCTGCCACCCGCGGGTCCCCTGCATCCCCAGCACACGCAGCCCCGAGCATCCCTCCGCACGTGTCCCCCTCTCCCTGCTAGGCCTCTGCAGACCCCCGGCCCGCACCCCGCTGCTCAGGGCATTGCCACCCCCTCGGGGTGCAGCTTTCAGCCCCCCACTCTCAGGCTGAGCCCCTCGGGGGTGGGGGGCACAAGGGCCCCGGTGCTGTCGGGGCGCAGCCCCCCAGCCTCGCAAGGGCTCTCCTCAGGGTGAGGGGACCCACTGTCCCTGAGCCCGGGAACCTCCCAGCCGCCCGGTGATGGACGGGGTGTGGGTGCTTCCCCGGCGGGTTCCCAGCCTCCCTCTCCCCCGTGGCGATGCAATTCAGGTAATTAAAACCCAACCCCGAAGACGCAGGAAACCGCAGGCGCTGGAGGGAGGCTGGCGGGGAAGCTGTGCTGAGCATCCCCCGTCCCTCGGCCCGGGTCCCCCAGCCCCAGGGCACCGAGGGCCGTGCTGGGTGGACCCCGGTGATGCACGGAACGGGGGTCATTGTGCCGCCAAGCTCCCGCCGGGATGCAGGCGATGGCTCCCGCCACACCCGTCTCCATTGTGGGGTCCAGCCGGAGGCTGCGCCAGCATCGCCCGGGTCTCCCACCCCACGGGCAGTGTTTTTATTTTCCTGCTAATTTGGGGTCAGCCTTCCCAGGAGCTCAGCGCGGCGGAGATCAAAGCGGGGCTCGGCAGACGTGGGGAGGTGGAGGGGCTGCGGGGGGGCTCTGACCCGCTTGCCTGCAGAGAGGCTCCAGCCCTCCAGCCTGGGAGGTGCGGGGGCTCTGCCCTGGCCCCGCTGTCGTTTGCTGGGTGAGAGCAAAGCCGGCCATGTGTGCACCCCAGGGGTGCAAGGGGGGGCATGGGTGCTGCAGGCCAGACTCTGGGGCAGGTGGGGGCTTGGGGAAGGAGGTGAGGGCCGGCCCAGGCTCCCTGCTCTGTCCAGGGCATCCAGGGACACGGCTCAGCCCTTATCCCTGCCAGAGCATCCCCCGGGTAAGGGGTTGGTGCTGTTGAAATGCTGGAGGCTGGGTGCCCCCGTACCCAGTGCCCTGCCCTCCCTCTGCCCTGGTGACACCCCCAGGGCAGTGGCTCCGTGTGCTGCCCCTCCCCAGTGCAGGGGTTTGGGGTTGGGAAGCACTGGGGCAGCTGAGAGCTTTGCTCCTCTCCATGTCCTCGTAAGGGCTCTGTGTCTGTCACCCCCAAATTGCCGCCATGGGCTCCCATCCACACCGGCCTGCACAAGGGAGCAAGGGTCAGTGGGTCCCCTTGACAGGGACATCACGAGGCTGTGGCAGGCAGTGACATGGAGCCTGTGGTGCCAGGACACCCCTGACCACAGCCTGCCCCCTCAGGCGTGACAGGGACCCGGGGCTGGCAGGGACAGCAGTGCCTGGCACCATCTTCCCGCGCTGGCTCACATCCCCTGATGGTACCCAGGGGCAGGAGCTGGGGCTCTCCAGCCCAGGGACAGCCCCAGTGCAGGGACGTGCTGTGCCACGTGCCCGGCTGGCACAGGAGGAGCGGCTGGGCTGCAGCTCTGCACTGCACCGCTGCCACCCCAAAGCCACCCCAAAGCCACCCTGTCCCCGTCCCTGTGGGTGTCACAGCCCCAGGATGGGCAGCACCTGGGGGTCTGTGCTGTGCTCCCCAAGCTGGAGCCAACCCAACACCAGGGCTCAGGGCTGAGCTCTTGCTGGCCAGATCTGGGTCACGCCGTGTCCCCTGGGGTGGCTCCAGTGCCGTGTCCCCAACTGGGGACCCTCATCCTGCCCAGGGCTGGGGCAGGGCTGCAGCTGGGGAGCCCCGCTGAGCCTGCTGCCCCCGCCCCCAGCTGGGGGGTGATTGCCTTAATTAGAGCAGTTTCATTAGTGCAATTAAAAAGCAGCAGTCGCCTGGAGAGCATTGGAGCGACACATTGGCTCCCAGGGAGCTGGGGGGCTGTTTTCCTCCTGTGGTGGGGGCAGACTGGGGGGTCCCCCTACCTGGTGAGTCCCTGGGGATGAGGGACATGGGAATGCACAGCCTGGGCAGGGACAGGAACATCCCTGGGGCAGCAGCAATGCAGGACATGCCCAGAGCAAGGCAGGTGAGACTGGGCACCAGGGAGCCCATGCTCCACCTCTGCCCATGCCCAAACACCCCTGGCTGCCCACCCCAACTGGCACCTTTGGCTCCTGCACCCCAGGTTTGTTCTCCTGAGGGTGGCCTCCCCAGAACCAATTATGTGGGCACTGCCCCACTGCCTCCTGCCCTGGTAGCATCTGAGTGCCCCTCTCTGGGCACTTCTACCCCAGCTGGGGGCACAGAGGGTGTCCCCCCTTGCCCGAGCCACGTCCCCAGCTGGGCACGGGTGTGACGCTGCTTCCCACACGGGGAGCAGGGCCCGTGGGTGCCGGGGGTGCCAGCGCACCAGGGATTCCTCAGGGCTGGCCGGGTGCCAGGCTCCGGGTTTGGCACAAACAACGGCAGCCCCAGCGACGGCTCCCCAGGGCCCCGGGGATCCTCGGAGCCGCCGCTCGGCTCCCGCAGCCGCCGCCCCCGGCTCAGGCAGGGGAACACGTGCGCCCGCCGCAGCCCGGCCCTGCCAGCGAGAGGGGGAGAGGGGGGCTGCCGGCAGCTGCTGCCTGGCAACTGGGCACGGCCCCCTCCACATCCCAGAGGTGGGGGCTCTTCTGGAGCTTGCAGCTGCACCGAGATGTGCAGAGCTCCGTGCGCTGTGCCAGGGGCATCTGTGCCCCCGCTGCCGTGCTGTGCCCCTTCTGTGTGCCCGCCTGGTGGGTGCAGCCCGGCCTGGCTGGGACCCGGTGTGCGGGGTGCTGGCAGCCACCGCCGTGCTCTCCGTGCCCTCCCCATGGGTCTGGCGGTGGCAGCAGGGAGAGGCTTTGAGGTGCCTCTCTTGGGGGAGGTCAGGGGTGGGGCTGCTCTCTCAGAGTCAAACGTTGGCTGCTTTCTGTGTCGGGAGCTGCACATCTGTGGGAGAGCATGGTCTGGCCACCCCAGTGATCTCAGAGCCTCGTTCCTTCCTGGCAGGCTGACATCGAGCAGCTGGACCCCCGAGGACGCACTCCCCTGCACCTGGCCACCACGCTGGGCCACCTGGAGTGTGCCAGGGTGCTGCTGAAGCATGGCGCCGACGTGGGCAAGGAGAACCGCAGCGGATGGACAGGTGAGCGAGGGGCTGCTGCCCTCCATCCTCCTGCAAGCTGCCCTGGTGCAGACATGGACACGGAGATGGGCGTGGGCATGAGCATGGACACAGATGTGGGCATGGACACGGGCACAGGCATGGTAAAGCTCCCCAAGGCACTGCTCACCTGGTGCTCTGTCCTGTGGCTCCTGTGCAGCGCCCAGCTCTGCAGTGCCATCTGTGCCACGCTGTGCCACGCTGTGCCACGGCCCTGGGCACTGCCTCTTTGCCCCCCAGTCCTGCAGGAGGCTGTGAGCACCCGTGACCTGGAGCTGGTGCAGCTGGTGCTGCGCTACCGCGACTACCAGAGAGCCATCAAGCGCCTGGCGGGGATCCCGGTGCTGCTGGAGAAGCTGCGCAAGGTACCTCGCTCAGAGGGGCTGTGGGGCTGCGGCCAGGGCTGCCCCTGACCCCTCCCTGCTCTCCACAGGCCCAGGACTTCTACGTGGAGATGAAGTGGGAGTTCACCAGCTGGGGTGAGCTCGGGGCACAGCGTGGCTGTGGGGGGAGTGGGAATTTCCCAGCAGAGTCCCCCAGCATCCATCCCCAGGTTAGGGCTCACCTGCCCCCTTTGCCCCCAACACCCCAAGCTTGCAGACCCTCATCCTGCCAAGGCATTGCATTCCCCAGGTGTGTCCCCCGCCCAGCTCAGCCCCCTCGGGGGTGCAGGTGTCCCCATCCCTGGCTGGGCTATTGGCATCTCTCCCCAGTGCCCCTGGTGTCCAAGATCTGCCCCAGCGACACCTACAAGGTGTGGAAGAGTGGCCAGAACCTGCGGGTGGACACCACGCTGCTGGGCTTCGACCACATGACCTGGCAGCGGGGCAACCGCAGCTTCGTCTTTCGGGGACAAGGTGAGGTGACCCTGCCATGTCCCCATCCCTGGGGAGCGGTCACACGGTGGGGACCGTGGCTGTGCTGACCCCATTCCCTGCAGACAGCAGTGCGGTGGTGATGGAGATTGACCACGACAGGCGGGTGGTCTACTCGGAGACGCTGGCCCTGGCCGGCCACGACCAGGAGGTGCTGCTGGCTGCTGTGCAGCCCACCGAGGAGCAGGTGATGGGGCGGCTCACGGCCCCCGTCGTCACCACCCAGCTCGACACCAAGAACATCGCCTTCGAGAGGTGGGCTGGGGTGGCACTGAGCCCACCCCTGGGGTGCTGGCACCCCAGACTGTCTAAACAAGTTCATGGTGCTGTGTCACCCTAGGAACAAATCCGGGATCCTGGGCTGGAGGAGCGAGAAGACGGAAATGGTGAATGGGTATGAGGCGAAGGTGAGGGGCAGGGAGCTGAGCTGCCCAGGGGGGTTGTAGCTGCCCACTTGGTTGTAGCTGTGAGGTGCCCACCTGTGCCATCCCCCCTCCTTGGCCAGGTCTACGGCGCTTCCAACGTGGAGCTGATCACACGGACACGGACCGAGCACCTCTCAGACCAGCACAAGGGCAAGAGCAAAGGTGGAGCCAGCACGGGCTGGGCGGGCAGGGCACCCCCGGCTCTGCCCTCACCCCCGACTCTCCCACAGGCTGTAAGACCCCCCTGCAATCCTTCCTGGGCATCGCTGAGCAGCACGTGGGGCCCAACAATGGGGTGAGTGTCTCAGGGGTTGGAAGGGGTGGCCCTGCAGTCAGACCTCCCCTCTCACCCTACGGGCTGTGCCCCCATGCAGACGCTGATCACGCAGACACTGAGCCACGCCAACCCCACTGCCATCACCCCCGAGGAGTACTTCAACCCCAACTTCGAGCTGGGCAACCGGGACATGGGGCGGCCCATGGAGCTCACCACCAAGACACAGAAGTGAGAGGGGGAGCAGCAGGCAGGGACTCCCTGTGTCCCCCCCCTCCACTGCTGCAAAGCTCAAGGGGGGGACTGGTGGGGTCCCCAGCCCAACGTCCATCCCTGGCAGGTTCAAGGCGAAGCTGTGGCTGTGTGAGGACCACCCGCTGTCCCTGTGTGAGCAGGTTGCCCCCATCATCGACCTCATGGCAATAAGCAATGCGCTCTTCGCCAAACTGCGGGACTTCATCACCCTGCGCCTCCCGCCCGGCTTCCCCGTCAAGATTGGTATGGACTGGGCTCTGCTGCTGACCTGGCTGGCACAGCCAGCTTCCCTCCTCGTGTTTTTTCCCTTTTCCTGCAGAAATCCCCATCTTCCATATCCTCAACGCCCGAATAACCTTCGGCAACCTCAACGGTTGTGACGAGCCAGTGAGCTCCCTGCGGCACAGCCCCAGCAGCGAGGCACCCTCGCCCAGCAGCGACTCCTCCAGCGTCAGCAGCTCCAGCTCCCTCAGTATGTGGGGGACACGGTGAGGTGGGATGGGAAGGGGTCCCACTGAGGGTACAGCTGGTGGGTCACAGCAGGGTAAGGGTGCATAACTGGCGGGTGGAGTAGGGGGACCCCACGGGTGCCCAGCCTGGCCAGCTCTGCTGTCCCCGCAGCCTCGTGCCGAGCGTGCGAGATGGACCCGGCGCTCTTCGAGGTGCCGCGGGGGTACAGCGTGGTGGGCACCCACCAGGACGCCCTGCGGGAGGACGAGGATGACCTGCTGCAGTTTGCCATCCAGCAGAGCCTGCTGGAAGCGGGCAGCGAGTACGACCAGGTGGGCACTGCCCCCCTTCACCTACTCCTGGCTGAGGGACCCCGCTCCCCGCCCCATCCCGATGCCACCTGTGATCCTCACTCACCCACCCCTCTCCATGCCTGCATCCTATGGTGGTGGGTCAAAATTCATGCTGTGGGAGCTGTTTTTTGGGGTGCCACTCTCCAAGCACCCCTCTTTCCGGCCACAGGTGACCATTTGGGAAGCACTGACCAACAGCAAGCCGGGCACCCACCCCATGTCGCACGAGGGCCGCCGGGGAGACAGGTTGGTAAGGTCTGGCCACCCCCCTGGGAGGGAATGGGTGTGGGGGTGCCCAGCCACGGGGACCCCCCTGAGGCGCTGCTGCCCCCCAGGACTCCGCAGCACACGGCAGCCCCGCGTCCCCCCGCGGCCCCGGCGGCGGGGCCGGGCCGGGCGCCGGGCGCGCTGTTCCCCAGCTACGCGGAGCAGCTGCGCCTGGCCATGGCGCTGTCGGCGCGGGAGCAGGAGGAAGCGGAGCGCCGGACGCGCCAGGAGGAGGAGGATCTGCAGCGCATCCTGCAGCTCTCGCTGACGGAGAAGTGACCCCGCAGCGCCGCTGAGCCCCCTCGTCCATCCTAGTGGCGATGGGGACGTGTCTGGGGACACAGAGGGGGGAGCGGTGTGGGGGAGCCAGTCCAAGAACTGCGGAGGGCGAATGGGGAATGGGGGAGCAGGATTTGGCCCTGGGAGAGCGGCCCCAGAGCTGGGGCAATATTGGGGTGAGGTGGGGGCGCCCCACGGCAGCACAGGGGTGGGGTGGGTGTTAACCAGGACCAGGGAGGGGACCCCACGGACTGAACCCCTTCTCCAGGACACCCCTGCTGCCCCAGCTGCCCCACGGGGTGCTGCTCAGCCCCTCACCCCAGGGAGGGTGGTGGGGGGCACATCCTGCCCTGGATGGGTGGGCTGCCAGCTGTGTGGGGTCCCGGGGTGCCCCCAGAGCCAGGGGATTCTGCCCAGCTCCCTGTTCCCCCCTGCCCAGGCGCTACCAAGTGCACTTACCCGGGAGCTGCTTTGCCTGCAGCAGGGGTGGGGGCTCAGCCCTATTGCACCCCACAGCCAGCGAGGGGCTGCACAGCTGCCCCCATGGCACGGGGACTGCTGGGGCAGCTGAAGGGGTGCCTGTGGAGGGCAGCCCGGTGTCACCCCCCCTTAGCCCTGCTCGCACCCCTCCACCCTGCTCGGATGCCCCCCCTTGGCAGCGCTGCACCCCCTGGTCCCGGGCACTGACCCCGAGAGAAACCTTCTGTCAAATGGTGCTAACCCCGGCCCCCTGCCCCGGCTGCTCCCCCTTTGCACACGGGGGGCCGGGGGCTGCGGGGTGGGGGGGGCTGGGCTCGCTCCCCTGGGACTTTTTCACAGCTGCTGCCCCCCCCTCCACCCCCCGTGCACCCCACAGCAACATCTGGGCCAGGGCCGGGGGAGCCCGAGCAGCTCCGACCGCGGCCAACACCAATAAATGCTCTTTAATGTTCGTCTCTCTCAGCCTTCCTCTGCCTGGGGCGGGGGTCACAGGCTGTGGGAGCTGGCAGGGGGGGTGCTGGCAGCACCCCTGGCACAGTGGTCCCTGGTCCCTGGTACTGCCACGCAGCCAAGGGTGGCTGAGCCCTTTATTAAAGGGGTGCAGGAGCAAAGAGCCGGGTGGGAGCACCCTCCGAGGGGCTGATGGGGCAGGGGGAGGTAAGGGGGTGATGGGGTGGGGGTGTAGCACCGTGCACAAGCACATCCCGGCCTGGAAGGGCCTGGCAGCTCCCTGTGCTGGGAGGCTTCTGTGCCCAGCCTGCAGGCCCCCGTGTTGGGGTGCTCGGCAGGAATGGGACCCCTTTGGGTGCTGCAGTGGGTGCCCATGGAGCAGGACACCCCCTTGGGAGCTGCAATGGGTGCCCATGGGCCAGGATGCCACTGATGCCAGTGGAGGCAGGGTCAGGTCTGACCCCTGCCTGCCCCTTCGGCTCCTGGGGAAAGAACTCGGCTCCGGGCTCCTGCCCAAGGTGGGGACTCGGCTTTAATCCCCGGCAGGCCGGGGCAGTCCTGGCCCTGCCCGTGCTCGTGGCCGTGGCCACCGCGCTAGTCCGTGCCGTTGGTGAACTGGCCGAGTTTGTTCTCCAGGTCGGAGATGCGCTTCTCCTGCGCTTGGACCGTCTCCTTCAGGGCACGGATCTCCTCCAGCACCTCCTCCAAGGCTGGCTGCTGCAGGGAGGGGGGACACACAGGGTCACCAACGAGTTGGGCCCCTCTCATGCCACCCCAGGGCAGGGGGACAGCCCTGCTGCCATGTCCCTATCCCCGGACACTCACAGAGAAGTCTGAGTCGCAGGTGGAGTGCCTGCGCCGGGGGCTTGGCGGGGGTTTGCTGTCCAGGATGTTCTTCTTGACCACCTTCAGCTCCCGGTTCTTGATGGGCACGTACCCATCCCGCAGAGAGATGAGGATGGGCTCTGCATCCTTCCCTGACAGCCACTCATCTGCCTCCAGGGCCGGCTCGGGGCCTGGTGTGTCGGGGTACAGGTCATCCTGGAAGAGGTCTGACTGCGGGGGCAGAGACACCATGGTGAGATGTGGGGTGTCTCCCCAGGCCCCCATCTCCCCTGGGACCCCCCCGGCTCACCTTGCGTGGCACCGTCATGACAATGGGCTCGCACTTGCGCTCGTGCAGCTTGAAGAACCTGCGTGGGGCACAGGTAGTCAGGGCCCAGCTGAGCCCCCTCACCCCTCTGGCTCCCCCCAGCCCCCCTGGCTCTCACCTGGCGATCTCACACTTGCTGACATCCAGCCCACGCTTGGGCATGAAGCCCATGCCCCGCTGGGGCTCCTTGCTGCTGTAGGTGTTCAGGTAGTGCACGTAGGGAGCCTCGTCCGTGATCTCGAAGTACCGGATGCTGCTGTCACCCTGCGGGGTGGGGACAGGTGTCAGCCAGCCCTGGCACCCTCAGGGATGGGGTGGCATTGGGGTGCACCCTGGGGAAGGGGGGTTACCTTCCCACAGAGGTAGACAATGCTGGAATCGGCGTCGTAGAAGGGCAGCAGGACCCCGTTGCTCGTGTCCATCTCTTGCAGGGCAATGGGCTCCTCAAAGTTATTCTGGGGGGCAGTGGTGGAGAGGTGTGAGCAGTGACCCCAAAACTCCCACCATGGTTAGTCACACACATTAGCCACGGCACACTGGGGGACAGGGCTTGTCCCCTCTGGGGCACACAACCCCCCAGGCAGGCAGCTTGGCATGCCCCCCCAGCCCCACTCCTGGTTACCTGCATGGCTGGGTGCCCCCAGCCTGGCTGTACCCCCCTTCCCCAGCACTCCCAGCCCCCTCCCCACCCCAGCACTGCACAGCACACTTGGGAACTTGGCATCTTTTGGGAGGGGGATGCACAGACACGGCATCCTGGGGCAGGGGGGGTTAGCAAGGGGGCTGGGGGGGCCAAGTTCCCAGGGCAGCACTCCATGCGGCCTCGTTACCGGGTCCCACAAGCCCAGCTCCCGCTGGCTCATTCTGGTAAAGCCTGTGGTAAAGATGTGTCCTTCCCGTGTGAAGATGGCCCGCACGGGCCTCAGCCCTTCGTGGGGGGCAAACCTCTCCTGGGGGGAGGGGGACACAGTCAGCACGGGGCATGGGGAGGGGGGAATATGGAGGGGGTCCGGATCTGTCCCCCAGAACAGCTGCTGAGTCCCATTCCGTGATGCTCCCTAAGCACACATTGCCATAGAGAATCCCCGGCACCCAGAGCGTTCCTGGCCGAGATCTGCGGGATTGGTGCTGGCCAGGCTGGAGCTGCTGTCCCGTACCAGGTCCCAGAGGCCCAGCTGCCGCTCGCTCATCCTGCTGAAGCCCGTGGTGAAGATCTTGCCATCGGCCACGAAGATGGCGCGGATGGGCCGGGTGCCGTCGTGCGGTTTGGTTTTCTCCTGCGCCGGCGTTAGCGGGTTAAATCAAACACAGAGACGCGCGGAGAGGGGTTAGTAGGGTCAGGCAGGCACTGGGGGGGACCCCGGGGTGGGATGGGGGGCACAGCAGGGGCACTCACCGCTATGATCTGCTGCTTGCGGGGGTCGATGACACGGACCTTCTTGTCCTTGCAGGTGGTGACCAGCAGGCTGCCGTTGCGGTTCCAGCCCACGTTGTAGATGAGGTCGGTGTGCATGTCGTCCAGAGCCAGCAGCATCTCCCCGGTGCCCACGTTCCAGAGGATCACCAGGTTGTCGCAGCCTGCAGAGGACCCAGGGGGGCAGGTGCTGTCACGCCATGGATCTCCCGTGCCCCCGGGGAGGGCGACCCGGGACCCCCTTACCTGCGCTGAGCAGGACGTTGCGGGCGGTGGGGTGCCAGGAGATGATGCTCACCCGCTTGGAGTGTCCCTCCAGTGTCACCACGGGCTCCGTGATGTTGCGCACGGGGACATAGTCGGGGATCTGCCACACCTGGGGGGGGACAGAGCGGGGTGTTGGGGATCACCCTGTGTGTGAGCACTAAGCGGATGAGGGCCTGGGAGCCAATTAACCTCATCATTAATCCCGGCTCAGCCTGCGGGGATGGTGGCCAGGGGACACCAGAAGCGCCTCCATCCTGGGGTGCATCCCCAGCATTTGGGGTGCTGGTGGGCACAGGGAGGGGGGCACGGCCGGGGTGCAGCCCCCAGCTCCCCCCCCAGCTATTCCTGCATGCTGAGTCGCCAGGGAGGGTAAATTTAGCACAAACTGCTGCATCATGGAGCGAGCAGCCGCCGCCAGCGCGAACGCATGGCACCGCGGCTAAAAATAGGCCAGTGACACTTCACAGGCAGCGAGGGGGGGGGGATGCTCTGCATTGCTCCCCCTGCACCTCCCACCCCTCCCACGCAGCGCCCAGCCCCTCACCATGACAGTGGTGTCCTCCGAGGCGCTGGCGATGACGTTGTCGTTGTGGGGACACCAGTCGATGTCCAGCACGGGCGCCGTGTGTCCCGTCACCAGCGGGTGGTTCTTGTCCACCCGTCCTGTCTGCAATGGGGAGGGACCAGCGTGAGCCCCCCAGGAGAGACCCTGGCCAGCACGTGGGTTGTGGCACAAATGGGGACTTGCAGGGGATTCTGGCAGTGGCCTGAGGTTTGTGCCTGCCTTGAAGGGGGAAACTGAGGCACACAGGGCAAATGGGGTTCACCTGGCACAAGGCCTCACAGGGACACACAGGAGAATCATGTGGCCCATGAGAGGCTGTTCTGTGTCTGCTCTGATGGCAGGGAGGGGTTGGGGACTCTCTCCCAGTCTCTCTGCCAGGGTTGGCAGGGCAGACCCCCACTCCACTGGGTGCTGCTCCCTGGCCATGCTGTGCCCCCAGGGAATTGGGGCTGGGGGAAGGCAGCTGGGGGTTTCCAGATCACCTCGCTTGCCCCAGGGATGTCACCCTTGGCAGGTGCCAATGACCACCCAGGTTGTTCCTGCCCTGAGCCCCCACATGAGGAAGGGCTGTTGGGGCAAAGCTGGGGGGCTCTGGGGCCACAGCAGATCCCCAAAAAAGCAAAACCCATCAGCACGTTCCCCCCAACACATGCCAGCAGCGTGACCAAACCCCAGCACCCTCCCCACTCACCTTGGCGAGGGGCAGGACAATGAAGGCGCCGCCACCACCAGACTCCACAATGATGGCCACAAACTTGGGGTTGACAGCGCAGAAGGAGCTGTCACACGTCACCTTGGAGACACGGATGTCCTCGTACATCTGGTCTGCCTTCACCGGCTGCCCGAAGACGTGCCGGAACTTGCTCTGGCGCACCACGCGGCGGCTCATGGCTGGGGGGACAGTCAGGCCACCTCCTCCTCCCCTCCTGGCACGGCTTGGAGGGGCTCAGTCCCCTCAGGCCTCCTGCTCCGAGAGACTCTGGGCACAGCGGGAGCCCTGGAACACTGAGGTGGCGGGGATTGAGGATGGGAGATGGCACAGCCCTGACCCCACGGCAGGGAGCAGGGCAGCCCCTGTGCAGGGATGGGGGGGTGCTGCAGGGGCTGGGGGCTGTCAGCTGCTGGCCAGAGCCCCTTGACACTGGGCAGGGACATGGCCATGCCATAACACACAGCTGTGCCATGTCCTGTGGCTGTGCCATGTCCCAAAGCTGTGCTGTACCCCACAGCTGTGCTATGCCCTGTGGCTGTGCCATACCCCACAGCTGTGCCATATGCCACAGATGTGCCATGTCCCACAGATGTGCCATACCCCACAGCTGTGCCATGTCCCAAAGCTGTGCCATGCCCTGTGGCTGTGCCATACCCCACAGCTGCGCCATGTCCCAAAGTTGTGCCATGTCCCAAAGCTGTGCCATGCCCTCTGGCTGGCACTGGGGTTGGCACATGAGCTGCTGCAGCAGAGCAGCAGGGTGGAGGGGACTTTGGAGTGGACATAAAGGCGCCGTGCACCAGGTCACAGCTTGTCCCCTTGTGTCCTGTCCCCTTGTCCTGCATCAGTGGCCTGAGGTTGCCTGGCTTGCCCCAGCACCGGGAGGAGGGTCAGGCTGTGCCTGCAGAGCTGCCTGCTGGGGGCTCACACCTCCCTCCATGGATCCCTGTCCCATGCCACCCATCCCTGGCACCCACTCTGCACCCCCACCTGGGCAAGGGCAGGACCTGGCACAGCCCCACGGGCACACTGGGGTGTGGACGAGCCCCTTCCATGGCCTCAGTGGGGTCTCCAGCCCTCAGCCACAGCTGGGCACGATGCCCACAGGCACCCACCTCAGCCCCCAGCCTGTGCTGCTCCTGGGACCTGCCCCAGGGGGACACAGACACTCAGCACCACAGAACCCTCGGAGCTGGGGCTCTGCAGCACCCATGAGCCCCTGGCTGCCCTGGGCAATCCCCTGTGCTCTTCTGGGTGCACAGCCCTTGTCAGGAGCCACATCCAGCCACCAAAGCACGGCCAGGCACCCCTGTCCCCCACACAGAGCCGGTGGGGCAGAGGCAGGAGCAGATCTGCTCCTCCAGTCCCAGCCGGTGCATTCTGCACAGGGCACATGCAGCACCTGCCAAACCACATCTGCCCAGTCCCTGAGTGTCCCCGGAGTCCTCACGGCACTTCAGCATCATCTCTGGCTTGGCTGAGCTGGGTCTGAGGGGCCCAGAGCCTGGATACCGAGCGGGGCTGGACCATGGCACTGCCGGTGTCACCCCCAGTGCCGAGCACGGTCCCCAGCTCCGGGGAGGAGCGAGCGGGCTCCGAGGGGACGCTCCCCCAGCGCCTCAGCCATCGCCCGCGGGAGCAGAGTGTGGGGTGTCGGCATGCAGGGCAGGAAGGGACGGCCTGGCTGCCTGGGCTGGGTGCAGCTGGGGGCAGATGCGGTGCAGGAGGAGTTGAGCAGGGTGCAGGGAGCACGTAGGGTGCAGGAGGGGCTGGCAGGAGCAGGTGGGGCGCTGGCAAGGTGCAGGCAGGGCGGAACAGGGTGCAGGTGTGGGGGGCAGGCGTGAGAGCTGGGTGGGGTGCAGGCGGGGTGGGATGGGATGCCGGCAAAGAGCGGTGGGGTGCAGGTGGGGTACGGGCAGGGTGCGGGCAGCACAGCCCCGCTCCCCGCTCCCCGGCAGTGCCATTACGTTGCCACAATTGAATCCGCAGCGACTGCTCGGGAACGACCAGAGGTCACTGTCCAAATATAGCCATCTCCGCCGGCGGGCGGCGAGGGGCCGGGGCCCGGGGGGCTCAGCCCCGCTCCCCGCGTCCCCCCGTCCCTCCCCACGGCGCTCCCGCCGCCCCCGCCCCGCGCCCGGCTCCCACCTGCGCTCGCTCGGCGGCTCCTCCGCGCCCGGCTCCGCGCTGCGCCCGCTGGGCTCCGCTCCGCCCGCTCCGGCCGCGCTCAGCCCCGCTCCGCTCAGCCCCGCTCCGCTCCCCCCGGCCCGGCCCGGCCCGGCCCCGCTGGGCTCCGCTCCGCCCGGCCCCGCTCGGCTCGGCTGGGCTGGGCTGGGCTGGGCTCGGCCCCGCGCGGTGCCGCTGCCGCAGAGAACAGCTGAGCCGAGCCGGGCGCCGGGGCCGGCTCAGCCCCCCCGCGGCGGGCACCGGAGGGACGGGAGGGGGGGCCCGGCCCGGCCCCGCCTGCCCCGCGCCCTGCCCGGCCCCCCGCTCTGCCCGCGGGGTCGGGGCAGCCCCGGCACGGCCGCCCCCCGATCCCACCCTGAATGCGGGGGGGTCCCAAGGGTGCCCGCAGCCCCGCGGTTCGGTGTGGGGGAGCCCCTCGGGCGGGGAGATGAGGGGCAGGAGAAGCCCCCTGAGCCTTTCTGAAGTACTGGGAGAGACCCAGGGGCGGGGCATCACCCCGGGGGTCACCTCTGCACAGGGCTGTGACCCTGCCGTGGGTCCCGCACAGCCCGGGGCCAGCCCAGCCCCACAGGGACCACGGCCATGGGCTGCTCCTGAGGCTCCCGACACTCCACGGGTCCCCACCTGCCCCACGATAAAAGGGTCTGCAAGCCCCCCTCAGCCCCAGCCCAGCAGGATGGCTACAGGCACATCCAGGAATCAGATTTGGGATTCAGTGAAGCCCAGCCCTGCAGGGATGCCCTGGCCCAAGGGGATTAAGGGATTGTAGGGCTCAGGGACCAGAGGGAGGGGAGCGGTGGTTCCTGGAAAGGCAGCAAAGCCCTGGACCCTACAAGGGCACCGTGTGGAGCTGGACGAGCATTGGCTGAGCGGGCAGGAGGGGGCAGCTGGCAAAAAGGCAGGGAAGAGGTGACATCCTTGTTTGCCCGGCCAAAGGGGTGGCAGGGAGGGAGGGGGCTGCAGAGGCACCCCTTGCTCGCCCTGTCCCACCACAGCCCTGGCTCACTCCGTGTCCCGTGTCCTTAACTCCAAGACACATCCCCAGCAAGTGAAGGTCCTGGGAAGCTTTTCCCCAGCTGGTGCTGGGGGGAGGAGGAAGGCATGGGGCACCCCAGAGACACTGCCAGACCCACAGTGACAGCCTGCAGCGACAGCCCCACACCCTGGTGCCCACTCAGTTCTGGCCTGGTGGGAAGCTCCTGCATGGATGGTGAGGCTGAGCCCAGGGAATTTGGCTTTCTCAAGTCCCTCGCTTACAGCAAGGGCACAGAGACCCTTGCACTGCCTTTCTTGCCACAATGGAGCAAAACCAAAACCAGAGACAAGTTGTCCAGTGTCCACCTAAAACCTCACATCCCCCTTGGAGCTTAAACCAGAACCCTCCTCACAGCTCCTGTGTCTGCAGCAGTGCAAGGAGGGCACCTGCAGCATCCTGAGAGTTTTAAATACATGACCCCTGGAATCTTCCCTGCAGCTGCAGTGTGGTCTGGAGATATCTCTTGCTTGGAAGCACAGCTCCATCACTTGGGACAGGATGGGGCCATCCATGACAGGGAACAACCCTGCTCTGACTTTCCAGACCCCCACTGCCACCCCACGCTCTGAGAGCAGCACAGATCACTCCCAAACCCCCTCAGCCCCAATCCCAAACAGGAAGCCACACGCCTTTGTCATCTTCAAAATAAAACTTTTATTCATTCGGTAACAAGAACATTGAATCTGCACATCAGTGCACAAGTTCACATTTAAAAACAGCTGAGCACATCGGTCATAAAGTCTTTAGGGGAAAGGGGACGATCCCAGCCACCAAGGAAGATCCAGGAGGGGCAGACAGAAGCGCTCCCCTCCCTGACTCGCAGCCCCACCGCCAGCTGCTCGGCCCTGGACAATCCCTACAAACCAGCGCACGGACGTCACATCTCCAGAAAGGAAAATAAAAGGCACTGGCACCTTCTCTTGTGCCAACAGAGATGTCTGCAGCGTGGGCGGGCTGTTAGCACCTCTGGCACCGAGCCCTGCCCCAGGCCAGCACCTGCCTCTGCCCCACACCGAGGGCTCGGGGCCCCTCCCCTGGGGAGAACTGGGGGTGTTTGTGTGGAGCCAGGCCCGAGTTAAGGCAGGACGCACCGTGCAGGGAGCAGGGCCCTGTGGTGGGTATGGCTTCCTCCTGCCAGAGAGCTGCGAGGCTCCCGGAGCCCCCGGCGGGTGCGGTGCCCCTGTGGCCATGGATCCCCAGCTCGCTCCTCCCAGGAGGTCCCCGGAGCAGCCGGAGGTGGGGTGGGATCCCTTCCACCATGCCCTGGCTGGCAGAGGGACACTGAGCTAATCTCAGTTTAAACATCCCAGTGACCTGGGTGTCACCTCCTGCCACCGCTGGGACTGCGCCCCCAGGAAAGGGCCGAGAGGGGAGAGATTTGTACAGGTCACAACTTCTCAAGCAGACCAGACACACACTCACACACACACACACAGAGAGCACCCACACACACCACCGAGTGCAACAGAACGCAGTGTAAAACCAGTTTCACGCACACACAGCCCGTTTGTGCAAGGCTCACACGTTACAGTACGGCCGGGACGGGGCAGCCATGGCTGGGATATTGTACAGGAGTCAATGTAAACAATAAAGCGTCCTCAGAGAGGCTTCGCCAGAGACCAAAGAACAGTTGCTTTGTACAAAAATGCCCTTAAAACAACACGTTTCTCCCAAACCCCCTCTACCCGCGAGGCTTGTCAGCTGCTGAGCACCCTGGAGGTGCTGCTGCTCCCTGTGGTGCTCAGCAGGTCACAAGAAGCTCTTGTGGGGTGGCTGCAGGAACCAGGAGAGAGACATCACCTCCCAAGAGCCACCAGCATGGAGAAGGGACAACTGTCCCCAGCAGAGACCTCTGATGCCAGGGCCTTGGTGGCTTCATTGCCCAGACACTGGAAAAGGAGGTCCATACCCCTCCAGTCCATCCCCTTCCTGCCATCCTGCTCAGAGCCTCCAGACCTCCAAGGCCTTCATCACTCTGCAAGAGAACCACCATTCCTGACTCCCTCTGCCTGCCCACAGCCTTCTCAGAGAAAAACCAGTTGTGCTGGGCCAGAGCCAAGGACAAGGGACAGCAAAGCACCTCCCTGCAGGGGCCTCTGCCCCTCTGCTGCTCTCCCCAGCTGAAGCACCCGGAGAGCAGCTGAGTATTGGAAGGAAGCAGCATTTCTGGTCTGCACTGAAGACCCTTCCCACAGGGCATTTCTCCTGAGATCAAGCTGGGCAAAGAAACCCAATCCTTTTCCTCCTCCTGCCTTCTCAAGGGAAAAAAAAAATCTACAGAGGGCTTTTTCCTCCTGAGTAGATCCTTGTCACCAGGACATGCTGCCAGCCAAGCACACACCCTCCAGTGCAAGGCAGCCTGGGGGCAACCAGTCCCTTCCACCCCTGGAGGGGCAGGCAGGCATGTCCTTCGGGTCAGAACACTGGGCAGTGGGGCCTGATGAAGTTTGTGGGGGAGGCAAGGACTGAACCTGTCCTTCTGCAGATGACATGAGCCACTTGGCCTTTGCACAGTGCCTGCCCTGCTCCGGAGCCAGCTGGAGCAGGCTAGGAGAAGCCACATGTCTTCCAGTGTCCCAAAGAAATATCTGGCCTCCTGGGCCAGGGGCTTGGGTGACTTCTAGTGACTGAAATGGCCTGGGAAGACGTGCTGTGTGACCCAGGACAGGGCTGTGCTCCAGCAGGGGCAACAGCCCCCTGCCAGAGCTGAGGAAAGGGAGGGACAGTGCTCGTGGCTGCTGGAGCACAGACAGACTCACAGACCTTGCCCAGGCTGCAGGGCAGCACAGGAGGACCTGGGGGCTGCAGGAGGGCAGCAAGGTGGCATTACCTTGCCAAACAGGCTGAGGATACCCCACAGCCCTTCCCCAGGGCAGGCAGATGCTGCTTCCCAATACTCCAGCACGCTCCAGTGCTGTGCGCTCCTCTCCAGCTCAAGGGAGTTTGTCCCATCTGAGCCTGCAAGGCTCTGCAGCTTCAGGGCTGCTTTCTAGGCATGGCTGGGCTGCTGCTCCTCCCACACCACGTCCTCTCCATGCTGGGCTTCAGCAGCCTGAGCCACTCTGCATCTCCTCGCTGCTTTGCTCCTCCCCAGAGGGCAGGTCTGGGCCCCGGCCAAGCACAGCTCAGACAGGACCTGCCACGGGACTGTGGACAGGACCCAGAGCTCCCCTTGGCCTTTCCCTCTGCTCCTACAGCACAGGGACAACTTGCTGATGCACACTGCTAGAAATGAGGAGCTTTGATTCAGCCAAACTGCTCAGAAACCACAAAATAATTTGCTGAAATTTGGAGCAGAGCCTTCACACAGAGTTTCTCCAGGGAAGCAAGAACCTGCAGAATGGCTCTGAGCAGCCAAAGGCTTTCCATGTCCAACTGGCACCCCTGGCACCCAGCTTGCAGCAGGAAGGAGATGGACAGACAGACACACAATGCCCCTCCCACAGTGGGACAAGGGGGGTTCACACAGGACTGGAGGAGAAGGGACACATTTGGCATCCAGGCTCACTTCTGGAAAGGGAAGACAGCTCATAATGTCAAATCCACTCCCATGTCTGTGCAGGTCACAAAGAACAGCACTGAGTTTGAGTCACGTGGGTTTGTTTTCCAGTTTACAGAATGCAGTCTTGCCCTTCTTTTTAAAAAAAAAAAAACATAGAAAAGACAAAAAAAAATACAATTTAGGAAAAAAAAATAAATAAAGAAAAAAAAAAGAACAAACTTCCAGAAAATATTTCCCTCTGGGTCTAGAGTTAGGAGTGACAGCAGAGAGGACAAAGCTATGCATTAAGGGCAGTATGTCATGTAACAAAAACAGCTCAAGTTTTGGGAGCCACCAGAAACACCCGTGAGCATGGCAGAGGGGAAGAGGGAAACTCAGGCAGCACAAGAACAGCTTTGGGGCAGAGGACAGATGATATGGCCATGAACTTGGAAGGCCCACAGCAGTATTCAAGTAATGGGAGGGTTAAAACCCTAATGAGAGGTTTGTTTTAAAAGAACACTGGCTTTGGGGGTAGAGGTGAACCTGGCAGCTCCTGGAGGAGTTCTGCCCCACCTCCAGAGCAGAGAGCTCTGTGTGCCCCATGGCAGATGGGAGAGCTGGTCTTGGTGCTGCCCAGGATTATTAGAGCCCATCCACTGGGAAGATTTACCCCTGTGTGCTCCCTATGGGGAAGCACCAGCTGAACTGAGCCCAGGGTGTTTGTCCTGAAGCAGCTTTGTGAGGGATCTGCCAGCATGGTGGAGTTCCAGTTTGCAGAATAAAAGAAAGGCCAAACAAAGGGACCTTGGCACAACCTTCACATTTACAGGGGCTCTCACCCCACCAACTGCCCAGCACCATTTCAAGGCATGGGGAAAATTCAAGTCAGGAACTAGGATCTGGTTGTAAGCAAAAACTCCACCTTGCCAAAGCAAGCCAACTTCCATTTTCTCATGATAAAGGTGTTCTTTTAAAACAAACTATCAACAACAAAAAAAAGAACATTTGAGGTTATCTGAGTTAAACTTAAAAAAACCCAAACAGTCCTGCAGTCAGAGTCACACACAGAAGAACCAACCCACACCTACATGCGCCAGGAACAGTAAATTGACAATATATATAAAATTAACCAATAAAGTGCATGTTCCTTATATTACACCTGCCCCTTGTGTGAAAGCAACACCACAGGTTCTGGGTAAGGAATCACAGCCAAGGGCCCAGGATCACATCGTGTTGTAGAGGGGATTGGTTGTCCGCTTTTTGTCATTGGTCTTTCTGAGCCTCCTCAGAGGGTGAGTTCTCCCGTGCTGCTGCCGTGGGGCAACAGCCAGAGCTTGAGATGGAGACAAGGAGTCCAGGACCTGCACCTGGAGCAGCGGAGGGCTCTCCCTGGAGCTAGTCCACGTCGGATCTGCACTGGAGCACAAGCTCTGCTGGCTGGAGCTGCACTCTTTGGCGTACTGAGCCAGCGGCCTCTCCACGGGCATGCTCTGGGCAATGCACTCGGCTGTTCTGAGCTGCTCCACAAAATGCCTGGTGGGCTCTGGGGAGGAGAGGCGATGCTTCCCACACGCGCTCTCCGAGCCCCTCTCCGACCTCCCCCCACAAAAGCCTCGACCCAGGGCAACGCAGGTGAGGAGCACGGGGTTGGCATTGGAAGAGGCCGACTCCCTGTCGTGTAAGTCGTCCTTGGAGAGCTCCAGGCAGTCCAGCTTGGCCAGGGATGCCGAGCGCTTCATGTGGGAGGGTCTGGTGAGCCCTGCGTGCCGGATCCGAGCCTCGATCTCCTTGGCCCGCTGCTTGACCGGCCCGGGGCTGCTGGAGTGCTCCTCCACGCTGAGGCTGCTGGAGCTGTGAGGGAGGCTGTAACACAGGAACGAGATGTCCCGAAGGTCCATGTTTGCAGCACGCTGCCTGCTGAAGTCCTCGCTGCTCTGCTGCCTTGAGGTGCCAGCAGTGTCCCCACAGAGAGGTTTGGGAGTGTCCCTGAAGGGCAGAGTCGCATCTCCCTCGGTGCCACAAGGCGTGACCAGCTCATCATCTGTGCTCGTGCTCTGCTCGGTGACACCTTCCAGGCGAATGACACAGGGGTAAGGAGAGCGCTCGAGGCTGGCTGAGGGTGGACAGGTCACCTGGGCAGAGGGAGCAGCAGCACTGAGGTGAGCAGATCTCCCAGTGCCCTCCTTGCTGGGGCTGCCCAGGGTGAGGGCAGCCTGCTTGCGTACCGCGTGCTCCGGCGGCGAGGGATCCGCTGGAGCCTTCTCCAAGCGCATCGAGGGGTTCAAGTTTTCATCCAGAGACGGGGTGGCCGGGGCCAGCCCGCCCTGCTCACAGCTTGTGTGGGGGCGCTGCTCCGCAGGCTTGACCGTGAGGGTGTATTCGATGATTTCAATTCTCTTTGGGAGGAGGGAGGGCAGGGATGGCTCCTCCATCCCATCAAACGAGACCACTGTCCTGTGCTCCTGTGCTGCTGCCTCCTGCGCCGGGCTGGGCTCTGCGGGCAGGGACTGCTGGGCAGGGGCCCCGAGGGGTGCAGGCAGGGGTCTGCCCACGGGCTGCTCTGCCCTGGGAGGCTGCAGCGGCTCCTCCTGCGCCTTGTCCCCCTCCGGAGCCAGCTCCAGGGGCGGCTCCTCGCTCTTGCCCCGGGGCAGGAGCTCGGCAGCAGGGGAGTCGTTCCTGGAGTTCTTGCGGGTGGGTAAAGTGCAGGCTGGGGCCGTGTGCTGGTGCTCCTGCTCCTGCCTCAGGCGCTCCTCGAACTCCAGCGTGGCTCGCCGCACCGAGCCGGGGCACCACTTGGGCTCGGGCTTGGTGGGGCCACGAGGCTCCTGCTGCTCCCCACCAGAGCTGCTTTCCTCCAGGTCTGATCTACCAGAAGACAGCTGCAGAGATGGGGCTTCTTCCTGCTCAGCTGGCAGAGGGTCCTTCTCCTTCTCCTGGTGTTCAGCACAGGCTCCTTCGCTCTGTTCCAACTTTTCTGATGCCCAAATCACCTCCACTGGCAGGTCATGCACCGTGTTCCTCTTTGGTGTCTGGCTGAGGTTGGCTGAACCCTCTTTCTGCTGGGCAGGTCCTACTCCCTGGTTGATTGACTCGATCTCTGTGATAATTTCCTTCACAGAAATGGCATTTTCCGAGTGGGATCTCGTGAGATGACCTGCACCAGGCAGCTCAGGGACCTCCTGCAACACACAAACAGGAGAATTACAAAGTGCATCAGCTGTGCTGACACGGAGCAAACAGCAGCAGGGTAGAGAAAATAGGGGTGCACATCCCCAAAGGAACTAAAAAAGCATGTGGCAGTGTGTGGAGACTGATCACAAGAGCAGTGATCACTTACGTAGGTTTTTTACTGTCTCCGAGACTGAATTTAACACACTCCAGGCTGGATTGTCACTTAGACTGAGATCTAAGAACCTTAACTACAACAAACTCCAAGGAAAGGTAGCTTTTTTGTTTTTCTAAATGAAGAAAAGTCCAACAAACAAAAAGAATCCTAATACTGCTAAAATACCATTCTGAACTGAAAACATGACAAATTCTGCTCATGTATGGAGCAGACAGAAGTACAGCAAAAAGAATGACCAAATGCTCTGATTTCCCAGATGAAAATGGCCAGGGGGACTCCCTGTCCCCACAGACACTCTCTGCTAAATCACAGGAGAGAGCATTGGCCTATTATATTTGGAAGAGCCTTACTGCCTCACATGGAGATGGAAAAGATTCAAGCAATGCAGGATGGAATTTAAATAAGAGAAGCTCCCAGAAAATGATGGCCCCGGACATCATCAATCCCTGTGAGAGTCCTGGAGGCTGAAAAGCAATTACGAGAAAAAGGTACCTAAATTTAGAGGTTACTAAATTTTGTCAAGACTATCTCTCTACCCAGGAGAAGTGAGCCATGACCAATCCCATCACTCCAGACCTGGACAGGTTAATTTCTTCCTCCAGCAGTGGAAGTTCTACACCTGCCTTGATTTACTACCCCAATGCTGGTGCTTCCCAACCAGGGAAAAGGGCCAGTTTTGCCCCATTCTTTGGTGGATTTCTCAAGTCAGATTTGGGATGTTGGCTGGGATCAGGATCTAGCTATATTAGTGGGTCAAGTCCCACCTTTCTGCTCTCCTGATGCAAAACTCAAAAATAAGTTTCTCATGAGAACAGCACAGCAGGTCAGGTCAAGGTCGGCTCATGGCCTTGCCAATGCCAGCAAACTGATGTTTAAGGAAAAAGTGCAGAAAAGAGCAAGTATCTAAAAGGGAAGGAAGGGAGAAGCAATCCCTCCCCAAACACTATGTCCACTGAAAGCAGGGCTAGAAAATCCCAACCACAGCCACCCCAGAGCAGAAAACAGCCAGAGATAGGGACAAGCAGCAGTTCCTAAAAAAACCTGAGCAAGTTATTTTAACCTTTTGTTGCTCTTCATCCGTGGAAGAGTCATCAGATGGCTGAGGAGAGTTTCCAGGGCTGCTCCTTCGAGCATCTGCACCCCCATCTGCAGCAGGTGGCACTTCCAGCACGGGCACCCTGGAGACCCCATTCCTCCCAGTGCCCTGCTCCTCTGGCCTGGAATGGGAGCAGGTTCGGGAGCGGAATTTCTCCAAAGCGCTGAAGAAATCAATCCTGTCTGTGCTGAGGTCTGTCACTTCGGGCTGAGGGTTCTGTTGGGGACCTAGGGAATTCTGGTTTGGGGATTGGGGGAAGTCTTTTAAACATGAAGTGAATTCTTCCATGGGAACCAAGTGCACGTTCATATCAGGCTTAAGGGCATCTTTTTCCAGATCATCCACTGTCAGATCAGGAAACTCTGTTATTTCCAAAGGGTGCTGGAGCTGCATTAAGGCCTCAGAAGCACGGCAGTTGTCAGAAGGGACAGAGTCTACACAGCACCCTGCTGTACAGCCATTGATATTGTTCAGGTTCAGCTTGTCCTCCATCTGCTCAGTGTGGAAGTTTCTGCAAGTAAACTCTAAGTGGATCCTTCTCTCCTTCACACACACGTCCTCAATCATGTTTGTGTCCTCTGGGAGCTGCTGCTCCCTCTCCAGCTCAGCTGAGTAAATGGGAGACATGGGCTGCTGGTTGTCATTGGTCTTGGCCTCTGAGATCTGGTCAGCTGAGGTGGTGATCTCCTTTTTGTTCAGCTCCAGCCCAGCCTTGCAGATGGGCTCGTGGTGATCCGAGAGGTCGCTGTCCGAGTGTGAGCGCCACAGTTTGTTGTGCCGCTGTTTGCTGCAGGCAAGGAGAGCAAAAGAAAACAGTGAGTAACTTTTACATACCACAGCCAGATCCACCTGGTTGTAAGAGGACACAACCTACAACAGAAACCGTGCCAAATGCTGGAGTCACTGACCACAGCTGCGGCTTCACCTGAACAGTTCAGGGCCAGACCTGCTGCTGGAGAAGCTGACCCAGCAATGAGCCACTTTCCAGGAGCTAAATTCCATGGCACCATTCTGCTCCACACAGCCCTCCCTATTCCTCAGTAGTACTGAATCCATCCACTCAAATGCAATGTTTAATTGACTACAGAACTTGGTCCTCTTTTCTCAGCCAGCACTTTGATATTTGTTAGCAGGTGAGAGGTGACCAGAAGAGAGAGAACCTCTTGTGTTGGACACAAGCAGGTGGTGGACACTGAATAAAGTCCCATTTCCATAAAGTCCAATTTCTATAAAGTCCCATTTCCCTCATGGTTCCTTCTCTGAATAGTTTCAGTAATCAATAACTGGCTCTTGTAACCAAGGGAAAGGGTGGGATGAGTAGAGGCGGGTGTGTGCAAAAACACACAAGACATCCTCAACAGTAAACACACAGCCCAAATTACCACCCACCTTCCACAGGAAGGAAGCTCAGAACTCCTCCAGCTCCTGGAAAGCCCCTTTAGGAAAGTCTGAACCATCAAAAGGCCAAATAACTGCCAGTGGCATTGCATCACCTTCCTCAACTCCACCTGCCAAAATCCCCAACCCATGCACCTGGGCTTACAGAGAGCACTGCAGGCAACTTCTTGCCATGAAATGCCAGAGCTGGCCCAGGCTGCCAGGGTTTGCTGAGTGGCCATGGCCACAGGGATGTGTTTCCACCCATTGCCCCTAGGAGGAACACAGAAACCACAGAAACCTCCTTGGAGCTGCAGATCTTGCAAAAACCCTCCAGTCCCTTGCTAGCAGGAGCAGGCGCTCCCAGACACATCCAATGGCCACGGTAAGTTAATTAACAGATGGTACTGAGCTAATTACCACGTGCCAGTTCAGTTGTGGGTGCCCAACAGCTAAGGAAAATAACCCATTGCAGATTTGGCTTTCCAACCCTATAATCAGTGACAACCTCCCCGTGTGACACAGGGCAGAATCAGGTCCTGACACAGGAGAGGAGGGTCAAGATCAGGGGCCAAAGGCACGTCCTGGGGTGCACATGCTCCATCTCCAGTGGGTTTGGGAGCAGTTTGACACTGGCAGCAGAAACAGGCTTGTCCCTGAGGCAGGTTCTTGCTTGGGATCTGTATGGAATGTCATCTGACATCTCTGCTCATACAGCCTGGGGAGCTGCTGGTGTTTTCTGAGGGCACTTCAGTGCTCAGATCCAGCTCTTTGCTGCACATTTGATTTTTGAAAGTCAGAATTACCCTCCAGGGTGAGCAACTGGCACAGATCTGAGGACCACACCAGATGTCAAGCACCAGTGGCAGAGGTGTGCTGTGCTATCTCCCATTCTGACACATTCCCAGTCTGACAACCTGCATGAGGTGCAGGTCAGAGAACAGGAGCCCACAGCTGCCTCTTGACCTTCCTGGGAAACATTCCCAGTGCTTGTACCCACACCAGCTTTGGACCAGGAGGCCCCCACACCTCCCACCAGCTCTCCAGGCTTGGGTATAAAACTGCTGTTGGTTCACAAGCTGCACCAGGCACAGGAGATCCCAAACACTGGTTTCCTGTAACTTATCTATAACTAATACCAGAAACAGGCCTGGCTCAGCCTTGCTGTGTTTATCAACAGAGGGAGGGGACAGTTTAACTAACCCCAGGAAGTATGACAGTCCCAAAGAGCAATACACACTTGTTGTTGTGACTAAAAGCAGGCAGGGGGTTTTTATTTTACAGCTGGAAAACATATCCCAGTTGCTATAACCCCAGCACAAAACCGTAACTGGATAGTGTGAGCACATGGCTGCCCTCACATACCTTCCCCCTGAAACTGGAGCAGTCACATGAGTGTCAATCTGTTGGGTTTTTTTGGTTTTTGTTTTTTTTTTTTTACCTGTCCTGGAATACTGCAGCAATAAACAATGCAGCCAGAGGGCAAAGAAAGAGGAAAAAATGCAGCTTTGAGATAAAGAGGGACAGTCTCTGCAGCATGGAGTGGCCATTCCTTGCTTCAGTGAAGCTTCATTTATTGCAGGCTTTTTCATGCTACACAGATGTAACACACTGCTCTTGCATTTTTTAAAGCCTCACAAGCAATCCTGTTTGTGCCATTGTACAGGGACTTGCAGAGCAGGGCAGGGCTTCAGTGGAAGGGAGGCCACATGCTATAAATGGTGGCAGCAGGAAAGATATACCTCCAAAAAATAAATTACTAAAAGACAGGGAAAAATAATCCTTAACCAAAATGTTTGTACAGGGTGGCTTTGCAGGCATGTCACCAGCTACCAGACTGGCAGATTACCCAAACCAACTGCTGGGCTCAGGGCTGGAAGATGTGAGATACCAGCTGCTCCCACACCAGAGCTCCTCACAGGTGTTCACCAACCTGTTGGTGCATTTTTCACACCTAAAAAACTTCTTTTTCTCAATCCAATCTACACCAATGAGATCTAATTCCTCAGTCTGCTCAATGCACACTCAATGCACTGGTCAGGTCACCTCTGGCCCAGAGTTAAGCACTGACCTTTACCAAGTGGTGCCAGCAGCATGTTTGGTGTCACATGAGGCACCCAAGGCAGGTGTGGTGTCTGTCTCCAGGGGTTTCAGTCCAGCAGGGCACTATTTTTTAAAATTGTCTATTCCACGTGATCTGTCCTGAGACTTGATACTACTTGGCTGCTTTTTAGAAAGAAAGGGGTCAGTATGGCAGGCAGGGTTTGGGGAGCAGGGGAGAGGAAGGATGGGAAGAATTGGTGGATGAAGTTCCTGTGGGTGCACCTGGTCAGGGAATAAGTTGAGAGGAGCCCTGAGGTTGTTTACTTGTGCAGAGAGGGAAAGAGGAAGCACACTCCAGTGACAGGGGAGCTCAGACCAAGGGCTTGGTGTAAAAATTGGGAATCCAGGCCTGGCCCAACAACAAACACAGTCAGGCTGATGGGAATAGGTGGAGAGCAAAGGAGGAAGAAAAAGTTATTACAATGAAAGGGAATGGAGGTCATTGCAAGTGGATAGAATAGACATGAAGGGACAGAGGTAAGAAGTGTGCCCTAAAGACAGTACATGAGTGACAGAGCTGTTGTAAATAACAGTATATAAAACAATGGCTAGACTCATCCTTAAAGCTATTTTCCAACCTAAATGATTTTACAAAAAGCAGGCATCTCCCAATTGCACCAAAAAGCTTTGAAATTTACTATTTACTTTGGTCCAAACCAGCTAAGATCACCTCCTGTGGCAGGAGGCTCAGATTGGGTAACTCTGCAGATCTGCTTCCAGGCAAAGCACACCAGGATCCCAAACTAAATACCATAACCTGGCAAAACAGAGTATCACTACCTCCTTCCTGCTGATCACGTGAAGACATTGCTTAACACAGCCTAGAAACATGCAATATTTATGTCTTTTTGCTAGTCAGGTGATTGGCTTGGGATTACAACACACTTGCCCATACCCAGGCCCAGCTCCAGACCAGCCTCAGGACTCCAGGCAGGAATAAACACCACTGTTGCAATGGACAGAACATCCTGTCCCCTCCCCTCACACCAACACTTAGCAAAGGGATCTAAATAAAACCAGACCAGCTGCTGAGGAGGGGCATGTTCAACGGGGAACTGTGAGGAGACAAAGCGAGTTCCCTGCCAAGTGATGTTACAAGCAACAGGATCATCATTTATCTCTGCTGGAGCCTGCATAGCTCTGAATGCTGCACTCAGATAACACTTCATGGGATGCTACTTTCCAAAAAGCAAACATCCTAGAAGAAGTCAAACAGCTTCCTGACAGCTCCTGGTTACACCCATTTTCCCAGGCTGTGCTAACCCTGAAAACAGAGCGCTACCTTTGCTATGAACCCGAGCTTGCACAACACAAAAATGGAGTAATATTGAAGTGTTACACCTCAACATGGTTCAATCCCTGCACCCACCTGGCCAGCAGGATGCCCTGGTACTCCTCCAGCTGCCGCATGAAGCTGGGGTTGGGCTTGGTGACCGTGCGCCGCTCCTTCACGTAGTCGTAAGCCCTGTCCAGGTTCCAGCCATATTCCTTCATGGCATAGGCAATCACTGTGGAGGCTGAGCGGCTCACTCCCATCTTGCAGTGCACCAGGCACTTAGAACCATTTTTCCTAAAGTGGGAGAAAGAACAAAGGAGGATCACTAAACAGAAAACATCTGACAAGCTGAAGAAAACAGCAATTTCTTTACCAGAGAATTATCGAACATATTTTCAGCACTGTGGCCACAGCTGGAGTCTGGGATGTGATCTGATAATCCAATTTACAAACTGGAGCAAGACACACAAAGAAACTGAAGAACAAGGTCTTGTTAATATTCCTAAGAGATTTTGTTACAACAGCTCTTCTGAAGCTGTTATTGCACAGTGGAAAAACACAGAGATACAGGAAAACCTCTGAAGACTAGTGTGGCACCCTTGAGCTCAGCCCAAATGGCCCACTGGCATCATGCCACACTCCAAGTGAAAAGAGAACCTGTACCACAAACATGGTGTCACAATTTAGAAACACATCCCAGAAAGATATGAAGCAGTTCAGAGCAGCCTCTAGCACAGAGATGCTCTTCTACTGCAAATCACAAAATGAAAATGCTGTGATGCTAGGTATGGAAGGAGGAAAATCAGTTTAAAAAATCAGCAGGAAAACAAAATGCTTAGTATATATCTTCTAAATGTGTGTGTTGTGTTTTCTGAAGAGACTTACTTTGCCTTGGAGATGAATTTGTAGGTATCATTCCAGTAAGCCAGAAGATCTGTAGCTTCTTCATCATAAACCCTGATATTGTGGTATTCAAAGAGCCCAGGGAAGAAATTATCTATTTCTCGAGTCACATTCAAAATGTACCGTACCCTGCATGGGAAACACAGCCAGTTCAGAGAGATGTCCCACTGCTGCACTGCAGCCTTGCCTTGCTTTGCCAAGGGCATTTGGAAGTGCACTCTTCAACAAAATTCTTGGGAAATCAGGAATTAATGCAAGGAAGCAGCAGCTAGCACAGACAATAGGTTTTGCTGGGCACTTCAGAGCCTGATAACAGAGATCCATGGATAGAAACTTCCTCTGCACAATGTCAGCTCACACTGCCCACCACCTCTGCTCTACATGTCAGCAACAGGAGCTCCTGCAATTGGTGTATGCACACCTTTTCCAAACCCTTTGTGAATCTCTCCTCCTGCTGTACCAAAACCACAGGAAGATGGAAGCCTAAGCCTCCCAGTAACACCAGAGCTAAACAAACACATAAAACAACTATAGAGAGATGTAACAGACAATGAGCCACTGGGGAGGATTTATTTCTTATCCCTAAATTTTCTGGAAAGGAAACTGCTAGAGAAAGCATGTGGTATTTATGTACACAGCACTCAGTATTTTTAGCCCTGAGGGTTGCTCGTAAGATGCTTATGAAATGCACTCATGCTGGGATATCAGGCAGAACAAGGGAACTGCAAGAAGGTGACATCCCCTTTCCCAAGCAGGTATGAGATCACTGGCAATCAAGTAGGACCTGTTGGACTCAAGGAAACCAGAGCAGACCCTGAGCTCACCAAGAAGAGTCAATTTTGCTAGGCTGAATTTCTGAGGTACTGAATTACACTATCAGTTCACCAGCACAATTAGTTTTTTCCACTGGTTTGTCACAAATAAGCAAACTCATGAATAATTTTTTAATTGCACAATCTTGGTGCTTATAACCACCTGGTCTAGAGAAAGGACAATCTAAACTTGAAAAGTAGAAAGGGCAGGAAACAGAGGAACCCATTGGTGGGGTTCCTACAGGACTTTACTTCCTACTGGGCCCCACTCAGAGGAACAAATGCTCTTCTCCACATTTTCCTTCCTGCACAGCCTGGAGGTCCTAAGTGCCTCTGTAATCAGTCCAGAACTATGGGCTGGGGCTGAGGGCACAGAGCCAACTATGCAGCATCCAGTTCAGTAATTGCAGCTTTTTACTACTTATAGCTATGAGCTTGCTGCCTTCCTTTGTTTGCCTTGGGGACATCAGTCAAGGTCAGGGTAAGATCCTTTCACATTAAGGTGCCTGTTTGTGGGACAAGGAGTTTGGAGGAAGCAAGAGCTCGTTTGCATCTGCAATCCCTTAAATAAGACTCAGGTTATACAGCAGGTATGGAATAGTTTGTTGCATAGAAAAGTGTGGCCAGGCTCTTGCTTTTAAGCTGATGGCCTGAAGCTACTCACCCTCTGTTCTGCAAATCTTCCAAATTGGAGGCATTCCATTCTGAGCCCTGCAGGGAAAACATGCAAAGGGACACATCAGGCAGAAGGAAGGCATGGCCAGGCAGCTGGTGGAAGGGGGGACAGTGAACCAGAGCTGACCAGCCAAGGGTTGGAGAGCTGGGGCTCTTTTGAGCACAGGGATCCACAAGTGGTAACCAGGGCTGATGCTCAGCACCTTCTCTCACCCCATTAACCAGATCCCTTCTGAAACAAGAAGCAGCTCTGCCAACAAGAGCCCAGCACTGTGTTGGCACTTCCTGCAAACTGCTGACAAATCAACCTCAGCAAGACAGGACCACCCCACCCTTTCCCTGGAGGCTGCTGCCAGTTCTGCCCCACAGAGGAGAAGCTGCCTGCATTTAAGAGCCATCCAGGTGCTGTTTATACACAAAACACCCATCTCGAACATCAAAGGCAGCAACACCTAAGCTCACTTGGGTTACACCTCTTCTCCCCACGTTCAAAGCCTGTGTGAGCAGAGAAATGAAGATATTTTACTAACCCTGGCTAGGTAACCCTCTCCTCTGCAGCACACACAGCTGCTTGCTTCCTGCTCAAACACAAACCTGACTGAGGACAAAACCACTCAAAGGCTTCCTTCAAAATTTAAGGTGCGCAAGCTCTCTGTTTCCCTGCCCTAAAATGGCTCCCAAGTGGAAAGATGATCCAGATGAAGATGATTGATTGAATTCACCAAGGCCCAGACTCAGTTTAATGCTGTCTCTTCCAGTCAAGGAAGAACAATTTAATTCAGGTCTGGGAACCATCAGTTTCCACAGGTAGGGAGAGCAATGCTGCAGGGGTGAAAGCCTTTTCTCCTGTCCTTTGATCCACAAGTACCAACATCATCAGTTCTCTTATTTCCTGCTTAGTTCTTTTAGCACTCCTTAAATGGGATCCCACAGGGCTCTTGCCTCCACCTGGAAGGAAACAGCTCCTTGCCTTTCTGAGCCCTCACAACACAACCCTGCCTTGCAGCACATGCTCCTGGGTGAAGCTGGTGCTCCTCACCACAGCAGCTGCTCTGCAAACACTTTTATTCCACACATTAACCACAGCTCTTCTTGGTGCTGCCTGCAAGCCTTGTTTGAAAAGTTTTCTCCCCATTAAATGCACTCAGAGCCAAGACTCCAAGCCCTGCAGTGCATCCAGCTGCCTGTAACAGCTTTTGGCCAGCACCATAAGCCTGTAACAGGTCCCTCTCTCTCCTTATAACACATAGTCTGCAAAAAAAATCCATTACATCTTAGGTGCTTACAAGTTTCCTGGCTCTACCCCAACATGATATCCCGGGAGTGCTCACATTAACAGAGACCATCCCTTCTGAGCTGGAGACTGGGAGAGGCCCTCTCCACTTGGAAAGACCAGCTGGTCCAAGAGGAATGGCTTTGTTTAAAGTTGAGCCAAGCTCACAGGCTAGACAGCCCAACCAAACCTGTGTCCATGGCTCCAGGGCTGGGAAATCCAGCGGAGCGCTGACTCACCAGAAGGAGCTGCAGTAATTAAGACAGGCCCCAGCAGCAACTAAGCAAGCAAAACATTAAACAGCAAAATGTTTATGTTTCCTTAAGTGACTTATCTCCAGATTCTTCGTTACTTTACTCTGTTCTTCCTGGATCACACAAACTCAGAGCTTTCCATGTTAAAAGAGTGTCACTCCCCAGCTCCCCTCCCTTTTTGCTATGTTATGTCTTCCCCAAACACAAGAACTTGGCATGTGGGTACCCTGGGCAGTTAAAGCCACAAAACTTGTTTTAGATCAATGGAAACAGCTCTGAGAAACTGTTAGAATTAAGACCTTGTCCCTTCCATCCACTAGGTACAGGGTCTATGGCTTGGTGCCACGTGGCAAAGTTTAGTACAGCCAAAAAGCCAAGCTGCTCTTGTTCATCACTGTCTTGTTTAAGAGTAATTGATCCCAGGATCAACCAACATTTCCTTCAGAATTCCTTTTACTTCCTCCAGAAGCTCCTGTGCCAACCAACCCATAGTGAAAAGTGTTTGGAGTGTTTACTTTTGTGTTCACTGTTAGACTCACCAAAAAGACATGGTCGAATATCTGTGTGGGGCTGTCCATCTGCCCAAGGATCACTATCATTTCATTGTCAATGAATTCCTTGAACTCCCGCAGGTTGCACACCATCTGCATCTCCAGCTCCGTGCGGATCTGCATGGGTACGAGGGACACAAGGAGTCATGTGAATCTTTTATTCTGGCCTTTCTTCATGGCATGAAGCACAGAGCTCTTTAGTTTGCACCAAAGCATTTCCAGTGCTGCACCCTCACCACTCACCTCTTTTGAGGTGATGTTCTCCAAATCTTTCTGCATCATGATCTCCCTTAATTTGGTCTTAATCAGCCGTTCCGTGCGTTCCCGCTCAGTTGGGCTGTCAGAAGAAAGCAACAGAGTCACTGGGAGGGAAAACAAACTGCATTCATGACACTTTTAAAATAGGTATAGACTGCATACTCTGTAGAGTCTCAGACTCTCACACTACTTCCCTCCAGGCATGTCCTCTGGAGGGAATTCAGGTGACAGTAAAGCCCAGTTTAGATTCACAGTTGTATATGAAAGCCATCAACTGAATGCTCCTAATCCATTGTAGTCATCCAGAGTACCCCTGGTATTTGGTAAAATTTAAATTGGGAAGGCTGCATTATACCCTCTGGAGCAATATCTAAGCCTCTCCCTACCTTTCTTGGAAAGGTAACAGCTCCAAAACTCCTTACATGGAGAGCTGAGGGCAGCTAAGCCTCTGCATTCCTCCCGCCTCTGCTGCCAGGGGCCTTATCACCAGCTGCAAAAATAGCCTGAGTAACACCAGGGGAAGCTGCAGCAGAGCAGCAGCACGGAGCTGGCTCACCCAGCATCTCTAGAGGGGACCCAGCAGTGCCATGTCCCACCACCTTTCCCTTTCTCTGGAAGGCTGCCAGGATGGGGAGGGCATGGACGGTACAAGTGGCTCACAAACAAAAATCATGCAAGTTCCTGGTTCTTTTAATCTCATGCATTATTTCAGGATTCCATTAAGAGAGTGCTGTTTAAGTGACCCAAGGAAATCATTCAATTTCAAGGTGCCACCAGGGAAAGGGTGGGTTAGATAAAAATTATATATGAAAAGCTACAAGAAAATATTCATCTGTCAGCCTGCCAAAACTTTTCAGCCACCCGCCTTGTACATTAAAAAACAATCAAGTGTGAAGACTTGTTCACAGCTGAACAACTGCTCAGCATCATTATTCACTCACTAGACTCCAGCAACAGGAAATATCTGGGAGCATAAATCAACCAAAGGCACTATTATTCTGGGAAAGCAGCTGGGGCCAGTGAAGTAATTATAAAATGGGCAAGTGAAAACCCTCACACTTGGCACCACATCTGGTCACATACTAACTTTCAGGTTATATGGTATCAGTACCACCAGCAGTTACTAATGACAGGGGTGGTAAACCTTGAATGCTGATACAGCCTATAAATTTTGCCTTTCCAAATTGTCTACCCATTTACCTGAAGTCCATACATAAACACTTCACTTTACAGCAAAATTAACTGAGTAAGGATAAAAAGACCATGTTAGCCTAAACATGTGCTCAGACACGTGCCAGTGTAAGAGCAAAGTCCAGGGAAACCTGTTCCTTCCAGGCCTGGAACAAGAGGACAAAACCAGCAGAGACAAGGCTGAGGTACACCACACCTCTCTCACCAGTAACACGCACTTACCTTGCAGAAGCAAAGGTCTGCAAGCAAAGCCCAAGGTAAACAACTAAACTGAAAACAGAGGAGATGCAAGAGAAGCCCAGGAGGGCTAAACTTCCAGTGCTGGTGTTTACCTAACCATGAGTCCACTTCTTACATGGAACAGGAAGCCTTTCCTAATTAATACCTAATTAAGAGCAATCTCTTGTGGAAACTCTCTCCTTGTTTGGGGATAGCTCAGCAGAGCCAGCCCAACTTACACATCTGTGAAGAGGGCGGGCGAGTCGGGCCGGTGGGACTGCACGTCCTGCATGGCATTCCACTCGTTGACTGATGACTGGTCAGAGTTGATGTGGCTCTCATAGTAACTGACCCACGTGAGGAAGAGGCTCCCTGGATAGTAGTTGTTGCTCCTTGCCACTTCACAAGCCTTATGCAAACTCTGCAGAGCAGACCTAGCAAGGGAACAACATTTGTCAGTTTATCATTTCTTCCTCAGGCTGGTATCAAGCACTAAGCAGCAGTCAAATCCAGGATGCTGCTCATGTCCCATCAGTTGGTACAAACCCCTGGCATTGTGCACCAGGCTGTCCTGCAAAGCTGTGGATTCCCACACGCTGCCAGAGCTTGCATGTCTTAACTGGAGCATGCCAAAACAAGGCTGGATAGCAGTGAAGGTGCCCACAATTCAGACCCGTGTCTCTGGTTCCAAAATCTGCTCCAAATACCCAAGCCCTAAATAAGATGCACAGAGTTTGTGTCCAAGACAGGGTGCTGACAGCTCCTACTGTGCCATCAGCTGTCCCATGTGAGGGCAGGGATACCCAGGAGTCAGACATGCACAACCAAGGGCTCAGGACTGCACTGAGATGTTGAGGTGTCTGCCCTCTCTCACTGCACGAGGGATGGCAGAAGTTGCTTCAGCTGCTGCTGGGAAACAAATCCCCCTCTCCTATTTTTAGCTTATTTTAAATCTTTGACTGGGATCAGAAGGATCCAGGTCAAAATCACTGGGGTGACAGCAGCATCGCTGACAGGCGATGTATTTTTGCAATGCAAAGAAGCTCGAGCCAGAAATACTTTCATGATCACTACATGAACCACCCTAAAAGGAAAGAAAAATGCAAGCAGCTTCTCTTTCCTCTATCACAATGAACATATCTCAAAATATTTCAAACATATACTCAAAGCAATGTGACTCTGGGCTCAGAGCAGCAGCCCTTTGCAAGGAAAATTACCCTATTCCTTCCTGCCCTCAGCTGAAACAAAGCTGCTCTACACCAGCACTTACATCTCTTCTTTCCTTTGGTACCAAACTTCCTTCCCTGTCTCTGAAGGAAACTTCTGGCTGCTCAAGCAGGTGTCAAGATCACAGTAACCTATAGCAGCATCTGGTTTTTAAGAGCTTAAGCAGCTAAAACACCTGGAAAAAGGATCACTGGGACAGCTTGTAGTAAGTACTTACCACATTGCCTGTACAGACACGGGCTTGAATATGTGCACCCTGTTATCTGTTGACACGCTGAAGCCTCTGGTGAGAAGAAAAAAGGCAAAGTAAAAATGTCTCCCAAAAGTCACTTTTTAGTTAATAACTGATAGTCTTAGCACATTAGAACAGCAAAGGTCTAGCCCTAAGCATACACTGCTGAGTTCAGCTAGCAAACAGATGAAAATAGCACACTAAAAGCTCTAAGATAACTTCTTTAAGCAGCTGCTGTTTGGGAACGAAACTAAGACAGTGGGACAGTGCTGGGCTGTGCTGTTTACCTTGGCAACACAAATTCAGTGCCACAGCTGGGAGCAACAGAGTCCAGCTAAAGAGATCCTGGGGCAGCTACCAAGGAAAGAAAAGTCATTCCATGCACTGCACTGGACAGCCTGAGTAACTGGCACAAACAGGAGTCTGCAAGTCAGGTGTCTATTTGGCAGAAAAACATCATTTTTGCTTTATGTTGGGCTGAGTGCTGCCTGCTGCAAGCATGATGGAGGAACACATAATAGGATCCCTTTAAGGAGCTTTCACTACACACCCACTCTCCAGTAAAAGCTCCTTTACTCCAGCTTAAACACACACATAAGCCACTGTCTCAGTGCGTGTTTATTCACAGATAAGTCAATTACTGCTGTTCCCTGCCACAACCACTGTGATTGAGGGCCTTTGAGCCTGCTAACCTGATACAGGTCAACAGAGGAGGGCTGCTGGGCCTGTGAGGGCTCTGCAAGCACTGCAATCCTTCCCCATGCACCTTGTTCTAAGTTGTATTAACACAGAACACACAAAAGGCACTCACCCATCCCCATCCAGGTGGATCAAGGTGTCACTCCAGAGAGGCAGCACCAAGCCCATCGTACAAGTGCTACTGCAGTGAGAAAGAGAAAGTCAGTCTATCTACTACAGCACCATGTTATTATTCTAATTTCATGGCAATAGTTGCATATTTTTGTATTCATTAGGAAAAAGAAAAATCCCATTGTTGCTTCAGAGACAAACAGCACCAGTGTTGTTCTACAGGGGCCTGGCAAGGATCACTAACCAGATTCAGGGCACAGCACTGTCCTTTCAAGCAAGCTTGAAGGGTTAACACACCCAAGAGAAGAGCAAACAGGATCCAAAAACACTGAACTTTGTGCAGAAGGTCAGAGGGGGCTCACAGTCTTTGGTCAGCTCAAGGCTTTCTTTACAGATTAATCCCTCTCAGGCTCAAGAGGTTTGGTTCTAGCTCTGATTTTGCAATCCACAGCTTTATTTTCTTGTTTGTCCCCCAGGCACAGCTGCTGGGGACTGGGAGCAGGGCAGTGCAATAGCAGGATGACTGGCAGCATGGCAAGTTGGCAATCTCAGCCCATCACCTGTGGCTGACTCCTGACCCTTCTTTGCCCTCAAGAATGAGCACAACAGCCATGCCATACAATCCCTGGCAATCCCATTCCTCCCTCAGCTGCTTTGCTCTCTTTGCCCTCACAGTCCCCCAAGATTTCTGTAAGGCTGAGCAAAAAGCCAAGCTAAAAGCAGAAATCAAGTGATGGGAAAAAGGCAGGGGCGGGGGAACCCAACACAACCTCCTCTGTGTTGTTAAATGAAAAGAGCTGAATCTCATAAAGCTGCAAATCTGCTCCATAATCAAAGCAGCATCTTGAAGAACTGATTTCAACTGCCTCCTGCTCTTTTGCTCCCAGATTTCCAGCAGTTCCAGCACACCTGTCAGTCTCCAGCCTCAGAGAAGAGTGGGAACAGGGAGAGACCAGGCTTTGGAGGGTCAGACAGGGAGCCCTGGAAATGCACATGCCTGGTGCCCAGCACCGGGAGACAGCATGCAGCTATTTCTGTTGACAACATGAGATGAGCTCATGGAAAGATGTGTTTTTAAAAGGCTTCCCAAGGTGGCTGGGGTATTTTTAGTGATACTGTTCAGTGAGCGCTTATCAGAGACCATAGCAACAAGTCTACATGGAGTTATAAATACCGAGTGGGCTCGGGGAGGGCAGATCACAGTGACCATCCAGAAGCCCAGGAACTCCAGCAGAAAGCTAAAACGACCCTGCTGTGTTATTAGAGACTGAATACCAGTGAGCTCTCAGTTATCAAAGGTGACTGCGCTGGTACATCACAGCCAACAGTGAATTCCAAGCTCACAGCAACCTGTGCAAGGACAAATTATTCTTGCCCCCAGGCAAGAGCATCTTTAAATCACAGCTCTGCACACATGTGCAGAGACAGGAGCCAGGGGCAGCATCAAGCTGGTCCCCCATTTTAGCAGGCATCACCCAAGCTCAGCATCCAAACCAAGCATGGTGGCTGCTGTGACTAGCAGGCAATATTTGGAAGGCAACTTCTTAGCCAAATAGTTAAAAAATAGTTTCTAGTGATCCTACTAACTACCTGGAAGTCATTTATTCCAACTAGTGTCAATAGCAAGACTCATTCCTGTAGCAGCTGTGCTGGAAGTAAGCACGAGTATGAAGCCTTCCAAAATTGAATATCCAGCTGATTGTCTTCCAATAAAGGCCAATATTTACTTAAAACTCTTTAAAGAGTCATGTGCCTCCATGCCCTCTTCAAAGTGCCCACTGTTCCCTTCTAAATGTGAAGTTTCTGCCCTTGAAGCTGCTGCATTGCTGTCACCTGGCATACAGCCCCTCCAGCAGCAAAAGCTGCTTCCCAGCCACATTCTGCAGCCTTGTGGAAAGGTCAGCAGGAATTTAAATGAATGAAGCAGAAGCACTGAACCCTGATGATACACTGCTGCCTGGGGACAGCACATGGTGTGCAAGATCTGCCATCACCAACCCTGACTCTGCCATCAGGCCTTTGTGCCATGACCTTGGCAAGGGACTGCCTGACAGTCCCTCTCGTATTTATCACCTGTTCTCCTGAATGCTGAGGTCCAGCTCCTCTAATTGCAGCTTTTTCTTTCTTTGCATGAAGACTGTCCCTGTCCCTGGTGTGCAGATGCAGGGCTTGGGGACCTTACCATTCAGAGGCACTGAACATCCTCACAGAAGCCTGATGCTTGGAGGAATGAGGGAAATGCTGACCTGCACTGTTGCCTTCACATTTACCACCTCCGCTCAAGAAATAAAAAAAGGCAATTCTGAATCTCAAGAAAAATGTTAGGCTAGAAAAGCTGAAGCAGCCTGTCCCCAGAAAACACAGGACACCAGACAGTGATTTCTACAGGTAACTTGTGTGGAGGTGAGCACAAGGACTTCCCCACCTGGGCACTCTGAGTACCTGTCATTGGAAGAGAAATCCATTCCTAGGACGATGCTCTCCTCCGTGTCTTGTCTGCCATTGGTGGACACCACCACCATGTATCTAGTGCGGTTCTGGTAGGTACTTTCCAGTCTTACAGCCTGAAGAAAAGAAGGGGAAGAGATGAGCAGGGCAGTCAGCAAAACACACATTATGACCTTCACAGGGCACTTTTTCATGCTGAGTGAGGCGCAGAAGCAGTGATGCAGCCTGGACTGGTAGGGATGTCCCACACTCCTCATCTGGCTAAAAAGGGCTTTACTCCCACACAGTGCCCTCCTCAACAGCTGGCACCTTCCTGGTGCCCTCTGCACACCTGGCTGCAGGCCCTGCTCTGCCCCACTAAGGCTGACTTTGAACAACCTACAGCCCTCTGACTGGTCCCAGCCCAGTGAGCTTTGTGGGCCATCAGTAGACAGATGGGTGTTGAACCTTCACCTTTAGAAGGCTCTGTCCCAAGAACCAGAGCTTTCCTTTAAACTTCTGTGTGCTACAACAGCTCCAATGAGTCTCCTTCCACCAGTTTCCCAGGCAGCTGGACAGACAACCAGGACCTAAATCATACATGGTTTCCTGCTGGCCCTTTGAATTCTTCTGGCAATCATACTGCCTTACACCTGGCAGGAAAAGATATCCCTATGACTAAGCTGTATCCTTCACTGTTCAGATTGCCCAGGAAAGGTGAAAGTCATTGTGCCTCTTTGCTCCTGCCACGTTCACTTGTACCCCAGTGCCAAAAGAGCTCTAGGAGGACTGGTGCTCAGCCCAAAATCCCCCAAATCAAATACGACTGAGAGCATTCAGAGAACAGTGGAACTTAAATTGTGAATGTTAGACTAATGCTGAAGCTCCTGGAAGGCTGCACTGAGGTGAGCTGCTCCTCCAGAAGCCACAAGGAAGTGAGAACTGAAGGGACTTCAGGAAGTCTTGCAGACAGACTGCTGGTTCATGAGGAGGCTGGGGAAGGGAGCCCAGCACTGAAAGTTTTGCTTATCAACACTTGCAGCAAGCAGCCTTTACTTGCAACACTTTTTGGACTCCGTTCCGAGCTGTTTGCAGCTATTTTAGTCACAGGATCCCAAGCAGAGAAACTAGGCCATCCCTAGAAAGGAAGTGTCTTAATTCTGCACACTAAACCTTAACTTTGGATGGCCCAATCCAACCCCAAGACTCTGTCTGGCCTCAGTGTTTACCATATTGTTAAACTGCTGCTTGAACTTTGAGCAGGGCCTGCAGAGAGCAAACAGGGGGAGAAGGAGCCTTCCTAGCCCAGCCTTGCACTGTGGACAGATCTCTGTCTGCTGCACCAGGACTTGGGTCCTGAATTTCCTGCAAGCCAGTGGTTGAAGTCTGAAGTGGTGTTTGACATCCTCCACAAACTGAACCCAAATTCCTCAAACTCCCAAGCCAAGACATAGATGCCTCTTGGGGACCCTTATAGGAGGTCATGGCTCAGAGACCTCAGTTAAAACAGTCATTCTTAAAAAGCTAAGAAATAAACTATTGTGTGAGATCTCCCAGGAGCAGGCTGCTTTTCCCAATGTGCTCCTTTAGTTGTTCACAACTTGGCCTTGATGTCAGAGCAGCATCTCCCAGCTTAGAGGAAGCCCCCTCTGATCTCAGAGCTCTCCTGTCCACCACCAGCAGGGAAATCTTGACCCCAACACATGGTGGAGTCTACAACAAAGGTTAAACCAGTGCCTGGCAGCTGAACAGAGCTCACCATCCCAGCAGAGTGCTCTGTGCAGGGAATGCTGAGCGTGGCATTGCAGGGAGCAGCAGCTCTGGTGATGGGGTGGAATAGCAAGTGCAGGCAGGAGACAGTGCTGTCAGAGTCCTCCAGACTTGCCCAGTTGGACCAAAGACCAACAGAAACTACCCAAATGCTGATGCCAGCAGACAGCTGTGCTCTGTACAGCCAGAGACTGTGCCCCACCCCATCTCCTTAGGATAAGTCATGCTAAAACCAGCCTTATTTTCCTTCTTGCTTCTTGAGTCACTGGGATTCCTTTGGAAACACGGAGGATCAAAGTGGTCAGTCCTTCAAGGTGCAAATTCTCCCAAAGATGGTTGTTTCTAGAACTAACCACTTGTGGGAATACAGAAAGGTGCTCTTCAACCTAGAAGAGCAAGTAATCACCAAGGTCTTGGTGGTTAATGTAATTATCTACATTAGGAACCAAACCTCAATAATCAGCACAGACTTGTCTAAAATGGGAGCAGACAGACACAGCTGCCCCATGTCTGGGGCATCCACACAGGAGTTTCTGTTCTGCTTCTCTTCAGGATAGTCCAGCAGCAAGAGGATTAACAAAATCTAACTTACTTTGCTAAACCAATTTGGCTGGCAGTAATGGGAAGTGTTGATGCAAGACCCTTTAGAACAGGGCAAGACAAACAGTGAGCAAAGGTCACATAGCTACACACTGGTAGGGTGGGATTTTCAGAGGTCAGTTAAGAGAAACAGGGCATGGCTCAGTGTGAATCTCTGGATTCAACACTTACACCCTTAGCACAAAGCACTAAGAACCATGATTGGGCAGACAATGTGTTTTGCTAAATTTAATGGGAGTATTAAAACAGCAGAATTGACATTGTAAACCAGCCAACTTCTAAAGCTGCTATTAGAGCCCCAGAGTGCCTATCAAACCACAAATGAAGCTCTAACCTTTCCATGAAGTGCTAGTTCACATGCTCACCTCTCAGAAGGAGCACACAAAGTGCTCTGATGCCTTTTAAATGATGATATTTGAAATCCTTGTTATTGTAGGGAGGATGGCCTGGCTTCAGGGACTGTGATGAGATGAAAAGTTCTTTCTCAACCAGCTCATCTATACAGAGCTTTCTCCTGAGTTTGGGAAGGTTATTTGTAGTCTGGTCAAAACAGGGCCAGCCACATTCTTCTTAAGTTTTAGGCTCACCTGAACACGAGCCAACTTTATCTTCTGCTGCATTCTTGTATCATCAGAAGCATGATGTGATATTTCACCAGCCCTTATGAACAGCACATTCCAAGAAGTTCATACTGACCTTTCACGCTCCACAACAGTAGGTGTTTCATACAAGAACACATTTCTCATGGAGATAAATGATTTAAAGACAAAACAAAAAAGTTGTGTGTCCAACTTCCAAGTTCCCAGCTCTGCTAAGCTACAGGAACATATTCAATCACTTTGCATTCTTAACTCCTTTTCCTCCTTCCTACTGATCTTACCACGGCTCTAATCCTGCTCTCACGGAAGGCTAAAAACCTCTGCCAACAGCTCCAAGAAACAAGAGTTGTTCCAAATTTTAAGTGTAGGTTTTTAGAGGATTAGATTCCTCTGCTGGCCCCTGAGCTGTGAAGCCAGCCCTCCAAATGACAGCAGCCAAGAAAATGAAGGGAATGCATTTCTCTCAGTAGTGTTTATATTTCAAATCTCATTTGTATTTGCTGTTTTATGAGAGAGCCCATTGCAGCCCTGCACACCCTTCGTTCGTCAAGAATCAATTAAATTCAAGTAGACTATCGAACTTAACCTCATGCAAGATTTCAGCATTCCAAATGTAGCTCTGGACAAAAGGGTTTATGTCTCAGCCCACAAAGTCCTTATTCAGCTGTTAAGGCTAATTTGTCCCAAATCACACAATGTAGCCAGTGATACTGCTGAACAATGCCCTGTTCAATAGTTTCCAATGTTCTAACCCTGGCTCAAATTCTGAAAAGCATTGAGAACCCCCATGCCCATCACTTTCACTGAAATTTTAGTGACAGCAAGGTGTGCCTGGCAAAATTTAGGGGAGTATGTCCTTTGGCTTGCTTATGGCAAATTATTTTCCGTGGTCATTTGGGAAGCTAAAGCATTCCATAGTAACCTTGGCTGTTTCCAAGCTATACTCATCCAATCAGCCCATCTCCAGCACAGCTCAGGAGGATTCAGCAAACCAGAGGTGTTGGAATAACACTTGGGATGCTGGCAGTCCTTCTTTGGGCAGAGGTTGCTAAGATGCACCAAGAAAACACAGGAAACAAACTTCAGGCTACTGAGTGCTGAAAGGGGCAGACTCACTGCAGTCATGCCTGGCCTTGTAGAGCACTTCAACGTGTCCCAGGCAAATTCCTCACTGCTCACATTTGGCTTCTGGAGCTCTTCAGGACTGTGCATCAATGCCATGAACAGCAATGCCTCATTTTACATCATTATAGGAGGCAACAGCCCAGGAAAGCAGAAGGCCAAGGTTCAGTACGTGGCTACATGGGGGTCCTGCATGCTCCCACCTGTTCAGCCATGGCCTTTTGGGATGCCACAAGGACAGCAGAGCGAGGAACACAAATCCACTCTCAGAAAGGCAGATGCTCACTCACACTGGTCAGACATAAGGCAGCTACTCTTGATTTAAACAGGACACCAAGATAGTTTACCCGTCCTCTCTGGCAATTGTTACAATACTTTTTGGGAGCACAGATACTCAGTACTTGGTTCAAAGACAACCTTCTAGCCATACAATTTCTCTCACTGAACAACCAAAGCAGGCCCTTCACAACCAGCTCCTTTCCTACCTTTGTGGTTGCAAAGGCTCCCCAAACCTGCTGATGAAACACACACACCACTGCTTCCCTGAGTTACACAGGTGTGTTTGTCAAGTGGTGCTTAACCTTTGCATTGGTTCACAGGAGATAAGCAGAAAGCCAACCTACCAGTCTGATGTTGTCTTCTGGGCGGAGCAGGATGAACATGGCCTGCAGGTGCTGCTGGAGATCCCCTGCGGGCAAGAGGGCAAGGTGAATGCACAAAAATAGTTCAAAATCACATGCAAGTTCCTGGCTGTCCAGCCAGAGCAAATGTCCACCGAGAAACCTGACACGTCACCGAGAGTGTCGTCACTGTCACTCCCACCTACTCAGAGATGGGAGTTTTGTCATCTCTTAGTCAGCTGCTCTTTGCTCTGTGTGCTCACCTGTTCCTGTGTTTCCATGTTCTCTCCTGCTAAATTCTGGGGTTTTTTTGGTTTTTTTTTTTTTTTAACAGAAATAAGCAGTGTTTCATTACTCTTTGTTCCTTTGACAGACAAGTCAACCTAGTTAGAAATGGACCCCATCCTGTGGTTCAACATCTCATTCTACCATGTGCTCCAAACCAGAAATTTGCCATTTCTTTTACACCAGCTTATTACTCAGTGCAGAAATACTACCCAGGGAAAAGTATACTCCCTTGGAATGAGATTTAATTCTGATTTAGAGCAGCACGTGCCCACCTATGGCTGTGTACCAACCCCACCCAAAAGCAGCTAAGAACTGCCACCTGAAAAATCAAACAACTGTATTTTTTTCCTAGAAAACACTTGGAACAGCTTCCCTGGTGAAGCTGAGGAAAAATAAAGGAGAATTAAATTTAGTGCATGACAGTGATTTTAAGTCTTATTAAGAAGAGACAAGTGTCACAAGTTCCTAAAACATCAAGCATTTCAAAGACAAGTGAGATGATTTTCTGTCAGCACTGCTGCACTGGTTTCTCAGCACTACTCCTGGCATGCAGAGAGCCAACAGCATCCCCTGAGTACGAGCCAGCAGCAACAGCTCCTGCAAGGGGCTGGTTTTTCAATCATTACATGGAAAAATTAATCTGCATTCCCACAAAGGAGAGTGCAGGGCTGCCAGGTGGGTGGCACAGATCAGCAAGAAGAGAAGCCTTTACTCTTCCACCTCTCCCACTCCCCCACAGCCAGGAAGCTGAGTTTAGGCAACACTGCAAGGAGCAAATATTCAGCAGGATCAACTACAAGAACCTTTTCTAGGAAGGTTGGTTAATCCCCTTGACCTCCCTGATTCACCAGGGGTGCCAGAATCCATGTTATTTCACAGACTCCCAGAAATAAGGAAAGCTTGGACATGGAGCAGCACCCAGAAATACCAAAAAAGACAATGAGAAGAAAGGAAAGGCTGCCCAGTGAGAGTACCTGGTTTCCAAATGATTTTTATAGCTGGTGGAAGAGCAAGGCTGAAGGGCTGTGCAGCCCCTCTGTGTATGGGACAGAGACAGCCCCGCATGGAGTGGCTTACACAGGACACTGCAATCCCTGCTCTGCTCCTCCTTCCTCCTTGAACTGCATTCCAGCATATGGAGAATGAGTCAAGGCTCTGGGAATGAATTTTTAACTGGGGGTGGGAAAACTGAGGCACTCAGCAGTGCCAGGGAAATCACCAAGTATCACCAGCCACAAGCACCTGAAGCTGCTTCCTGCCCATGGACATTGTTCCCAGCACGGGAGTGGCTGGCACGAGCCTCCCTAAATAGAAATTATTTATGGAGATAGGGCACTCAGGAAGGCCAAGTCATCCATCAGGTGCTTGTTCTGCCAGGACTGCCATGACAGGATCTCCCCACGTCAACATCAGCGCAAAATCCCGACAGCACTGCTCAGTTCCAGCAAGTTCCAGCTAATAATACAGTGGGAATTGCTGAGAACTGTCAGTCAACAAGCAAAGGGCCCCCTGCACCTCCTGCCCACAGCTTGGAAGAGCTCAGCAAGTATTTGACTCATGAAGCTTCCACATGTCTTAGTCTGAAATGAAAGATGCTTCACCTCAGCTTTTTCCCTCTCCAAAATGTAGCAGCTCCCACTTACTTCTGCCAGTAATTCAGAGACTTCTTAAGAGCCAAAGTTTCCACAGTTAAAAAAAAAAAAATCACCTGGACTACTGGATTATCTCAATACTTAAAGAGAAGAAGTTTCTACGACAACCCTTTCTGCAGGGCTCAGCCAAAGAGCTCCATTATCCTTCATCCTCAGAGAGTTTACCACACTCCTCCTCCCTGTCCCCCTGCCAGCCTTGGGATCTCCAGAGCTGGAAAGTAAAGGATTGCTTCCTTGGCCAGCTTTAATCAACTTGCGGGGTTTTCAGCCCCAAACACACAAGGCATTTTGTAAACTTCCTGGATTAAGAAAAACCAAAGGAAGGGCTTTAACATGCCAGAATCAGCACAAAGATATCACATCCTGTCCTGTGAAGAGCTGGCTTTGCTGGCAGCCATGGCAGGGCTGCTGCTTCCTATCACATTGTCCTGTGCCGAGCAGATGCTTTTGTTTCCTTGAGCTGGCAGGCAAGGTGCAAAGTATGGGCAAGGGTGGGATCTGAAAAGTGATTCACAGTATTCCAGAGATGGCAAAAGCCCCAGGGAAGTTACATCCCTTTCTGGCCTCCTGCAGCACTGTTTGTTGTGGAAAAGCAAGCCCACCATCCCACAGTTTGCCAGGTGGCACAGGACCACCCAGGGAGAGGAATAAGGACAGCTGGTACCATATCTAGTCAATCTGCCAATGATTCCCATTGATGGAGGTGTGATTAGAGAAATGGGTGTGAGCATTAATTATTTCCTGTTACCCATTCACTCTTCACGCTGGATTCTAGCGCCTCTGATGAATTAAAAAGGCAGGTCAGGAAGGTCAGCCAGCCTTCCTAGAAAATGCTCTTGCAGCCACTTGAAATACTATTGCATCTATAGGCAGCAATTCCATACTGGAAAGTTTTGTCTGCTCTCTACCCCTTTCTAATTTTGTGTGCCAGAGATAAGTCACGACGCGCATGGGGATGGAAGCTGAGCATGGATTATCGGTGTCCCAGAAAGGAGGCAGCTGCACACACTGTGCCAGCCACGCTCTCCACATCACTGATTTAATTCTGGTGGCACAGATGTTTTCCTCAGGAAGGTGACACACTGATTCCCTGGTGCTTTGGTCTGTTGATACCAGAAAAATTCACAGAAATCTGGTGCACACTCAGATGAAGGACTCTCCTCAGTGAAACCTCCAAGCACCATAAAAAACCACAAGAGCGTTCCCACCACTTGACAGACAGGGAAACTGAGGAAAGGACAAGCAGTGATGCCTCATTAAATCTCACCCTGTAAGCTGAAGAGACAGGAATAAAGTAAGTTTTCTAAGAACAAAAATCCCAGCCCTTAGGCAAGCCAGCCTCGGCAGCACCAAACATCTCGCTGTAAGCAATTACAACACACCGGATTTGCTTCCTTGGCAATCTGGCTTCCAAGAGCTCTGGGCCGATTAGACAAGCAATTATTTTCCACCAAGGTCTCCAGACCTCATGCAAATCAGCTGGAGCGAGTAAATGAGGCAAGCAGAGAGACTCAACAGCTGTTTGTGCTGCCTTGCAGAGGTTCAGCAGGAAAATCTTTGGGTTTCCTCAGTGAGGCAAAGCCGAGGCAGCAGTGCCAGGGGCTTCAGCAATGGACTTTGGAGAGATTAAACACCAAGACAGGCCAAGAGAAACTTTTTAAAGACTGCTCACTCTACTTTCACACTAAAGGACATTTCACTTCATTCTCGACCAGAAAGGCCAGCTTTAATTTAAGTTTCAGAACATTTTCTTTTGACAACTGGTAATTAATGCATCTCACCAAAGCAATCTGGGTACTGCTTGTGCTATGTTTGAGTGGAAGTATATAATTAAATGCCTTCTGACTTAAACTTTTTCTATAAATATGTTTGCAAACAGATTTTGAGGTGGCCACTCATCACATACATAACTCTGACAGATGCAGAGGTGGATGACTGTCTGATGGTGTCAAAGTACAAAGGGATATACACCTGGAACCAAACCAAATCACATTTTTCCTGGTCATCTTCTAGCAAAGCACGTTGACTCCTGTCTCTATTTCTATCTCTGTCCCATTTGCAAACATCTGAAGGTCTCAACTTATTTTGTTTCCTGCCAATTGCTTTATGGAAGGGAAAATTCCCCACACTATCACCTGATGCCTGTAAAACACCACCAGTGATTAAGCACCATATAGCCAGTGAAAAAACCCTACCCTGAAATGTTTGAGTTATGATATTGAGAGCAACTTCTCAAAGAGAGTCAAAGCAAAAACACAAATCAAACTTCCAGCAGATAAAGGAGGTGGAATGATAACCGACTCTCTATTACTCACTCTGCTCACACTTCTGAGAAGTCACACTGACTTTGCTCAGAGGTTTCCTCATCCCCACATGGAGGTAAGCCTGGTAAACCTCCTTCCTCTCCTCCATCACAACCGGTTCCTTTCAGATTAGGGAGGACAATTACTCACCCAGTTTCACAAACTCAGGTTTCTCACTGCAGTGCACAAAGGTTTTGGAAGGCAATCCTCCCTTCCCTCTCTCATACTGAAATTACAGGATGATATTTTATCATTCTCAAGTCTCCACTGCTGCCCTGATGTCACTCATTTGAGGATCCTGTTTGAACAGCAGAGTCTTGAAAACTTTCCCTCCTGTCAGCATTGAGCCTGGCAGGCCAGGCTTTCATACACACGTGGGCCAGACAAACGTGTGTCATCAGGTGAGAGTGAGCTCAGGAAAGGTGAACTCTGGAACAGGAGGGAGCAGACAAGGCCCAGCCATCGATACCACACTCACCTGCGTGTTTGTTGCGCCTGTGACTGATCCTGGGGGTGGATGACCCATTTCCTCGTGGCAGGAAGAGAGCTGCACCTTTCACAGTGAGGAAGCTTTCGCTGATGCTGCAAGGGAAAAGACAAACAGGGAGTGAGGAAAAGTGTCTTGTCTTCAAAAAGGAAAAAAGCAATGAACAAGACAGGTTAAAGGCACTGAATGCATGCTCTGTTCTTTGGCAATGAAGTGATTTAGACCAAATCATTCTGCTGGTAAAGAATTTCTCCCCATGTAAGTACTGCAGACATTCAAAGCATAACTGAGAACAACACAAACAGAGAAACACTGAAAAGCAGAACAGATGCTGGTGCCACTCTGCCTGCAGAGGTGCAACCTGAGCAGGCAGGGGGGATTAACCTATGGCTACATTTTCGATCTGAAAGTCAAGATGACAGATCCACATTTCTAAACGGTGATGAATAGAACAAGCCCACGCATCTGGGTAATTATGGACTCTGTTAACCCTGAGCTTTGTGGTTCAGACACAGCTGATGCCCTGCAGAAACAAATGTATCCCTTCAGCAGTTAGCCAAAAGAAAATTAGTGTACACAAAAGATTAAGAAATCATAAAACTGCTCTCTATGAGTTGCATGATGATTAACTCTTAAAGACCTATAAATCAGGAAAGCAAGAAACTGTAATGCTGTTGAAATCGGCCATCACTTCATGACTTGATTTTGCCCTTTCTGAAGTCACATGAGGAGAGAAGTTTGTAAAAAGGGGCAATAAAGAACTCCTGAGTACTGAGAACAGCTGGTATTTTAAGCACATCTTCCAGCCCTGTTCTTGCAGATGCTGTGGTTCGTGGAAAAAGCAAGACACGCTCCAGATTCTGCACGGCAGCCATCCTGCTGCATACTCGAGGGCTCCTGCTTTTCTCAGAATTGATAAGACAATCCTAGAGGCTTTGAAGAAAGCCAGAAACAATTCTCTAGTCAACAGGATGGGTGATGAATATGATAAGACAGGATGGGAGAGTCTCTGGCATCGTGCATCCCAACAGCTTTGAAAAGATGCTGGCTCGTCCTTCAAGACAACTCTTGTCCTGAGCAAGAGGTTAGGAACTTTTTTATTCCTTTCTCCACTTAAGCAAATATCAAACCTAGTTAGTTATTCCTTTCCTCTAAGGGATGAGGACTGGGAAATTAATAGAGTAAAAAGCCCTGCATTATTTGGGGTTGACTGCTTTAAAAAAGGATTTTCTGACTACATTTTTAGAAGTAAAAGAATTAGAAAAGCTTGTGTTAAAGTTGGATTTCCCCCTAAGCTCGAGCACATTTCTGGGCACCTCTCCATTTTGCTGCCAGGGATATAAAAAATGAAGTTTTCCAAGCTCCAGAAAAGCAGATGCACAGAGTCAGAAAGACTTTTCTCAAGGCTGCAGCACATCCCAGTGTTTAGACCCTGCTGTCATAGCCTCAGCACTCCTGAGTGACAAAGTTTCTCCCAGAACTTTCTTCCTAAAATTGAACCAGATGTCAAACATGGTCTGGATGTTTCAATAAAAACAGAATTTTGAAAAGGAGAAAATCACTCATCCTAAATTAAAATGAGTTCTCTACTTACATTAAAGTTAAAACCAAAAAATATAAGTTCATTGGGCACACTGAACCTGTTTCCTTAGACCATTCTCACATTAAAAAATTTGACTGAGCCTTTCTAGCTTTTGTTGACAAATAAATCCTCTCCAAGTTCTCAAGGTACACAGTTTCTTACAGCCTGAACTAGAAAAACACCGAGTTATCTTAAGGATACTTAAAAAAAATAATAGTAGTATTATTAATGATAAAAATAAATTCTCCTCCTCCCATTATAACCTCACCACAGAAGAAAGCTGTTAAAAGATGTTAGGCTGCAGAGGAGGAGAAAGAATTCAGCCCTCACAGACAGCTTTCACACTGTTCATTTTATCAGCAAAGCCAACCACTAATATTAGCAATCCTTTAGCCTGTGCCTGAGGTTCCCCCAGAAGGTGGAATTAGCAACTATTTTTAGTGGATAATGTAGCATGCAGCTAAGAGGGCCAGGAGGTTAAAAACCTTCTCAATTCCATCACTTTCCCTTATCACCAGCTCTCAGCCACCAGCCTGGAAAGGAAAGAGCAGCAGAACTAAAGAGATTCCTATCAGGTGCATCCTTCCAGGAGGCCACCTCCTCTCCTAAGGCCAGGGGAGCCTTGTTTTGGGCCATTAACCACGGGCTTTAAGTGTAACTTGGTAGGACTAGGGAAAGGGAAAGTAATTTCCCATACAAAGGGCTGGAGCAGCTGAAGAATGTGGCACAGCAGATCATTCTTGTGGAACAAGGAGGTGAGGCAGGGAGGGCAGGAGATGGGCATCAGCACTGCTGGGAGAACAGCAGCTCCACCGAGACAACAGCCTCGGGCCAAATCCAGCTGTGGGGACACTCCCTGTGCACCTCTGGCACCACCTGCCCTGAATTCTAAGCCCAGATGCATCAGTGTCCAGAAAAGAAACCCATAATACACACACACACACAACAAAGCTCTTGCTTTGAGAGTCAAGCAGTAAACAAAATCTTGGGACGGAAGGCAACACATTCATGGGAAAGTCCAAGTAGCTCTAATACTAAATTCAAATTCAGCAGATGCTGATTTTGGTGCCTGTGATGCACTACATGGACAAAAAAAAGCAATCACTGGCCTGACATCCTCTGTGCCACACTCAGATGGCTGCTCCATTTGGGTCCACCCTGGCATGACCTTCACCTAAAGCTCGTATTTCAGATCACCTTTGGATGCTGTCCCTGATTTATAAAGAAAAAGGATTCCTTGGGTGGGACACCAACAGCAGGCTTCAGTCTGAGACACTCCAAAACCACAAAAGGTAGAAAAGGTGGCTGTGAAAAGGGCAATTAAGGCTCTAAACAAGTGTTGCCATCCACTCCTGATTTCACCCTGCTGACAGCTCGATGGCTTCCAAGCATAACGTGGGCTTTGAAATACTTCACAAAATCTGGCTTGCCAGAGCCTACAGGAGCTTCAGAGCTCTTTGAAACACTCTCCTGGAACTGACTGGTGTTAAAAGACACTCAACGTGCTTAGGGGAGAAGTTGAGCCCAGGACAGCAGAAGACAAGAAGCCAACTTGGCTCAGGTTTAACAAAGCTGAGCTGGGTTTTATCAGCACCCCAGGCTTGTCATCAGTTGTCTGTACTGCACAGCAGGTTCTGTCAGGAGAAGACTCACTCAGGAAAGAGTTCACAATCCTCAGCACTACAGCTGGGGAAAAACCCTTCTGTTCCATGTTCACCTCTGCAGTGAAGCAGCAGCCCCAAGGGCACCAGTGGTGTGCTGTTTGTAATTCCCTGCTCACTGGGAAGAGAACCAGTGCAACCAGAAGACTTAAGCTATTTCTACAGAAATCACTACTTGTACCAATTTTTCTCCCAGGCAGAAAAGATTTCGTAGAAATTGTCCAAGTCACATCAGAACTATTTAAAGCCTTTTGCACAAAAAGCACAGACTCTGCCCTCAGAAGGCTCTGTTTCTAACCAGCAGTAACAGCTGGAAACAGAAGTGATTCTGTGCTCCCTGATGTGCTGCCTGGGGCTGAGCTCCTCCTGCACAAGGAAATCACTGCACAGCTCAAACTAAATTCTCATTATGCTACAAAATGAGATCCACACAGAACTTATAGATGGCAAACAAAGAATAAATGCCTTCCCAGATGTTACACTGCACAGCTCCATTCATAAACTGCAAGCACAAACGCCAAATACACTGGTTTGAGGACATAAAAGAGAAAGTGTTACTGGTTTAGGGCTGTGCCAAAGACATGTGATAAATCACTGGATGCACTGTCACGACCCCCTGGACAATGCCTTCCAGCTCCCAGCCAGGTGAATCTGCACCACTCCAATTTCATTGAGAAACCCTCAGTCCTCAGTGTAAAATACTCAAAAAGGAACTTTGCTGCTTGAAACTGCTTTGAAACTGCTTCACAATGGAAGGAGAGAAAACCTTTTTAGGAATAAGGCAAGGAGGCACCTGAACGGCTGCTGGCAATGCTTTATCCTAATAAACACTTAATTAAGCTATTGAGAGCCTGAGGATGACTTTCCAAAGTCTGCTCTCCTCACTCATGGGAGCAGCTCCTTACAGCAGGCTCTGTCCTGTCCAGCCCAGCCCTTGGTGGGGCACTTGCCAAGTAGCACAAGCAGAAATTGGCACCATTCCCTGTCAGGCTCGGCAGGAGAAGTCCTTCCATGCACATCCTCCCACACAACAGGACAGGTCAGTGTGGCAAAGGCCAAGCCCTCCCTGTGCTCTCACCTCCTCACAGCCATGCCCAAAGCACACGGGCACTGAATGTGGTCACATCCTCCCACCCTGCCCACCCTAATCCTTAGATGAAATGGGAGACTGAAAAGTGGTGGTGGAGAAAATGAGGGTATCAAGGTACTTCACATTTGAATGGAAGTCCACTACCTGTACGAAATACTGAAATACAATTTCTCTTAGTGGGTATTTATTAACCAGAGCCCTGCAGAAAAGAGCTCTGAAGCAGCTACAATGGGATTTCAATGCCAAGCCTGGCTCCAGCTGTAGCTCCCCATGACAAGAGAGCTGTGCAGTCCCTCAACAGCCCCCCAGATTTTGCCCTAACATGAGCAGCCAATGCTGCCTTGCACACTCAGTTGCCTGCTCAGCTCCATCATCCTCCCTTAATCCAGCAGCTGCAAAACTCCAACCAAACAAAAAGGAAATTCCAAGGCTGGCAGGAGTGGCACAGCAGGCACCAATACTGAGCTCATTCCCGAGGTGTGGAAGGAGGGAGAGAGGGCAGCTGGGGACGTGTGAGTGAGCTCTGGAGCAGCCAGGACTGCAAGAGCAGCAATTCCCCTGCAGCCTGCTGATTTTTTTAGCACCTCAAGCCACTTCCCTCCCTCTCCCTGCTCCCCTTCCCAAACTGGCTGTCTCCCCTTCTCCACAGGCAGGCACACCTGCTCTGGGGGCAGCTCCCACTGCCAGCCTCCCACCCCTCACCTGCCCACAAGACAAGTCCAGGTTAATAAAGCATCAGTCCCACAGCCAAGGATGATGTGCAGCCTGGCAGCCCAGGGCACTTCTCCCTCAAACACCAGATAAAAGCATTGCATTCCTCCAGCATCCCTCCCCAGGGAAGTGCCTCCTTCACCTTCACTGTAGTTTGTTTTTCAATAAACAACATCCCTACTTCCCTTGTTTACTTTTTAAAGCACCTACTTTAATAACTGCCTACAGTATTAATGAATTAAAGAGAGGGAAGCAATGTTTGGCTTCCAGTTTAAACCTTTGCTCCTAGGCAAGGGATTAAGGTGCTTGATTCTCTCCACACAGAGGGCAGATCTCAGAGCTGTGTAAAGCACAATACCAGGTACTAATAAAGAAAACCCACCAAAACCATACAAGGAAAATGAAAAGGCAAGGATAACTCAGGATTGCCCTGCACTGACATTTGTATTATCAGGGTCAGCAGGCAGCAAACACAGACGAGGAGAGGCTTCTCTGATACTCAAAACAGAAGCAAACTCGGTGCCGAGCAAAACAAGAGCCACAAGTTACAGAAAAGGGGTCAGTGACACTGCCAGCAGAGGTGACCCCCCCGAGGGCAGGGAGAGAAAAGGGAAGTGGTTCACCAAAGGCCATCTCTCAGCACTTCTGCAACTGAAGAAACAGCCCAAGGAGAAAAACAAACTGAGCGTGGGAACCCACTTGGGCTCAGAGGTTTGACGCAAACTGCATTTTTAGCAACATCTGCATTTGTGCCTTTTTTTTTAAAAAAGGAACTGTCTGCAGGCACTTCCTCTGCTCCAAGGTGGGGCTCCCTGGAGAGAGAACTCAGCTTCCATGACACACACACAGGCATCATCACAGAGGGATCTGCAATGCAACTGTTACTCATCCACATGAACTTACCCACTGATCCCTTCTCACTAGCACCAGGTCACCTTTTCCCTTGTTTTGGGCCCTAATATGGACAACTTCTGAAACCAACTAAAACAACACTTTGCCGGAAGACAGTCAAAGGTGAGGATGGATGGGTGTGAATCTGAATTCCAAAGGACTAATTTTTCTACCTTGCTCCAAGCAAGGAGAGAATTTCTGCTGAATTCAGAGAGGGTACAACTTGCCAAGGGAACTCTGATGACCCCAACTGTCTGTGTAAGTGAAGAATAACTGCTTCAGGTGCACAAAACAACCACACTCAGACACAGTTTCAGAGACAGGATCAAAACAGCTTCAGGTCATCCCACCAGGCTCTGGGGTGCTTTGATACCTACTCAACACCCAAGTGAGTTACAAGCCTGCAAGTCACACCCGCTGCTGGAACCAACCACGACATGCCATTAGAGCTCCTCTACCACCAGATAATTGAACTGAGCTCAGAAATACCTCTGCAAACTTGGGCAGCTTGGGTATGCAGGAGAGAGCAGTGGCATCCTTTGGAGACAGCACAGAAGACAACAGCTCTGGGCTGAGAAACTGATCCCTGCCAGAAACTCATCCCAGCCTTGCTGCAGGCGAGGGGAGCAACAACAGCTGCTGTTTGCAGCCCACGATTTCAGCCCACGCAGCTGCGACAGGGCTGCGCTGTGCACAGACAACCCCAACCACCTGCAGCATTCCTCTGCCTCCCTGCCCCAGCCTTGCTCTGCAGGGCTGAGTTTCACACTCACATCCAATGCATTCCCTCACAGGCAGGGCTGGGATTTATTCCTTACAGGCAAAGGAAAGCAGACTGGGTTTTGTTTTAAGCTGATCAGCATTTTATGCTGTCTGAAGGAAGTGAAACTCCATGCGGGTTTCCTGTTTCCCTCACATACTCTTGGCCTAGAGATGAACCAGCTCAACGAACTCCTAAAGGCCAGGCAAGGCAGGCAGAGCCCTGGCAGGGACATCAGCTCACCTCAGCACCCAGCCCCGTGCCCAGCCTGCTGCTGGCAGCCCCAGGCTGGGTTTCACTGGGCTGCTGCTGAGTAACCCTGACACAGCCCTCCCTGTGCCACCCGCTGCCCAGCCTGTCCCCATCACCCGTGCCAGCCCCCAGCGGCCTGGGAAGGGAGGGAATGTCCTGGTGCTGAGGCTGGGGAGAGGGACATGTGCTGAGCTGAGCTGTGGCTGCTGTCACCACCGAGGAACAGACTTGGGGCACACCCCGCTCATGACAGATCACCAGGTAATGATTTATTTCACTGAGCACAGGTTGTAGGATCACCATGGAAGCGAAGAAGGGAATAAAGCAGGAATGAGTTAAATTATCACAGACTGAAAAGGACCCATTTTCCATGCAGCACAAATAGCAAAAAGCTTTACTGCCCATCTCTCTGGCTATGCAGCACAGAGGGAGTCCCAGCAAGGCATGTGTTGGTGGCCCATGTTTAGCCTCTGAGGCAGCTTCAGAGAATCCATCCAGAGAGAAAGAAAAAGATTCCAAAAAGCAGCAGCAAAACAAGTTGTGCAAACAAAGCCCTGATGTCTCTGGAATTTGAGACTGAAGATATGCACAAAATCGTTCTTCCTGCAGTCCAAGCACGAGCACGGCAGCTCACGGACTAGGAAGGGGGTGGCTAACACAATTAGGATGCTGATTAAGAAATCTGGGCACTTGGTGTTTACAGAAGAAATCTGATTCTTTGCACTTTTTAAAGCAAGAGACCCAGACCGGAAGAGAGACCATGAAAGGAATTTGTTTTACACGATAGTCCCCAAAGGCTCCCAGGTCTCCAAGTCAAGACATTCCCAGATGAAAGCTCTACATGACATTCTTCTTGTGCCATATACTGTTTAAACATCCTTTGGGCATTTTTAATGCATACCACTGGGTTCATGGAGCAGGACAGCAGCACCCAGGAGAACACTCCACAGCGTTTTACCACCACAGCTCAGCCTGCCCAAAGTGAGCCAGCTGCTGTGGTACCAACAAAATGCTTTCACAAATGTGTTCTTAGAAACACTTTAATCAACATGAAAAAAACTTCCTAAGGATAATCTATCGCATCAAGGAACAGAGAAAAATAACCACCAGCTTTTTGATTAGTTAATCTTCAGGAAGAACACCCCTCTGATTGACACATACTTATCTTTTTTCTCTCCTAATTAACACAGTCTATGTTGATTATCTTTAAACCACACAGTAATCTCCCCTGCCACCAGAGTTTGAAAGCATTGCCTTCATACACAGCACGTTTCTTTTTAAACCTTAAATGACAGCTGACAGACCCTCCAGCAGTTAATTAACAACCTGGTCTCTCCCCACTACGATTAAATGCATTTAAGATGAGATATTTTATAATTATTTTATAATAAATTTTTATGCCAGTCTCCCTGCATGTCACTGTCACAGACCTGACCATGTTTGGCCTGACTGGCAGTGTCCCACGAGAAGGACCCATCTGCTTTAAATACAACTGTAACACAAGTGACAGGAGACACACCGAGGTCAACTTACTGTCCCTCCCTGCACAGCCAAGTCCAGGCCCCCCTATATTTAGACAAAGAATGTCCAGCACTTTACAGATGGAAGGAGATCACTGACTTGCATGAAGCCTGGCCAGTGCTGGCTGCCTCCCTGAGATGGGTGTGAGCAGAGGTGACACGTCCCCAGCACCCGCTCAGGGCAGGGCACGCTGTGTCCCCACTCTGTCCCCAGCAGCCACAGCTCCCCCAGGCACAGCCCCAGGATGGGACTGCTTCAGGAGGATGCTGCTCTGTGTTTTTCTGGTCTCAGTGGTTGTGGACAGCACTGAGCATGGTTCTGGTCAGCCAGGGAGCAGAGCTCCTGCTGCCTTGAGATGCAGAACTGTGCCAGGACTTGGCTCTGCAGCCGCCCCAACCAGGGCATGGCATGGAGGAGTTACGCTGGGGAAGCTGCCTGGCTCTCGTCACAGCCTTGTTGGCTGCCCTCAGTAAATACATTAAGAGACCCCTGTAAATAGAGCACCAAAACAAGGACCACTCTGTCTCTGCACAAAGAAATCAATGCTGAATAATAAGCCTTTTCCTCCTGCTAAGAAGAAGCAGATGCTTGTTTACCAAAAGCATCAAAAATCATCAAGAGGCTGTTGGATTTGACTCATAAAAATATAGAAGGAAGTTATTTGTTCAGTATTTTAACTTCTGCAGCGCTCAGCACTTTCAATTTTCTCTCATTCTTACTGCATCCTCCCCATGCAATGGTATTTGATCCCTGAATGGCAGTTTCCAGCAGGAACAGTAACATCAGTTTAGGAACGACTGTCCCTTTAGATTAGCAAAAAGGACAGTCAGCAGTAGCCAGTGATGTGAGATGGTTTGTGGGCTGTTTCACAGAGAACTGCCACGTGCCAGGTTTCTTTCAATAGGTTTTGATCTGAAACTGGAAGTCACAGGGAGCTTTACCTGCTGTGATGATCCAGCCAGTAACTGGGCCATTGATCTGCTCCCCCTTGCAAATACACCAGAGACTTTATTTTAGGGAACAGGGAAGCTACACTTAAGGGAATACAAACTTAAATGTGGCTGCAACTAATAACTTGAAATTTTAATCAGCTAGAAGTAAAGAATCATCAAAGATAAAGGATCAGAAACATTTTATACTTGGAATAATTTAATGGATTCTGTGCCCTCAAAGCAGGGCAACACTTAGAAGGACAGTTCCTTGCACAAAGCAAGGTCAACACAAACTTCAGATTCGATTTAAAGCTGCAAACCAAAGAAGAAACACAGCTTCACTGTGGGCTCAGTGACCCAGCACTAGGGGAATGGGGTGACAGCCTGGAGAGACAAGGCTGCTCATGCCCAGGAGCTCAGAGCACACCTACCCTGACAGCAGCCACAAGAACCACTCCAACATCCTGCTGCTGGAAGTGACAATCAGCCTCCGGAGCCATCAGGAAAAGCTCTCCAAATCAGACCAAGAGATATAATTATGATCCATTTCAAAATGCAAGCTCAGCACCACTTTCCAATCCAGCTCTTCCCCCCGCGGATGTTACAAGTTCTTCCTGGAGACAACATCCCTTGTGACTCTGCTTTTTCTTTTGGTGCTCTGAATAGGGATCAGCTTACCAGGAGTCCTTTATTCCCGATATAATTTCCATTAATCACTCACCATACACCACTTTAAACAGAAGCTGACAGACTGTGGGATGTCTAACACCAGCACAGCATCTCCCAACTTAAATAAAAGCTGAAACGAAGGGCACCCTAAGAGGCAAAAGAACTGGGAGATTCTAAACAGGAGACAAGAAAACTTCTTCAAAATGTTCCTAAGAATTGAAATGTTTTTATACAGCTACTTTAAATACAAGCAGGGAAGCAGTTGTGTGAACCATCCACTCTTCATGGTATCTGCTCACAAAAAAAGTAAATTAAAGGAAAAACAGTAAAGTGCTTCATTCTGAAGCATCACCCTGCAGTTTTGCATTTGTGATTTCTCAGCACAGCTGCAAATTAACCAATTCTTTTAGCACCTCCATGCAACTTTCAGGGGGATGTCAATGCTTTACTTCAAAATGCATATAAAGGAGTTTTTAACTCAACATAAAAACCCTGCGTAGTTTTGCTGACTAAGACTCAGACTGGAAACACATTAAATAAAAGTTTTATTTTCCAGGAGTTTGAACTCAGAAGAGTAGAGATTCCAGATGTGTTTATCCCTGCAAAAGTCAGGTGCTAAATTTCAGCAGAATTAGCACTTTAAGCAGTTTGGCAGCCAATTTTCTGTGGTTAACTCAGGTCTTCGTATTTCCTAAAAGCATAAGAAACCCCTTTAAAAACCACACATTAAAGTAGAAAGACCATCAGAATACTAAACACTGCTATGTACCACAGAACCAGCAAAGTCTCTAACAAGAACACAGTGTACTTTAGGGAAAAGGCTCTTAAACAGCTTTTTAAAAGGCTCCAGAATAGATATTTGCTTAATTTCAAGCTAGAGAGCCTCTCATAGAACATTTCATTATGTACTTGAAGGAACTAAGGACAAAAGAGTCAGGCAGATTACAGCAGTGTCAAGGTTTTGCTGGGACTGTGCTGGGAATCTGGGTGATGTCCTGCTCCATCTCCTGAGCCAAAATGCAGCTCCTGGGCTGGCTCAGCACCCCCAGTCCTGCTCACACACACTGGGCACAGCATCACCCACTATGGGCTGGGTATTTGTGGCACCCCCACTTGCTATCAAGGCACATGGATATTCCTCTCTTGCTTTCTTGCAATTTCCTCATCATGGCAAACCAACAGGAGGGCCAGAAATGGTGCTGACAAACTGTTTGTTTTTATTTAGACTGTCTCTCAGCCTTTGCGCCACAGAGGAATGCGGCTGCTCCACTTCGCATTTGTTTTTTGATTTCTCCATCTCTTTTACAAAGCAAATAAAGGGGGAAAAAAACAACAAACCAACCCTAACAATAACAACAACAAAGCCAGTGACAAGCTCTTCACACACCACCATGCAATGAGCCCTTTAAAAACCCAAACAAGCTAAACAAACAAAAAAACCCAGTAAAACTCCTCCCACAATTTGGGTTCATTTTAATTCAGTATCGAGTTGCAGAAAGCAAGCAGGAAACTAACAGGAGGACAAAAGTAAGACTAATGATAGCTTTCTACACATTGTGCAAATGGGATTCCCCCTTACTCTGCAACTTGACCAAGGTAAATTTACCATTTGCTAACCAAAATGACCCTACTCCAGTCCCACCTGCCGTTTGGAGTCTCACAAAACACCACAATACACCCAGAACACAAGCCACAGGAACAGCCCTCTCCAAAGCTCCCAGTTGGGATTCTGTAGGAAAAGAGGCTGCAGGGCAACCAGAGGCTCAGAGAAGCAAATTTATTCTCTTCATGCTGGCAAAAAATCACAGGGAGTGAGGAAATCCAGCACAGGATACACAATATTCCAAGCTCCACTCAACAGGGGTCCCAGTCCACCCTGGGCACCTCCAGACAGCTCTGGACCTTGGTATGAACTTTCTCTGATCCACCTGGGTGCCCCCACTAAAGCCACACTGCAATAGCCAGATCTGAGCTCCTCCAGGGAAAAGCTGGAAGTTTAACAGGGAAATCAGACCCCAACCTGTGGTGCTCCCAAAGGGCAGGAGCCAGCCCTGCCTGCTGGGACAGCATGGAGCTCATTAAGCCATTGTGAGAAGTGTGTGAACAAATGAAAGAGTTCGCTAATAAGTGACAAAGATCATTTGTTTGAAAGAAAGGACTAAATCATTTCTGGTTCAGCAGTCTGGATTTAGCCTACTTGTAACAAAGGTGTTTTGAGGAAAAGCATTCTGCTTAAATGGCTTATTGCAAGTAAATCAGAGAGCCCAAAGAGCTGAACATGATGTTGATGAGGGGCAGATAAGCACTGGATAAACAGGAATATGCACTGAACAAGGAGCCTGTCACCTCAATATAATAGAAGTGCCCAAATTTATCAAGTTGCCAATCACAAAAAAATGCCAATCCTACATTGAGATCTTCCAGGTTGGATTCCTGTGCCACTCCCAGCCTTCAGCAACTCTGGGACTTGTCTTCTAAGTTTACCTTTACAGGCTTTTCTTCTCCCCAGCCTCCCTCAACCACAGGCTGATGTCCTTGAACCAGAAAGCTGCTGTCTGTCACAACACACTTGGTTAATCCCACACAGCCCAGCATTAGGTGGCTGCAGAACAGCTCTTGCCAGTCTGCAGCTCCTTCTCAAGCTGCTGGACTCAAGCACTGGCCAAGCTGCACATGCAAAGCACAGGGGTGGCTTTGGAATACTCCAGCAAAAGCACAAGTGTTTACTGTTAAGCACAGGAGTGAGTTTTGCTCCATGTGTTTGTGAAAATTTCACTCTTCAACCAGCTGCTATGAAACACCATGGCTGGAAACTCAAGTTGCAGATTTGCTCTGTACACATTTCACATGTTACACTGGAGAAAAATATTTGCTGAACTAGTTTTAAGCACATACAGGCTGATAATTTAAATGCTGTTTGTCAGACCAATACAGGGGAGACAGCAGCTCTTCAGAGCCTACTGCAGAATGGGATACAGAATTTTAAACTTTCTCTGACCCCACAAACACTAGTCAGAAGCAACTGTCAAGAAAGTTAGCTTGAAGTTGTTTTAAAAACAATGAAGCAATATTTTAACCAGAGGCTCTGTGATAAAGGTGCAAGGACAAAGAATCATGAAAAAAAAATCCCAGCCAGCTATTAACTGGCCCCAAAAGGTCTTTTTCTGCTGATAATCTCACTGGGGTCCTTCTGCTTTGTGGTCTTTACAAAAATCCCAAGCATTTCCAGAGACAGGAACATCTGCAGATGTTTCAAGACAACACAATCTCAGAGTCAACTCTACCATTTAAATCCTTTTAAAACATTAATTTGGCAGCCCAGCAGCGTGGGCTTCCTAACTAAAACATATTGCTCAAAAAGAGTGCTGGCGTGGGGGGTTTGTCCTTGAAACACTGGTTTGTGGCTCAGGTTTTGATTTGATGTCTGATAACCATCTCTGTCTCTCTTCCAGCCCTTACCAGGAAGGATCGCTGAGACAAATACCCACAGCTTCCAGGGGAATAAAAGGAAAAGCCAAACAGGAAAAGTAGTTATGAACAATACGGCCCTGGCTTGGTTAATGATCAACTCTGCACAGACCATACCACTTTTATGCAAATACCACAACCTATTTGAACAGTTTTCAGTAATCAGAGGGTAGTAAGAGGCCTCTTCAGCATCGCATTTGTTTCATCACAAGCAGTAAAGAAATAAAAAAGATGAGAAATCCCCGACGACTCTGCTCTGTCAACAGGAAGCCCATGCACAGTGCAGGGTGAGCTCAGCTGTGTGGAGGGGTGGGCAGGAAGGGGAAGGGGTCAGGTTCCCCTGCCTGCACATTCCCATCACATCCCTGATGGAGGATGAGGCTGCTTTCTGCAGCCCTACAGACCCAGAGCACACAACGCATGTTTGAATGGAGAAAACAACTGCTGCAGCCCGCCCTGATCCTGCCAGGCTCTACAAGACATGAAAGGCTCATCAGCCACTCTCTGTATTTCAAGCACTTCCAACCAGAGCAACCCTCAGCTCCAGTCAGAGCTGACAGTGCTAACTGGAATGACTCTGCTGATCTTCCAGGCTTTCTGCAGCAGTTTCCAAGCATCTCCTCCTTGGCTTTTAAATATCATTGATTCTCAGCACAATGGTAAAATACTCACAAAGCTACAGTGCTTTACAATGGCACAGAAGCAATTAAAGATTTCCAATAACATGCTGCTCAGAGGATTGGGTCTAATTGCTGAATGGTCAAGGGTTTTGGCAGCAATCACACTGTAAGGAGATAAAAAGGTTGTGAGGCTTTCCATACAAGAAATAAATAAATAAGCAGCTCTCCAAAGAATGGCAACAGCAGCCACACACCTATCCAAGTTCCTGACTTGGCACTGGGCACAATTCAAGATTAGGTGGTCATGAAATTTCCCACCTTAAAGGCCAAGGCCGTGTGACAGAGGAAAATGAAAGGGGTGGGGGAGGACAAAGGGCCAAGCAGGTTATAGCACAGAGGTGGCAACACAATGAGCCTGAATTACCCAGTGCTGTCATTTACTGTACACTTTGTAATTACCTGCACAGCCTCAGAACTTCCTCTTACACTGTCAAGTGTTGTTTCTTCACACTCGGCACACAAGGGCTATCACTTAGAAGAAAACTGATTACAGGAGAGAGCAACAGGCTGCTAAGCCAGGTCTGAAAGGACATTTTGTATCTACCTATCACTGAAAATAACTCAGTTTAACTTCCTGGGTTTATTTTTCCACCATAAACTCACAATGCTGTGAAGAAAGTGTCTACTCCCACTCCTCCTTTTTTCTCCCTCAAAGTTTAAAACTCATATAAAAACTGAATTAACATCTTATAACAGAAAATAGACTGGTATGAGGCAAGCACAAGAACCATGGAAAGCAGTGAGCCTATCTGGGTTTTTGGGTCCATCTGGCTCCTGAGTTTTGGAGGATGAAGGAGCAAACAGGGCAGGAGTGCTACAACTTGTGCTCAGCTGTGCCCAGGGAGGGCTCCCACTGCTGCCTGGCAGAGAGGAAAACAAGGCAGAGTCAAAAGTATTTAAACACAGTAAAAATGCTTCAAAATGCCAGAGGGATGTGGGCACAAGGGAGGTGGTCAATCCTCAGGTTCTGAACAAGGGCTGAGCATCCCTCTGCACCTTCCTGCCCGCTGAACACAGCCTGGCAAGGCTCACACAGGAAGGATGGGGCACAGTGAAAGCAAGAGCTGGGTTTTCTCAAACCCCAAGTGAGTGCTCTGATGGCTGGGTCACCCTGCTTTGTCACTGAGATAGAGAGGAAAACTGGGTGACAGAGGAATCTGGCATTATCAGAGAAACTTGGAAAAGCCACTTGAGGGACACCAGCACTGAACTGAATCACTCAAACTTGGCCAGAGGCAAAGGAAGCGACTGCAGGCAGGAAGAACTGATCCATGGCAATTCCTCCAGGTTTCTTGATAAAAACTCTTTGATATTTGCAGACTCTCTGAAGCTTTGCTTTTTTCTTTCTATCTTTCCTATCAGCTGCCTTAGAGTTTTAATAGACCAAAGTAAATTTTGAATCCTACACACAAATAAACTAGTAAATCAGCAGAATTCCCCCCAGGTTCAGTGAGAGTAGCAAGACTTTCTGGAACAAGTTACAACTATAAATTCTGAGCATTTTGATAAACACAAGTCTCCCGGACATTATTTGAATCCTTGTGAACCTGAAATGAATTAGACCCAGACCAGCTGACTACATTACTGACTAAAAGCGTCAACACAAGAGTAATTTCTGCTGATCTCTGAAAGTCAGAGCTGATCAGCCAAATACATCTACTAAAGAATACACTGAAACAGAGGTTTCTGATAATGTTTGGGTCACCACTGCCCTTCCCACTCCACAGAGAACTCATTTTTAGCGTAGCAAAAAACAAAATCTGGATTTTTAGGTCTTGCTCATGATGAAATAAGGACATCCAATATTAATCAGCCTTTGTGAAATTCTAATTAGGAGCACAAACTTTAAATGCTGGCCTTTACTAGGCCAGCCTGAGAGCCACAGCACCATCCTGATTGAGAACACTTGCAAAATATTAATCCAGCACTCAGCCCTCTGAGAACATTTCTACGTGGGCCAAAAGCTCTGTCATTCTCAGGCTTATTAATCTTCCCTCACAGGAGGCAAAGGACAGCGTAAGCTCCACTCTGATAACTCCGTTATCTCTCTCCCCAGAAAGGAAAGGGTGGTCCTTCCACCCAAGTGGCCATTTAAACCACCACAGGCACTTTGCTGCTGCAGGGATCCGTGTGACACGTGATGGAGGGAGCAGAGACGAGCAGCATTTCCCCTTCCTTTTGATCCCTTTCTGTACAGTCTCCAGCCATGGGTGAAGTGTTTGAGCAGGGGATAAAACAAACACCTTAAAAGCACTTAAATTGTTACCTGGCTACCTACTCTAGCTCGGTAAATCATCCGGAGCTCCAAGGAAATGTTTCAGCCCACAGTATGTTGGGGTTTTCACCACAACTCCAGAATTACTGCAACTTCCCAAAGCCCAGGGCACATCCAGCTTGCATCATTGCTTTGGAAGAATAGTTTAGGTACATCTCTGTTAAACCTACATTATCAGCAACCGCAGGGAAAGCCCTGATTGTTTACAGGCAACACTGAGAATGGAAAAAATTACTAATTACAAACATTTTGGGTTGAGTATGAGAGGCTCACAGAGACTCAGCTGAACTGATTACCAACTGCAGCATGATTGCTAGCGCTCACAAAAGAAGGCACAGAGTCCGGGGACTCATTTCCATATGAAGCATAAGCAGAGATATCTACTAAAGACTTCCAGCTGCAGCTCTAGCAGGAGCTTCTTGCTACAAGAACACAGTTCCAGGTGGGACCCAGCACTTTATCTGTAAGCCTTTCATGATGCTTTCGAGAGATAAAACAATCTGTGGGTTTCTTTAAAGAAGTATCAAGCACGGCTAGACCACGGCGACTATCTCTCTGAAGAACGCCTTATCTACCACCCCATAGCTGCCACTTCCCTCCTTAATCCTTCCAGCCAAACCCCACGACTCAGGCAGCGGCTGTTAATTGTTTATAAATTAAATGATTATTTGTATCTGCATATCAAAGGCGGGGTGGGTGAAGCTGGAGAGACTGATTTTCCATGCGGCTTAGTTTGGGACACGGAGACACTGTGCACTTGAGATCTGCCCGAGACTGACAGTGCCGAACAACTGGCACTGCCTGTGCCTTGTGACCCGCAGGTGCTGAGGGTACGGTCCCAGACCTGCTCCTGTGCCTGCGACCTGGGGCACCCCAGCCCCGCAGCCCCCCCTCCCCTGCCGCTCTGCGATAACCCCAGATCAGATAAGGGGCTGATCTCTGCTCTGAGCCCAAAACACGGCCAGAGTGTGCGGGCCGGGGTCTGCAGCCCGCTGTCAGCGCCCAGCCTGCCGGGGGTCCCGCACGGCCCCGAGCTGCTCAGTGTAACACCGAGAGAAGCGCTCGGATGAGACTCGGAGTGTTCGTAGTGAAATAAAAAGAATAATCAGGGAAGCGAGCGGCGAGGGAGCAGCAGCTGCCGGGCGCTGCCGGCGCTTATCAGCACTTGCACACTGCGGTGCCGGCCAGGGGAAAGTTTGCCCGGAGGCAGCGGCGGCGGAGCGAACTACGGGGAACGGGAAGGGCGAGGAGAGAGTGGAGAGAGGGGACAGCGGAGTGAGCGCAGCGCACGGCGGGCAGGGGGAGCCGCCGGGAGCGGGGGCAGGCGGCGCGGCACCGGGAAGGGGAGTCTGGGCGGTGTGCACCGGTACTCACAGCTGGGCGATGGCGCCCTGGGAGATGACGGCGTTGTCGGAGAAGTAGGGGATCATCGCTCCCCGCCGCGGCGGCCGCCCTGCCCCGCGGCATCGGCACCGCCGCTTTGCCCCGCGCCCGCCGCGCCGCCCCCGCCGCGCAGGCGCGCCCCGAGGGCGGGGCCAGCCCAGGCCACACCCCCCTGCCCCGCCCAGATCCGCACGTGGCGGCGCGGGGACAGGGAGGGGACGCGCGGGACAGGGATGGAGCAGGGACCGGGATAGATCAGGAACACATGGAGCAGGGACAGGCGGGACCGGGATGGAGCAGGGACACACGGAGCGTGGACAGGCGGGACCGGGATGGAGCAGGGACACATGGAGCACGGACACGCGGGACAGGGACACGCGGAGCAGGGACAGGCGGACAGTCCGCCCCGCTCACGGACCGGGGTTCAGCTGCCGGTTCCCCCGGCGGGCGGCAGCGAGGAACAGGGCACAGCACCGCGCGGGCGCGCCCAGCTTTTCCTTTCCCTTCCCTTTTCACTTCCCCTTTTCCCCCCTTCTCCTTTTTTCTCCCTCAGATCTAGCCAGCGAGGCTGCACGCCCTGCAACCGGGTTTGATGCAGCATATCAAACGATGTTTTTTGCAAAAGGCAGGCAGCGACAACTCGGGTGCTTAGGAAACGACCTCAATTTCTCTCCTGCAGGAGACGGGGGGAAGAGTTCTTGGCAGTAACTTTCATATGCAGAGACGCGACAACTTGCTTTCTGCCAAAGGAGAAGAGCAGCAGCTGCCTTTCAGTGCTGTTTAATCTTTAGCTCCATCGCTGCTCGAGAAAAGGAAGAAATTAAGTTATTTAAAACAAGAAGTCTTGTCGTTTGGCTGCTGGGAATTACAGTGCGAGGGGAACTTAGTACGGTTTTCCATTGGGGAGAGCCAGGGGCAGCTCGATCCCACCCAGCCCTGCCCATCCCGGAGCGGCATTCTCCAGCCCTCACACCCTGCCAGCAGCCAAGGAGCCTTGGATTGGAAGCGAGCTCAGTTTTGTGTTTCCATAGGAATGCATGACATCCCGGCACAGAGGAACACGATATACCAGTCTTAAGTCATCTGCTATGGGTGGCACATGCCCAGCAAGGAGGCACAAGTGAGCTGGCAGGGGAAGATGTGAGTTTAAACACAACTACTTGTTAATGACATCTACTCAAGAGCAAAAAATACCAAGGCATCAACTGCAGAGCTGCCCCTGTGATCTGGCAGCAGAGCTGGAAGCCAAAAGCTTCATCAGCTTTATTTCCAATTTTTAACTAAAAGTTTCAGAGAACCAGAGAGAGGTTGAAAAAAACCCACTCAGTGTGATGGCAGCTGCTTCAGGTCTTGATAGGAGACTTGCCATGAACAAGAAGAGACTTCTCTGAAAGGTCTTGACCATCTCCACTTCAGGGATGGGCAGAGAAAAGGGCAAAGCAGTAGAATTTGTGATTCTGCAAGTTTTGCTAGGGTATTGTTTGGCTGCAATAATTTAAGCAATGTCATCCTATATAGCCAGGAGCGCAGCTCTGGTAATGGTGCCTCACAGCTGTAAAGAAAATGCAGTGCCAGCTTGCTGCAATGCCAAAAAAAGTAATTTTGTTAGGCAGAAATGAAGTCAGTTGCAAGAAGCAATGGAAAAATCAGGACTAAGAAATGGAGGGTAACTCAATCCTTCCAGAGGTCAAGAGACTGGCAAGAACCTCATATTCAGTAGTAACACATACCACACATTCACAGACTGAAAAACAAGCCCAGAACTTCTGTTCTATTCTAATTAATAACTTAAGGGCTTTATTCAAGCATTGTAGAAGACTAAATGTACTTAGATACTGTCCAGACACGTCAGATTTCTTACACTTAACTACCATTACAAGGCAAGCCCTTAAAACCTGTTGAAAACAAGTGCAGTGATTAACTACAAACAGCTCCTCATAACATATGGATAATAGATTTGTAAATGAATTAGTCCTGGATTAATACAATCATGCAATGCATCTCCATATGCCAGGGAACCAAGTGACGACAGAAATCACCCATTTGTTTTCTTTTCCTTTAGAGAAGAGAAACAGGAAATCCTCAAATAAATTCGTATCTTGAAATCTGCACAAATAAAAGCTATTCGAACTTGGGTTTGTTGCCATAAAGACTGAAACCCCAACCTGAAAGTGGCACTGTTTTCAGGTGTGTGTTAGTGAGATTAGCGTTTCAGTTCCCACTGTCGATTTGTGGAGACTCAGAGAATCATTAAAGTTGGAAAAGACCTCCAAGATCAAATCAAATATTTGACACATCACCATGTTGTCAACTAGACAACAGCAATAAATGCTGTGTTATTTTCATATTTTGCTTTTAACATCAGACTTAAGGAACAACTCTATTTCTTGGTCAAAGTTGCTCCTATGTTTAGAATGAGTAAAAGTTTAGACCCAGTAAATTGATCTCTCAGCATGCAGGAGCAAGGAGCAGGCAGAAAGAAAGGGATGCACGAGACGGAGTTTAGGCAGCGAGTCACAAGACAGCCAAGAAACAGCCAAGAAACTGCTCCTGGCTGGAAGCAGGTGCACTCTGCTGGGACAAACACACAAAGCATTTAAAGTGCACAAAATTGCAGTGATGACAGGTAGCAGCCTAAATCACGCCGTGCTGCAGCAGAGCATGTGAGCAGAGCCATTAATCACTGCATGACAAGATGTAAATACGCCTGTCTGGGGTCTCCAGCGCTGCCCAGCCCAGTGCACAAGTGACACTCTGCTGCAGGGCAAAGGGCACTGCTTGTCTGAGCTCTGCTCAGCATTTCCCACTCCCCAGGAGGCCCCAGGACCAGCGGGGCAGGCAAGGCACCGTGACACCACAGGGGCAGCAGGATCCCCTTCAACCTTTGAACGCCACACCAACTGATAAACTGGAGTTACATACTGCACGTGAGACACACTGTAAAAACACCAATCCCAAACCTTTGCCACAATAAGGCAGCAGCTAGAACCAGTTATGGAAGCACAATGGAAACAAAACAAAGAGTGTGAGGGATGTCTGAGCAAGCACTTCAGGAGGGGGGAGCAGAGGGAATGCTACCAGAGCTGCCTCTGGAAAGAACTTTCAGGGGCTGGAAGGAGAACATGCATGCACAAATCTCTCATATTGACTTGTAGTGCTCAGTCTGGCAGACGAGGCTGACAACATATTGTTTATTCATACAGTCATCATTCTCCCTGGTGTCTGCATTGCAAAACCCAACAACCACAGCAGCCTGCACAGAACCTTCAGCTGTTTCACTTTCCTGATGCATTTTAGCAGTTTTGATCTCACACAGAGTAATCCTGTGTCCTACACAGGACTGGCACTTGTTAATGGGCTTCTCCTAGTCCAGACCAATCCCTGGTGCATGGGTCAGAATTGGCACTGGCATGCCCAGATTTGACACATGCTCAGAGCTGGACACCCAGTCGTGTCAGTGCACATAGTCCACATGCAAACAGGGCATTCATCAAGCTTCTGTTTCCATCCAAGATCAACAGCTTCAGGCTGAATTGCTGCTTCTTGTCAGACCACACAAAGGTGTGGGTGTCATCGTGTTCCACCCACTCCTATCCCACAGGGGCTTGCTGAGTGTCTGCTCACGTGTTAACATGATTAAATCTGCAGAATGATTGTCTTATTAGGCATCTTCAATTTTTAGTCTACACTAAGGGGGACCTGATGACCTCTTTTCATTTTATAGTAACCTACCAGTGAGATTGTCTCAGTTCTCTCTTTTTGAAGAGCCCTAATGAACACAATATACTGTCATAGTCTAACTCCAGTGGGTGTCAAGGGTTGGGCATTATTAAGCCTGTTTGGATTGAAGTCCAGGTGCTCTGCAAAATCAAGGAATGTTCTGTTCCTACAAACATGGAAAGTACTAAAGCTGTAACTTGGTCATGTTCAAGGTAAAGGGGACAGTGAGAGGCTGTCACACATAGGAATTTTGCCCTCAGTATCACAGAAAAGACAATGCAGAACCCAGCCCCATGTTTTCAGGGGATTATGAAAAAAACCTCGTGAAGCTGCCGTGACAAACAAACCTCCCCCTCACCCCCAGCACATCCTCTCCCTGCCGAGCCTTGTGCCACGGCCGTGTCTGCTCAGCCACCTTTACTGCACATGTGGAAAGTTTATTCTGTGCTGCTCAACAGCTGCTTCCGGTGATATTTACAAAAAGTCACCGATTTTGAAAACAGCACGTCCCTGTCCCTGCCCACAGCCGAGCAGGGGAGTCTTGCACAGGCACGGCTGGGAGCAGAGGTAGCAAGTTCATTTCCGTGTGCAGAGGTGGGGCCAAGTCCTTTTTTGTTCTCACCGGCAGCCACACTCAGTCTTTGTCCACAAAGGCAGCTGTGGCTGCATCAGCGCTGCTGGGAAAAGGGTCCTGAGGAGTAGCCTTGAAAAATCTGCTGCCACACTGAGCTCTTTGAGGGTCAAAGGACCTGATGACCCTGCATTTTTGGTGGGAAGTCATCCTTTTACTGTGGCTTTAAGCACTGAACAGAGTTGACAGATGAGTGTGAGTGGATTTAAGATGATTTATTCGGGAAGAGCCTTAAATCAGTGCAGCAAACCTGTAAATAGGTAGAGACTGGCTGAGAGCAGCACTCATCTCCTACTGCTGCCTCCACACCTCGGAGGAGAAGCTGATCTGTCAGAGGCCTTCTGGATGCTTCTGGCATGGGAGACAAAACTTTCTGCATTCTGCAGCCCAATTTATCAGGCAAACATGAATGATTTCAGTAGCAGCCACCATAAACAAGCCAATGCACGCAGGGCAGAAGGAGATAGAGCACAGCAGAGACACAAAGCTTTCCCAGTGATAACAGACATACCACCCACCAAGGCAGGGCTCACACACACCAGCTGGATTGCACACACACAGGGGAACTTAACCAACTAATTATAGAGGAGCCCATATCTAGTTAAAACAAAACCAAACCAAACAAAAATCAAAAAAGAAAAAAAAGAAAAAAAAAAAAGGCAGGGGGAGGCAGGAACAGGGAAAGCACGCAAAACTGTACTTTAATCCTGAAGAACCAGTCAGAACAGGAAGCCACATTCTAAATTTGGTTATTTAAGCTGTCAAAGAGTATTTCTGTTTCCAGTTCTTAAGCAAAGAAACCAGCCAAGTACAGGGGTAGGGAGATAAGCATCACTGAAAGAACAAACCCCTGCTTTTAAAGCCCTTTGGTCAGCTGCCCATCATGATCGATGATTAGGCTGCCTAGTTGAGAATTCAACACCTATTTTGCAATATTATCAGTTCATTAAACCCTTCCCTCACCAGCCCCACATCCAATCACTGTACAGTTTACTTATCATTAAATCTTCCAGGGTCTAACACAGAGAGGTCAATGCTCAATTACACCTTTTTTACAGAGCCTGAAGCTCAGATGACTGAAGGGACCCGAGCAGGAAAAGGGACACAAGCAGCAATGTCTGCTCCCAACAAGCAACACCAGTGTAGGTAATGTATTATTTCAATGACCTGTGGAGAAGAAAGATCTAAATCCTCCCAACTGTCAAACCATCCACTCACCCAGTTTTATAAAGGAATGATTTTGGTGCAAAGACACCAAAGAGCTGAACAGCATTGAGTCCAAAAACCCTGGCTCAGATTATCAAAATACATTTAAGTGTCTGAAATCCACGAAATGCTGAAAACTCTGAAGATTCATGTTTAACTTTGAAGTCTTGCGAAGGTATCTCACCAGAAAAGGGAATTTCAGAGTTTTTATGCTAAAGGAATAGAAATCCTTTAGCTTAGAGCACCTGGTTCATGCTCAGGAGGAGACAGAAGCACGTATGGAATCCTTAAGGCACCTCCTGCTCAGCCCCTGCTCGGTGACCCTCTGGAGGAGCACAAGTGTGTGGCAGCAGCTCTGGGCTCTGGACCCTTTTGGTAGCTGAAGGATCTGACCCACCTTCATTCCTTTCACTTCCCAGCTTGTCCTTGCCCTGTTCCTCATTCTCCTCTGTTCACACGCTTAGAATGACAAATTCAAAACCACTTTTCATATGCATTCAGATTTTGAGCTAGCTCCCTGTGCTTACCTGGTAATTTGGCAGTGCAACGATATTACTCTGCTTGATCCTTCAGCCTGAAGATCACACCTGAAATCATCTCACACATTATTGTGATCCACAGGTATGTCATCAGACTGGACTGAACACGTTGCAACCACAAGCACAGACCTTGCAGTGAACCAGCCCTGCAGATACCTGTTACTAATCTAATAAACCCCAATTTTACTGGCAGTTCAATACCTTTGCTCACAGTTTGGTGATAAAAGAACTGGTATTCAAAAATGATGGCCACTGCAATGAATCTGGCCCACAGAACTTTTTCTGGTGGTCAGCAGAGCTGGCAAATGACCAGAACTGTTCTTTATCTCAGCATTACACTCTCCCCAAGCAGCTGTAGTAAATGCCAGAGAGAGGCTGAGCTGTCACTGAAAGGAAAGACAGAAAGATGAATTCAGGAAACACATTCTAAAGATAAGGTTCATACTACAAGAGCTTAGTGTAATCTCCAGCACGGATAAACACACGTTTTCCTGTACAGCACACACAGAGCCCCATCCTACTCAAGATGGAATTAACAAACTGTCTTGCACACCCAATAAAGATCCAGCTACTGTTCAAGTACCAACACAGTAATTGTTTGGCAGCTGCAGCAGCAAGCAAAGGCAGCACAGGGAAGGTTTAGTCGCCAGAACTCAGCACAGAGCTTTTGGAAGTGTCTCTTGTAACACCAGAGAGGTTTTAAGGATAACCAGGAGGGGCAGGAGCCTGCCCCAGGAGCACCAAATGGTGATGACACACATCTCCAAAAGCCACAGGATGCTGCAGATCCCCCCAGCTCAGTGTGGAGTGTGAAGGAGCCTTTGGAAGTGCAGTCAATTCAGTATCACACCATCACCCCCCATTTCTCACAGGGACTAACACATATTGTACAAAGGGTCTCAGTTTAAAAATCAAACACCTTGGCTTGCAGTTTATTGAGCTGCTGCCCTGCAGAAGAAAGCACATTCACCTATTCCACTTGCTCTTTGAAAAGCAATTTTTATACTGCTATAAACCATCAGCTCCTGCATCAGACTGTGGTCTCCTGCTCCTAAAACAAAGGTATTTACTCACAGCTTGAGACCTTGAGGCAACTTGGCACATCCAGCTGTTATCATGGCAATAATCTGATTTGCTTTCCTTCCCAGTTCACTCCTGGAAGGAACTACTTTGACTAAAAAAAACCAAACCAGAAGGTAACCATCCTTGCGCTGCAGAAGGTGTGGGTTCTTTTTTTTCTTTTTAAATTATAATTTAACACCACACTCTTGCCTCCACTTGAAGAGCGGAGGACAAGCACTTTCTGAGAACATTTTCAGGTAACAAGTTTCAGATTTCAAGCAGGATGTAAGCACTTTCTGTGGCACCTGAAGGGAACGACAGGCTCCTCAGCTTTACCTGAGCAAATGGACTTTAGTCTGACCCACTGCCAGCCCATAAAAGTTCAAAGAATCCCTGTGAAGTCCCTGGCAGTCACTAGGCAATACAGCTCACCCAATTTTATATGCTCAGTTACTGAGCAGCCTCAAATGCTGCACTTCAGCAACCAGAGAGGTTTCAAGGCACACAGAAGTGGTAAAATCACGATGGTGTGGAAATAGAGGCACCATTTAAAACATAAAACCCAAAAAAGCAAGAGGCAGATCCTCACAGCAAATCCAATGCAGCTGCAGCACCGCTGCTGCCCCGGGCCCAGAGTTGTCATTTGTCAGCAAAACAAAGATGCTGAATCCTTGCAACCTTGGCACAGAGCACACAAAACCTGAATGTCAGTACCTCAGCGGGTGTAAACACAACTCAGCTCAATACATGTGGGTTTTAGGTAAATTTTAACAACCTGGGATGCTGCAGAGAGCTCCTTAACCCAGATGCTCCATTAAAGGTGCATTCAGTGTGGCAGCAGCATGGCTGGGGACAGCAGGGGTGTGCAGGCCAGTTTAGCTCCACAGCCTCCAGACAGCCTAATAAAAATGTCAGAACACAGCTATGAAGGTAATAAATGTAATAAATAGATTGTTCAGGACATCTGCTTATGCAGCACTGTCTTGGTTCCACTAGCCAAAAGTGACAGGGACTGGAGGGATCAGGGACTCCAGAGCAAGAGCCTGGATCTGTGTCAGGGCTTTGGGGATCTCACCATACCCTGCATGAGTGGTCACTGCTACAGCTGGACACAGAGCAGGGCTTGGGTGTGAGAAAAAACTTTGCAGAAGCCAAGCTGGTTTCACCTATTTGCTCAGCTTCAGGTACTGGCAGCATTAACTTGCTGGGGTTTTTAATAATGGGTAGAAATATTTGTAGGAGTCAGATCTATGGTCACTATACTCAAGTAATTTCCTCAGTAGGAAAAAAAAATCATTCCTCTTTGCATCAACACAAAAGAGTTTGACAGGAAATGCCATTTCAATCACCTTCCAAGGATTACTGCAGAGCACACAGGAACTCTCTTTCTGCACTCTGACAGCTCTTCCCATCTTTTGGACAAAAGTTTAAGCAGATTCTGCTAATTCCCAAAGCAGAAAGCTCCTCAGTCCACGAGTGCAGACTTGTCAGGTCATTTGAATGCTCTGTAGAGCAGGTTTATGTTTAAACAGCATTTTCACACAGTTCTCCCTTCTCTGTGAGACCCAGTCCAGGCAATCACAGGGCTCTGTGGTGTTAGATTAAAAAAGCACAGGTCAGCAAACACACAGATCATTTTGTTTAACTATGGTGATCACCTACAAGTTTAAGCTTCTGTTTGTAATTTATTTCTCTGCCTCTTTGGAGGACATTTTAGTCTGCTGCTCTTCAGAGTCTCTGCTCAACAAACACTGTCCCTGCTGCTCTCCTGCTGCCAGGCTTTCCTGCATGCTCCCCTCACCTCAGTGTATATCCCATACCTCATCAGGGAGGAAAGATAAACAGCACAAACCTAACACAAGCAGCTATCTAGATTTTGCTAACCACAGGATTAGCAGTGCTGTTGAGCTGGATCTGAGTGTAACATTTCTTCTGAGACAGCAATCCCCAGGCTCTGCAGAGACCTGGGGACACAGAACTGGAAATGAAGCTCTGCCCAATGATTGTCAAGACTGAGCACTGCAAAAATCTTCTGACACCAAACAAGTCCATGTGCTTATGCTCAGGTCTTCACCAACTCCCTTGCAAGCATTAACACCTTTGTGCACTCTGATCCTATTTAATAACCTTTGAAAAGTTATTTTATTTCTGCACACACACATTTAGTCCCACCACAGCAGCACTCCTGGCTCCAGTGTCCAGCTGCCAGGATGAGTTTGGACATGCCTGATGCCTGACACGCTGAGGTAGCACAGGAACACATTTTCCATGACCGCAGGAGACAAAAGGTCTCCTCACCAGAAGAATGTTACAAACAGCAAAAAAAATCCCAGCCCAAACACTGACCACTGCCTGGAGCTGCAGCCAGGTCACCTGAATGAAGCCTCAGGAGCACTGGGCCCTGCCCAGGCAGGCAGTGAGGAATGTCAGGCTATGCAGAGAACTACCTGAGTGACACTGCAGCTGGAACACGCTTTTCCTTTTAAGCCAAGCTCAGTCTGTAGCCTTTTTACTGCCTGGATTTTTAATAGCTGCTACTTGCTATGTTCTTGTGAATACTCAGGAACTGTTTATGGACATCTGCTGCTCCTCCACAGCAGGACTCCAGGTTCACTACTTACCCCATTTGACTCTATTATTTTTATCCTACTGTAATCAAACACATTTAACACCCACCCCCTTGCTTTTCCCCAGAAGGAGTTTGGTTTTAGTTAGCTCTATGACCCCAGTAACAGGAGTCACAGAGCTCAGATCACCACATCAACAGCAGGTTGTCATTTCCTACCCCAGGAAGTTATTTCAAATATATTAAAAAAATGCTCATTTCAGACCTAACCTACAATGGTTGCTAAGTGCCCACAACAATTAAATACCTCCCATCCCTTCCAATACATTATGTATACTGAGATCAAGTCATGAGTTGATCTTGTGACTGCTGGAAGGCCAAGAGTAAAATGAAAAATTGGAGTTTAGCTGAGTTCAATTTGAGCCTTCGGGAATTGCTCTTTCCAGCTTTCCTCTCACTCATGAAAGCTGTAAAATGAAGAAATTCAGCAATTCTTAAATCATCATTTAGGGCTAGAAGACTGAAGTAAACAGGGCAGTCGCCTTCCCTGAGCCACAGAATCACAGAACTCCAGTGAAATCATGGGAATGTGCAACCAGGACAGCTTTTTCTCTTGCAGATTTATCCAAGTTGGTCCCAAAACACAAAGCCCAGATCTTGTTCAAGTATTTTAAATGCTAGATATCATGGCTTCTGCTGCTACCTACTCACACAAACACCATTAAGCAAAGAACTGTAACAGCCAGAGAGCTCATAAAGGGAGAACCATTTCACCTTCACTTCCCCTTTACTCCCTCTGGAGGGAATCTGAAGCCTTTCACAAAATCTGGCTGCAACATTTTAAGCCAAGAAAGTGTTCCTGCCATTGGAGAAGTCACCTGATATATACAATTTTCGCTTTTATTAGGTTCAGCTGAAATAATTTCTTTGATGGCTTAGAGGAAAGGAGATAAAGCTTACCACACCCCAAGAAGTCTTACCCTGCAGACTATACCTACATTGTAAAAATCACCATTGCCTGTCACCATTCAATCAGCTGAGTTTCAATGTTTCTTTTTAACAAATAATATTTACCAAGAAAAGTTCTTCCTGAAGCAACTGAAATCAGCTTTTACAAGAGTGAATATCTCTCTGCAAAACAATCCCAATTAAACAAAAAAAACCCTGCAAATTCTCAGTGTCTCCTAATTTTTGAGAATAGTTTTGACTACCTGCATCAGCAGTAAATATCCACAAATCCTGAAGGTGCTATTTAAGCAGCAGGTGCCTGTATGGATCAGGATCACCCTAGGTGGCAACAGGGACTTTTTAACCATAGAACAAGAGTTTATTACTCTGGTTATGCCTCTCAGAATACTCTGCTGGTGGACTAAATCCTGAGAAGCCACACAGGACACTGGAGGGAGCTCCAGAAACAGCAGTTTGGAGAATATATTCACTGACACCCTTGCCAACTGTTCCCCATATTTATTTTTTAGTGTGCAGTCTGACTTTTCCCATTTCCTCTGCAGCAAACCCTTTACCAGAACCCATTTTTCAGTAAGGCTCATTAAGGATGGTTGTGCAACATCAACAGCAGGCAGAAGGTGATGTGTGTTTGCAGGACATGCCAGAGGAACAGCAAAAGCCTTGTGGAGCATTGCACACAGCCAGGACTCCTGTGACAATCTTACCTTCTGGGCTGGGACCGGCATTCTTCTTCCCCGCTGTCTGCCTCCTGCATACAGAAGGAAAGGAGAAAAAAACATTAATATCTTTTAATACATGCAGAAAGCAAAGGCTTGCATTTCACTGGTTTGATTGTGTAAGGCAAGGGGAACTCTGCCTGCTCCTGCATGCAGCTGTCACTAGAGAGGAACTCACTTTCTGCTCAGCTGTCACTTCATGTTCTCTCAAAAGCCTTTTAAAAACTCAGTGTTACAGGAGTTTTTGCCCCTGCAGGATTTTGCATGCTTTTGCATGGACTTCCAGTGACCCCTGCCAAATATGACAGGCCAAGAGCCAAACACAGAGTTCACTTCTGGGCAAAAATCTCTGAGTTTTTATTACCTTTATGGAGATCATATTAATTCACAGTCCAGTCAGCAGTCAAGTGTAAAAATCCACAAAACCAGCATGTAATAAACCTGATAAATCAGACTGAGTGAGCACAGATATAACCAGAAAGGAGAAATTTGACATATTATGCTGCTTTAGATGAGATATTAATATGCAGAAACTCTAATGTGCTGTGGAATTTTACTAGGCCTACCTACTACAGCCCAAAGCAATCCCTCAGCAGAGAAATATCAGCAATTAATTCTGCTTCACAGTACATTTATATACACCCTGCCAGGCACTGGAGATAGGTACAGGATCTGTTGTATCAGTGAGAACTTACTATGTTTGTACAGGTCCACAGGGAAAAAGCATTTAAAACATACCAACGGTTTTGTCAGGGCAGGGGCATCCCATGAAAACCAGAGTTCAGACAGAGAAAAGAAAAAGATAATTTTGGTTTTGGTTGATTTGGGCTTCCCTCCTGCAGGTCTCCTTTGGCAATCCTGCCAGAACATAAATTCCAACTGAGTTCCTTGTGGGTTTACAAGAAATTGACTTGGGGGAGCAAGAGAATGAGGTCAAAAGGGAGGGGAAGACGTTTCATTACATGTAGAATTGCTAAAAACACGATGGTGTTTTTGAATAAAAAGTGTGTATTTAGCTAGAGAACAAGTTCCTCAAACTCCACAGTAAGGCAAAACAACTGAGAGAGCCCTTGAAACCTCATTTGTACTGCTCAGGAACTCAAGCTATGCAAACATTTTTAGTATTATAATGAACAGCCATTTCTACCTGCCAAGAAAAATCCTTGTCACAGCAATTGGCAAGCCTGGTGTGCCATAGCCATAAGTCCCACAAATGACGGGAGAAGATCTTGAAATATGTAGATCATTATCTTAGCTCCCCTCAAAATTCAACCCTAAGGAGCTCAGTGTGGAGGAGGCCAGACATGGCCCAATTAATCACCATCTGTCTCTGCTGAAACTCTTACATCTCTTTGATACCAGACATAAATGTAGCAGGTTTGTGTGAGGAGCATATTCAGAACATAACTGACTACAAAAACAGAGCTGGAGACAAGTGTGATTTGAGCAAGAGACCCATTGCCAGTACCTGGGATGCTGTCTGGAACCAAACTAACCTTCAGCAGCCTCCTCCTCATCAACAACTCTGACCAGCCTGCAGCCTACTCCTTCCCTGGTCCGAGGATGAGGGAAGAGACAAGGATATGACTCCATGTTTCAGAAGGCTTGATTTAGTATTTTATGATATATATTATATTAAAAGTATGCTAAAAGAATAGAAGAAATTATTTCATCAGAAAGCTAGCTAAGAATAGAAAAAGAAAGAATGACTAACAAAGGCTTGTGGCTCGGACAGAGAGTCTGGACAGCTGGGCTGTGATTGGCCATTAATTAGAAACAACCACATGAGACCAATCACAGATGCACCTGTTGCATTCCACAGCAGCAGATAATAATTGTTTATAGTTTGTTCCTGAGGCCTCAGCTTCTCAGGAGGAAAAATCCTAAGGAAATTATTTTTCATAAAAGATGTCTGTGACATCCATGGACAGGGCTCAAGAGCCAACGCTCCTGTATTTCACATATTCCACTCCAGGTGGCTGCTGCAGTGCTGTGGCCACAATGAAATCCTGCAGGCACAGAACATCCATCCCCAGGTGCCCGTGGGAGAGCAGGCGGCTGCAGTGGCGGCTCCTCCCGCTAGAGGGGAGGGCAGGACAGCGCTGGGCCCGCTCAGGTGCCGCTCCGGGCAGGGAGGAGCAGCTCCGAGGGGACACGGCCCCAGCAGTGACACGGGCCCAGCACTGACACGGCTCTGAGGGGACACGGCCCCAGCAGTGACACGGCCCCAGCAGTGACACGGGTCTGAGGGGACACGGCCCCAGCAGTGACACGGCCCCAGCAGTGACACGGGCCCAGCACTGACACGGGCCCAGCACTGACACGGCTCTGAAGGGACACGGCTCCAGCAGTGACACGGCTCCAGCACTGACACGGCTCCAGCACTGACACGGCCCACATGACACGGCCCAGCACTGACGGCTGCACACGACCGGCCCCATGACACGCCAGCACTGACACGGCCCCAGCAGTGACACGTCAGCCGACCGCTCTGAGGGCATGCTCCACATGACACGGCTCCAGCAGTGACACGGCTCTGAGGGGACATGGCTCCAGCACTGACACGGCTCCAGCAGTGACACGGCCCCAGCAGTGACACGGGCCCAGCACTGACACGGCCCACTGCAGGGCCGCATGACACGGCTCTGAGGGACAGTCAGCATGACACGGGCCCAGCACTGACACGCTCTGAGGGCACGGCTCAGCATGACACGCCAGCATGACACGCCCAGCAGACCAGCCCAAACACACCTCCACCCTTTCTCGCCTTTTCCAGCCTGTTTCCAAAGGTGAAGGAGTATTGCTGCCAGTACAACAATTCATTATCCAGGATGTGGCTCAAACATTCCTTCCTGAGGACATCTTTGAGAAGGAACATGCTCGGACAGCATCCTTGGAAAGTGACTGCAGCCATTTGGAGGCGTGACACCACCCCAGCTTTCACAGCTGCCTTTGCTCAGGTGGTGACAGGAACTTTGGGTGCTGCCCCAGCTCTGGGTTCCCTGCAGCACCCGTGATGTGACCACAGCGACAGGCCCAAGAAATGGCAGCTGCCACAAATGCTCCTTGGAGGTTCCTGATGCTGCATCGCTCCAGCCTCCAACCAGCCTCCTCCACCAGGCTGCACAGAGGAGGAAGCTGAGCAGCACTGATGAGCTCCAGAGGGAGTCATGCCCTGCTTTCCTTGACCAGAAACAGAGGCCTCAGGGGAAATGGAAGGAATGAGTCGCATAGCTCTAAACTAGGCCACGATATTAAATGCAGTTTAAAGTGAAAGATGAAAAATTCCATCTCTGCTCCTTTCAGGCCATGTAGGACAGAATATGCAAAACATTAATCCTGTTTGTGCTTTGATCCACTGCCAACTATCTGTCATCAAAAGGGCAAGGGAGAGGAGAGAAATTTTGGAGAGCTGTTCTGTTCTATACAATGGGAGTCACTCCATGTCACGCAAACAATTCTGCTCTTATAAATCTCCTTTTTGCAGACTGATGTAATGATAAACAAGATTCAATCTCCATTCTTACGTACGGGGACTGGAGCTGTCTGCTTGGATTTAACATCAGGAACATCACAGCAAGTTCCTGTACTGTGAGATACGATTATTAGCCTAAGTCATGCGCCTAATAATCACTACATTTCTATTAACCAAGGAACATTTCACACAGACTACACCCTAAAAAAAAAATCTTTCAAAGCTTAAAAGGATTCCCATTTAATAACTGCTGGCTATGTATGATTTTATGCCAACATACCTGACTGTATAGACAATGCCTGGGAAGTGAGTGAGTGGTCACAGCCAGCAAATATCAAAAGAGCACCAACAACTTAGAGAGTTTTCACCCCTTAAGTCAATATCTTACTTGTAGCTGTGAGGTGAACACTTCAGATACTACAGAAAATTAGTTAATATTGATCTCCCCAAACCCACAGCAACATTCAGATGTATCCACGCCATCAGAGGAGCTTTTCACTTAACATGGTCAAACGTCCACCATGTGGACAGCTTTGGACTCAGTCTCAAAGGAGGAACTACAAAGCAAAGGACTGTAATTAAGTGAGCAGCCTCCCAGCTCCCTGCCCACATCCCATCCAGTTGTTCAGACACACACTAAGTGTCTCTGAGCTGAACATGACCTTTCCTGGGAAGAAGGCAGCAGCTTCAGCCAAATCAGAGGCTGTGCAACCAGGCACTGACCCAGTGGTTAAACCATGCAAATGCTCCTTTGCATGCATCCAGCAGTGTCCCAGTGTCCCTTTGTCTGGGCCACAGCCACACAGAGCACTGCACACTTCCCCATACAGGAGCTCTCCTCGTGTGCCAGCAAATATTAAGCAAGTCAGTACAAAAGCCACACTCCCACAACTATTTCCCAACACACGGATCACCCAGTCTGGTCAAGTCTTGCAGAGGGTGCCACTGCTGCAGCCACAGCCTCTCCTCTAATGCAACACAAGGCACACAGAGATAAGAGCATCCATGGACAATCAGATTCCTTAGGGCTCAACTCAACTCCTGACACAGACACGTGGTGACAGTGGAGATGCCCTGAAGATACCCATGTGGGGTACCCAGCATCTGCATGGATCTGGACCAGATGCCCAAAGAAGCAACTCAGTGTAGGCTTGAGTAGTCCAAGGGATGAGGATCTGTGCACGGACATCACACAGAACTGAAGTTCAGTGCCTTCCAAGATGAAATATTTGATAGATTCCTGTTCAACAGCAGACCGTGCACAAAGCTGCTCCTATCAGTAATTTTAAATCATCTGCTGGAACAAAGCGAGACAAATGTTTGAGTCGCACTGCCAAATATCTATTACACATTTCTGTAGCAGAGGGACTTTTCTGCAGTAGTCTGAGTTGTATCAATCTCTTAAATAAACTGTGTGAGCAGAAAGCCCACACATGCTGCCTTTGCAGTATGGCTGAAGTGCCAGCAACAACACTGCCTGGGAAACGAAATAAGGGCTGACTCCAAAACCTGGGTTGATAAAAGGTTCCCTGTTTCTTGCAAGAAGCCCAAGACTACACACAAATTCACTGGGGTTTGAGGGGAGATGCAGAACTGTACCAGGTACCACCTCCAGTCTGACCATTCCACAGCTGCAACGTGGAGAACCAGAAATCTGTGGCAGTTTGTGTGAACCAATTCACTCAGTGAATTCTGGAAACCATCAGTGTGGTTGCAACGTGCAAGTACTCACTAATGGAGGATAGGTCTCAAAGCTGAACTGAAAACCAGTTCAGACTCCATTGGTCTCTGGAGGTGGTTAACCTTAATAATGAATAAAAATTACGAAACTAATTCATAAAGTCACCTAGCATGCTCTAGAGAGGAAGCTTACTGCTACTTTTTGAAATACTTCTATCTGCCATCAAACACATTTTGAAGTAGAAGCTGCTACCAGGAAGCCTTTAAATTCGACATAAAAGTTCTTCAAAAAGCTGAGCAAACCAGGCCACAAACGAGAAAGGGGAGAACTGCACTGTGTTTTGCATAGAGCTTTTACCTCTCCTGAGCCATAGGGATAAGGGATAAAGAAGCATTTCTCCAGCCACTGCTCTCACCCCTCACTATTTGCATGAAATGTTTTGAATGAATGCTGTTTTCCTCCTCACATGTCTTCTGGATTTGAGGTTCCACACAAGCAGTAGCTTTCTGCAGCCAAGTGTTCATTCAGAGGTTGGCATTCCTTCTGGATTGTTTTCTGTATCACTTTGCTATGTCAGTAATTGGTATATTTAGGTCAAAGACATTGTGCTCCTGCTTGGGAGAGAGAAAAAAACAAGTTTCTTATCAAAGCTTTCATCTTCCCGCTGGAGCAAAGAGATTTATGCAAACCTTGTTTAGATTAGCACTCACTAAAAACTGCAGAACTAAAACTCAGACACTTCAAGACAAAAATTACAAGCCTTCAACTGGTACAACAAGAGTTAGGATGAGAAATACAGTGTGACACAGCCTGCTACACTACACCACAAGAACAGATTAAAAAGCAGATTACTGTCAACTGAATTTCTGCAGTGAAATCAGCCTGCCTGATGAGGAGTATAACAGCTTTTGCCTTAATCAGAGACTCACCTAAAGGGAAGGAAAAAATCCCCATACATTGCAGATATATATTCACTTTAAATATCCTTACATCAAACATGTATTAATATAATTTTTCTCTCTAAAACTGTGTAGTAGTACATCATCTCTAGCCACTTACAGACACTAAGGAAAAAAACTCAGCAGATCTATGGTCTCCTTGAATAGACCTTCCCCCTGATTTTCAGAAGGCCCTTCAGCACCCTGCAAGTATGACAGAAAAGACATTTAATGTAATTATGGTGTAAAAAAGGTATTTAATGTAATTATGATGCTTTGCTGGATTTAATGCCTAGCAGAACCCTAAAGGTATCTGCTTAATCTCCTTTTAGGCAAAGCTAGTGGCACTGTCAACTGCAAATCTTAGAATCTAGGAGCATTTGTTCCCCTAGAACAGTAACAAATGCTCATGGTAATGGGCCAAGTGTGAGAAGACTCAGTGGCTGTAAAAACACAGGCACTGGAACTCCAGTTTTCATACTGGAAACTGTTGCTGATGTCAAGGTTTGACTAAGACCAAGTCAAAGATATGCATGTGTACACTGGTGAATCCCAGGGCAGGGCTTGTACCCAGCCAACAGTCTGTGATTTAAATGAAATCCCAGCTCCACAGGTCACCACAACGAGTGGCTCATTACCCACTCATGCAGGCTGACACATTCACCGGCATGAAATTGTCCCTCTGCAACTAAACACGATGGACATTCACACCTCAGACCCTCTCCTGTTCTAACACAGACCTTACCCAAGCTCCCAATGCCCTCCAGAGCTCCCAGAGCAGCCCTGGCCATGCTCCTCCTCACCCACAGCGTTGACACCTTCACCTCAGGAGCTGGGCCTGTTTCCAGCTGGAGAGAGAGAGAGACTCTGCTCAACTGCTGCATTAAAAACGTGGCAGCTAGAATTAAACAAGATTGAAGGAGTCTGAAAAGCAAACTGGCTAATGAGCCATGTGCAGGGAAGTTGGAGACCTGGAACTGCAGCTGATACTCTTTTACCATCCATGAGCAATAGGAAAGCATTACAAGGAATAAGGACATAGATCAGACACGGCAGATGCACAACACCAGCTTCTGGGTGAAATTACTTTCCCATTGACACGAATAAGCATTTAAAAGTGTTTTTAAGAGAGGAAAATATTTGGTTTTCACTCATGCTGAAAGGCTATTTTAGGAGGAGGAGGGTGGAAGGAAGGGAGGTACACGGCAAAGGGAAGGGTCTTTGTCTTGCAATCAGCCATCTTCCTGTTAGCATCTAGTTTACCTTGGTGCACACGCATTTGTATCCCTGCAGGAGTTATCTCAATTAAAAATCAGGGAGTTATTCTAGGGCTCTGATCAAGTTGTAACTCCAGAGCTTTGACTCTTCCAGAATGTACAGTAGGGTCACTAAAACAATGCTGATCCACCTGCAACATACACAAAATATATTATTCCTATAATGGAACAAGAATAGAGCTATTTGGATACCACTCCTACTTATGTCATAACTGTGTCCATAAAATGAAGCTGTGCCAGCACAGCCCACTTGTTAAAAGTCTAATTCCTGGTCAGCAGCAGCATAACCAGGCAGAGTTTTTTCATTTTGACAGCTTGTCAAATTCCACAGACTGAAGCACACGCAGCCATCCCTGAGACGTGTTTTAGCTGCACCCTCACCCCACACCAGCTCGTAGAGCCCAGGGGCTGCCTGTAACACAAAAGCATCCTTCTCCCTGCCAGAATGCTACAGGAGACTCTCACCCACTCAGCTCCTCTGAGATCCAATCCCTGCAAGTCCCTGTCAAATCTCCTCTTGACGTAAGGAACACACAACGCAGAGAATTAGGAGCAGCGCAGAAATCTTCGTGACCTACCCAAAATAAAAGCACCAGCAGCCAGGCCACTCAGGGATCTTGGCATATTGCATCAATAATTAAGAGATGATTTTCTGGATGAAAGATATTCTCAAGGGGGAAGTTATTTAACACTTATGAAGATGAAATACAGACTCTGAAAAGAGAGCAGTGCAACACTCAATCTTTGCAAATTCCACAATGCCCAACCTTTAAAAAGCAGAGAGGAAATCATTAATATTTCTAATTCTTTACATTGCTTAACCTGAATCTGTGTTCAATGTTATAATTATGAGTTGCAAATTGTTACCTAGCACTTGTGAGAAAAATAACAAAAAAAAAAGGGGTATCCAAGCAACTACATTGTACAGCGTGTCTGGATGCAGCAGCATCTGCGTTGGCACTCGCAGGCCGCTATTGCGTAACCCTGGATTCAAGCAGGAGCACAGCCGGGGAGGCTCTGCTCTATTGCAGTGACATATCTAGAACAGAAGTGGCTGGTAGAGCTTTAACAGCAGGAGTTTAGACTCTAGATCAGAACAGGAATTGGCAGCAAAGTCCCTTCACCTCTAGCCTCCGTTTGGGTAAGGAAAAATCCCCGAGTGTTTCAGGCAAAACTTCAAAAGGAATTGCTGGGACAGCTTTCTGTGCATGCAGGACACAAAGCAGAGTCTGTGGAGAGCAGAGGGAAAGGAACGCCTGGAGATATTCCCTGGCAAGACACTGCAGGGAGAATCACAAGGTACAGAGCGTACTCCTTGTTCACATCCGCCAACAGCGGCCTCCCAGCCGCCCCACTTCTGCCAGGGGACTGCTGCTGCTAGAACTGGGACGTAACGCTTATAAACTGCTCAGATCCCTCACTTCTTCACAAAATACACCCAGGTATTAGTCTCATGTGGCTGGAATTAAAGCCAGAGCAATTTTCTTGCCTGACCCAAGCTGGTTTAGAGGCTCTCACACGCTATTTCTCTGCAGCAGGGTTCTGCCTACACTCTTCCAGCGCTCCATGCCTACAGCAATTGGAGATCCAAGGGTATAGGGAGTTTCTGAGGGACCAAAAGCAAGGCAGCAAATATAACACCTCCTCAACAGAGGCTGAAGAATAAAAATGAAAAAGGAAAATGAAGCTAAGGAGTAGAACAGGGTTTTCTGGATGAGTCAAATACTAGCAGAACAATGTTGCATAACGAGTGCCCCTTGACTTTTGTTATTTCTCCCAGTCAGCTCCTCCAAAAATCTATTTGTTATTGTTTATTTGGGTATCAGTCCAAATTGCTGTGGGAGGAGAGAAGAGGATATGCTGTCAAGCTATTAATTCTAGCACTGTAGTCATTTAGCACTCTCCCACTATTAACGAATCAGTGTCCTGTTTACTGCAACATTCTCTAGAGCCAGCCTGAAAGTTAAATACAAAACCAGATGTTAATTAGCCTCTTGCAAAAGCGACTCCAGCACTGTTTCTCCTCAGCCAGGATGAATTCTGCCTTTGCTTATTTACCCACTGCTCTGTCCAGAGCAGCAGGGCCGTGTCACGTCTCCCTGGAGCAGGCAGGAGCCGGGGAAGCAGGAGCCCAGCAAGCAGCACACAGCTGGGAGCATCACTCTTGAAATTCAAGCCTCTGCGAAACATTATATTGTAATAAAGGCCAGGCTGTGTCAAAAGACAGGAGCAACTGTGGCCACCATCCATCCTCCCATTCTTCTAGGATAGAAGTCACTTTTCTACACGAGTGCACCAGTAACAGGAGAAAAGCTGTACTCAAGCAGAATGCAGGGTTATGTTTGGTTATTTCCCCCTCTCAGGAAGGGAGAACCACTGGCAGCAGGTACAGCTTGACCTGTCAAAGGGACACACTTCCATACAGCCACCTGCCCTCACTCTGTGCCAAACCTGGCTGCTCCCTGGGGCAGGAATGTTGGAGGCAGAAGCCCACAGCCCAGAACAGCCTTTAACAGAAGGACACAAACACGGTGCCAAAGGCAAAGGAACCACATTAGTCTTGGCACAAGGCTGGATTTGCCTGACCCCAGGAAGTTCAATGGATGTATCAGATTTGCAGCCCTGTGGTACTTGTCTGTATAATCCCAGCCTCCTTTGTGCCATCTGTTTCCCCTTCGGCAGACTGGCCATTAGAGACTCAATGCTAAAACTCGTGTCTCCTTAGTAACAGGTTTTTGTTGATCTCCCCCGCGCCTCCAAATCTTTCTATCAATCCGGTAATCTAGCAGGATTTTCCCTGCAGGGGATACATAACAGCATCAGTGGGAAAAAAATATATATGGGACAACAGAAACACTTTAAAGGCAAGGGTAGAAGGTGTAAAAGGGGTGTGCATGAAGCTACAAGAGTTACAAGTCTATGGAAACCAGATGTTCTCATTATATTGGAGCAAGCCACCAACAAACCTTCCCAGTGCCAGGTTTGAGATCCCATCTGAACACTCAGTCCTTTACCAGTTTTTTTCTTAAAGAGTTGCCAATTATAAACAATTTCCATCAATACAAAAGTCTTCAGAGAAAACATCTTACACAAACCCCACATCCCTAAGACCATCCTCTCCAAGATCTCAAAGGCACAAACACTGCCAATCTCAGTGCTGTGCAGGTAAGAAAGGACTGTATTCCCTGTCTATAGACTGGCTCTCTTACCACAGATTTTAAGTCACTGATTGCTGGCTGCTTTTGGTTCCTTAATCCCTAAATCCCCACACTCTCTTCTTGAGGTTAATCCAGTTAAAACTCTCCTTTCCCTTTGGCTAGTGCCTTGCATAAATAACCACCTGAAGAGCAGAGCTGCAGAAGCCAATGCTCAGAGTATGGCACTTCCCAAAACTCTGTCCCACTGCAAAAGACAGCGTAAAGTTCTTGTTGCTGCCTATGCCAGAAAAGGAAATCAAGATTAGCTAGGTAAGGGCAAAAGGCACTCCTTATGGATTGCTTAAATCAGCAGGAATCAATCATCCAGTCCAATCCAAATCCTCTAGTTGCTTTCTGCCTTAAGATAACTAGAAACAGGTTTATGTTATACTAAGATAAAGCAGCCTTAAACCAGAGTAAGCCCTTATGTGAAAACCTCTCCTTTTTGGGAGGAAAGGAGAACTTGCCTTTGAGGTCAGCTCTAAATGAGCTCCAATTACAGGCATATAGGCCATGTGGGATTTGGAAAAGCAACACAGATCAGCGAAAGAAAATCACCTCTGTAGACTCTGCCTGGCTGGTCTGGCCCAGGCAGCTCCCCTGGCACTGAGCCCGTGGGCAGGAGAGTGAAAGCAGCCCTGGGACAGGGAGCCAGCCCTCACCCTCAGCTGCCAGGAGAGGCAGTGCCATACACAGCACATGCAGACCATGAGGGCAGTCTCACTACACACAAAACATCAACAGTCTGACCCAGCAAAAAAACAAAACACACCCAGTGAGGGCACAGAGGAATTTGACTCCTATAGTGCAGAGAAAGCCAGGACAAGTGGGTGAAGGAAAGTGTGCCCTTTTCTGACAGGTGAGACCCTACTCACTTCCAGTGGCACTTGTCCCCTGGGAGAGAGCCCTGAGTAACATGGCACCATCCTCTGGGCAGGCAGCAAGTGGGTGTGCAAGAGAAGTCCTTAAGCTGGGACAGGTTTTAGGTCAGTGACACAATTGACCACGTGGATCCTGCCCCTGCAGCCTCACGTGTATCTGTGTGTCTTACTCTCATTGTGAAGCTGGGCCAGACGCCCTGGGGCAGCAGGCCCTGCCTGCCAGAGTCAAAACACTGCACATGGGCTCCCTGGTGCATGCCAAGCTCTCCAGGGCATGCACTGGAGCCAGCACTCAGACCATAAGCTCTTTGTGTTCCTGGTCATTCACAACCAAGAGAAAGAGAAATCTGGTTTGGAGGACTGTTTATCAGCCTAGTGCTTCCAAGATCCTCAATCTCATGAGTAGAGAAAATGAACAGCCCCCTCAGCTTGCTGCCTAACCAAAGGGACAGCAAGCAGGGCATGCATTCTGCCTGCCAGGGCAGGGCAGTCACACTGAGTGAGGAGTGTGGGGCAGGAGGACAAAGCAAGGAGCCTGCCCAGCTCTGCAGCGCAGCACGTTCCCAGCTCCATTCACGCGGATATGGAAAGCCGCCGCTCAGTCTCTGGTGCATATTTAAATGCTCATTCTGAATGGCCAATTAGTCAGAAGTGGAATGTTTCTGCATTCACAGAGGAGCTATTTTAAGATTACATTATGCTCTCTGCTTCCATTAATAGGTACAAATAAAAAAAAAGGAAAGGCGTTACACCCAGCAATGCATTTGTCTCAGACTTGAGTGCTGCATGTCCAAAATCCCAGCGCCAGCACAGGAAAGTTGATGAGCTCTGTTATTGACAGGCCACATTCCTCCTCACGGCTCCAGGGATCACCCAGTCATCAGGCTTGCCAAATCTTGATGGAACAAGTCAAATCTCTGTGTTCACTGGCCACCTCTGCTGCAGGCCTGTCACCCTGCATCTTCTAGAGCTGTGTTAAACCTCGTGGAAGTCACCACGCTGAGAGAAGTTAAACCAGACCAGAGCAGCATCTCACGTGTCCTGCAGCTCCGGAGGAGGCTGACCCAGATACTCTCATTCCAGACACCACTTTCCCTGCTCGTGTTGCTCCCCAGGGCTGCCTTCACTCAACCATAACCAGTGCACATCTATACCCCTCCAGTGCCTCTGCCTCCCCTTCCAGGCCCTGGAGGAGCACAGATATTTGACAAGCTGAAAGTTCACAGAAACTCATTTTGGAGTAAATAGAGAACTCTCAGGTTCCTTGAGCTAACAAAACTCAAATCACTAAATGCTGTTGAGCTTTCATGAAAAACAAAGGCAGTTTGAGGGAGAACACACATTTATGTTTGGCCAAGACCGACCCCTCCCAATCTCTCCTGCATGTGTTAGGAATGCAGCTGTATCCATAACATCCACACACAATCATCCATCAACTCCCACATCCACATTTGTTTCTTCCACCCTCTCCAAGCCTGGGCTGTGATATCAGGGTTTGATCAGTGTGGTTTTCTGAGGAGGGGGAACTGGAGGAGTTGAGAAGGGAAGCATGGATACAAGCATTGTGCCAAACATCTCACAGAAGTTCCATGCCAATGCCACAACGGACATTATTTTAATTCCAAAAATCAATAATCTTAACATGGGACAGAGTGAGTAGAGTCAGTTTTCTGTCAAAGGTTTTGCTTTCACTAACAGGTTTATTCAGATCATTTTGAAGATCGAAACCACAGAATCCAACAGGTACAGGTATAATAAATCTCATTAAAACCAGAGCAGGTCATCCCTCTGATGAACTTAAGCTGTAGATCCTTCTAATACTCTTGAAGCAAGCTTGGGTGACCAGCCAAACGAGGATTCCCTCAGCTCACAAATCCACATCTCCTGAGCCAAGTGGAAATACTGTATGAGCTAAGGAAAACAGAGTTTTGTGTGTGGGTTGGGTTTTTTTTTTAAATAATGTGAAGAGCAAGCAAAAAGTCTCAAATTATGCAGCAAAAATAAGAGAGTCAGAGCTGAAAATAAAATCCAACTTGGAGAAAAAAGGTGATATAAAAACATTGTATTAAACCAATGTTACTTCGATGTTGGATTCAAATCTAAAGAAATGCTTAGCCCACGCAGAACAAAAACTACAAAAAAACCCTCATAGTATGGGAACTGTATAAGGTACAGCTCTGCTGAAACATGATTTACACAAATGAAGAGGGGGAAATGCAGAGCATTCAGCAGCAGTAGCAGCACATATATATAAATGTATGTGTATGTGTATATATGTGTGTATATAAATGAAAAACAGCATTACATGGTGTCAGGAAAATAAACAGGATGCTCAATGCTGGAAAGTGCTGCTTAAAACAAACCTAAAACAAACCTTGTGAGTCCTCAGTCCTGGGAGGGCTCTGCTTCCACTGGACACAGACATCACAGGCAGGCAGTGGGACAAGGAGCTGGAGACTCACTGACAGCATTTTTAATGCTCCAAACTTTGGCCATCGTGGAGAAACCAAAAATTCTTGGCACAGATGCAGTAATTTCAACTTTGTTCATTTTACTGCAGTAATAAAGATATTGCTTTACTGATGCCACAGTTGATATATGCACAAAATGTGGATCAGAAAGACAGTTTCTAACTTTCTCAGTTAAGGCACACCCACCCACCAAGGATTAAAAAAATCTTTTCTCCCAAGATGTCAAGGTATTTCTTTTACCCAAGCATTGGGTTTTCCTGGTTTTTAACAAGGGTAGTAAGAGAAAAACTCAGCTTTTAATGCAGAAAACAATTCTGTGAAACTATGGAAGAGGCAAAAAATCCTGGGTTGCATTTAACTAGGGAATAAGGTCACAAATTAAGCAGTCTGAGAATTTCTGGCAGCTTAGCCCTGAATCAGTTCTCCCCCCACCTTTTTTTATTTTTTTCTCCCAACCCCCTCCACTACTTAGCTCAAAATGCAAGCCCAACAAGAACACATGATACAGCCTGCATTGGTACAGGCAAATACATGGCTAAGTCACAGGAGCACATTCTTGAGAGCTCATAAACCATCACATGACAAACATCACAAGAAGTCAATTTACTAAATTCAATTTAAACTTGAAGAAGTTAATAATAATAAAAGCCACAACAGGAATGTCTTTTAGAGAAGGAGAGGCTGCACTTGAAAAGACAGCAACAAACAACAAAGCCAAGATCAGTTCTCATGTTATTTGAAACTTTTGATTTCTAGTGCTACACATGCAAGCCAGTATTGCTTACAAGTCCCTGATAAATACTTGTAGTTACACAGCTTACAGCAAAAGCTGACCAGCAGCCAGTGAAGATCTTATCAATAAGCCTCTCACAAACAAATACTGAATTTTATTGCAAGCACTTGAGCTAAGTCTTTCCTGATTCTACATGTCTGAAAACCAGCATCCTGTTCATTTGCTGTAAAGCTGCTTTAGATATGAGTGACTTCTTTTTCAACAGGAGGACATGCAAGGCACAATCCTCCTTAGCTGTCACAAAGTATTGACAGCTATTCAGAACACACACAAGCTCTGCTTCCAGCTCCAAGCAGACAAATGGAAATAAAAGCAGAACTGCCTCTTAACAAGATGTCATTGTACAAACTGATGTTCATGCTTTACCTGCATTGATTTCTGCACCAGGACAAAGGAACTTGTTTTTTAATTACAAGAACCATTTTCATTGGAAAAGTCTCAAAGCTACACGAACACTTTATCCTGACAATTTAATTAGGGATTGGTCCAATTCTAGTGCTCAGCATCCAGGGATCCTGAAGGCTCTTAACTGTTTAAAGAGGTTGCAGTGATCTGCAGGCCTACCATCAAACAGATCACTGTAGACTCATCCTTGGATTAAGTCATCTCTATTTGTGAGCCCTTATGTGATGATCTGTTACAGAGCGTAAGTACTGCATGAAAGCCTCTTCAAGGCCTTCACCACCATCTGTGAATTACATTATTAACAATGGTATGAACTTCCTAAGAGCATCTGGTTCTCTCCCCACCCCCTTCTCAGATCACTGGGAAGAGCTCTTCAGTATCAAAACAGGCACAGGCAAAGCTGTTTTCCTCTTTTCCATGCTTCCCTACCTCCTCCCACCCTTCAGCAGCACAGGATAGATGGGGCTCAGCTCCCCATTTCCATGCCCTGCATGTTTTCTGCACAACCCCTGTTATTGTTAAATAAGGATGGACAAAAACAACTCCGTGATGGGTGTACCACAGGCATTTTGCTGGGAAAAGAGGAAGTTTATTTCATCATTTTGCAGAGACAGCATCTGAAGTATGCTGAGAACTGTGCTGAGGCACAACAGGGACTGCACAGTCCCACCCCAGGACTCACTTCCCACCAGCACAATTCCTGACATTAACCAAAACCAGGCAGCAGCCACTCGCCCAGCTTCAGCAGTTACTGATGTAGCAATAACTTTCTAGATGCAAAGAAGTATTTTGTCTTCCCAATTCTTCTCCCACCAAGGATGTTTTAGTAGTTGATTCTGAAATCATGCCAGCTTCTTGTAAACAAGAAGGAGGAAGAAGCAGCATCGCCTGGGACACTGGAGCACACTCTCCACTGACCTTTGCACAGAGTTCACATCAAACAGCCTCCTTGGCTGCTCTAAGGGATCATTTACTCTTGCAGGAACGGAGCCTTCCTATCTTGTTTTCTACTGCTTGTTCCCCAAACCCAGCTTCTCCTCTTGCTCTCTAAGTAGGGCTCTCGTTGCCTCGACTCTCTGTGCTCATCAGCAGCCGTTTTTCCACTCTGTTTTGCACAATACCACTCTTTAGTTGCACAACAGTTTGCAATTCAGGCATCCTTACAGCCCTGTAGCACACAGCATCTTCCTCTGTCTTAAGTTAGCAGCAGTGTTTCTTGAAAGAAAAGAGCAACATTATGGGCAGCTCCATAAAGACTTGTATTCAGAGGGAAACAGAATCCAAAACTAACAATCCTGCAATGTGCAGTAACAGGCAGAAAATACTGGGTGGAGGAAGGAAGACAAAACTGTTTCTGCACAAATGCACATGAACCCTTCTAACAAACTGCTTCTCTTATGCCCATGTTTCAAATAAATAATCAGACACATCTTGATGTGCTTGGACAGTTGCATCTAGAATGTGCTGCTACTGTAATTAAAGGAAAATACAAAATTTCTTCAAGTTTAAAAAATAATAGGCAAATATTTGGGGTCACCATGAGTCCAGTGTTGCCCGAATCCACGCCCTTTGTGTGGGCTGTAAGAGGAAGTCTCAGCTACTGCAGCTGACCTCAAGCTACAGGAGGGGAGGAAGCCTCCAGGGCCGTTCTGCCAGGGTTTAATCTCATTATGGTCACTCAGCTTTGGCACCAGGCAGGTCAAGATGAAGATGGACCACTATTCCAACTTCTGGGAAAGCACATGGTTGTGTTTTCACACAGCCATTTAAAAAAGTCAAGGGAGCCACAAGAAAATTAAGCAAGTTTTATGAGTGGCTTTAGATGAATGGCTTGACAACAGAATCTTGACTTATTCCCTGCAGTTTATTGGGAGGGATGCAGGGAGAAGAAAAGTCAGGAAGCTGCCAAATGTTAGAGCAAATTAGTGGCAATTAGAGATAGGCTCTGCCAAGCCCAGGTCCCAGCATGCAGTGGGAGCATGGTGTCCCATCAACAGGATCTTTACAACACTGGTATCTGGAACAGTAGCAACTAAAACTGGAATGAATTCCCACCTTTCAAACAGTATGTACAGGTGATCATGTAATCAAATTAATTAATATTTTGCTAAATCAGTGTATTGAATATTACCCGATGAGCTCATTTTTGGAGGCAGTTCAACGCCTCACTTCTAGGACTGATGTCAGTGTCACATGCTTGGAGAGGATCAGTCTGCAGCTGGATATTTTAAAGCCTTCTATTAGGAGCATAGAAAAGTCAGCGGATTTCAACAGCATCAACCAATGAATTTTTGTTTTATCACAACAATTTAGTCACCAGACCCCACTGTCAATATCTCTGTGAGAATATCAGGCCATTTCAGACACTTCAAATCACCAGACGGAAACTGAAGAGCGCAGCAACTGAGTTGTTCCAACAGAGAAAGTTGTGTTTCAACAGGAAAGGAAATCAACAGAAAGACAAGGAAACAGGAAACTCCGATTCTGACTGGCTCTTGATAAAATAATTAACCTTTGAGAAACTAAACTCAGCAGCTGTAAAAATACATAAACAAACAAACAGTAGCAGAGCAAAGGGTGTTGAGCATCAGCAGCACAAATGCTCCAAGCAGCAACATTCAACCCTGAGTTCAAATCCCATTCACTCAGAGACCAACTGTGATGTCATCCTTTATTCTGACATAATGCAGGATGTCACTGCAGTTCAGTGGCAAGTGTTCATGCAGGATCTGTGAAGTTTTCGCACTTTGATGCTCGCTGCTTGCACTTTGCACCAACAAGCAGGAACAGATTTGCATTACACCAATAAGCCGTGTCTTTATTGTGCAACTGCATGCGACTTTTTGGGAGAAAAACAATGCTCAAATACAAGGAGTGCTGTGTGCATCAGGCTCAGAGTGGGTGGCAGTGATGTTGTCAGAAAGCACCGCTTACCTCCACACCCATTGACTTCAGCAGAAGGCTACATACGAAAAGTCTCTGAAGATGAAGCTCAAGTGTTCCCTAACCCATGGCGCTGTCCATACACTATACTTAAGAAAGAGACAAAACAAAAACCACAGAAGTGAAGCAGCATGAAATTGCAGGGTTTGGGTTTTTAGTTTTTAAAGACTCTTGCAGTCCTTGTTCCAGTTAAGAAATCCAACTCTAAACCCATCAGTTGTGAGCAAGCCCTTCCCCACTCTGCCTGAGCTTCTGCCATGTCTGGGGTGTAGGATGAGAACCATGGTGTTTAAGGCATGCTTAGAGTGCTCCCAGAAGACCTTGGATGAAAATATGTTAAAGCTTCACAGTCAACTCAGCTGTTAAATTGTTCAGTGAGACTGCCTAGGTCAGTCAGGGGCTGTACCAAACCCCACTGCCCTCACATGCAGCACAGGACACGGCCTGTTTTAAAGGTCCCTGGAAGCTTTTGTCCATGTAGTTCAAACTCTGCATGGACAGATCAGCTCACCCTCACCCAGGCTACTGATTTAATTTGTAATAGTTTTGAGAACAGGAGAGTCAAAGGCAGGAAGCCCTAAGCCTCCATGGATGTGAAGCCCCATGCACAGGACTGCAGAGCAAGGAGCAGCTCAGGTCCCTCCAGAGGAGCTGGCAGAGACAGATATTCGAACTTCAGCGTGTGATGGAACCTCCTTGCACTCTGCGAACTTATGGGAGGATAAATATGTTTGGTGCCCAGGCTGCAGATGGGGTCAGGGAAGGTTTCTATAACCAAGACAAACTCCCAGTATTCCAAGCAGTTAACTCCAGAGGCATGTGACTATTTTCAGATTGCAGCTTTTATCCCAGTTGCAGAAAGACAAGACTAAAGGAAATAACAAGATCTTTACATGTCCAAGCTCTCATTTAGCTGCCTGTGGTTCAGCAAAGCATTCCCTCTCATTTTAAGATGAGGCTTATAAATTCAGTGTACCCCAAAGATTTCAAAGCGAGCAGAATGCATCCTTCATTCCAAACTAACCCATCTCAGCCAGAATTCCTCCATACAGAATTCCAATTTTTTCCAGAGGTTTGAAGCTATTTGGCAGTTGTACGACACTCAGACCAGCCTGCACATTTCTCTCTCTTTTTTTTTTTTTTTAATTTTAGACTTAATGTAGCATGTGCTCTCAGAAAGGTTTACAATGCAGCCTTTTGTAGTTGACTTGCTCCAAGCTGGGCCACTGCCAGGTTGTTATCAATGACATTTTAAGGCAGATGAATGAAGTTCTTATTACAGTGACAAGCAGAATTGTGATATGGCACATGCATACACTGAAAGAAGAGAGCTTGCTATTAGTTTGTCAGGTTAATAAATAAATAGCGATTTCATGAATAAAAGCCTTTTATTAGGAAACAAATGAACAAAATTAATATTTATAAAGCTTTAGTGGTTTAGAGCACCCTTTAAAATAAGATTATTCATTTCAGTCACAGTCACCATCATGGATTAGAGATTCTTGAGCACAGCTTCCCCTCCTAATTCTCTTATCATAGCAGTGCAAGCAAAAGCAAAGCTCTGCCTTCTGAACTGCTCAGGCCAGACTCAGTTTGAGATTGACAATCCTGAAGGCCCATGACAGCAAACATTTCTGTTACATCCCCAGGACTGCAGCTAAAGACTGCACCTGTTGGAAGAACTGTTGGTTCCTTATCACAGCAGGAAATTCTCACGTTTTACACAGCGTGCTTCCACACCACACAGAGCACTGAACCTGTGCCAAGCCACAGAGAACAAGGCTGCACGTCAGACAAACTATCAGCACTCGGCCAGGAAATCGCTCCCCATCTGCCCCCAGAAGAGACTCCGCACCAAAACCCTGCTGGCAATCTCTCACCCTTCAGGGTTCTTCAGCATCTCCCAGAGTACATGGTAGAATGCAGAGAACGTTCACCACCAAAGTGAAGTTTTAGGAAGGTGGAGTACATCAAGGATGTCCCACTTCTCAGCAAGTAAATGAAATTCTGACACACACAGACTGTTTCTCACCTCAGCTGTCTCTGTACTCACTACGGCTCAAGGCATTCTGTGCTCAACCCGTCCTAAAATCAAACTTGAAAGTTTAAATTTTAAATAAGCTGAGTAATTTTGGGTTGGGTTTTGTGGGGCTGTTTAGTTTTGGTTTTGTTGGGTTTTTATTACTCTACTTTTTAAATGGGGCACTTCTCAAATTCAGGACTAAGACGTGAGCAAGTGCTCAAGCTTAAAAATTTATTTTGGCTCATTCCATCTCTCAAATACTAAAAAAAAAGTTCTCAAACTTTTCCCTTCTCCTCAAGGCAAAGTCAAGTTTGAACTTTCTCAGTCATTTGAGAAGCAGAGAGAAACCCCAAAATAACTGCCTCAGCCATGTATGGTCAACATGAACAGATCTGAGTTAAACAGAGCTTCCTCCCCACCACAGCAGTGTCTGGTTTATGTGTAAAGGAGAAAAATTCCACTTCAAGGACCAGAAGTGTGGGTTGCAGGAGCGTGTGGCACAGTTGTTATCTTTGCAGCATGATGCACAAGATGAAACCAGGGATCTGTACAGTCTATGTGAAAAATATTCACTTCACCCACTGAGACTGTGCAAACTCTATTCCAGTCATACTATAAATGTTAACTAGTAATACCTCCCTTGCCTTAAAGTATCCTACAACTATGGGCAGCTTTTGGGAAGGGGGTTGAAAATATGCTCTGCTCATATTGGTTTTCCCTGATAAACCTTTATTTGAGATTCAGGAGCAGGGCAGAAGCTGCATTGAAGGACAATTCCCTCCCAGCACCAAGGCAGCCACACAGCCAAGTGCTGAGGGATGCAGTGGCAGGCAAACACTAAAAGCAAGAGATAATATATTAATATTTGATTTCCATCTGCAGCTGTACTGACAAGTTTATGCAATATTAAACTGGACCCACACTACAGGGGTAGCTACTGTCTCATGATTCATTAAGAGGTGGAATTCAGGCTTACACATTCTAATAACTGCTGCTGAACCAGAATACTACCAAGGAGGAAGGAACACCACAAAGAACAAAAAGGTCTAAGTTGTCCTGTTTCACTTCACTTTTTGAAGTCACAAGCTTGCTCCCCCATGTAAGCACAACTCAGCTGAAAAAAAAAAACCCAGAGCAAACTCGCAGTAATCAAACTCATTAGATGTTACATAAAAAATATTTGGTTAGAGTGTGAATGAAATAGTTGTTAACCATTCTGCAATGTGAAAGGGCAAAGGGGAGGGCTGTCACTTCAAGGTTTGCACTTCACTCAGGAGACAATACAGCACGTAGCTGTTTCCTGACACATCTCGAAGCACTATATTCAAATGCAGTGGTTACAGCATCTCTGAAGAACATGCCCAGAGCTGTTTGTCTTTAAACTATTTAAAACTGCTGAGGAGGACTTCGGAAATGAAAACAAAAAAGAAAGACAACAGAAACAAAGAAGAACAAAAAAAGAATCAATCCTTATTCCAGCAACACCTTTATCTCATCACCTAGCACTTCCTCTTGTACCTAGGTTTAGCTGCTGTCTGTAGGTCAGAGGGCTGAGTCACTTCCCTGCCTGCCCCACAGCAGCTCATGAGCTAAATTTCCAGTGTGACACCCTGTTTCCTACTGAAGATGCTCCAGGACTCAGGGAACAGCAGGCTCCAAACGATACCTGCTACTATACAAGAAGCTCACAGACATCAGCTGACTCTCTGCAGTCCATTCAGAGCTTCAGAGACCTGTGGAAAACTCCATTTTTAGATGCACTGAGTGAAAGGGTTGGTCCTGCACCACTCAGAGTCAGACTACCTCTAACTACCAACCAGCCCTCCTTTGGAAAGCAAAGCACTTTACACATGCAAGGCACATGCCCTATCCCTCCCTCTCATCATCCTGTAAAATGAAAAGATGAAAAGCATGACATGTTTTGTTTCAGGGTTTTTTCTGAAGAATCCTAATGTACACAATTCTCAGATGTCAGCTGTTGAAGCTAAACCAAGCCAGTTGAACAAGTCTTAAAAGTTCTTGCTGCAATTTTAAATATGATAGTTCTGTACATCAAAACAGAAGGGACATGGTAGCAGCCAATGAGAACAGGACAGCCACAGTTCCCTGGACAGGACTGTCTTTCCATATTAAAATTCACTTTTCGGATATTTAATTCAGTTACAAGTTGCAGTCCAATTCCTGAGACAACATCTCTGGAATTCACTTCCCCAAGATCTCCTGTGCTTCTCCATTGGCAGAGCAGTGGAAAGCTCAAGCCTCAAAGGCACCTCCTGAGCTGTGCTATGAGCTCAGCACAGGGACAGTGTGATCCCTGATAAAACACTTCTTTCAAAACAGCTCAGATGAAACACTCTAATGTCTTTGATTACTCCAGTACAAGAAGTTTACACTGTGCCCTTAAGTTCCCCAGTAATTTCACCCTGAAACAACCCCCACCAATGCAATAAGTTCATTATTTCCATGAAGCCTCAGTGCAGGAGTCTCTGGGGAGGAAGAGGAGGAGGAGCAGCGCACCCAGGAGCAGCAGCAGGCGTTTCAGCGATGCCAGGGGCGTTTCAGCGATGCCAGGGGCGTTGTGCTGGCCGGGGCCATGGGGAGTTCACGTCACAGGGCATTTGCCAGGAGCTCCATGAGCGCTGGCATGCACAGCAAGGGCGCGTCTCACCATGGAAGCAACAAGCTGCTAAACGCTGTGACTCATCTCACAGCAACGGAGCAGCCTGCAATGAGCAACGCTGATAAGATGCATATTCAGAGGAATTCTATTTGGGCAAAAAGCTATTGACACATTCAAAGCCCTGTATACAGAAGCCTCCCCAAACGCTGACTAAAACACATGAGCACGCACAGTGCAATATTGCAGTACTGTGATAAGACATTTTGTAGGTGGTTGGGTTGACAGTAATTTTATATGGCCCAACTGAGAAATGCAAAAATGGCTTTTAGCCCTCATAATTTTTTACCCCTTTAAACAGAGGAACAGTTTCCAGCCAAAAGGTAAGAAACAGTGTGTGCCTTGCTTCCAATAAGTCTCACCTCTTTCTTCTCCTGCTTCCAAGGCTCCCCTTTTATGCAAAATATATGAGCTTCACTGTCACTACCTAATAATCAAATTAAAAGGACCCTCAGGCAAATCACTGGCACAGAGTGGAGATACCTTTAATTCAGACTGAACTAAACAACTGGAACACCTGGAGCAGGCAGCTGACCAGCCCAAGTGCTCTTGAGTGGCAGGGCCAGCTCATGTGAAGGCAGCACTGCTCACAAAGCAGCAGCTCCATTTGTGCTTCTCGCTAATGGCATCAGCAGGAGTCAGACGTGGAGACTCAAAGCCTGCAAAGAGCCCCCTGCTTCAGCTGGCCCTGGGAGGATGTGGCTTGTTGTGACTGAAGAATGAAACCCTGAGCTGCAGGCTGTGATCAGGGAGCAGCTTCACTGAGCTAAGCTGCCCAAAGGCTATTTCCTTTTTTTTTTTCTTTTTTTTTTCATTTCCCAAGACAGAAGAGTTGCAGCTTTAGATCTTTCAGGATTTTTTCCAGTAACTGGAAATCCTCAGGCATTACCCCTGCATAAAGGCAGCTCTCTTACACTAAAATATTTCCAGCAGACTGCTTTGTGGATGGCAGTCTCCGCTCAAAATAGCATTTTCCACTTAAATAAATATGTCATTGGCTCCCAGAATGACTGTAGATGCCACTGTACCCTGCCCTTTTCAACTTATTTTTATTTCTTAAAGAGCAAGAATCAATACTGGTCAGGTAGTGACTCATTACAGCATCACAAGCTATTTGCATTTTCAAATTACAAGCTCCTTTTCAAAACACAAGAATTTATGTGCCACCAGAACTCAAGAGGTGAAAACTGAAATCAAGCTATCATTGAGATATGCTACCAAAGGAATTAGATCTCTTTTAAAAAGTGAAGATTTTTTTCATGTGCTCTGCAAGTTTTAAGAGTGTTTCTCAGTGGTTCTCAGTGAGGCTCCAATTCCACTGTCATCATCCTCCTCCTCAGCTGCAAATGCTGTTCTCACCTCTAAGGGGACATTGCATTTCATGCAGATCCTAGAGGAAACCTGCTCAGTGTGTGTGCAAGAGGCAGCAGAAATTCCAGAGAAGCTCTTCTGTCACAGTTTAACCACCAAACTGCTTTAGGAACAGCAGAGTCTCACCACACATGAATGCATTTACACACACAAAAATGATCTGTGCTCCAACAGCCTGCTCTTGTCCAGCTGGAGAGAAATCATCTTTTAACAACACAGCATCACACCCAGCAAGAGGTGGAGGCCTCCTGGTTCCCTCACAGGGCTTTCAGCAGAAATTTAAAAGATGGGAAGTTACAGATCACCTCACTGAAGCAGTTTTATCTCCCAAATGGTGGCACCAGAGGAAACAGGTACCTGTGGGGCACTACAAGGTTTGCCTAAAGCAGGAATCAGCTCATTCTTCTGGGCCACTGCCTCCAAAACCTTCAGTTTTCAGAATGAACTCTGGCTATGCCTGAAAGACATCAGCTGGAGAAAATCAAGAAACAATAGATGATCTTACTGGTCAGAGCATCTTCAAATATTAGGCATTCCTAACTTTACTAAATATTTCATAAGAAGCTTCTGATGGCCCAGCTACATTTTAGTTCCTCCAAAAATCACCTCTCCATAACCTTACCCATGCAGCAGCAATCAAGATCTTAATTTATTTATTTAAAAAAAGGAAACGAGAAAAAATAAGTTCTATGTGAGATAGACTGGACTTATCAATGATTAAGTCAACTCACAATTACCACATTGTCTAACAGCAATTACAGGACCAGGGGGAGAGAAATGTTATATTTAGCTTCCCCATAAAGACGTGGGGAAAATATTTCCTGAACATTCTACCAGCAAGGAGCTTCCAAGCACAACATGACAGACACTCCCAAACACATTTCCAGGCCTATGCTTCCTGCTCAAGCTGTTCTCCTGGGATTAAGGAGGGGAAGTCCAATGCTTTAGGTTTTAATTTGCTTTAGCATATTTTTTTTTCCCCAAACTGTGCATTTTAGAACAATATATACCCAGTGTCTCCTCTCTTTTTGGGTCAGTCGGTCCCTTCCAATAAAAGCATATTGCCTCCCTCAGGGTAGGGAAGACAAGTGAACTGTGAGAGCAGCCAGGGCCAGATTGCCTGCCCAGCTTCTTCACTTCTCAGGAAAGAGATATAATCAACAAAAGGAAAATACCATTTTTCAGAAATTACAGATCCAATTTTTTGGTACCTGTGCATCAAAAATACCTTAAAAGGCCAAGTTTCAACAGATCATTTCCAATACAGGTGATTATCAGCCAAGAACTGCATTGAACAATGCATCAGCATTAGCACCAAGGAGCTCATGGCATCTTTGTATTTTACTGTAGCATGGCCCTGTCTGCCACCCCTTTTTGCTAACATGGCACATCAGAAGACAACTGCTCTGCTGTAAGGATTGAAGATTGCAGTCTTATTTCTCAAGCGACTGCATAACCAAAGGCCAAAACAAACAGCAAAAGTCTGGACAGACAATTAAAGGAATTTTACAAGTCATCAAGCAACCAGAGGGCTGTAAATGTATAATCAACACTTTGCATGAACTGCCCTGAAATGAATGCTCATGAGATGCTCTGTGGCAATGGGAACAAGATAAAAACCTATAAATAAAAGCTGTCCAATTTCAGAGTGATTCAGATCAGCTATTCCCCTGAATCTGTAAGAGCCAATTATAACAGTTTATAGGGCACACTTAATGCAAAAAATCCAGTTTGAGGACACTAATTTCACCCTTTCTCCTTGTCTGAGAAGTTTATCTCTGAAGCAAAAAGACATCAAGCAATTTAAAAAGAGAATCCTTTTCTGTCCTCAAAATTCTTAGTGACCTGGAAACAGAATTAGACACAGCCATATGCTTGCACACTCACATGCCTCTCCTTGCCCACAAGTTGAAGCAGCTAAGTTCCAGCAGTTACCAGATAATCTTTGCTCCAAACAGCAAGGACAGACCCTTACCCTACTGATAAAATTATTGAGCAAGATGAGCTTTCATTTAAAGAGGTAACCTGGGGACAGTCAAAGAAAGCTACCATCAGTTTACTACAGATTGGTTGAAACAATTTGAGTCAAAACTGAAAGAATCAAGTCCTGCTGCTGCAGCTGACAGGGATCCAGGAGAATGGCAAGTGTGGGAGGCTTAGGACCAAAACCTCCTTAAGGACTAAAAATGTGCCTGCCCTGCTCACAAACCCTCAGCAGCTGAGGAAGGAGAAGCATCTGAAATGATAAAGATTTGATTGAGAAACAAGAAGTTTGTGGCAAAGGAGGAACACAGCTCTAACAGAAGGAGGGAGAAACAACCCACCCCAGCTATCTAAGGGGCTAAAAGGGCAGCCCAACCCTGAAGTGTGGTTAGGAAGCTGCAACAAGAAATGCAGAAGTGTTCAAACAATAGAGTTAAGATCATGATGAAAATCAAGTTCACTTTACACTCCAGGAGGAGTCTGAGAAAGCAGAAGTAATTACAAAGCCCAAAAGCAGGCCAGGAATATGCCACACACTTATTTCTGGTACAGAATACACCTCCATATCATGTCATGGGACAAAGAGAATATAGACACATAAACCCAAGGCTGCATCCTCCGGATTCATCAGGCTCCACAGGGAGTTGTTTATATATTTAACAACTAAGTAGTATCCAAATATCAGCACGATTTTAATTTAATTTAATTGGTTGGGAAACAGCCTGGCTGTTGCAGATGGAAAAGCTTTAGAGAATACAACTAATTGTTCATATATATATAAAATATTTAACAAAGAGAGGGTCTATGCATCCAAGTGGGAGAAAGAAGGAAGATGCATCCAAATGGGAGAAAGAAGGAAGATGCCAAGAGAGACCCATCTATTCTCACTAGATGCATTCAATGCTATAAATGTATGGGAAGAGGAATAGTGGAAAGGGTAAGGAAGTCAGAGGGGGAAGAAATCTCTGAAGTAATGCAGCACATTAATATTTATAGCAGGTAAGTATAAGTGAAATTAATCTGTGTTGCTAAGTAAACATACCTTAGGAGAGACATGGGAATGAAAGAGGGGGAAAAAACGAGGTAAGTGTTCTGACAGCTAAAATGCCATTGGGGCAGGCAGGACCTGTCAAGCAGCTGATCCAGTTTCAGAAGAGGTTACCTAACACAACGAGAAATATTTTCAGAGTAGTTGGCTTTTTCATTCCCCCCCACTGAGGATGGAAGCCACTGGGATTTCAACTATTCTCTTCCTCCAAACATTTGCAAATCAGGCCTAACAGCAGTGTGATAATGCATGGGGTTTTTTAAGGATAAATGCTAACTTAGAACTAAGCGTACAGAAGTGAAAGCAGAGCTATTTTAATTTTCATCCTCGACTACATCAGAAACAGCACATGGGGGGTAGGTAGCAGCTTACAGGGTTAACAACAGAGAAATACAAACAACAAACAAAACAACAGCCTGTCCCAAGTTTAAAGAGCATGGAAAGGCAGAAGCCTTCAAAGCTGCCTGCCCAACCCAGGGCAGCGATGGGAACATCTGTCCTGCCGCACATCCCACTCAGGGATTTGGAATCTGGCCGTTTTGTGTCTCTCCTGGGCTTGACACAGCCCTATGGAGATTACATGAACCGTTCTAAAAAAGGGGGCAGAAAAGCACCTGAGCTGCCCGCGAAGGCAGAGCAGGCACTGGGGATACCCAGAGGGTGCTGTCAGATGAGATCAGCTGAGCACGGCCGGAGCCCCAACCGTGTCAGGTCGCTTCCACACCACGCTTCCCGCCTCTCCTACCGCATACAATGAACACAGAATAAACCCGGCGGATTTATGGCAGCAGCCCCGAGCCGCCGCATCCTTCACTGAGGGGGTGGGCATGACCGGGACCCTGCGATACCACGAGGGCCGGCAGGGAGCTGCCCTGCCCCAGCCCGGGCCTGCTGACGGGCACCGGGACCCCCGCCCGTCCCCTCGGCTGTCAGCAGGCCACAGCCCGGGGGTGTGCGAGCCCCGTTCCCGGGCACCGCGGGCCCGCATCGCCCCCGGCCCGGGGCCCGGACCCCGGCGGCAACGGGGGTTGAGGCGGAGGGGGTGCGGCGCATGCGCAGCACCGCGAGCCGGACCCCAACGGCCGCCGAGCGCCGCGCTGCCCTCAGTGCCCGCCGGGACTCACCGAGGCGCAGGGGCTGGAGGTGGCGCTGGGGGTAGGCGAGCGCTGCACCGTGACCAGAGCCATCGAGGCGCGGCGGGGCCCCCCCGTCCGGCCGTCCGGCGGGGGCCTCACTCCATGGCGGGGACAGGGGAAGGGAGCGGAGCGGAGGTGGCGCGGCGGCGACGGCCGCAGGGGGCGGCAGCGGCAGCAGCTCCGCGCGCGCCCGCGGCCTCTCGCCGACTGAGGCGCGGCGGGGCCGGGCCGGCCGGGCACAATGAGGCGCCAGCGCGCACGCGCCGGCTGTCAGCGCGCGCGCGGCGCCGCCCCCTGGCGGCCGTGCCGCGTTAACCCCCGCGGCGCCGGCGGCTCCTGAGGGGTGCCGGCGCTCCCAGCCCCGGTCCCTGAGGGGGCTGCGGTGGTCTGGAGGGACTCGACATCCTCACCCCGGCCCATGAGGGGGCTGCGATGGGCTGGAGGGGCTCGACATCCCCACCCCGTTCCTGAGGGAGCTGGGGTGCCCCGGCATCCCCACCCCGGTTGCTGAAGGGGTTTCGGCATCGCCCCCCCAGTCTCTCAGCCTCATAGGTGGATTTTATTAATTTATGTCAGCAGGGCACCCCCAGTGTGCCTCCTGGCTGGTGATGATTTGAGGAATCCCATACCACCGGGAGCTGTGATGATGGATATGGCAACCCCTGGTGAAAGTTGGCATTAATGGTCACATAACGGAGCTTTTCCTTGGATTAGGCAACTACAGTAACTCCATAGTGAAAGCAGCATATAACACCTCTTCATACATCAATGCACACGCCCAAACACCAAAAACCGAGTCTAGTGATTACATCTTAAGCATTCAAACATTCCCAGATACAGAACTGTTGGGTGTTTGGGGCTCTGAAACAAAGGGTTAAGTGCTATTAAACTTCATTTGCTTTGCAGTTTCAGCCTGGTGCCACCGAATATCATCAGAAGGAGGTAATTTGGATCAAGAATCTACAAAATTCATGGGAAGGAGGTGACTGGGATCAAGAATTGTCTCTTGGGCATCGAATGACAACATTACATATGATAACCAGAAACTGTTCTAAACGTTAAACAGAGCAAACTCTTTGTCAGGAGTATGTATCAACCCCTAGATTCCATTTATTATCCATTATTCCATTCATGGCTGATGCTGTTTCAATCTGTTCCTCAGGTTGATAGCACATTTGAGAACTGGAGAAGCCACATGGTCTTTCTTTAGGTTATTCCCCAGTTAAAATAATGATCAGGGAGGCTCCTGTAGCTGGGCTGGGCTGCAGTGAAGTCAGGCTTGCTAATGGAGCATTTTGCCTCCTGGTGGACGGGTGAGGATGGAGGCTAAAGGATGGAGGACAGGCTCTCTAAATCAGACTAAACTGAGTTTAGAGTGCAAGCCAGAGTCTTGAACATGCAAATGTGGGGCTGCTCTAGGCCCATAGCTCATGTTCAAGTATGTCTGCATTGATAGAGAGGATTGATAGAAGACTGAAATACCCAGAATATTGTAGCCATTTCCTCACCTGAGACTGGTGTTTCATTCTGGATTTTGATCAAGTCATGCAGGGATTACTATCAAGAAATTATTATTTAAACCAAGTTCCAAAGTAGACTTTTGTGTCATTTTCATACACCCTGTAGATCTTCCAGGTATTTGAACAGCAAACACTTTTTAAAAACATTTACCACAGGTAAACAATGGAGTTGCTATCTACAGTTCACTAAAAGTCTGACATATCAGTTATTAGCTACAACAACCACAAATTGTGACAGTTCTCCAGCCTCTAGGAAGGTGTAATTTGCATGTGCAATGTTTTGGGGTTTTTTAGCAGCAGAATTTAAATGTGGAGGAGGAAGCTATAAGGCAGATGTATTGGGATTGAAAAGAGCAATTAGAGGGCAGGCTGTGGTCACAGCATCAGGGTTGGTACAAAAAACAGACTGGAAGCTTGTGGCCTTATTCCTTCCTGTGCTGTGGTCAGCACCTGCTGCTTCAGCCCAGAGTAGCATTTCAAAGAAGTGGAGCTGTACACGAGCTGGTTTTGTACACATTTCCAAAACTGACTATTTAATACACTGCAAACATTTCCCTGGCTAACACAACTTATTATTACTACATGTTAGGGCTTTTATTGCACAATCTTGGCATCAGCTGCAAAAGACAACAGAGTGCTCCCAAAATGTATCTTACAGAGAAAAACAAAAAGAAAAAAAGATAGAAGAGGCAATTCCAGCAAAACATCTGTGATGACATATTCAGCCCATTATTTTGTCAACAGTGCAAGTATTTGGTGGCATAATAAAAGGATACACTTTGCTTAGCAAAAACATCAAGGAATAACAGCCAAGTTAGAGTACAATTAAAGGTTTGCTTAACCCATGGGATTCCACTTCCAGAAAAATAAAAATAGAGATGTTTTGATCCATCCTTCTAAGTTCTAGTTGTATATTCTTGTTTGGGGGTTGAAAAAAAAAATCACAGTTTTTTTAAAATTTATGTTTCATTCTCAAAAAGTTTTATAAGTTAATCATAATAGCAACAGAATTCTGAATTGCAAAGGGGAAAAACCAAGCCCACCTGGGAGAAGAGATAACAGGAATTAATCATGAGCAAACTGCTTTGAGGAAGAAGGGCACAATCCAGTTTAAAGCCTCATTTTAAATTACTCCTGAGCTCTAATTTTCTGCTTCATTTTGTTAACATAATTGATGCTAGACTTCAACACATCTTGGAAATGCACTGCAATGAGCATATTTCCTTCTGATACGTTTCTCCAAATACATAGCAAAGAAATGATAATTTATTATGGTGTATTTTTCACATGAAAGTTGACCTCCTCTATTTCAAGGTTTCTTACAGGCCATCCCATGAAATGGAGACTAATAGAGGGCAGGGCACCTTGCACCTTGACAAATACCATAGATAAAGTCACAGTTCAGTTTTCCTGCAGGTAGGCAATCCAAAGGTTTTGCCACTTCCATTATAAAATACAAAGAAAGAAATAGCACTAGATAAACCTCATTTCCTGGCAGAAATAGCCATAAGTTTCTCAGTTGGAAGTTGTGCCCTACCCAAGGGAATTGCTGAACAGGCACCTGATTTACATTCGTGTAAATGAGTGCAGAATGCCTGTTGTAGATGTATTTGTCTTTTGCCTTCTCCTTTTCCTGTCATATTATTCTTCAAAGAATATAGGAGAGATTATGAAAGGGGATTCATCAAATTCCTTTAGATTCAGGTTTAAAAGCAGTCTGACAAAATGGCACTGTGCTCTCCCCCCTCGTTAATGCTTGTGTGCCTTTCCTGCAAGGCTGCTTCAAAGCAACACAAGAAAGAAAGCCTGAAAATGTTTAAATTGAGTTTGTAATTAATTTCTTTTTATGTCTGAGATTCTCACATCTGGTTAACACAGTCCTCCCTTCAGCTGGTAATGGGCTTGAGACAATTCTGGACTTTGTGAGCCTTGAATCTGAAGGTAACCTGTCACTGGCACCTGCAGATTCTCTGTTTGTGCCCTTAATGTTCTCTGTTGCTATTCATAGTCTTTTCTCGATTTTATTTTATTTTCAGTCATGTGATGCAATGTTCTAAGTTCAGTACAGAAGAGTCTGTTGGGCTGTGCCACAGCCAAAAGACAACCTACAGCAATTTTGAACGTGGAAAGACATAGCAACCTTTGGGATTATTGCTTAGCAACTGCAAACACACAGAGGAGTAAAACTCACAGCCCAGCTCCACAGCAGGTCTGAGAAATCCTTAATTCACTTCAAGATTTTTAATGGTTGATGGGCATATATGAAATCCCTGTTGATTTGCAAAGCCACTTTGAATGCAGGAGGAATAAGATCTATTTTGATACCTGCTCCAAAGGTAAGAAAAACAGTTCTTCAAAGCTTCAGAAAGCAAAGGAGAAAATGTTTCTAAATTTTAATTGTAAATTGTATTGAAAAGATCATGTATGAAAAGGATATTGGGCTTTTTGTGATGAGATTAATATGCTCTATGAAACACATAAGGGGAATGCAAAATTATTTCTGAGCAATAGAATGTCAAAGAGATTGAACTTTGTTTTTGAAAGGACTTTTATAACTCAAACATCTAGAAAATATTTACCTAAACAAACTTTAGTCATTCTTGGCTTTATCCTGCCCATCAAAATTCTCTTAGAGAATAACAATGAAGCCATAAGAATATTGTTTATGAGCACATTTGGGTTTTCTACAGGGAACACTGAGATAATCTTTTTGTACCTGCAGGGATTCCAGCAAGGATATTTTTCTTACAGGAAAGAAGCCAGGGAAGTGGCATCCTACTAAATAATGGAAAGCTTATCTTGCCTTCAGCTTGAACAAAGGCTTACAGGAAACTTTATATCACACTTCAAATTTCCTGGGTGTTTCTAGAGCTTGCGTCTGTGCTCCATGCTCACTGTTATTTGGGCTCCAGTTGGGAGTGCCACAGGCCCTGAGAGCTCCCAATATTATTGTAAAATCATAGACTTGTAGAATCAGTAATTTTGCAAAAGACCTCCAAGATCATTGAATCCAACATTTGACCAAACACTGCGTTGCCAATGTGACCATGGCCCTGAGTGCCACGTCCAGTTGTTTCCTGAGCACTCCCAGGGATGGTGGCTCCATCCCTTCCAATGCCTGACCACCCTTTCAGTGGAGAAATTCTTCCTTATGGGCCAAATTCTCAACTAATGAAAATCACTGAAGGTTATGAGCCAATGGAGTCTTATCCATTGTGTGTCTCTGTAATCCTCCACAGATCCCAAGTTTCATGGCCTGATTGTAGCATTCCTTTGTTGTTTATTTTTTTTGTTTGTTCTTCCATACCCTCTTAGTCTTCTCCATCTGTGCTGCATTAAAGCCCTGGGCACAGCTCTCCATGCTCTGCTTCCATTCCTGGAGTTACGTGGATGCCATGGAATGGAGACAGAACAGTCACACTGCTTGTTTCATGTTTTGTTTTGGTCAGAGACATGGAGATCCTTCACAAACATTTACCAATCCTCAAAACCATCCTAACAAAAGGTTGACAGCAGTGTAGAAAACATATTCATCATCTCTCAGAATCAGCCGCCTCATAAAGCAGAGTGCAGTTGTCACTTTAACATTGTACAGAAACTGCAGAGGGTTTCATAAAGGATGTTTAAGAAATAACAGAAGTATTTGAAACTACAAGAGCAGTTTATTTTGGCACAACAAAACCAGCTGATTTGGAATGTGACCAGAACATTTGGTTAACACCCTGCTTTGAACCAAGGACTCTGGTTTTACAGCTTGTTGAAAGGAACTCACTTAAGCAAGGAACAATTCCACAGGGTGGACAGGTTTCCCTTTCTACCATTGTAAATCCTTTCCAGCTCATGTCCTTTGGTGGCAAAACCAACCACCAACCTAAAACCTTCTCTGTGGGTCAGGTAGGCAGCTTGAGCCATCCCATTCTCAGCAGGAATGTGCCTTTGGAAAAAATTTACTAGAATCTGCCAACAAACCCATTGAGAAAACAAACCTAGAAATTTAATGCTGTGATGCATCCCACCCATCCAGGCAGTATTTGTACTCCAGCAGTGTTAATGAACCAGAAGGTCAACATATTCATAATTAAATTTGTGTGCCAGGAGGGCTGTAGATCACATTTATGCATTTCCTGGAAAGCTGAACTGCTTCAGAACAGCTACAAATGCTTACACAGGAAGAGCAGTGCATATCAAAAGCAGTGCTATTGCTATGGATACTGAAAGGCCTCAGTGAAAAGCACTTTTAAATAAAAACTTGAAGAGGGTAGAGTGGCAACAAGTTCAGATTGGAGTTTCATCTCTCATTTGGAATGGTTTTAAATTATTTTTAATATCACCCTTCCCTTGCTGTTGTTTAACACTGACCTGGGGGATTTTCAGCATGCTGCTGACTTTTCATGCTTTGAATCAAGTAGTAGCCAGTCTTCTGCTCCATTCTGTGAGTGTTAATCCCATTCCAGATGCAGACAGTTATGCATTGAGATATATAGGGACATTTTTCAAATTGTGAGCAGCTCAGTTGCTTCCTGATATTTCACAGAATGAACATTTTAAGCAGCGAAGTTCTTGAAATTGTAAAGGGATTATTATTTTACAGTGTGATCTACAACATCAACATTATTGTGTGAGCAATTGAATCACAGAATTCATGGTATAGGTTTCTCCTTTCTGTAGGAGCTCTGCTGACCCATGCACCTGTGTCCTTGCTACCTTAACAAAATGTCCAGAGCAAAAAATAGTTGCCACAGTTGAAGTTAAGCAGTTTGTGGGACAAGAACAAGATTCCTCACTGTTCTTCACAGCCTCAGAAAAGCTGAAGCAGAGGAAGCATGTAGAGGAATCTTGCTCATGGGTATCTGGAATTTTCCATTACTTGCTTCCTTTGTCTCATATCCACTGGATTTCCTGGAGGCAGGGAATGGACCTAAACAGAAATGATGTGCTGGGGGTAAGAGGATTCCACTGGTTGGAACTGGGGGGACAAGTTCCAAGCCCTGTTCACTGATTGGTTTTTGAATCTCTAAGTGACCTGGAATTAATCATTCCCCTTTTGTGTCTCAGTTTCTTCTGCCCTAAGAAAGGAACACATTAATTTAGTTGCTCTGTCTCCAAGGGCTGTTGTGATACATAATTAATCTTTATAAATCATTTACTGATCTTTGAAGTAAAGGGTCTGTATTTATTTAAGAGTACCAAGCAGCAGTAACAGAATAAAAAAGGAACATAGAAAAAATATTAGTTAATGCCTAACAATAGACTCTATTCCTGTGTCACCTGTTAGGGCACTGCTGCATCTTTTGACATTACATAACAGCTCCTTTTTTTCTGTGTCACAGCAATTGAGGTATGGCTGCTCAGCCAGAAGAATCAGCCCAGTCTGCAGATCTACAAAATCCTGAACTTGGACATAAGGATGGGACTGCAACAGAGATGCAAAGCAATCAGGGGGGTCATGAACTGCCACATCCTCATCACTACATTTCCTGGAAAGAGTGTTTTCATGAAAAGGTACAGCAGAGGTGTCTGAGTCTGCAGGAGACACAGATGAGATTGGTTCAAGCACAAAAGGCAGAAGAGGCAAAGGTGAGGAGGAGAGAACCTGGGGACAGCCTGGCCAGAGATTGGTACAATGAGGAGGAGAAGACACTCGACACTCGCCTCTATTTGCTCGACAACCTCCTCCCTACATTAATCCCAGGAGCAGAAAACTTGTTAATGGCAGTGGAAAGAAACCATGTGCTTGTATCAGACCAAGACCCAAGCAGATTTAAGCCCACTAATTATCTTGCAGAATACCTGATGAGGCACAACCCTCAGTACAGTGCTCCTACAAAACCAGGCCCATACCTGAGAGAAATGGAGGCGGTCTCGGAGGAGCTCAAATCTTTGAGGCAAGGTACAACATCACAGAGGTGAGAGCACTGACAGGGTGGCTGGGCACAAGGCCACAGCTGGTGTCTTGGTCTCTGTTTTACAAAGGAATGGTGTCCCTGCAGCCTGGCTGGCAGAATCTTGAGCAAAACACACCTTGTGGGGTGCAGTGCCAGGAATTTATTTGTCTCATAAAACTTTGAGAAGCAGGACAAATACCAGAACGTGGCACACAAAATGAAACACTAGTTATTCCTGTTTAAGGCAATATTCTGCCCTTCACAAGGATATCATTCCTCCTTAGCCTCTATCTTAATAACACATGAGCAATGCAAACTGCTTCCAAACTGGTCTAGCTTAGTGACAGCAGCTCTTTGGGACAGGTGTTAGTATAAAAGGTCTGGAGACTCTTCAGATAGTTTCTTCTCTAGTCTTCCAAACTTAATAAAAACACAACCTTTTTTTCCTCCTTCAGGATGATTTCTCTTGACCAAGCCAACAATATTGTCCTGGCATATTGTAGAAACTCCTTCACCCAGGTTTACATTAGATGAACAATAATTTATTTCCATTGCTCTGTTCAGGAAAATATAGATGTGAACTTTTCAGTTCATAGAAGATCCAGAGGTGATTGTGATTAATGTCAAAATTACTCATTCACTACTAGATCACTTTATTCTGTATCTGTGTTTGTAGAATAATGACTTCTGTTTGAATGACTCTCTATTTGCATAAATAGTGCATACACCTTGAAAATTGGTTTCAGTGTCAGGAATTAGGGAAGTAAAATGTTGACATGTCTTATGCAAAAACCCTAAATGAAGATAATTAAAGTTCCCAGTATTATAATGCTTAAAAGGATATGTTAAGTCTCTCTATCTGAGCTTCTGTCTCCACATTTCCATTAAACATACTGCTGCAGTTTGTAGGAACATGCCTGATGTGAGTACAACAAAGCAGTGTGAGAAGTGAATTTCATACAGTCACTGATAAAAGAATTTCAGTTTCATTTTCTATTTTTTAAATGTTGGTCCACTATAACAAATGAGCTGGGGAAATATGTCTTTCAGTGAGTTTTCACTCGAGCACAGGCTGTTCTGGGGGGATGTTTAGGATGTCAGCCTTGCCACGCCTTTGCTTTGGGAACAGTTTTATCATTCCTGTTGCTTCACAGAGGGACACCTGGATATCTCTCTTTTATTTTGAAAAAGTAATTGAACTAAAATGCATAAAATCTCCTGGGGTTTTGGAGTGGGCTTTTGTTGAATACAAAGTGTTGGCTACCCATGACCTGTTATCTTGACCTTGGCTGTTAAGCCCATTTTTACATTTGGAGACAGGTTCTGCATTTGTAGCTCTCAGAACTGAGTCAAAGGAAGTGACTGTCAAGACTTACAGAAATAAATATCTCCATAGACAGCATTGCCAGGGGGGTTCTGTAATCATGGCTGTAGCAGGTTTTGCATATCCACTGGTAGTAGTACCACGGGATTTGCATTCACAGCAGCTCAGGATTTACATATTTGTGATGACTGTATTGTGGGATTTGCATGGGATTCTTAAATCACAGCAACACAGGATTTTAACAGCACCACACAGCAGTGAGACTCCTCATGTGAGTCACTGGATTTAAACAGGCTGGAATTGTTACAAGAGCAATGCCAGTCTGTGCTTAACACCTCTCACATAAGCAGCAGAAAGGTGAGGAATGAAATTCTGGCCCCAATGAAGGTCCTGGGAGCCTTGGCATTATCTTCAGGCAAGGCAAGATTCATCACAGGTTCCCATCTAACACTTTTCCATCCTCTCTGAGCTCTCTTGGATTTCCTCCAGTTTCTCCTTAGCTGCCACCTGACTGGGAGTCAAGGCAGGAAGGAGAACAGATGGAAGAAATTCCTTATGCACATGGACTGATACCTGAAGCAGAGCCTTTGTCCAGGGATGGGAGTCCTTCAGGCTGAGTCACCCAGCCCTGTGTGGGAGGCAGGCAGCTCTCTTCCTGAGGAAACATGTTTGGTTCTGCAGGGAGAAGTCACCTCGCTGCCATCTCATCTTTTCTGGAAATGTCTGATCCAAAATGAGCTCACTTTGCAATGGGTGGTGCCTGCTACTGTTACCCCTGTTTTGCCATTTTTGTCTGGGAGACACCAGGCAGAGGATGCAGCTGCCCAGTTTTAGGACCCTAGAAATGAATGCAGAACTGCAGCCCAGTGCAGGGGCAGCACAGGATGTAACTTGTGCTGGACACTGCCCAAATTAATCACCAGAGCACCTGGGCAGCCCTGGGCACAGCCCAGGCTCTGCCTCCAGTTTGCAGACAGAGGAGGATCTACCTCTTCAAATGGTCTGGTTTTCTCTTTCTGCTGCATTGGAGAAAAATCTGTTTGTCCACTTAAGTTGGTACCTGCTGCATTCCTTCTCTTCTCCAGCTCTGGGAGGGAGTCAGAAGTTGGGAAAATATTTTACCCTTCCCCTGCTATCAAAGTGCCCAAGGCTGAGCTGCCTCAGCAGCACTTGTGCAATGCCCACCATGGATTAAGGAACCAAATGATTCATTAAGAAACCTCTGTGATAAATGGCCATGAAGAACAAGGACCTTGTGATAAAACTGACTGTGATCAAAGTGTATTGCTGTGACATGTAAAACAGGTCTTTATGTTCATTACAGAAAATATTGATGGGTTGTAATTTGTAGGATGACCCCAGAGGAAAGGAAAAGGGCAGGGAGAGGATCAGCCCATTTCACAGCATGTGACACACAGGGGGAAGAAGGGAGCAGGAATCCTTAGCTAAAATGTAGTTTTTGGAGTTGTCAGGTACAAAAGAGGAGCAATTCCCCTTTCTCTGAATAGCTACAGAGGGTGTGAAGGCCATGAAGAGGAGCAGCTGCCTCAGTGCAGAGAGATTCCAGCAGCCTCCATGAACAGGAGCTGTTCTCTCCATATGAACTGATCATCTGGCTTTAAGCATTTTGACCTTCCTAAAGGGTTTTTTCCCCATTTCATAAATTAACAAAGTCGAAATCAAAGCAGATGAGTTCAAGATCAATTTTATTCACTTCTTTTGTTGTGTGAAATGGAGGATTGGGAAAAAAATATGGCTAGGTGTTTAGAGAAGCAAAGAAAACAGAAGCAGGAAGAAAGGGAGCTGACTGCTCCAAACCTGCAAACTCCATGTGTTGAAAATGATGGAGAGGCTGAGGTATTATCCCTGTCCTAAGGCAGTGAGGGCTCTATTGTGTGAGGCTGATTCAGAAATTTTATTGAACATTGTTCTTTGCCAGTGAAGTGCTTGTGTGAAAAGGTACTTGAGTTTGGAGACAATGAAGACTGATGCAATTTTGTTGGTAAATCAAGCATAGCAAAATTATGCACCTGTCTCCCTGCTAGAATTGAAAGGAAATTGAAGGACATCTACACAATAAACGATGAATGTCATTATAAATGTGAAGGTAAAATGTGTCACTGTTGAAATGACACAAAACTAGGAGAGCTGCACAGATGATTTTCCATTAAATGTCTTCCACATAGACAGGAATTTCAGCAAAGAGTTGCTTCCTTTTGTTTTGTTCTTTAGGGTAGGCTTAATCACTCTTAAGTATGCCTGTGATGGTCTCTTTCTAATCCATGTTCCCATGTCCTACAGGCTGGTCCAGATGAGGGCTGAGGCAAAGAAGATGTATGAGGAAAGGGAGGAGGTGGAAAGACAGAAGGCTGAGGAGACAGCAAGGAGAAAGGAGGTGTTGGCAGCTCTGTTGAAGGAGTGGACAGTGGATGCCCATGAAAGAATCCCAGGAGCCCTGGTAACTGGGAGAGATCCTGCTCTGGTTGTTGCAGACAGGATGAAAAGGACATTTGTGCTGGTGCCATGTGCCCTGGCATGGCAGCATGGGGCACAAGTATGGGTGATGGCTCTGCCACCACAGGATCAGGGGACAGAGCATTGTTCACAAATCTTATCTATGTGTAAGACCCATGACTGGCCCATATATCTGATTATTCTGGGTGATTTATTTTAGTAATTGTCTACTGTTGTCTGCATGACACAGGCTATTACCTTGATTTTTAGGTTCAGAGTGCCTTGAGGTTTTTTCCAGATGTCACTGATTCTATTCCTGAAGATATGAGAAAAGGCAAGTTTTCAATGTGTCTTCCTTAGTTTTATTGCTGTGATCTGAATTCTGATGTGAACTATGAGCGAACAGCAAATGGATTTGATAACAGAGAAAGGATCTCCAAGGGTAGTTACATCAGGATGTCAAATCTTCAGATCGATTGGAAAGAGACTGAACCACCATGTAATTCATTAATATGATCTTGAAAAGTATGGAAAAATGTTTAAAAAATCTTTCAGGGAGATAGAAAGACCAGATGCAGACCTTCTCCATTTACATCCTCTATTAGCCACACATTGCCATTTGCTTACTGCTCTTTTTAAGAGTCACTGTACCAACCTCCTCCTTTTTGAGTTTGTCTCATGGGAGGTCTTGGAAATACTGGCACACTGGGAGATATGGAACAAAGGTGGGATCAACAAACTGACAGTGTTGTTACCTGTGATGGTTTCAGGGGAGTTGCTGAGTTTTACCTCATGCTCCACCCAATAGCTCATCTCAGCAGCCCTTCCCTTGGCCAGTCCCTGGCATCCAGTGACACCCAGCCCAGGGCCTCTGTACCAGAGCACTCAGCTCAGAAAGATTTCCATAATTCCTGTCCACTTTATACAGCTCACACTTGACCTCCCCAGATGATGATAATTGAATAGAACCAGGAACACTGAAGTGGCAACAGGAGCCTGCTGCCAGCCCTTTACACTGAGCGCCTGTAATGATCATCAACATAACAAATGTGTCTTTGCTGATCTGGGATGATAAACAGGACACTGCAGAGTGTTTCTGTGGCTGCTGGATCACCTCTGCCTGGAGCTCACCCTGTCTGTATTACAGAATTGTTCCTCTGAGTAATCATCCAGTGTTGGTAGGATGTTGTGTGGCTGCCAAACAAAGCCCCTGTGCTCCTGCTGTGGAGCTGTGGTTCCCCAGTGCAAACAGACCCTGGGACATGAGATTGTGAAGGAATTTCCTGCCCAGATATTTGCTCACCAGATGCTGGGGGTGCTCCCTGTACTATTTCTCTAATAGTCTCCATTTCTTAATTTATTTCACTTAATAGCATTCAATGTACATTAACAGAACATTACACTCTGTTTTATAGTTCAATAAAGATAATGTACAGTTTAGGAACATATCAACCAACAAGAGATAAATGCATTCTATGATGAATTTTCTCATTATTACTGATATATTTAGAAGAAAGAACAGAAAAATAATGCCAACAGAAATAGCATGTCTGTTCTCAAAGAACTCATTCAGAAACCTATATAGATGTTTGATGTCTCTTGTCAGTTCCATTATAGCAACCCAGAGGCTGACCAAAACATACTTTTGAATATCATCATCAGTTAAAATATTCCCATATTCTTGAGAAAATTACTATGATTTTCAGATTCTTCTCTTGCAAAGCAGAATCCATGTCTCCAGAGTTCTAAGGCAGTTTTATCTGTTTGTTAAATCAAAAATCATTTCCTCCCTCACATAATTAGTTGTAAGTACTGTTAAAATCATTGCAATTTGCACCAACTTATGTCAAGAATAAATATGACTCTACAGTTTGAATAGCTAAATGGAGATTCTCAGCAAGAGAAATGCAAGCAGATTTAGATGCTCTGTATACAGTCAGATGGTTCAGCTACTGTGGGATAACCTCAAATAAATGTCATCCAACACGAGAAGAAAATTAATGTAACAGCACATCCTGCAAAAATATGTGTACAATATGCAAAATCACAACTGTTGCTTTCTAAACCAATATCCCTTCATTTTTTTACCAGCAATCCATGACAGGAAGATGAAAATCTTGAACACATTGGAAAAACCAGTATACCTAGATAAGTTCACAAAGGTGAGAAATGAAATAAGTGCATTTGGTTCAGAATGTGGCATTTATCACAGAGTGTCAGCATTTCCCTGGGGACAGCCTGGAGGAGTCAGTGAAGGGCTTCCCTTCTCCAGCAACCCAGGTAACTGGCTGTGTCTGGACATTTCACATTCCATCTCCATCCTCTCCCCACCCCTCCATTCTGGCCAGCTGGAGGGAACTGCTTTGCTTTCCTCAGAGCTGCAGCCTTGCTGCTCTTTGGGAGGTTACTCCTGGAGCAGTGGTTTTTAGGACACCCTTCCCCATCCCTTTCTAAAATGTCAAAGCCCTGAATCACTTGGGAATTCAGACTCACAGGAGGTTTGGTGTCCCACTGCAACCATTAGCCTGGGGTAATTAGTAACATCCTCACAGTATTGTTATTTCTGACTAAGTTCCATTAACCAGGATGAACCAAGACATGAAGATCTGGGATGAGAAGCCTTGTCCTGAACTATCACTGGTCTGAGCCATAACCAAACTGAAACAAGTCTCATAAATATTCCTGAAGCATAACCAAGTAGTTTTAAACTCAAAAACTGTCATTGGGAAACACCAGAAGTGTGGTTTCAACTCATCAAAATCATAAATGTAGTTGGAAGTTTCACCCCATTACTCTGCTGTTCCTCAAGCTGAAAACAACCAAATTGTTTCAAACTCTATTTATTGAAAACTGTCCAGGCCAAGGCTTTGCCAGCAATTTTTACCTGAAACAGAGCTGGATTTTATGGCTGGGTAATGAGACCTGTAAAAAAGGGGGGTTTAGAATAGGAATAATGGCAGACCCTCATTGCAGCAGTGCTAGTGGGTACTGTTGTAATAATTAAAAACAGAGTATAAAGCAGCTGTGCAGAGACTAATTCCAAGCAACCATGTGTGATTTTTTGTGCCTTCTTCCCTCTCAGGAGACTCACATGTTTGGTATTTTGCACAGAGATGCATTTTTATGGTAACTTGTTGAAGGATTTTTTAAGCATGAAATGAGATATTTTTGAATTTAACCTCAGAATTATTGCATCTAATTAAGAAGACTATTGTGGATAATGAGAGCCCAGAGAATTGCTTTTGTCACTGCAATGAAGCATCAGTCCATAACCCCTATGGTACATATATATAATCACTGAATGAATTCATGCTCCATTAGCATTAGAAAACTGTTTAAAATGTACTTTGTGTACTCTTTATTTTAACTCAATTAAAGATATGACAACAGAGATCAGAAGCACGAAAGACATGGATTGTCAGGCTGTGTGATTTGCCAGGAATGTTCTCTCAGAACATATTCTCTGATTCTTTTTCCAGTCTGGTTTTAATTGAATCAATTGATGAGGCTTTCATCACTTCCCTTGGGGACTGTTCCATCATCAGGACAGGGCTGCTTCTAATCCTCAGCTACAATTTACCTTTGTTCACCCCTTTCCATCATCCACCAAACCCAGAAAGAGATGATCTTCCTCCACGCTGGTCACGGCCCTTTCCCATGTGGAAAGCATTGCTTTTAATGGACCTTAAAATTAAAAAGCACATTTTTTTTTTCTTCCTTGAATTTAGTGCAGTTTTGGGTTACTTAAAAGCTGTTAGAAACTCAGTAGAGAGACCTCACACATCATTGTTTTTCAGGTTTGGAGGTTTTTTTCAGAAATGCAGAACTGTGGCTGTTGTATTCTTACATCCTTTGTGACAACCTCGTGGGGTCTTTTATATGAAAAGCATTTAAATCCCAAGGACCAGCCCTTAATGGTTTATTTCACAAGCTTTGTGCTCTAACACACAGAACCCCCAGCAGTCTGGCACAAAGCTATTGACACCAAGGGAAATGCTCACATTGTCTTTGCAGGGTCAGAATCAGGCTTTAAAGGTGAGATTATTTTCCACGATTGTATGAGGCTTTCTCCATTTCTGGTGAGATCAGCAGGAACAAGAACAGATCCATTGTTTTCGATGATAATGTGGTCACAAACTACACCAAGGACTCTGTGTAGCAAGGAGGAGGCGTGCCAGCTTTCTTTGGAGAGGTGTCAAAATCTCTCAGTTAATAACAAATTAATGTATGTTAATTATGTGTACAGTAATTTACACATCAGCCAAGCAAGGCTTAAGCCTGTGATGGTGCCCACATGGTGCTTGTAAACAGTGTCCTGTGAAGCTGTTAGACAGTATTAGTGCAGGAGCCTTTGGATGTGTCATCAAGGTGACATTCAGAATAACAAACTGCTTGTCCAACCTGCCTGACCCCAACAGCCTCACCTTTAATGTTCCTCTGTCACAGGGCTCTGGGTTCTAGTAACCCCAAGAAGCTGGTGGATACTCATAGCCCCAGATGTGCCACCTCCTCTCCAATCTACATCCTTTTTTATGCTGAAATGAAGAAAAAACCCACATTGCATTGGGAGCTCTTCTTTCCTACCAGCCATCCCTCAGGCCATTGCTTTTTTTCTGTTCTTCCTCTCTTCTCCACTTGTCCCATATATTTGGAAATTGCACAATATAGACATGAATAATAATAACACATATTAATATTTCAGCTGGTTATTGCCTGTGTGGCATTTCAACAAGCCCAAGATATTTTAGCACTTATGTCAGGTATCCATACTCTCAAAATGGAATAATGGGAAACATTCTGTGCTTTGGAAATTCCTCCTTTTAACTGTATGAGCTCCCTGTTAGTGTGGCTGGCTCAAGAAACCTACTGTAATAATTCAGCCCAGGCTCTGGGATTGTGGTTTGTTCTGATGGCCATTATTATTTATGTCATGCACACCACATTTTTAGAACCATATTGCTTTTGCTCATAAAAGCCACATGGCTATAAATCCAAAGTGTTAAGGTGTCTCCAAGGCTGGAACATAAAATCAATCTCAAGTCAGGAGTATTCCCAGTGTCAGAGGACTTGGGTGACAGTAGGCTCATTTTCAAAAGGATCTTCCTTTTTTTTTATTGTATCCAACTGCTTCTCTAAACACTGAAATTGTAGGCAATGCTCCTTTTGTGGCATTTGAGAGTTGAGTGACTGTCACTCCTGCAGAATGTAATGGCTCAAAATGCCTCCTCGGGGGTGAAGTCAAGAATACTAAATGCTGCAGAAAACCATGGAGAACTTAAATCCTCCACAAGAAAATTACTTTTCATAGGGGGGATCTGATCCAGCATCTCTGCTTGAGCTTGATAAGTGACCTCTGGACCAGGACAGGAACTGTTCAGGGTACATTTCTGCAGTGTGCCAGGCTTGTTTGGAGAATATTGTTTCTTCTGAAGGGGAGAATGAAGTAGGCACCAAGTCTGTGTCGTGTTGGCAGATTAAATGACAAATTCCCAAATACTTGATTGCATGTAATAGATTTTTAGGAGTTCAGCTAAAGGTGAAAATGCTTGAAGAAAGATAACCATGTCCACTGCTGCTTTCTCTCTGTAGCTTATCTTTTCCTATGCTGAACATGTTTCAAGTGCCAAGTTCCAAGAAATTGTGGAATATCTCCATAAGTGTGCTGAGGACTTCAGAGAAGCAACAAGACTTGATGCACGGAGGCAATTTTTTATTGACCTATTCCAAGTTTGTGATCGTGGCAAGGTAGGCAAAGCAGCTCAGCCTAATTTCAATGTGGGCAAGCTCCCAGTTTGGTATTTCTCTGGGTCACTGCTTGCTTTTTCTTTTCCTCAACTCTAGATCCTCTCTTTGTGCTTACTCAGCAGTATTTTAGAGAACAATAGCTGCTGCACTGTTGTTAAATTCATAGTTCTTAGACACAGAAACATCCAGCAGCCTATTAACTGATGGCTAATTATAGACTGAATTACCTAAACTGATGACTTGGGACTGAAGTTTGGTGATTCTGGAGAAAAAATTAACCATGGCCTTTAATTCTAAAAAATTACCTGCTTCCACAGCACGTTCAGAATATTTGAGTGCTAATTTATCTATTCAGCCACATTTCAGCAAAGCTAATCTGACGTAGATTGACTTTAACAAATGTGCACATTACTTCAATAATTACATATATTGCATTAATTATGTTGCATTACTTTGTAGATCAGAAGGGCTTCTATCAATAAATCTCATAGTTAAAATTTAAAATGCAAAATAATCCACCTTTACAGCCTCTCTGAGAACAGTACTGTGAACTTCAGCCACAGTTTATGGACAGGAAATTAAAATATAGTAAGTCAGTTACAGAGCTGGAACTGAAACTCAAAAGCCATAATTTGGTTTTCAGCAGCTTTAAACTCTATCTATCATCCTCTCAGTACACCTGCACCTCCATTAAAAAGCAAACAAAAAATGTGCTAGACTCATTAGAAAACCAGTAAATAGTAAGAACTGAAGAATCAATGGCATAAACTGTTGCTAAAACCTTGGGCTTCATCCAAAAAGTGTGGTACTTGTTATGAGTACCCTCAGTTTGGCAGTTGCTGCCTGCTACAGAGCAAGCAGTTGCCCTAACCTCAGTTTTCTCCCCAACATAAATTTTATATTCCACCCAGCACTCCTCCAGCTATGCTTGCAGAGCCTACCCAGAGTGAACTGTGCTTTACAATGTCATGCTAATAATGTCATTACTGCCAAGAGAAAGGAATTACAGGGCTCATTTCAACACCAATAGTGTGTTGTAGAGAATAGCAGGCAAGCTGCTGTTTCAGGGATGAGGGAAGAAATGTGTCTGCTTCCCAGCTAGGAGACATTTGACTTTCCTAAGGCTCTGTCAAGAAGGGCTGGGATGGATCCTCCTGGCTACAAGGATATAGAAACCTGAGTCCTGTCTTTGCCACGGATTTCCAAAGGATCCCTTCTTTCCTTTCATGTTTTAAAGTGACTTTCTTCCTATTATTTCTGTGGCAGTAATCACCATCTCCATGCTGCTAATCCCAGTGGAATCTCAGGGGCAAAGAGCCAAAAGCACTAACACAACAGGAGTGAGCAGCTATCAGCAATGACGCCACTGCTGCCGAAAAAAACCTGATCAGAGCACAGAGCTGTGGTTTCCAGGCTCCGAGGTAGCCCTGCCCTGCAAATTGAGTTCACTCAAGTGTCGTGTGGGCCACGCAGCTCTTTTAAACATGGCCTGGTTTCTTTTGTAAAGTTCTACTGTACCCACAGGAGAGATAAAATGCAAAGTAACCCAAGGACTTCTACCACTTGAATGTGATCCATTACCTGTAGAGCCCATTCTGCAAAGCACAGCAAAGCAGTTGTTTCAGTTCCTAATTTCCATTTGTTTGGTAGCAGGCAGTTATTCCAGTCTGCATGGTGAGTGTGGCTGGCTGCCTCAATGAGCTGCAATTAGGGCCAGGGAGCTGAGAAAGCAGTGTTTAAATTACAGTCAAATTAGAAGGTATCCACATGATCATTATTATGATTTCAAATGCATGCATCCAGAAGGATGGCAGCTCAGAAGGACAGCCTGGACTATCCACTGCAGCAGAAAATTCCCAAGACAATCCCAGAACACAATTGGATCACTGCTATAATACCCCAAAAGGCAATGGCTCTGTGAATTTTTAACTTATTGTCCCTGTGCTCACTTGTATCAGTTTATTTTATAACTCTTCATTAATTTCCAAGGATGTTTTAAACAAGGGATTTTAAAATTAAATTTAATTTAGTCAGAGATTAGTTTTCAAGCCAATGTAGTTTGAGACACCCCTGATTATCTTTCTTGCCATACAGCAACAACAAAGTCTGCTTTCTCATGACCTTTTCTAAGTGTCTGTTCTACCCTCTTGCTCCCTAACAAGCTCATTGTAGGGTTCAGGATACACACATCACATTTCCAGAAAAACAATCAAATGGTTAAACACTGACCTATCCCTGATTAAATGGCAAGTCTGGTTTAGTCTGTGTTGCCAAAGGAATTACTCACAGGTCACAGAACATTGCTGAAAACAGCTGAGAATCATCACCTGCCAATATCTAGGTGACAAAAAATTAGGTCAGCATGTTTCAATTCCCTGGGCACTAAAGCTGCCCCGAGTTTTGGGCAGCTGTACAAACACAGATGGATTTCTGCTGTGGACAGGAGAGGCTGTACCTGCCCTGCTCACAAGGTGCAGCACCAAGGGCAGCTGGGCAGGAATCTGTCATCAGCCTCCTTAGTCACACACCAAGTGCAAAGGAAAGTCACCTTTTCTACTAAATTTAGGAACTGGGAAAAATAGCACAGCTGGGGAGAGGAGTTGGAAATGGTTCCTTGTTGTAGTGCTCCTCTCTTCTATAGGTGGCTGTACTGTGACATTTTCCTCCCAGGGTAAGTTGTAAGGAAAAGTGTCCTGAAATAACAGGAACCCCTGCTAAAATGGCAAATCTGTGTAAATTGGAAATGTTTAAATAATTAACTAAATCCCTATTAATATTTGACAGTTTCAGCTGTTTTATCTATTTTTATATAAAAATAATTTTTTTTGATCCAAAGAACAAAAAACCCTTCAAGAATTTGAGTTATCTAAATCCTCCAATTATATAATTTTAATATGACAAAAAGGTAACTGAATCCCAAAACAACATCCTTATTTTCTTTTTAATAGTACTTCATTCATCTATTCCCATTTTAATGAAGTAAAATTATGCACTACTACTGCAAAGTTCAGGGCAACCAGCAGATGATTGTGACGAGTAACAGCTGAGGAAATTTGAATGGAAAATTAAGTGTGTGTAATGGAAATACTGAATGGAGGACCCAAATATTCCACAGTGATCTGGGAACACCTTTAAAACATTGTGTGTTTGTGCATCTCCTGAATGGATCAGAGCATGATCTATTTAACTGAAAGACAAATAACAAGAAGAAATATTTGCACAGGGGTGTGCAAGGTATCTGTATGTTAATGTCAAGATGCTGGGAATGAGGACCTACATCTTGTAAGGTTAGGGACAGAATTCTGTGATGATATTTGTTGTTCCAAACCCACCCATAGCTGAAATTCAACCCTGACTTCCAGCATTATTTTTACCAGCTGGAATTAAATTACCAGATACTGAAGCACTAAAATTGTACCAGATGGCTTCTTACATTTCAGTTCTGGTCCTTTCTGCAGAACTGGCAAAACCCCTTCCTTGTAGAGGAAGGTGCTGCTGTACCAGCAAATGTGATGTGTTCACTTAGCTCCAGAATTAACTTCACCAGTGGGTGAGATGTGTATCTCTGGGTTGTTTCCATATCCTCTGTTTTTAACTATTGCTGCCAATAATTACAGTTTCAGGTTATAAACAATGCAGTCATCTTGAGCTAATTTCCAGAAAAGAACAGCAAACTTCTTCCTTTATTTCTTCAGTCTAAGGGCAGGCAAAGTTCACAAGGAATTAAAAGCCTGGTGAAATTTACATTTTGCAGTTTTTAATCTAAGAACAAAATGTGAAAAGGAAATCAATAATTCAGATGGAAAGCTATTCACTACAAATAATGAACTTAAGTAAATCTGTTTCCTAGTTAGCTACTTTATTTCACTAATGGGAGGGAGATTACAAAGGTGACAGGATTTAAATAATGACAATGGGAATACATAATAAAATGGAAAACTTGCAATCATTTAGTTTGCTTTACTTTTTAAACCCCACAATTTCCTGATTGGAAATGACCCATTTCATTGCCTTTTCCTGGGTTTATCATCTGTGTACACTCACCCTGAGCAACAAGGATTTAATAAACTCTGCACTTTCCTCTGTACTGGAACTGCTGATGCCTCTCTCACCTCTCTGGTCAAATGTCTATGAATTTTTAAAGGAAATTAGGGAGGTTGTCATAATAGCTCAGATTTTTGGACTAATTATGTTTCCAGGCCAATACATCACACTTCAAAGGAGATGAAGGGGCACAAAACCAAACTCCAATGTGCAGTCACTAAGGTAACACAGCACAGCCCATAATAGATGGAAATTCTTCCATGGTACTGTCAGGCAATCAATATCTGTCCTGAGAGTATGAAGTGTTGAAGCTTTGATCTTTACACCAAGAACTCCTTTGGCAGAACAGTTACAATTATCTCACTGTAATTTGTCAAGGACATGGAAAAGGAAGAGCCTGCAAAGTAATATGTGTGGAGAGTTCCAGCTCAGCCCAGAAGAAATTTTTGCCTCTATGAAATAAATGAACTTCTTTGGAATTTGTAGTGATGTTCTGGTAATGGATAATTATCAGCCACGGGTAATTCTTGGCTTATGGTGCCTTTGTAGTGCTGCAAATGTTGATGTAAGTCAAAGAACCAAGGAAAAACCCAATAATTGTAATCTTTTTGCCTAGGTTGGTGTCTTGAATAGAAAAAAAATACTGTCCCTGCTGAGACACTTCTATGACAGAAGGTCCACGAGTCATAAGTTGCAACTCTGGAACCCCAGAGAATGTGAGCACATGGAATGTTTCAGTTGTGGTTAAAACACTGGGAGTCCACACAAGGCTGGATGGTTCAGATATGTTTTATAAGTGTTACCAGATGTGAACAGAGCCCAAAAACAGGACCAAAATGACTTCTATGATCTACACACCAGAATTTGCAAGCACATTTGGCAAACTGTGATGCAATGTTCAGAAATGCTTCAGCATCCAAAAGTTTTCCTTGCTACAAAATTCTGAAGTACTTTTTGGGAAATAGAATTAAAGAAAGACTCTTTCTGAAATGATTATTAGAAGTTAATTTTGGGTTTGCACTAAAATACCTCCAGAAAGAAAAAACGGAGGGAATCATCTGCATGAAAGTAAAATATTTTAAAGATATTGGACATTTATTAATTGCTGAGATCAAATGCAAGGTGAATTACATCCCTCCTTCTAAGTGTAGAGAATGATTAAATATTTATTTCAAAGGAAAAGTGGTGTAATACTTAGCCAGAAGAGTAGATCTCTGCAGGCAAAGACATTATTCTGAAGTTTTGTATTCCTGAGATGTGTCTTTGCAGAAGACACTTTCTGGTAGTTTGTATTTACTTGGCATTACCTTTTTTCTTTAAATTTTCTTATGCAATACTAGAGAAGATAAAACCAGTAGACACTATCAGCTTACACACATTTTTTCTGTTTTAGGGCCAATAATTGAGCTGCAAGATATTAATCTTATTGATTTCTGGGGAAGCCTTGATGGCCAGGAAGTTTGTGAGGAAGCCAGTGTAAGTTTGATCTGGTCTGAAACGGAAATTTCTGAGACAGAGAATTTAGAATATGAATCTGTAGATGATGATAGGCAAGAGACTGACAGAATGAGCACCAGTGTTACAGAAGGAGCTGTTGAAGAAAAGGACATGAGTGAAACTGAGACTGGAGGAATTTCCAAGGAGGAAAATGAAGCAGCAGAGCCAAGTGTTCCTGAAGTGAGCAAGGAAGGTGAGGATGCCATTTCAGCAGTGGACAGCACTGGCCTTGAAGCTGCTGATTTGGATGGAGAGCCTGGATCTGGAAAATCAGAGGAAGCCATCCTGGGTAGTGAGCCTGAGACAGAAACGAAAGCAGAAGAAGGTTATACCTCAGACAGGGAACCTGGATCAGAAGGGCACGTGAGTCGAGAGGGCAGTGGAGTTACAGGAGCGTCACATGAAGGTACAAGCACAGGAGCCTCAGGAGAGGGAGCTGTGACAGACACAGATGCCACTGATTCCCAACAGGCTATGAAAGAAACCTCTGCAAGCGAGAGCCAGTCTGACCAACAGACAACCTCAGAGACAAGACTGCATGACCAGGGTAAAGTATTTTCTTTTTTCTGATAGACTTTAATCAGATTCTATGTATATGTTTAGATTGGTTTAACTACAGGATGTTTTAAATCCATTTCAAAACCATGTGAGTGATTTTTGAGTAGAGAAGACCATAAGCTTTGCATGGTGTTTTCTGCCAAGGTTTCAGAGCTTATTCCTCTCACAGGAGGCAGGTGAGTCACTTTGCTGGTGATCTGTATTCAAGACCCTGAGCAGACACTTTAATTCAAGTAGGGACATTGTGAAGCAGCAGCATTTTTATAATAAGGAGAAACTTTATGTTCTGTTTCACTCTGTAATATTACCATAGCAAGACAGGAACCTGAGCACTTTAAATCTAGAAATTACTTAAATAACTTTTAGACTGTAACTGCCTACAGGGAGATGAGCTATGAGATCATCTAGCAGGAACCTTTTATTTTAATCTCTCACTGTGTTTCCAAAGGATGATCCTACTTCATTGTCTACAAAGGCCTTTGTTCTAGGAAGGCTGTGATCAGACAACTGTGTTTCAAAGAGATATTTTCTTAAACATCCTAGAAGGGCCAACCTCCTTGCTAGCACTCTGTGAACACTCTTGTGTCTCACATTTAGAACACTGCAAGAACTGGGCCTGCATTGTCTGAACAACCCAGTGACAGGTTCATCATGTAAAGCTGATGGTACAGCCCCCTGGGACCTACAGCTTTCTGTGGTAGCTTCCAGTGCTCAGCACCACCCTGTCCTTCAGTCAGTCCTTGGGTGTGCATCCTGTCTGTCTGGGACAGCAGTCCCTTTGTCTCAGACAGCCCCCTGCTGAGTAACAGCCACTCCAGCTCACCTGCAGTCAGGGTTTGACCTGGCTGCAGGATGGCATCCATGCCAGACTGGGTCTGCAGAGCTGCTATTAGAGCAGTATAAGCAGATTAAGGCCTTTACTCAGCATGGAGTCAGTCTGTATTCAGCTGTAATTTCCCTGGATAGGAAGTGCAGGATTGAGGGCTGTGTTGATAGCTGCCACGTGGTTGGCTTTAGGGCAGCATTTGGCTTCCTGTGACACACTGTGCTTTCTGCCTTTCAGACTCAGCTTCCAGTGTGGCAGAGATTCAGGACCATCAGGATCCTTGCAGCTTTGCTGCAAGCTGCCTCACCCTGCCACAGTTTGTACAGCTCATGGACAATTTTGTTGGTGAAGACATTTCTCTGCATACTTTGAAGAGGCTTATTGCATTTATGAAAAGAGAATTCAAACAGACAGCAGAGGAAAAAATTAAACAACGAGAAAAAGTAAATATATAAAAGTGATAAGTTTTTTATAAATATATAAAAGTGATAAGTTTTGCCGATCTCATGTCCAAACAAAAACCAAGCAAATGCCCACAAACACTTTGCAAAGTCAACTGTTAATCTGATGCCGGCAGAGCTCTCCACTTGCAGCCTTGCATCCCCTGCTCCTTCAGGAGACCTTTTACCCCTTTGTCTTGATAGAGATGCTCCCTCCCTAGCCCTCAGCTCTGGAAGTGATGACAGACTCATCCTGTTAGAGGTTGTCTGTCTGTCCTAGAGCTGGACTCAGTGAGACAACAGTTGATAGTTAATTGTGAAAGAGCCCAAAACATTCCATTCTGCTTATTCACCTTTATAATAGCCAAGAACCTGATCTCTGACCGACTGCGCTGGCATGTACATAGAAGGTTGTGGATGTTTGGGGAGGATGTTAAAACAAGTGTGTTTGGGTTTGTTATGTGCATGGCTGGATGTGAATGGGCACAGGCTTATTTGGTTTTAAGTTACAACGTGCTCTTGCCATGTGTTGTAAAAAAAATATTCTCCTTCCTCATGCCCAGCATCAGTGTGCCTCATATCACTTCAGGTCTGTTTTGTGGTGCATTTCTCTAGCTGTGTTTTCCCCAGACCTCCTTCTGGTTTCCCTCTGTGCTGCTGACCTAATTTGAATGAGATATTGGATCTGACGGCTCCATAGTCCTCACTGAACACAGCACACACTGCCAGGATTTTGGCCTTTGAGAGAATTCCACTCCAGCCAGTTATCCCTCCATGCTGGGTTTAGAGGACAAATGGTAACATGTGTTTGCTTGGAGCCCACACACTTCAGGGCAGCACCAGCAACATAACAGTGTACAGAAATATGAACTGTCACATCTCTGATGTCACTGACAAGGCTGTGGTTAGCTCTTGCTGGGGAGACATTTGTGTTCTGGGAAACTTGCACTTACCTGAGCTGACATCACCTTAAATCCTACCTGGTAAACTGAACTGTCACCTGTGTTTAGTGTTTCTAAGTTATCTCCCAGGTTTAATGATTCATCTCTTAAGTTTGAGCCCTGTATGTACAGATTTGGCCTGGCCCATAGGAATGATGTGATTGGCACAACCACTGCAGAATTTTGAATTTTTACACTTGTGTAGTGTCCCCATTTGTGTAGTGTCCAGCACCAGTGTCCAGGAGTTACCAGCTGTTCCTCTGTTGCAGATTCACCGCTTCTCTCACGTGGCCCAAAGGAAACATCTTTTGGAGGCACTGTTTGAAAAGTGGGACAGTAAAGCATGTGGGTCCCTGGACCTGGAAGAGGTGATTACTGTTCTGAGCACATTCAAGGGACACAAGGGAAAAGAGGCCTTGATGGAGGGTAAGGAAAAATCTCTGCTCTGTCAGAACAACACAGGAGGCTTCAGCCATTCAGTGACAGGGCTAATGAGGCTGCTGCAAGCACCAGTTTGGTTTTGCAAGCAGTCATAAGCATACTCAGTATGAGGTGTAAAATGGGAAGGAACAGTTACCCAGACCTATTTGTTAATGCATTGCTCCATCCCCTCCTCCTGTGCAAGATTCCCAGGTAGATAACTAGCCCAATGTTTTAATGACCTGGGATGAGTTGAAAAATTATTTCAGCTGTAACATGCAATGTATACATGTGATATGGCAGTGAAAAAGCACACATAAAGCCTGAGGATGTGTTTGCACTTTTAGTCCAGTCCATCTGTGTAATCCAGCTATTTTTAATTGATACATTTTGCTGTGCTTCCAGCAGGAATGTACCTCACAGGAGAGAACAGCTTTCCTTATAGATCTCAAATAGCCTGTAGTTATTCACACTGTCACACAGCTCTTATGAATTACAGAGCAGCTTTGAGTATCACTTCTCTGTTGGTTATTTCACTGCATTAACTTAGCACATTTGGTCCTTGACAGAAAAGACTTTAGTCCAGCAGAAATGCTGCAGGTTCACCTGAACCTGTCTGGCAGCCTCGTGCATATTAACATGTGGGCATAAGGTGCTCTGAAACACTGTATTAGCAATTAAGAACATCTCTGCATGTGTGCTTGGGTGGGCAGGTCTGGTTTTTTCATCTCCATGCTCATCTTCATGTTGCTTGTTCTGCTGCAAATCACTAAAAATGGCTCACTTTGGCAACCACCAAAATCTCTTTATCCTTTAGCTCACTGAAGGCAGCTGGTGGGGTGGGGAGCACACCAGTATGTCACTGTAAATAATCTCCAGGTTGTCCAGCCAGGAGAAACTGGCAGCTCACTGCTCTCTTGTATTCAAAGCATGCCAGAACATACCATGGAAATATGGAAGGACACAGTCCCTTCCATGAAGGGCTCATAAACTAAAGGACAAATAAATAGAAAGGGAGAATAGCAAAATCAATACCACCTAGCAGCAGCATGAATTATTTCTAGCAGCCTCAACCTAATGTCTCAAGGGTGTGGGACAAGCAGGTTTGGGGGAAGGGTTCACAAATATTGCACTTCTCCTGGATGGAAACACAGAGTAAAAAGTGAGTAGAGTTATTTGATTGCCCTTGCAAGTGAAAAGTGTAACATTGGATATAAAGGGGAAAATAATTCATTATGCTGTGGCTCAGTAGTGGAAGAAGTAATCATAGCACATTCAACTTCATGTCTATTTTTTTCTGTATCCCTTTCTTCAAAGTGAGGAGAAAGTGGAGGTAAAAATCCAAATGTTTTATATGATCAAAAAATTCTCCATCCTAGTTCTGTCAGAAAATCAGAAATTAAATTAGAATACTGAATGTTCCTTAGATGATGGGCTGGATAAGACAGCATTAAGCATCATGGCCCCACCGTAATTGAGGCCAAGTTAGTACTTGCTGCTTCTTCAGCTAAAATCTGTGGCGATGATAAAATGGTTTGGATTGGAAGGCACCTGTAAAGATCATCTATTCCAACACCCTGCCATGAGCAGGGACATCTTCGGGTCCAACAGAATTTGAAAACAGGATGCAGAAAGGACGCTGGAAGCATCAGTCACAGAGACAGCATGAATCCCGTTCTCCCGGAGCCAGGCAGCGCCTGCACATTGCTCAGGCTGTGCAAGAGCACCCCCGTGAGCCCAGAGCCGGGCTGGGCAGAGCCTGCCCGCGCTGGGACAGCTCTGACACACCCGCTGGAGACTTAAAACCAGGGCTGTGCGGGATTCTTTGTCATAGGAGGGAAGCAGGCATCTAGAGAAAAGGATGCGTCCAGTCTGGAAACTGGAGATTACCTGCTAGTGTGCCCACTTCCATGTAGGAGTCGGCTAAAAGGAGCCTAGAAGGATGGGCTGCATAGACTCCACCCAAAGCCTGTTTAAGTCTTGTTTGTTTCCTATTTTGCAAAACTGATTAATCAACTAAATTTTCCCTCTTATTTTCTGTTTTTCTTCTTTTCTACTAGCAAAGGAAGAGATTTGCTCCCGATACCCACAGCTCAGTAAAGTGGGGAAGATAACCCCAAAGGCATTCCAGATTTTCCTTGAATTAATTGCTTCCAAGTTCACTGGCAATGAGGATGAAACTATGGATAACTTGGTGAGTTTCCTGACCACAAGTGTGGAACAAAGTCACATCAAGAGCTTACAAAGCTCAGCCAGGAGGAAATGGCTGCAGGATATCCAGAAAGCGGCTGAGACCAGCGGAACAAACATGGAACCAGTGTACAAAGCAGTGATCAAGGCCCTGTACCAGGTAGGCATCCTTGCTCTCCCAGTGCTGAAGGAATCTCAGGGATAATTTTGTCTCACTTATGGAAGAGCTGATTCAGGGCAGATCTGGAAATCCATAGTTGTAGTTTTGGAGCTTCTGAGATGAAACACACCAGAGTCAGTTTGGGAAAAGATGGTTAATTTGTAGTGGAAATAGTTTCATTTTTAGTTTATAGCTGCAACTTTAGCTGTTTTTCTCAACATTAAAGCCCTCCTCAAAGCCAAACTTCTCTCAGTGTAGCTGAAGTGTTCTTGCAGTATTGTCTAGGTTTGTAAATGTGGCAACTCTGGTACTTGTTTGTTTTTTTCTTAACGAAATCTCCTATTGGAGAAGAAATCCATAGGACTTTTTCTTAGGCACAGATTATAGTTAGGGATTATTTTTCTATTTACTCCTTCCATTAGCAACAGGAAGAAGGAAATCAGTTTCCCTTGCCAATCAAAATACCAAGTGTTTGTGCTTGTCACAGAGACACAGCCACGTCATGGGGTTGGTGACACACAAACTCGGTGACCCAGAGCAGCATCTCAGCAAAAATTAAACAATTGCTAAGTGCATTAATTAAGTGCCAGTGGCTAATGTACAGGCTGTAATGGGGAACATTTGGTTGCTAGGACATGGAAGCCCACGGGAATAACAAGACAATCAGTGCATACATTGCCCTTTTGGAGGAGAACCAGCTCTCCCCAGAGCAGGGCCAGGTTCTCCTGCGCTACATGGCCTGCACCGCAGACAATGCTCCCTACATCCTCAACAGAGTACTGCACAGAGAGATGAAAGGAATCAGGTAAGAAAAGCTGCAGATACCTGTTCCTTTTCCTCTAAACTGCTTGGAATGGATAGGGCAGTGTTTGGGATGCTCTGGAAACTGAGGTTGATGGAGTACTCCAGAGAGGAAATCTCCCAAGAGACTGTTGTGGAATGATTCAATATCCTATACATATTCCACATGGTCTGCTTAGAACTGCTCTGTTTGGGATTTCACTCCTTTCCTTGGGGAGATTACCTCACAGTCTAATAAATCTCATCCTTTAGCAAATGTCTGTGGCATCGGGCCTACATTTTCTTCTTTAAAAATTAATTCCCTTATGCCATTTTATATCCACAGGATATTTTTGAGAACAACGCCTTTCCTTCCCTAGTGTTTATGCTATAAACAGCTTTCATGCTTCTTCATTTGTCATTTCCAAAAGCCAGATGTATTTGTCTCTTTAAACATTGCTGCCTCTAACCTATTAAATGTAACTGCTGCTTGCTTCTGTATTCCTTCTCATTCCATTCATTAGCTGATGTTTTTAAAATGTCCTAAGGATGAAAAGTGCCTCTTTATTACCACTGCCTTTGGGATGCAAGTGGTAAATGTGGTATTGCTGAGTATGGTCAGGGTATGGAGCTCACACCTTCCTTCTTTGATGCCAGAAAACAGGGAGAGATCAAAGCTGCAGTATTTACTGTTTCACTAAAGGTTTTCTGCTCCTCCTGACAAACTCGTCATAAATTTATATTTCAGCTTTGCAGTGATTGACCAGGGAAAGCCAATCTATGTTCCAAGAGTTCAGCACCACGGAAACATCCACTTCTGGAGCTCTGATGACCCTGAGGAGGAGAAGAAAGGTTCCCTCCTGGTGCTGCCCCTGCATGATACTCATTGGAGAGTTTTTGGCATTCTAGGACTTGACACTCTTTGGGACCAGACTCATACATCCATCTTTCTGACCCATGAGATCACTTTCTATGAGGTGGGCACCATCAGAAAGCAGTTTGTTACTCCAGCCTGCAAAAAAACTTGTGAATTTTACATGTTTGTTCTGAGTAAATGTAAGATGTACAACTAAAAACATATCTGTGGGTCCCCTTCTGCAGTATAAGGTAAAAGGAGAGCACCTTATCAGTATCCTCCTGATTAGCATCTTATCTGAAATTTATTATGAGGTATCACTTCATCAATAATTTATTTCATCTTCTCCTGACTAGGATGTTAATTGACCTGTTGTCCAAAGGTAGAAGCTTTTATTTCCTCAAGCTCTCGATCTCATATTTGTGTTCGTTTCTATAAAATGACACAAAACCTTACTTTTTACGTGGTGGAATAATTAAAAGTGACAGCTCCCCGGATTTCTTTGGGATGCTCTTTGGGATCAGCCTCGCTGTGGATGCATCATCTGGGCAGCAGGGAGCGCAGCAAGCCAACCTTAGCGGCCCATTTGGCTATTTCCACTAAAAATCAGCTCTGTCTGGTTAAGGACTTGGCCGTGACTGGGTACTGAGCACTTCAGGGCATCATTTGATAAGGGACATTTCACAGTCACTTTTCCACTTTACAAATTCTGACTAAAGCAATTTGTTACAACATGAACATTTCCCCAGCTTTTTTCTCCAAAATTGTGTGAAATTGTCTGGCTCACTTGGAGGATTCTGCTTTCACAGGGAGTTTGCCATGCATTCAGCAAAGCCTACCACCACATCTGCATGAGGGAACATGTCCTCCAAGTGGCTGTCACTGCTCTGGACTGGCTGTATCCCAGGACACCCAGCATCCACTCTGTCACCATCTATCTGGTGGAACCTGGCACAGACAAGGTACTGCAGAGAAAAGCTCTGGAATCATCAGGGGCTCAAAGGCTGCTTTAGAGAGGAAATGCCATCTCCAGCTGCCTGTGTTTTTCCAGTGGTTTTATCATTAAAGCTGAAGCCTGCACAAGATTCTTGTGCCTGCTCATGCAACAAAAGGGCTACAAAGGTAGATGGAAGGTTCCCTCTGTAAAGGAGATCCCTCTTCATTCTTTTCATCCTTCCATGTAAAAGAATTCAAGAGCACTGCTAGTATAACCCTTTCTCCATATGAAAAGGGAGTATTCTCCTACTTCACTGCTCGCTGCTGCATAGCAACCAATAGAGCAGAACCCTACATCCATCCATCCATCCACCCCTCCATCCATCCATCCATCCATAGCTTTGCTGTCTGGGACTTCCACTAGGGAAAATGCTTCTCTCTGGAGATCCTGTGCATGTCAAAATTATGGTATTTTATAGGGACAAGAGAATGTTCCAGCTAATATATTAGCTTTTTCTCCTGAACTTATGTCAGCAGCCAAGATATAAATACAGCTCAGGAAGTGACTGGTTCCCAATTAGCCAGCTTATAAAGGCAGCCCCACTCCATGCAGGTCATATTCCAGTTGTTCTGCAGGCACTCAGGCCCTGGGAAGCTTGTCACTTCATGTACCAGTGAGTTAAGAACACAAAAAGTATATGCAATATTTAGGACTGATCCCGTGTCATCCCAAAGTCTGTATGACATCTGCTGCAGTCATAATTCAGCTGCTTCCTCTGATAAGCATGGTTTATGTTGGCAGTGTCCTGTTGTCATTCCAGGCTCAGCACTGTTCCCTTGTTAGCTGCCTGATAGCCAGGTCACTCAGCCCCCTCTGTGCTTTCCATGTGTCAAGACACACTGACACAAACATGACATGAGAGAGGACTCAAGAGGATGGCAAAAAGAATGGAAACCTCTAGGCCTGTGGGTGTTCCTCAGTGTAGAGCCTGGGGTGGATTAAATAGTCTGGCTGAGGGAAGTCCAGGGCACATTCTTCACCCATCTCTGGGAATAAAACTTAGCAGTGTTGGGAGATGTCTTTAAACAATGCCATTGCTCTTGAATGTACATGTGAGTTTCCTATAAGAAATCATTTCCTCCCTCTCCAAGCTTCAAAATGTCTGTTCCTTTTTTGGATACAGCTAAACATTTCTTTTGTCCCTGGCAGAACTATGTTCTGTGCAAGATGATCACTACAGATAACACAGGACAAAAGGAAATCCACAAGTCTCCCGTTGTTCTCCTCAGAGAGGAAAACATCCTCAGGTAGGCTCCAGCACCTGCAATGGGGCTGCTCCCCTCTGCTCCTTGACCAGCCTGCACCAGGCTGACCCACATTACCTGAAGCCCCTGGTACAGCAGCCCTGAGCATCTCAGAGGCTGCAGCTCTCTCACTATCAAGGCTTCTGGTGTGTATGCACAGGGCACTGAACTGTGAAGGGCTGAGGAGTATTTTCTCTTTGACTGAAGGCTGCAAAAACTCCTGATTTAATGTTTACCAGCTCAGCTGCCAAGGTTTGCAGGATTGCAGCTTACACTGAACCATTTTGCTCTTTAGAATAATCTGTATTTTTTCCTGGCCATATTAGTGTCATTTCCTTCAATTCTCTGCTTCCTTCCACTGCCAAGATCCTCAGACTTGTCTTTTAAGTGTATCATCCTTGTTGTCAAAGTTGCCTGAACAGCCATTTGCAGTTCCAGCAGCTGTTTTTACTTTTTATAAAACTGTCTAGAACAAACGTCAATGCAGTTAGAAACAGCAAACTGCTTTTAAAGCAAGATTTGTTAAATTCTCATGATTTTCAGCAATCACCTTGACTAAGTCATATCATGTTCCCAATGCTATTTTTTCCTTTCTGTACATGCCTTGAATGATACTTAGAGCTGTGCAAATTCCAGTTCAAGCAAACAAACTATAATTTAGTAATGTAATACCTTTATTTTAACAACAAGAGACGAATGGCATCTTATATACACTAAGTGAATCACCAAAAGAAACCAGGATTGTAAACTCTAGCACATTTCATTTCAGAGGTTACCTGTTCAAGTGCACAGACAGTTCAGAGGTCACTCTCACTTCTATCTATGGAGAACACCACATTGCAGTACCCCTCCATGACCTAGCAAGACACACTCTCGGCATATTTGATATCAGCATCGGCGAGAACAAGAAATTGCCACCTCAGGAACAGAAAGACCTGCAGAAAATGCTAAAGATGGCCCAAGCTGCCTGCTCAGAGATCCTGCAGAGGTTTCTAGAGGAAAGAGAACCAACACAAGTGCTGGGTATTGTGCATACAGATGTGAGATAGTTTTTTGGGGTGAAATTTAGGAATCTCAGTAAAACTATATTAAAAGTATCCTTCCTACAAGTATGAAAAGACAAATACAAATCCTTGGTATATATAAACTACTCCTGAGCAAGCCTCAGAGCTTAGCAGAGTGGATTTAGAGAGAATGGGCAGATTTTAACTCTGGCTCACAGGGTACTTGGCGCTGAAATCAGAGGTGTGAAGCAGACACCTTGTTGCCCTCAGGGATCTAGCACAGTGACTGTCAGTCAGTAGTGTAAGTCCTCAGTAGCAGATGTTTCTGAGATGTTTCTGAGCAGCTTCTCGGGAGGTTTGTTTTTGATTGCAGAGGCAGAACATGTGACAAATGTGAGGCACGCAGGGATTCTGTTCCACCGGTTCATGCTGCAGGATCTGCGTGAGTGTGTCCTGAAACTCGGTGCTGAGAGCTTTGATGGAATAAAGAGCTGGGCAGAACCCCCAGCTCTGGTATACGAGGTGCTTAAGGCAGTGCTGCTGCTTTTGCATCCAGACTGGAAGGGCTCACAGGACACTGAGTGCTGGACTCACTGTAAAATGGTGAGAATTCAAATTCTTTAGAGTTTGCTTTCTATTATTCCCCCTCCAGGAAGACGCAGTGGAATTTGCCAAGGGGGAAATGGCAGTGAAATAATTAATTGCCTATAGATTTCCTATATGTTTCTCATCTATCTTTTATTCTGTAAGCTTTTCACAAACACCCTAATCTTTTTGTTCTCTGCATTGCAGAAACTCGATGACAATTTGATTCAGGAGATTTATTGCTTTGATCCAACTGCTTCATCTGTGCAAGTTGAAGCAGAGCTGCTGCTGGACCTCATCACTGGTAAATATCATAAAATCATTGGGAGGTTACCAGGCACAGTTCAATAACGAAACTGTGTCAATGGCAACATTCAGCTGAATGCTTTTATGGGCCTTACTTCAGAAATTAACTTTGATTTCACAACAGATTAAACAACAGGTAACGGGTCCTCAATATCAGCAGTGTTTTTTGGTCAATAGAAATCAACCTGTTAAATTTAGATTCAAAATTCACTGCCTTCAGGAAAGAGGAGCAGATCAGCTTTGAAACCTTCCAGAACAAGTGATCTCATTGTAAAGCTCCCGATAAGCATGAAGAATGAGGGTTCTTTTGGCAAGCAGCATGTAAAGACATATGAGGAATGATAGTTCTTTTGGCAAGCAAGTCTGCTTCAGACCTCTGTGCCCTGCCCTGGGGACTGACCCATCTCCAAACAGGAACACACAGTGTGAGCCCTCCTCTTCATAAACACCATCTGCCAAGTGCTCAGTGTACTCACGGGCCATAGACAGGAGCTCTTTGTCAGTCTCTCTTTTTCTCCTTTAATGAACGTGAGCTTTTTTGGTGCCAGAGCAGTCAAGAGGCTGTTATTGTTATTTGCAATATCTCTGTAAGAGAAATTACTTGTTCTCATTGAGATCTCTCTCTTTGTGATCTAATACCAGTCTGAGAGGCCTGTTAAAAGCCAAACGTGGACAAGAGTTATTGCTTTAGCCGGGGATATTTATCAACAGTACCCTGCCTGCTGATAAAGAGTAAACACTTGAGGCAGTGATAGTTCCTTTTCATGTGTTCTCCTCATATATATTAAACTAATTCACTGGAAAGAACAAAACAGGCCTAGAGCATCTGGTTTTCCGACAGTTAGGGATGCTGATGTAATTAGATTAAAGAATGTAGCTTTGGGAACTGCAGATGTGCTAGGAGAGGTTGGTTTCCCAGGATGGAACCTATTCTGAGAGAGCAGTGTCAGATCAGGGGTGTGAATGCAGAGTTATGGGAATTCCTTTAAAATGAACATCAGGTGATGTCCATATATCTCAAATATAAGTGCTGGTTTAGCATGAAAATATAGCAGTCCACCCACCACAAAATAAGATAATTTATAGTGGAAAGTCAGCACTTGACAGGTCACTGTCACAATATAGCTGTGTGCTTTTCAAAGCATCTCCATTCCTGGAATTACTGGATTGAGGGTACTCTGCTGAGGGGATGACTTTCTGTTCTTGTGGCAACACTGCTCGTGGTTTTGACTTTCCCTGTTGTATTTCCAGCTGGTTTTTTGTTCCAGGTTTCCCTCAAGCAGCAGAGTGGCAGCAGTTCTCTCTTCCAACCCAATACCTGTACCAGTGGCTTCACACCTGCCTGGCGCTCATGGAGATCACAAAGACCCAACACGCTGAACAAAACCATCCTTAGCCCCTTTTGGTATCTACAGTGCCTCCAATTAAATCTCTTAATTTCTCATCTAACCCTTGTGATTCTGGTGTTTCACATCTTTTATTAAATTAACTGTTGATATTTTTTTATTTTTTATGCATAGGCACTAGTATTTGTTGTTAAAATGGCTTAAATCTGTTAGGGATTATTAGTTAAGATGGTAGGGAGTCTGTTAAGGATTACCAAGAAAAAGCAATAAAAACATTAAAGGGAAGAATTTTGCCAGCATAGCTACCGAATTTTAAAGGCTTAATAAAAGTTTTACAGGTTTTTAAATTAATTCTGATGGGAAAACGAGAAGAAGGGACATCTTTATGGGCCCCAAGTTACAAGGCTCATAAATGATACAGCATTAATTTTCAAGGTTCAGTCTCCTTAAAGGACCTTTTAGGAATAATTTTAAATAAAGCTTGTTAATCAGCATTTTGTAACGTTCTTCTGAACACGTTGCAGAAAAGCCTAACACTTAATAAAACACAAAAAGCTTTCTTATTGGGATAAAGCTTGAGATTACAGCAACTGCACTGTCTACAGTGAGATTTAATCTTTCCAATAACGTCCCTTTTGGCAGAATCACTTTTTTAATAACATTTTGGGAAATTAAACTCCTCTTTCAGTCTTTAGCGGGAAACAAGCGACAAGTCGGTGATGGAGGGGAGGAACCAGCGCGGCTCCTCAGCCTCGGCCCCAGGAGCGTCTCGGGGGCTTTTCCCCCTCAGGGCTTCTCCCTCCTCAGAGCCTTTCCCGCCGCTGCCCTCAGACGCCCCCGGCTCCCTCAGGCAGCGCCCGCCATCTCCCTTCCCTGATCAGCACTTTCGCCCCTGGAAAACGAGCTGTTAAAAAAAAAATCCCCCGCCGCCTCCAGCCCCCTCCGCAGGCTCTTCGCTTCCCTCCCGGAGCGGGACCGCGGCACGGTGCCGTGAGGGTCTCCGGGGCGGGCGGGGAAAGTGCGTGGGGAGCACTCGGCCGTGAGGAATCTGCGGCCGCGGAACGGCAGCGGCTGTGAGGGGGAGGCGGCCCGACAAGATGGCGGCGCTGGGAAAGCAGTGAGTGCCGGCAGGGCCGGGGCGGACGGGCCCCGCTCAGCCGGGCTGGGGGCAGCGCTTGGGGGGGATTCGGGGCCGGCACTGAGGGCAGGGGCGAGCGCTGGAGAACTCTTGCCCAGGGACTGCTTGTCCCAGGTGTCCGCCCTGAGGCCTCGCTGTGTTGGCCTGACTTTAAAACTGTGTTTATTAAAAACAAGCAGAACTCGAGCAGGCGCTTGAGGGTGCGGGGGTGTTGCCCGGGGGTGTTTTTCACTCTTACGGAGGTGAACTCCTCAATGTTCCCTCACAACTCCCACCCTCGGGCACAGCCGGGGCTGCTGCTGGGCCTCCGCGGCCGGGTCAAACGGAGCTGAGGGCGGGCTCAGGGAAGCGAACAGTGCTCACAGGAATTGTGTGGTACCCCCAAAATGTTGAGGTGTACCCATGTATGGTACCCCAGAATGTTGGGGTGTACCCATGTGTGGTACAGAATGAGGGAGTGTTCCATTCGGTTCAGCCTTACACCCTGTGGCGAGCTATTGGCTCAGTGATGGACTCAGGGAAAGGCAGCTTTACCCAGTGTATGTTCCTGCGAATCGGGCGAGAAACCCCCGATTCAGAGGTTGCTCAGCACCGAAGGGAAGTGGTTTTAGCATAGAGATGGACTTTGTCAGCAGAAGGGTTGTTTGTGTAGTTAATTAATTGCAGCGCGACACAATCTGACTGTAAATCTTGTCCTTTGCCATAGCACCTGTGGTTACATTGCCAGCAAAACATGAAACTACAGCACTGCAAACATAGGCATGGAATAGTGCTTGGTATAGTCTAAGACTAAATCTTTTCAGATTAAACAGTAGTTTGCATTAAAAAAAAGTTCTTACTTCTCTGAGAGAAAAAAGAAAATTACTTGGAGAGCTCTGGACAGGAGGGATTTGTGTCCTAATTTAGGACAATTATTGCATCCAGAAACTTTGCATGGGAAGCTGGCTGGTGTGCCCTGCTGCAAAGGCTGCTCACATATAACTTCCATACATTATGTTGATGCTGACCTTTTACTTCTCAAATGATAAATGGCAAATTTTTGGTTTGTTGCTGTGTTGTAAGTGATGCTAAAGGTAACTTTTTTTCTCTCTCTCTAGATATGGGCTTATTATGCCCAAAAAGTTGCCACAGAAAAATCTTGCTTCAAAGAAGCTCTCGGTGTTTGCAGATGAGTCAGATGACGAGGTCAGTTCAACAATTTTCTTCTGAAATTTGCCCTGTATTCTGCAAATTTATTTGTGTCCAACCCTTAATGGCTGCATCAGGTTTTGGCAGTCATTAGGATATGTGTCATCATTTTGGATTTGAGTGTGAAATATGATCTGTATTTTCTTTAGTACACATTACATGGAAGTGATGATTTTTTGTTACTTTCTGTCAACTCTTCCAGAAATTCAGCACATGTGACAATCTGTTTGCCAGAGTTAACTGTAGCTTGTAAAGAGATTTGTTTGCTGTCACTGGTGAATACCTGCAAATAGAAAGACCAGTAGTAATCAACAGGTCTCACTCAAATACTGAGTGTGGTAGTTGTGTGTGTTTTATCCTTTAGCCCATTCCACCCAAATTTGATGTAATTGATTTTATGACGTTCATAGTGGGAGCAAATCAAAGCTGTACAACCCAAAAGTTCTACAGCAAGAGAAGGTGTATGATAATTGTGTGAGGGTGTTCATTTCTATCATCTTTAATTTTTAGTTTCTTTAATAGTATGAGATTCAAAATACTCTGTCTGTACCTGCCCCAGCAGAGGGCACTGTGTGCTGTGTAAATCCCACCTGGATGTGCTGCTGGAAGCAGAAGTGCCCAGGACAGGCTGGGATATGGCCACGTACAGAACCCTGTGCTACAAACACGTTCTTGCCTCCCTAGAGCTTCACTCCATGTGGTCGAGAAAAACAATGCTAATAAAGCATCAAATAATTTTGGTCGATTTCTGACTCGCCAAAATATTTACTTTTAAAATCTGTTTTTATTTTAATGAACTAGCAGTTGTTAATTTTATGCCACAGAAGGCCTGAATTCAGCAATTCCCAGCCTGTGTGTACCTGGTTCCATTAGAAAATCTGCAATGTTGCTGTTGAAGGTGTCTGAGCTCACGATTTACAGGGCAGGAGAGGGCTGAGGAGCTTTCTAGTGATGAAAGCCTCAACATGAAGCTGCCTCAGTGCAGCTTACAGGACACAAATGTGTTTTAAATCCCATCTCTTCCCTCACTTAGCTGTGATGCTCAGAGGTGCATCCCTGTAAAGAGAGGCTTTCCTTTAGGTTCACCTGCTGGAGGTGCTAATGGAGCACTTCCCCTCTTAGATGGGGTTTGGTGTCTTTCTCTGCATCAAAAATCTGACCCCACATTTTCCAGATCCCAGGAATAAATTTCATTTAATCTGTTGTCATTAAATGTTGTGTGGTAGGTTTGGGAACCTCCCTAGGGGATGTCTTGTATTTTTTCACTTCTTCATTTTTTTCTTAATATCTAAAGATTGAAACAAAAGAATGAATGTTAATAATTCTAGTAAAAATAATAGATGATGCTGTCTGCCAGCTTTTAGCTTAACATCTCAAGTATCCTCCCTTTCAGAAAAACTGACAGATTCACTGTCAAAGTCTGTTATAAAACCTCTTAAAAGTTGTTGTGCTCATCAGTATGGTACATACCCAGCAAAAAGTAATAATCTCATAACTGCCTTTATCAAAGAAGATTGTTTTTTTTTAAAAAATCAGAATTACTTTATTAGTTCAGTAATGATTTCAGAGCTTTTCAAGATAAGGAGCAGCATCTGGGAGGGGTTTCATTTCCTGTCTGCTACTTTATCAGTCAGAACTACATCTCAAATGTCTGGAGATTATGTATTTTTAACTGAACTCTAATAAAGTTTGTGCTGGGAAATCTGCAGACCTGACTTGTCTGTGATTATATATTAGATACCAAACTTCTGCTCCTTTTTTTTTTAGCGTTACTATGCATTTTTCACTCAGATTTTGCCTCTACTCTTGCTGAAGGAATTTGGATTTTTTTTTCCCTTCTGGTTAAGTGCATTAATGGCTGTTAGTTGCTGAAGATGGTCTTTGTGTTAGTTCATAAGAAACAGAGCATCTGGGATGGGAATTTTCTGGAAATACAGTGTTGAATGGAAGAAGTTGGCTTGTCAGTCTGTGTGGTGTTCATTGTTCCTTTTTATCTTTGGAGTTTAATTGAAATTATCTCTGTGGTACAGCAAATAAAATTTCTGGTTTGTGATTTACATACACAGAATTACCCAGTGTATGTTCCTGTACTGTACCAATCTTTCAAAACTGATTTGTTAATAAAGGATGAAAAAAATAACTGCAAATAGACCTCAGTAGGTGCTAAATTTGGGAGGGAAGTTGTGGAGCCAGTGTGAACAGTTCTGTGAATGTATCAGCTGGATTTGGTGGGTGTTTAGTGACCACCTACAAGATAAATGGAGTGTTTAAGCAGGCAGAAGCTGAAAATAAGCAGAAAACTCTATATTCTTGTAGGCTCAGATTTTTGGTTTTGCTAATGGATATTTCCATTCCTTTGCAACTTTTCAAAGGAAAAGTCTGACTGTAAGGATTTGCTGAGTAATTGATGTTGGTGCTGACCAGAGTTTTTGCAACAGTTTGCATGCAAAATAAGATTGGGTAAAGGGGCTCCTAGAAAAGAGTTTTCTGAGAAGGAGAAAGTGGAAAAGAACCAAGATGATGTATGTAAAATCAAGAATAATTCAGAGAAGTGAGGTGATGTTGCCATTTCTCATAATATGAACACTGGGTTGTGTTATGGAATCACCAAGTAACTGGTTTAATCTAACAAAAGGAAATTGTGTAGTTAAGGTGTGGAACCCCTTGCCACAGGATACTGTGGCATGGCCAGAAATAGAAATGGATTGAGAAATGGATTAGTCAATTAAGGGATGCTCTTGGTGTCAGACAATGGTTCAGGTCCATCCTTCAGTTCAGGAAGTCCTTGGTCTGGTTTCTGGAAACCAGGATGGAGTGCTGAGAAAGCTAATTCTGTGTACCTGACTTGTTTTTCATGTTCATTCTCTTGATCTTCTGCTAGTAGCCATGGCTCATACTGTCTGTGAATTGAGAGGAATCTGTTGCCTGGTGTGATTTTTGGTTTTTAACTCCATGAAGGCTGGAGTCTCATGTGCAGGTTGTGCTTGCATTGTACAGTTCTCTGTGAGGGATTCACTCCTAAATCCTTGTACATGAGGGTGTAAGTGGCTCATTTTAGAGTGAGAAGGAGCTGAAAAATGGAGAGAACCATGAGAAATGTTAGCAGATTGGTGCAATTCATTGTTTGATTTTTTTAATAACTTTCACTTGTGTACAAGCTGTCTCCCATGGTCTGGTAGCAGTGCTGGACTGGAGAGCCTCATTTCTCAGAGTTCCTTGATTTGCATGGATTCTGTGTCCTTTCACAGGATAGGGTTAAAATGTTTTCTCCTTTCAGAAAATATTGAACTATAAGCTTTGTGCTCCAGAAGAATAGCTTGACTAGAGGGAGGGAAAAAGTATGAGACAGATTGCTGAGCTTACAGGGCCTTTAATAAATGGGCAGTTGATAAGTAAAACAATACAAAAGGACGGGAAGTTCTCATCTGTCAGAGCTCACAGCACAACAGGAAATTGTCCACCATAAACCATTGGGGAAGGTGTTTGTTTTCTGTAAACTTACTGCCAGTCTGGAGAAATGGCAGATGGGCTTCTTTACCATCATGTGTCCAATAATGAGGATTATGTATTATGTTAGTGTTTACCTAATCTTTGTAGATCAGTGCATTTATTACCTGTAGGCAGACAAGGAAAACATTCTAAGCGGGTTTTCAGATATTTTGGTGGAATAGAGCTTATTCTGTAAATGTAACTCAGAATCTGTTTTGTTTTTCACTGAGCCCCTGCTTTCTGGAATAGTGCAGGGGAGATTCTTCACTGCTGAGGGACCTTTTTGTTAAAGCAGTGTAAGAGTTTCCCACAGAGGAAACCTTCAGGGTGCCCCTCAGTGTGTCAAACAAAGGAGCATCTTCTTTCTCAAGAACCTGGAGGAAATGGAGGTTTTCTGTGTAATGCTGATGTGTGCTCTATGCTAATTTAAAATGGCTGTTTATGGTTTATCCTGACTCATTTATAGCCTTTTCAAAAGATGTGTGTTATAAAATTAACTACAGCATTGTAAATTATTTCTGAACATTAGTTCTTCAGAACTTCATAGTTTTTCAGTGTTGAAAGCAGAGGTAAACATGAAATGAATGAAGCCAGGATTCTTGTAGGTTTTAAACTAAATAATCCACTATCTACTTCCCCCAGTCAACCAACCATCCAACCAACCAACCAGCTACATAAATAAATGACTGTATCCAATTCTAGTCCAAATAATCAGCAACCACAAATTACAGAATCCCTTTGCCTTTTTTAAATGTGACACAAAGCATGTATTAGTCAAAGTTGCAAAACTTGGGAAGTTGCCAAAATGCAAAAGGATTTTTCCTTCCTATTTCTGCTTTTTAAGATTAAGAGATATTTAATTACATAAACAAGGATACAAGTCCTGCCATTATAGTGGATCTGTTTAATAAACATTATCTATTATCTATTGGTTGAGGAAAGATAGATATGTAGTTTAGGTCAAAACTAATTAAAAGCAAAAAAGTAAATAAAATGCAAAGCATTTTTGTTGGACAATATGATTAGAAAACATATTTTCAATAGAGATCTGTTTCTTCTTAGGAAAGATTAGAATGGCTGTTTTGTAGCATGCTTATCTTGAGAAATGAAACAGTAACACTTGAAGTACATGCTGTTTAGCTGTGTTCTTATTTCTGAAAATACACAACTGATGATACAAATGAGACTTGAAATAAATACCAAATCCTTGCAGAATTTTTATTTAACTGTGAATACAGATTTTCTTTTTTCATGTGATTGTCAGTATCTCTGCTTGTTACTGCTGACATGCAGGAAGAATTCAATATTTTCTGTATCACACCTGTCTGTAATTGGACTATTATATAGTTGTTCATTAGAATGGTACAAAAAGAACCTGTGTTAATGTAATTAATTTTGTTTCTGCAATGTGTCCTTCCTACAGCCAACTGTTGGGGAAAGTCTTCAAAAAGAGGCATTGAAAAAGCAAGCAATGAAACAGGTAAGGGACTATTTTTAATTTACTCCCAATGTTCTGATGGGTGAGTTTATACTATAGATATGTTTAAATTATAATATAGGAATCAAATATTTGAAAATAGTAAAGATTTCATTATTATTATTTTGACATCTTTTCTTCTCCTCCTCCCTGTTTTTGTTTTAGACTAAACTGGAGATTCAGAAGGCTTTAGAAGAAGATGCTACAGTGTATGAATATGACAGCATTTATGATGAAATGCAGCAGAAGAAGAAAGAAAGCAGTGCCAAATTGCTGGCTGGAAGTGATGACAAAAAGGTCAGTACCTGAGGATGTATCCTGTCTGTTGGACTCTGTCTGCTTGGGGTGACATCAGTGGTTACTTTGTAAGCTTCAAAGCAGTGCTGGATTATCCTGGCCAGTGACACTTTCATTGTTATTTATTCTAGTGCATTTCAAGGCTCTTGTAAGGTTCTGGATCAAAGGAAGCCTCCCAGTCCTTAAAAGAAAGGCAAGGCTGTTACAGCTAGGAAGACATAGGGATGAAAAATCAAAAAAACCATTTATTTTCATTTAGAGTAAAAATCCTCCTAGTCAAAGATGGGATGACTGTTTTGAATGAATACAGCAGCCTCTCTTGGAACTGGGAAACCTGCTGTGTTAGGGGTCTGAGAGGAATGGCAGCTTGTTTTGGACAGCTGTCAGTCAGAGGGGGAACATTAGAGCAGCCCCTGACAGTTTTCTTCCATTACCAACTTAATTCAACATCTCCATCAATCCCAATTTGTGTTTTCTCAGCCACCTCAATTACCTCTCAGCATGGTAACTTTTTTCCCTTCTACCTCAGCCCAGATACATCCACAATATCCTCAAAGCAGCTGAGATTAGGAAGAAGGAACAAGAAAGACGAATGGAAAGAAAAATTCAGAAAGAGCGTGAAATGGAAGGAGGAGAGTTTGCACACAAAGAGGCTTTTGTGACTTCAGCCTATAAGAAGAAGCTGCAAGAAAGAGCTGAGGAGGAGGAGAGGGAAAGAAGAGAATCAGCTCTCGAGGGTGAGATTCATAGTGAAGTAATTGTCCTGAAAAAGAAGTAGGGCCTTGTACATGATATACAATATATTCCTCTGGTGGTCTCTATGTGAGAGTTGATAACTAAAATCAAAGAGAACCAGATTAGCAGATCCTGAATCAGATCAACCTTGGTCTGTTACTTTCCTTTGTATGTGTTACACATGGAACAGAGGAAGCTCCTCTGTTTGTGTGTCAGCTCTGTTTGGGTTGGTGATTTATTTTTTGAGGGAGGGTCAGTTGTTGAGGGAAAACTCATTAGCCTGGGGTACAGTGCTGCTTCCAGTCCTTACCTCAGACATTCTGGTCAGCATCAGGAGTAGGTGGGAAGCACAGGATGTGGGATCATTAGCTAGTTTGGGCTGGAGTGGACCTCTGAATGTCACCTGTTCCAGCTGCCTGCTCCAAGCTTGGTCTGCTGTGAGACCAGATCAGGTTACTCTGATTTTTCCATTTTCTGGTTTTTCCATTTTGAATTTCAAAACCTCCAGGGTGGAAATTGCAGTTGTGAGTTGTGTGTGACGAGTATTTGTGACACAGTGAATCCAACCTCCCTTTCTGTCTCTCAGCATACCTGGATGTGACCAAACAGAGGGATCTCAGTGGATTCTACAGACATCTTTTAAACCAGCGTGTGGGGGAAGAAGAGATGCCAAAATGCAGCTTCCGTGAAGCCAGGTAGGATGTGATTCCAGCAGGGTTTCAGGTATGAAAACCAGCACTGGCTGTTTGTGATTCTGTATTCACTGGAAGATTAGACAGAGCACTAAAACTGTGGTAAGGTAAACTGGTAATTTTACAGCTGATTAACTGAATTATTTGGTAAATAACTAATGATCATCATCAGTGACACAGAAATGAAACAAACAGGACAGGGACGCTGTCTGAAAGGTATCAAGAGGACAGTTATGGTTGTAATCCTGCTTGGTATTATTATAACCTACATTTTCTTTGGTTTACATAATGTTTAGCAATCTGTGTAAGTTACACATTTTGAATCATGAGGAAGACAAGAGGTAAAATAGTGAGCATAGCAGTAAGTCATAGGAAATGAATATGCTGTGAATTTCCTGTAAAGAATGTTCTCTTCACTTTGTACTTACTCCACATTTAGTTGCATAAAAACTAAATTGAGTGTTGATACTGTGGTGAAAGGAAATGAATCAAATATATAGGAAATCCAGTGGGAGTATTTTGAAATCTGAATATGTGCACATTCCAAAGCAAAGTAATGAGATGAGACTGAATTATTTAGGTGTTTAAATGGTAACATTCTGCCCTGTGGATACGTGTGATGAAGGGGATATTTTTTGTATGCAGCAATTGATAATTTGAGACAATTAACTCAGGTAAAACTTCATTTGATAGATCTTTAAAGCATGGATGTCACTAGTTAAGTGTTTGCTATCACAAATAAAATGCAGCTTTCATCAAGAGATCTTCTAGGTCTGAGATTGTATTGTTAGAATGTAAACTCTTAGCCCAGGTGGAGAAAATGATCACTGAAGTTTCTCAGCTGCCTGAAGGAAGGGAGTTCTCCATTAAGTGTTCAGGATGATGTGGTTTTGTATTGTATAGAGAGCATTTGAAATTATGTTTTTTAGTCTTACAAATTAAGGAAATTTCCTTTAGTGGCACATACAATTAATTCAGAGGAAACAAATTGTCCTGTAGATGGTTTTTCCAGCAAGGCTTTCAAATAAACTCAGGTGTATATTTTAATTTCATTCTTATTCATGGTGATACAGCAGGATACAGAGAGAAAACAGCTCCATTTGTAGATCTCAGAAGTGTCCCTAAAGTGAGCCCCACCTTTGAGTTGGATTACTAAGTAAATTACCAAACTTTTCAGTGTAATTTTCAGTTGTTGTTGATAGGCTGTCCATGCCTTCAAGCACTCAGCAGACACAGAATGTCACTGGTGGTGTGCTGACTCACGAGAGAGCCCCACAGGCTGTTCCTGGAGCTGTGTGGTTAAATGGAAGAGACGTGGTTTGTGTGAGGGAACATGGATTTCCTCATCAGCCAGAGGAGAATGGCAAAGCACAACCCCCTCAGCTTTTTGAGTCAGCATTTTGCATGTAAGAATATTTGAGCTGTAAAAAGTTACTAATTTCTGTCCAGCCACAAGTGAGATCTTCAGAAATATTGGATCAAAAAAAACCCACGTTCCTCTCTCTGTCCACAAAACACACAACCTGCTTCTTCTCTGGATAATTATTTGATGTGACTAGAGGACCAAACACATAGGAAAACCTGTAACTTGCCAGCAGGCTTACACAGGAACACAAGTTAATGTTGTTTTCCTTAGATGGAGGCTGCACATACTTTACCACAGTCATACTCTTTTAGATAAATTCCTCAGCTCACATTCACCAGTGAGACAGATATGGACACTTTGTGCTGGAATCCTGGAACCTGAGCCACAGACAGATTTGCTTTCTTAGACTTTTCAGCAGCATCTTTTGCCTAAGTCCTGACCAGCAGTCAGTTTGTAGAAAAGTCCAGAAGTTCAGGCTTTTTAATTTTGTTATTCTTTTCTAATGTAAAAAATGTAGGATAAAGGAAGAAAAACCTGACACTGAGGAAGAACCCAACGAAAGGAGCAAAAGCCCTTCAGAAAGACAAAGATTGAAGCCCTCTAAGAAAGAAAATGATCCAGATGCTGATACCGACCTAGAAACTGATAGTAGTGATGATGACAAGAGACACAAGCACAGTAAAGTAAACTTGAAAAAGAAGAAAAGAAGGGAGAACTCTGTGAGCAGTGAAGAGGAGGTGAAACATCACAAAAGCCAGAGGCATTCCAGGTCACCAAGCTCGTCCAGTGTGGAGGAAGAACCACGCACCAAAGCCCAAACAAGTCACCAGAGGGGAGAGAGCAGGCCAAGCAAAAGGGGAAGTGATGAACAGTACAGGGAAAAGGATTATGAGAGAAGCAGGACCCATGAAAAGGATCACCAGAGGGAAAGGGAAGAGCGGCACAGGCATGGGGATCACACTAATAGAGATCACCACAGGAGGAGGGAAGATCAAGATGATAAACAAAGGGGGAAGGAAAGAAAAGAGAGGGAGGGGCATGGCAGAGAATGGAGGAGGGCAAAGGAGAGAGAGGAGAGGGGCTCAGAGAAGGAACGAGAGAAAGAAAGAAGCAGAAATGATAAAGATAGATATAATGACAGAGAGAAGGAGAGAGGAGAGAAATACAGAGAAAGGGAAGATCATGCAAAGGAGAAGAGAGAGAAATATGGCAGTGAGGAAAAGAAATACAGAGAGAGGAGAGAAGGTACTCCTACATCTTTGGAAAAAGATGGAGAGAGTGATCTGGGAAAAGAGAGAAAGGGAAAAGACAGAGAGGTGGATGAGAAGGGAAGCTCCAGCTCCAGAACGTCTGAGCAGAAACGTAAAGCTGGAGAAGAAAGGGAGAAGGATGAGAAGGAGCAAGCACAGAAAGCACCTGAGACCCTGAGCAAGTTTGCCAAAAGGAGCAATGAGGAGACGGTGATGTCGGCACGGGACCGGTACCTGGCCCGGCAGATGGCCCGGGTCAGCAGCAAACCCTACATCGAGAAGGAGGAGGATTGATTGAGGGCTGGGCACAAACACCTGGGCTGGCAGCCAGGAGCAAAGGCCACTGCTGTGCAGATCCTTGTGCAGAAAAGGTTATCCTACCTGTTATTCCTGGCTTTCCTTTGAGAAGTTGTGTGTCCCTTAAGAGAACAACTTTTGGGGTGGATCAGTGGGTGTCTTGACACACCCCCTTAGTGTGTCTGTACAGGTGAAATGTTAAATGTGGCTGGCTGTCCACCCTGCCCTTCAGTAGCATGTCCTTGGTACAGAAGATTTTGGACAGACCTGGGAGTGTTAAGCAGTGTAAGGTGAGAATGCATCCCCCTGCTCCTTTCAGCAGCCAAAACAGTGAGCTCTGCTGAAACAAAGGTGTTCTCAGCCCTTAGGAGGGCTCACTGCCCACTACTGCTCTCAAAAATGAGCAGCAAACCTGTAAAAGTGGGTGAAAAAGCAAGAAAACCAGCCTGAGTAATGATCTAGGAGATTTCTGTATGTAGAGTGGAGTTCTGTAAGATATATGCATATTGAGGTATGAATTTTGTATTATGTGTGGGTTTTGGTCTGGGGACCTGATGTACAGAAACAGTTAATAAAGTGTAAGATATACATTGGATCAAATGTATGGGTCTTTTTTCATGTGTAGGTTATTTTACTGCATTTTTTTTTTTGCATGGAATAAGGTAGGTGAGTCTGTTTTCATGTATTACAGTTGTATCAGTTTGTTAAGTGATATTTTAGATTTCAAAGGTTCATATTCAAGAATAAAATTATCTTCCTACTAGGTAAGTAGGATGTCTGACAGTGGGTCATATCTTTTAGAATACATTTTCAACACTTTTATAATTGTTTCTTTGTTTTGTTGTAAGTTTATCACTTTTATGCTAGAGTAAGTTGTACTTCTATATTTAGAAAAAAAGATTTTGAGATTGGTGTTTCCCTAATGATTTTTTCAGCAGACTGAGAATGATACAAAGTGTGAGTAAAATTAAATGCAAATGCAGCCACTTTATAAAGGCTTGGAATGAGTTTTATATGTCAGCTAATCAAGTAGTTAAGCACATACTCCAGTGTGGAACAGTTTGGTTTTGCTGTTCTGTGTAAACAGCTCTAATGAGCTTTGGTTCTTCTGTTGGAATGCAGGGGTCAAACACTGAGGGAAATCCTCTGCTTTTTGTCAGAGGCCTTGCTGGACTAGATATTCTGCTGTTACTTAGAATTGAGATTTTTATCTTTGCTCTTCCCAGAAGAGAGAGGCACAAGAGACATCTGCAGATGGTTTATGAATATTAAATTTATTACAGTAACAGTTTACAGTACAAGGCACATACTGATGACTTACAATCAGCTTGCAACACTTGTAACTAAACAGCTGCATAAATTAATACAGGTGCATCATGTACAAGTTGGAGGGAATACTTAGTTCTGTACAGCTAAAACTCCAGTTTAATTCTCTTTAAAAGGCAAAGATGGTCCTAATTTACCATTTTCATGACTCCCTTTTCACTGTTCAGAACAGAGGGTAGGATATACTCATGGTAGATGGAAGGTGAGCTGAAGAGAAGGAATTTTTTTTGCCTCAAAACACTTTGTAACTGCAGTGCAGTTCATTTGGTATCAATAGAAGCAGTTTTTGTACAAAACCAGTGTTTAAGGTATGGCTGCTTGCTGAGCTACCTGATAAATATTGGTTGCTTTACATGTTATCAGATGGGTATGTTAAAAAAAAGAATTGTATAAATAAATAAATTTCTCAATATTTCAACCACTCAGCTAAATAGAAATACTAAAAAATGAACTTACCATAATAAGGTATTTGAACCAGTACAGCATGTAACAAAAAGGTAATGAGGACTAAACTGCCTTTCAAGTTCAGCATTTATAGCATGAAAACATGGATGCATTTTATCTTTGTATTATTCAGGAAAGGAAAAGCCTTTTTAATCTACATTGCTTTTTGTATCTTCAAATAGTTCTAAGAGTTTTCATCCTCTCTCAGTATCTCGGGACTCAGAGCACATTGGTCTCACATTTCAGCTGCTGCAGGGCTTGTGTTACTGTCAGGGCTTCCTGGCTGACTTAATTCACTGGAAAATGTGATATTTCTTGGGAAATCTCTCTGAAACCTCCCAGCAAGCCAGTGTCTATCCTATGTCTTAAAAATTACAATTTTTTTGTTAGCTGAACCCCTGTCTGAAGAGGAAAGAAATGGGGTAGGGTTTTGTCCTTTATTTCCCACGCTTTGCTGTTGGATGTGTGCAAATACCTCATTTGTCTTACATTGACATTTCATGTGTGTGTTTTTTCAGTTAATGAGCTCAGAAAATTTAACTCTTGGAAGTGGGTTTCAAATACACTTGAGGCATAAGCTACAAAACTTTCACATGAGTAACTGTCCAGTAAGACAGATTTATTGTGTTTTTCTAGTGGCAATTAAAGAACATATTCCCTTTTATAAATAGTTCAGGAGTCTAGTTCTGAAAGAACAGTCCTTGTCCCTCTTCAGTTATTTCCTCATTGGAAGCTGGGAGTGAGACTTAGATTAATTGAAAACTCATTATCCAGAGTGGAAGAGGAAGTGGAAGAGGCGTTTCTCCAGGTACACAGAGGGAGAAAACTTTGGCAGAGGTGGTGGAAATGTTTTCAGAATGCAAACACAGCATCCCTGCTTCCCTCTCCTCTGGCAAGTGCTTCATTCCCAGGTCAGCTCCCACAGGTTCCTTGATGCCCCAGCTCTGGCTGCACAGGGAACCATGGCAACTTTATAAGGGATACAAAAGAGACTTTTATCCTCTATTTTATTTTACTTTCATCATAATCTGTGTGCCAGAGTAAAAATACAGTGCAGGTTAGTACAGGAATGATGCTTTCCTGCGTTGGTCTGCACTCCCACTGCAGCACAGCTCGTGTCCTGCAGGGGCCAGGGCAGCTGCATTTGGGGAGCACCTGTGTGCATGCCATGGAAAGAGCTTTGGATGGACATGGGGGTTCATTTGTGTGTCAGTGCCTTGAAATTTAATATAAATGCTCTGATGAGAATCAATCCTGCTGAACTCTACTCAGCTTCTTGCTAAGAAAAAAAAATTCCTCTCTTTTTCTTCTTCAGCTTTAAAACCCAATGGAGTCACATCTGAGTATGAGCTACTAACGCTTCAGAGTAGGTTTGGATAGTTGTAAATGTACTTTTGTCAGCCAGCCAAAAGGATTATTCTAAATGTTACTTCTGTACTAGGAAAGAGGAGGAAAACCCCACAGGCTGGCTCCAGCAAATTTTAGGTGTGAAATTAACTGTTAAAAAAAGGGAAGTGAAACAGAGAAAGAGATTTTTAAGATTGTACTTTTGGGCATCAGAACTCAAAAAGATTCATTGTTGGTCTTTAGTTTCTGTAGCTCTGCCAGGACAATGATTGGTTATGGAAACAGTACAGTAAGTGCTGGCAGCTTAAGTGGCTTGTCAAGTAACTCATGATGAGTTTTTGTGGCTTGATTGGGTCTAAAGGAAAGTGAAGCCTCAAACATCACAAAAAATTATTTTTTATAATTTTTTTATGCAAGAAACAATAGAAATTGTTACCACCTACAAACCAGAGGAAATGAACGTGAGGCCGGTGCTACCAGCTGTGTGTGCTGATGTGTGCAGAGCTGTGCTGCTCAGCATTTTTCCTCTCCCTCTGTCTACTCCACCACAAACCTAGGGAACTTCCTAATTTTGTTTTCCTAGTGTATAAACCCCTGCGTTACTCGAGTAATGTATGGCTATCAGAAATATTTGTGCATTTTCCCACGTAGTTGAAGCAAGTAGAGAACCTTAGAAGCGAATACGACACTGCCCGGTACGAACGATCACACGGAGGGAGGAGCTACAGGAGCACTGCCACACACTGGGGGTCTACACCTGATCCTGCCGTGCCTCGCTCGTCCTGGAGGGGCTGCTGCAGGCGCTCGGTGCCGCTCCCGGAGCAGGGCTGTTCCCTCGTGCTCCTCAGTGAGTGCTCAGTTCAGTAAATGTCCTTGAATTGCTTGGATCAATGTGCTGGAGGCATCACCTTTCCCAATGGTGCCAGTGGTGCAGCCTCCCTGGAAAACTCTGTTTGTTGTCTCGGCTGGAAAGGAGGTTCTTTGGGGGAAGAGGGGGAAAAGTGACATTTTGTGCTCCTCTTCCTCCCCCAGAAGCAGGGCAGCTTATACTGCGTTCATGCGGATGTCTCCAAAGGGAATTTCTGTGGCTGTTTCTGGAGTGATGCTTTTCAGAATACGCTATTGGAAAGAAATCAGAAATGGATTGATTTTAGAGGCAGTACAAATCATCTACCCAGGGAGGTGGTAGAGTCACCATCCCTCGAAGAGTTTAAAAAAAGACTGGATGTGGCACTTGGTGCCATGATCTAGTTGAGGTGTTAGAACATGGGTTGGACTCGATGATCTCAAAGGTCTCTTCCAACCTAGAATTTCTGTGATTCTGTGATCTCAGCCATTTAGAAAGAGATCAATAATAAAGTATAACTTTGAGTTACACCTCTGGAGCTACTTAAGTGTTGCCAGCCTCTGTTAGCACTATGAAGATGGAAAGTGCTATAGAAGTACACAGCAGGATTTTAAAAATTATTTGTAACATAATTGGAATCAAAGCTTGACAGATCATATTAATGCTTTAGGACTTTGCAGTTTACTTGGATACCCTGAGCCTACTAAATATTTTCTTATGAACTGGTATTTATTTAAACTTAGAAGAAATCTCAGTATTGTCATTAGATTTATGGCATTTACTAAATGTGTGAAAGAAAAACAAGCTTTTCTTACAGATACACCCCAGGAAATCAGCCTTTCACTACCTCATTTGCTTGACTGGGGGATTTTGAGTGTCTGGGGTGAATTTTAGGAAGTCTCCAGTTCATCAGAGCTTAAAAATTACTTGATGTAACATTTTATAAGAAATTGTCAGCAGCCTCAGTAAGAACTGGGGAGATTTGTGAGAATCTGGGAACAGAACAGCCAGTCATGATATTTTTTTAGGGATCACCTCCTTCCTAACAGTGAAACAGAAGCAAGAGAGCATCAGGGATACCTCCTTGAGTGTCCCTGGGGTGATGACCAGGCGATAGATCATGTAGATGGGAATGAAGATGATGGAGGAGGTTCCTATGCAGTACCCCACAACTGTGGTCCAGTAGGGATAATCATAATCAAAGAGCCTCAGCTCAGGAGGGCTGGAGAGAAAGCTGCAAGTGACAAACTGAAAGAGAAAAAGAGCAAAGTGTGAATATGTGGATTTTCATGGCACGCACTTTGGGGAACTCTGTTGACACTGAAAAAGAATCCTAAATTACATGAGTGTAGATTTAAAACAAATCAACAACAAATCATGAAACAAACACCGAGAGGATCCTTCCCAAAACAGATGCTCTCCACTCTACACTGCTCTCTGTCAGAACAGGAAAAGGAAAAATGTCAGCTCAGTTACTGCTGTTGGATCATCTTCCTGAGCATATCATTCATGACTGAAAAATTCCTTAGGAAACAACAAACACTTCTAGTTTTAGGAATATTACAGGAATAATATTTGTGACTGTCCCAGGAAGGATCTCTGACTGTTTTTTCCAGAGTATCATCAGAAGCTCAAGATTTACCAGCAAAACTTCTATACAGAAATGACATCCTTACATCCTGAGCTTTCCTGATTTTAGGTGGGTTTCCACAGGGAATACAAATAGCTCTGCCTGGTAACCACATCCCCAGAGCTCTGTGCCTCTCCATTTTGCTGGTTTAGGATTACAAAGGGGACAGAAATGTAAAAATTACTGTGGTGTGACATTTTAATTTGTAGATTTCTCTTTCTAGGGGTAATAAAATCAAGGTCTGATAATTATGCCTTGATCATTCCAAGTGTTTTGAATTCACTCTGTAGGTCTTAAATCTACATTCTGTGCTTCATAAACTCCATCTTGACCTGCTCTGCTCCCACTAAGGTCAGTCAGAATAAAAGATAGCATGGACTAATTTTGAATCAGGAAATGAACACTTTATGTTCAAATGTTATTAATAACACTGCCAAGCCAAACACTGGGACAGTATTTCCAATTCTGAGCTATAGATTTATAATGGTTCCAATTAACTGCTGGAAATTTTAAGTGGAATATTCTAAAGTTGTCCATCAGCAGTTGCTGAGACAGTGTATTTACTTATCTTGGTTTTCCTCCACTGACAGTATGTTTCATCAGCTTTTATTGCTACATTTTGCTGAGGTAAACATAAGGCAGCAAAACAAAGTAAATTTGTTTAGCAGAGGGCAGGGGGGGAGTTATTCAGAATCCAGACTTATTCCACTAATTAAAAAATCCTTAAAACTGTGATTTGGTAATAAGACCTTGCAGCATTGTATTGGGTTTTTCACTAATTGAGCCTATTTTGTTTAACAAAAAATGTTACTAAAGAACTTCAGGAGAGAATTCTGGAATTAAGCTTTTAGAAGGAGCTGCGTTGTTCAGTGGTGATTTTTTTGGTGCTGGAAAGAAAAAGCTCTAAAGAAAACTCACCAGAAGGAAAAGTGGACTAATTGCAACCCAGCAAACCCGCCAGTACCAGCCTGGGGCAGAGCCCAGCATTTCTTTCACATCGTTGCAAAACTGGGTGATGCCTGTGGACACAAGTGGGAGGAGAGGGATGACAGCAGGTCTAAGATTTTCTTCAGTAGATTCTCAACACTTTTTTATGCCCAGCAAGTAAATTCAGAATCTATCCTAGAAGACCATTTTGTTCCTATAATTCTTAATTTTACTAAATCCTTAATTATTCTGAATTATACCCCCTGTTACTTTTAGCTATCAGAGAGCAATTAACACTAATTCTCACTGCTTTAGTTATCAGTGAGTCTGTAAAAAGCTTTTGTAAGCTTTTTTCTGGGGAATGGGTGATGTTGTCTGCAGAAACTGAGGCCATGCTGAGCTGCAGGAGCTCAGAGGGTGGGGTGGGGTGTTTGGAGGTACCATAGAACCAGGACACAGCCACCGCCTCCAGGAACACGACGGTCAGGACAGCTGGACCCGTGGCATATTCCTCAAACAGCTTCACCACATATGCTCCTCCCTGGAAAAGAGACCAAGCTGTCAGTGTGCCCAGGATGCTGCCCTGCAGAACGTTCACAAGTGGGGAATTCACCCAGTTCTGTCCCTTGGTGGCCGTTCCTGCCAGGGAAACCCTGGGGAGCTGCTCACCCTCTGTGGCCACCCCTCACCCGGGGGTGCCATGAAGAGAAGCTAAAATCTAATGGCACTTCTGGCTGGATTTTAGTGAAAAAAGGGGATTTTACAGCATGGCTTTGTGCATGCCCTCCTCTCCACCAGGGATCATGGCTACTGAACAGCAAATAAATAAAGTGTTGCTTTGCTTTCTTTCCATTTGGGATCTAGAACCACGAAGGAGGAGACCTCTTGCAGAGGAACTCAGCATCCTTGTACAGCAAACACTTCATATAAGAAGGAAGTTACACATAAATGAGCAAGTGGAGTGAAACATGACAGGAAAGCCAAGTATTTCTTTCTATTTCCCTTGTGATCATTACACTCATTATTCAAAAATTGCTTGTTGTGAGAATGAAATCCACAAGCTCCATGGGAACAATTTGATGTGACTAATGGTGATTTCTGCCTTGAAACAGTGAGGAAGATCCAGGAAATTCATTACTAGATCTTTTTTTAAATTCAAAATACATTTTACACATTGTGAAGATTATAATAACTATTCATGTTATTTTTAAACACAGAGCTTTGGGGAATAAGAAATAAACCACATAAAAATGTGGCTGGTTGTCTGCTGACTGATGAGCAGCACCATTTATGATGTGTAGCACATAATGAATTGCAGTATGATCATTTTGCAACATATTTCCTAGTGAAATCTAATTCACATTTATTCCAAGTAATAGATTTCTAATGCATAGAGAAAACAGCCTGGAGGTTCAATCTGATTTCTTGAAACTCTCTTCAAAAAATTACTGCCCTGTCCAAGGTGTTATTGGCAGGAAGCTGCCAGTGAGGGAGGCTGAGGTGAAATACTCACAAATGTCAGGGTTGCCAGCGACCCCAAAAAGCAAAGGATGGTCAGACCAAGCACAAACAATTCCCTGCGTTTGCCCCAGACGTGGGGGAATTCATCCAGGACTCCAGTAATCACTCCCTCTAGTCCTGCAAACTGAAAAGCATGGAAAAGTCACTGGGAAATAGAGGGCAGTGTAACCTGCTCAAAAGTATGTTCGAGTGCTTAAAGGAGCATTGAAACCTTGGTGCTTTATTCTGCTCTAGAGTTGGTGTGGGGTTTTAGACAAGTCTTTCCTCCTAACTTTTTAAAACTCTTTAGGGTGGGGATTTAGTGTTCAGGTGTCTGTGGGGATGCACTGTCATCCAAAGGCACCAGGATGTGGAGAAATGAGAGGTGGCTCAGTAGGATGAAGACTCTGAAATCAGCTGAGTTCAGCCCTGCTGGAAGGAGCTGATTCTCCACCTGTAAAACCAGACTCACATGACAATTTCTTATTGTATCTCCAGTTCCCACCTTTTAAATCCAAATTATGTGAAAAAACTCCAGATTTTCATAGTTGCTTTGTAAGTTTACAAGCAAGAAAGGAGACTGGAAGACTGCACTCAGCTAGGAATGTATAAATCAAGTTGCTTGTATTTCAGGGTCTCATTAATTGTCACAGCATGACAGCGATGAGTAATTGATTATATTCAAACCTTTTCAGATAAAAATTGGAGTAACAGTTGCTGTCTTACAGAAGGCAGCTGGCACTGCAAACCCCTCAGTGGCAGTGCAGTGTTTGTAATTCTGTTTCTGTGGTGTCTGAGGGGGCCAGGCTGTGTCCCCTGCTGGCCACTCACCGTGCTGTCCAGGCCCAGCGTGAGCAGCATGAGGAAGAAGATGATGGCAAAGAAGGTGGAAGCTGGCATGTTGGCAATGGCCTCTGCGTAGGTGATGAAGAGCAGGCTGGGTCCTGGAGCAGAGATGGGATCACTGTCAGGACATGGTGTCTCCCAGGGGAAAACTTCTCCCCCCAGGCTGCTTTGCCATGTCTGTGAAACTGCAAATCTGAAATCTGCCTTTTATATGTGATATTTATAGGCTAATTTTTTTAGCTGTAACAGTGCCCAATAAAGTCAGCATCCTGAATAATATATTAAATATTTCTCATCACTTGGGCTGCTCTCGATCTAGAAGTACATATACAAATCTATTCAAATCAGAAGCAATTTGAGATGTGTATGAAATGTTTACCTACCTGTGTCTTTGGCAACCTCTGAGACATCTTCATTCCTCATCTCAGCCATGTAGCCCAGCACGGTGAAGATGACAAACCCAGACACAAAGCTGGTCAGGCAGTTCACGGTGCTGGTGACCAGAGCATCTCTGCAACAGAAGACCTAACTCTCATCAGGGACCTGACTCATTTGCACCTGCTAGAAAGGGTTTACAACCTCTTGATCCACAATCTAGACACACTCCTAGAAAAACTAGGGCAATACAAGGAAAAAATGAGCAGCAGATTTGAAAGAAAGAGGAAAAAACCCCAACAACCCATGACTACTTTTTCTTCTCAAATCCATACAGGTGCAGTAACATCAGTCTGCCACTGGATTGGATGCTGGCTGCATCCTGCTGTTTTAAAAGAATAGGAATTACTACATGAATATTAAAGAATTGAGAGTTTTATTTTAGAAGCTAGAAATAGATTTTTTTTCAGGTAACAAGGAAAAAACATAAATTGCCTTTCTGCTTGAGACAATGAAGTTATTTTTTAACTGACTACTGAGATTAAATAGCTACAATGTGATGGTTTGGCAGGGGTTTAGTCCATTTTGTTGTGGCAGGTTTCTACATTTTAGACCTCTTGCTGTAAAATTAGTAAAAATCATCTTACTTTAAGTGGGCAACAGAGGAGAAATGCTTGAGATTGCAGGTTCTCTGTTACTTCTGATTTCTATGTACACAGGTCTGACAATTTAGTGCCTTTCACCAACACCCTGTTTCTTTTTCATAAATAACCAGTTATATTTTTAACTCGATTTTACTTATGGAATAAGGTAGAACTCACTGGTAGCAGTTGTTGTGGAATTTGTTGTAGCTGGAATAAGCCAACAGGACCCCAAAACCTGGTCCCAGGGAGAAAAAAATCTGAGCTGCTGCATCCACCCAAACCTGAAAAATATTGAAGGCCAAGAAGAAAAATGCCATGAAACAGATTGAATGAGTTTGGCATATCCAGAATATCACTTAAATCACAAAAGGGCATTTCACTGTTCTGCCTATGTCCTAGTCCTGGTCTAACAGACACTCTGTTGAGAGAGATGTTGAAATATGAATGTTTGTTTAGAGCTGTTGTGGCTGTTGCACTTCTGCCAGCATCTTAGATTAATTCAGTCAATTGCCTGTAATCAATTTAACACAAGTTTTGCAGTGTATGGAGAACTTTATACCCATGATTTTGAAGTCTTCCAAATGTTCCACCAAACTGTGCTGTTCAATAGCTCTGTGCTTGGCAATGTGTCCTCCAGGCTATGTAGACTTTTCCTGGATTTATGGAAATCCATTTGGCTGTGTGGATGCAGTTCTGGTTCTTGGGGCTCAATTCAGCTTTGTTGTAGCTGTGACAGATGCAAGTGTGATGATCTTGTTATGAAAAGCTTGTTGTACTTGAAAAGTGGCCAGAGCCCTAATGAGTAATGTTCTAAAGTACAATATCAGCTCTCTTTCTGAAGGTGAAAGTCCTCATTCATTTATTCTCTTTTGACTGAAACATGGAGTTCATTACAACTCATTTCTAATATTCTCTGCCATCGTGTGAGGCCATCCTGTATCACCCAGACAGAGCTCTGTCATCACCCAGCACACAGATTGCAATCTGCTGTCCTCACTCCAGATACATCCAATACAATATCAATGCCCTTTATTGCTTTTTCAGAAGATGTGGTTCCTTATTGGAGATGCTGCTTTATCAGGGACTGGTGTCTTTTCATTTCCTCTTCATTCAAAACTCTCCATATCAGCTGGGCAGCAGCAGACTTGCAAACATTGGAAATTTTTAATCTTTGTGTTTGTAGTATTTATTGCACTGGGTTTTTTTCTATCACCCTCCTCACCAGACACTTTCACAGGCAGTGAAGTGAGCACAGCCTTGAGCCTGATGGATTGCTTGTCATCCACAGAGTGCAAGGCTGGATCAGACACTGGAGGGCCTGGGCTTTGTTGGTTAGCTCAGTTTGTCCTCATTCCTGCTTTCCTGTCAAATTTTGGTGGTGCATGCAGGCCTGACTGATTTATTCCTCCTCCACAGGCACTTACATGAGTTACTGGGCCAGGGTTTAGTTGGTGTCTGTGGGCTCCTCTGCCAAAGCTTGTTACAGGATGGAGACAGAAGTTTCTGCTCCAGTAACCTGCACTATTTAAATAGGGACAGCTGTGGATTCTGTAGGGCTGTACTTGTCCCCTTAAGCCAAAAATCTGCAGTTCCATCACTTGTTAGGCTTTAATAAATTCACTTTTCTCAGTGTGACTCTCAGAGGGGAAGGATTTTGTTGCAGTGTAGGAGCACTCACAGCTTCTCACTCAGTGTCAGCCTGGTCAGCATTTTCCTGGTGAAAAAGTGTTTGGTCACTTGTTTCTTCTAATCAGATCACTCATTCTGTTCAGCCACTGTATGGGAACTCTGCCTGTAGTTCAAGCTAAACTGAGGGTAGACTCTAGCCTTTAAAATTCTTTATAATTATGGAAAGAGCATGGGCTCAGGCTGAGACATTTGTTCAGTCATGCTCTATGCATCTATGGTGATACACACACAGATAGGCTGAAAGCAAATCTCCCTTTTATAAAGTTCTTTACCTCAGTGGCCAGGAGTTTCTGCCAGTCAGGTTTCAGGTAGTAGAGGACACCTCTCCAAGCCCCAGGCAAAGTTGCACCTCTCACGAGCAGGATGAAGAGGATGATGTAAGGGAACGTGGCAGTCACCCAAACCACCTGTGGGGGAACGTGGTGAGAGCGTTTGCCATGGGGAGAAAGGTAGCAGGGATAATAAAAGTTAGTTAATCATATTATATGTCTTAGCATTTATAGCATCTTCACATGAGCTTCTCTGCAGGTCTGTAAAGAGGCAGTTTGCACATCTGAACCCTCTCCCTGGCAGGGCTGGTCCTGCTCAGAGAGCAGTGGTGTCACTTATTTGATTTTGCTGCTTAGAGTAGCAGTCACTGTACAGCAAGTGCTCCCCCAGCACCTCAGCCCATAATCCTGTCATGAAAACAACCTGAGCTGATCCCCTGACAATTAATTGGCTCAGGTAGAACTGCCTCTAGACAAGCTGTTGTGTCTTGCTTTTGCATTCACCTTGCCAGATGTTTTGACCCCTTTCCAGATGCTGAAGTACACAATGGTGAAGATGAGCAGCAGGCAGAGGGTCAGCTGCCAGCTAATGCCCCCCAGGTCATCCAGCCCATTGGACCTGTGCACCTGCAGAACCTGGCGGCTGCAAGGGGAAAGAGAAACACAGCAGAGATATTTTCTAAACAAATCCTTACATTAAATGTGCATTTAACAGTCCCATACTGTGATCTGAGCATTACAAGGAATCTTGAGATCTTGTTAAGCAGCCTTCAAAGTCATGACATTTTGGATTCATTTTATTTTACTTAAAAGTTTGATATTAACAGCACACCAGTGATGATAAGTGACAGCAGACAGCAACTGGGGAGCTCCTAAAGCACAGAGCACCCCCCATGCACCCTAAGCTTACACCCCCTCCAAAAATCCAGTGATTTGAAGAGTTTGCCATCAACAATCAGCCCTGCTGCCCTGAGGAAAACCTTGCTGGTGTTCCAGCAGTCTGGCTACCACCACCATCCTCACTTACATGCACTTACGTATAAAATTCTTCTGCAGGAGAGATGGAGTGCAGGGACCAGCTGACATTGTCCTTGCTGAAGTAGTTGGTGCAGTTTCCTGTGTTCCAGGGGTTTGTGCAGCTGGTCCAGGGCAGCTCCGCCGTGAAGGAGGAGATGAGGTAGTAAAAAGCCCAAGCCATGATGGTGTTGTAGTAGGAGGCTACGTAAAGATCTATGATACAGATGGCAAAGCCAATTCCTGGAGAGGCAGGAAAGAATTGCATTCAGTCAGTGTAAGTTTTAGGCAAAAAAAAAAAAAAAGAGAAAAATCTAAGGCAGCTCTGCAGGAGGAACACACACCTTCCCAAGTGTTTACAACATTAGGATTTCTTGTGACTTCAGAAATACTCTGATTCCAGCAAAGCATCCTTAATCAAGACAGAACATTCTTATAAAGAGATATTTTCTATGTATTCCTGAATTTCTACAATTTAGAAATAGGCATCTTGCAGTCTCAGTAAATATAAAGAGAGGATCAGAGCTACAGCACTGGGAGCAAGAGTAAGTGAGGATATAGAACAGTTCCTTTTATTCTTTATCATTTTAGGCTTGGTCAGCCTCTCTCTAATCAATTTGAGTTGCAAAGTGTATGTGTATACAAGAGTACACGCACGTGTGCAGGTGTACCTGGAGTTATGGGAAAGCTTTCTTTGTAAAGCCAAATCTTGTGTAGAACAAGTCTTACTTGGCTTTATGAGATTTTCTTCCCCCCCCCACCTTTATAGGAAAATTTTCCAGTTATTCAGAAAGTTCCATTTCCCTTTGTTACCTTTGAATATAGGACATATTTTTCTCCAAATGGAAATACAGCCATTCCTGTGGTACTGTCCTAGTGCTAATTCCATATAGAAGAGAGGGATCCCTCCAAAGAGGGCCATGATTGTGTAAGGAATGAGGAATGCTCCTGCAAGAGAGAAAGCAGATGATTGTAACTCTTCACAGACTTCTCTTTCAACATTACCAGCGCTCCATAAACAGGAGTTCCTTTTATCTCACAGGGAAAATGCACATCCCCTCCCTAGCCAGCACACCTCTGAATTACTGTGGGGTTTCTCATGACAGTAACTCCTCAGCAGTGTGAACAGGAAGCAACACCCAGCCCAAACTTCTCACATTTCTGCAACACAGGATTCACCAAGGCTCCACTGACTCTCACAGCAGTGAGATGGGCTACAGATAAAATTATTATTTTCTCCAATAAAATTCCTTTGTTACATCAGAGAGACGAAAGTCCTTTCTAAGATCTCTTTGATTAGATTTTAGATTTGTATTTTGTCTCTTATGGCAGTGAGTCAAAGACCCAGCCTTCCTCATGAGTTGGTTTAGACATGTTGGTTTATCAGATTTTAAAATGCTCCTTGGGAAAGGGATTGAGGTGTTGGAGTGTGGGTCTGCACCTACCTGGTTCTCAGCTTCTGGTTGTGCTGTGCTAAACAGCTTTTCTGTGATTATCCTATCCCAATATTTAGGTTTTTCAGTGAATAATTTCTCCTTGATCATTTGTTACACATGATATTCTAAAAGCCACTAAATCATCCCTTTATAAACCAAGAAATTCAGCATTAAGGAACAACAAGTGGGCACTGACCTCCTCCATTCTGATAGCAGATATAAGGAAATCTCCACACATTTCCCAGATCCACTGCGTATCCAATGACGGAGAGGAGAAAGTCAATTTTTTTACTCCAGGTCTCCCTGTCCTCCAGCTCCATCAGCTGCTGCTGAGCCTCAGCCCCGCAGGTGGTGGACGTGGTGGTGGTGGTGGTGGTGGCTGCTGGGGCCGTGCCCTGGCCATCCTCCCCCTCTCCATCGCAGGGCGCCGAGCTCTGAACCCCTGAGTAGCCATTGGAGATCTGCGCTGCCTCCCCTTTGTCCCCCCGGCTCGCGTGGGCTTTGGTGCCGTCCTCCACCAGCCGCAGGGCAGGTTTGGGGTTCCTGACCACAAGTCCGTTCTCTTTGCAATCTTCTCCTTTGCTACAGTCTGAGGTGTCTTTCTTGGAAGTCAGGGGCTCTGTCTCATTGCTTGTGGTCTTTTTTTCCATTTTTGCTGAGATTTGTTCTGGTCACTTGCAGACAGGCAGCACCACAGGGCCCCTTTGGGGTTTATCTTCCTTTATTCCCAGCTCTTTTAGAATTCCTCTTCCATACTTAAATCCATCAGATTGAAGGCACAAGCACCATCTAAGAAATTAAAAAGAGTTGAAAAATCCATTACAAGCTTTACTGGCGCTGGTAATTTTCAAGTTACAGCCAGCAGATTCTGTGATTAAAATACAGAGGTAATTAACCATCACAGCATGCAGTGTGGATCACAGAATAGATAATCTGGGATTTTGTTCAGAGGAAGGCAGGAAGAAATCATCCTCTTTGACAGCAGAACCTGGTGTACCTGGATCACACCCTCTCAGGAGGATCTGCTGGACTTTGTGCATTGCTGGACACCTCACACCCAGTCACAGTCCTGCTGTCCTCTGGCATCACCTTCTCCTCTGAGCACTGCTGGACTCTCAGCTTGCAAACTGAGGGCAGAGCTTAGTGGGACTTTTATTGACATTTTCCTAAGTTCATCCTGCAACTCATCCACTCATCTCGTGGCAATTTCTAGATTCACCCGGTACGAAGGGAAAAGAATTCATTAAACAAATATGAGATAACTAAGGATATAAAAATTACATTTCACAACCACCTTTCTTGAGAAATCCCAGTGTCTGCTTTGTTTAGCAGCAGATGTGGAAGGCTTAAATGAAACTTTGGAAAAATATTTAAATCTCAGTGGTTTTGCATCAACTAACTTTTGAGGCTCAGTCAACACCTATAAGAAAAAGAAGTCGTAGACTTCAATTTGATTCTTCTCATTGAGAACTGACATGTGAGTCTAAAGGACAAAACTTGTCCCCGGTTTTATCTGACTCCCTGGGCAAATAAAAGCATCTTTCACTCAGTTTGGATCTGTGGTGCCAGCCCTGGGAAGGGTGGTGGGCACAGCTCCTGCACTGGGAGGATCCCTGGCTGCTCTGCCCTCTTCTGGTGTGTAAAAACAGAATCCAAGGGAAATAAACCATCCTGAAATAAAGTACAGCACAATTAACTTTTCCTGCAGAACAAAGATAACAGAGAAGGAGTTGTGATTCTGGGAGCAGGTCATGTTTTGTTTTCTGCTGATTTGTTCAGGTAAACACCCAGCTGCCTTTACCCAAGAAAACCTTGGAACAGGAGCTGTAAATTCCCCAGGGCAGTAACCCTGCTTTATTGCTAGCAAAGAGTCACACAAGCTACACCGTGCCAAGATTAAATTGTTACATCTAATTTTTCCCTTTCAAAACATTTTATCATGGTAGTAAATGTCATTGTCACATCCTAGCAGAAAAATAAGCATTATTTCACTTAGAACTAACTGCAGGAAAAAACTAAAGCAGAGAAGGGATATCACTTGCTTATTTCTAGAATTTGCTGATTATCAGAGCTATTAAAACTCAAGTTTTGCCCAGCTTTCCACCTTTTACAAAGACAGTTTGCTAAACCTTTTCTAAACATTTCTCAGTGCAAGCAGAAAGAGAAGGAAAGTTATTGAGCTGCAGAGCAAACAGGAGGATGGCTTTGAGATAAAATTCACTTGAAAATATTGCTTATAACTTTCAGAAATATTTAGTTCTTCAGGTTTACATTCTATCTCTACTCAAATACTCTCTTTTTTGTCATACAGCAAGCAGTGCATCATTAATGTGAATTCTTACAAGAGCAAGTGCTTTGCCGCTATTAATTAATTATCCACAAAGATTGAAACATCTTCAAGTTCCAGAGAAAAACACCAGGGCAAAGAACAGGAGGTTCTCTTTTACCTGCAGGACTATAAAACCTGAATGCCTTTGGAGTCCAAAACCTTCCAAATGTCCCAAAAGAGGTTCTGGAGATGGAAACAGCCCTGGTGGCCACAGAGGAATCCAAGGGAAGGCCACAGCCAATCCTCCCCTTGTACAGAGCATGGTAAATACCAGGTGGGAATGTGGAAAAGTAACCTGAGCCCTTCTGAACTTTACACCTCTCACTCATAAATGGGAACACAGTAAAGGATGTTGATTTAACTGCATTATCTCATGGGACTGATTTTTTCATATCTGAGGCTTAAACTCTCACTGTGTTTGTAAAACTCTTTATTTCTGCACATTTTTAGTGCTTTCTTTACTAAGGGGTGGTCAAGGAGTTATTGTTGATATCCAAGATTTGTGACAACCAGGATTGTTACCCATCCAGACCTAAACTCCTCCTCCTGCACACCACAGGAAAAAAAATCACATTATTTGAAATACTTTGGTTGAATTATCAGTAGTTCGAGCCTCAAATATGCAAAATTACTTGTGAATTTTCAGGGGCTCCAGCTGAAATCAGAACTATTTCTTTCTGAAAAAGGAATTTCAGCTTGTCAGCTGTCCTGGGAAATCTCTGCAGTGATGGAGTCCACGGCTGCACAGTGGAATTCACAGGGCATAGTTGGCACATGCAAGCAGAACGGTTTCAGATTATTTCATTACACCATAAAAAATTGTGGGAGAGTGTACATTTTTCTTTGCTTTGCTACACATCAAGGAAAAAAAAAATAGGAGGCACTGTGAACACTACAAAGAGTGTAAAGAGCTGCAGAGAAAATTGGAGTGGGAAATATGCTCGGACACAGGGAAGATATCCAGGGGAAAATGATCCCAATTTTGCCCATCTCAGCCTCCATCACTTCTCTGCACAGATCCCCAATTCAGGTGAATGAATGATGGCAGCAGTGATTTTAGAAATAAGTTTATTACCTGTTTTCAATCCGAGCTGTGGCAAAGGTTGCTGTTACATAACTGCACCTTGGCTCCTTATCAGCCCTAATTAGCAGCAGGAGAAAAAGAGATAAAAAAGGGAAGAAGACGGAGCCGTGTGCTTTCGTTTCCCTTGGATCTGTGCTTGGCAGACTTGGTGACTTTGCTGCTCTGGGAGCCTGAGCTGGGGCTGTTCCCTCCAGGAGCACGTGGAAGGTGCCAGCCCTGGCAGTGTCACCTCCCTGAGCAAAGAGTGACTCAGGAGGAGGGACCCTGCACAGCTGTCCCAGCTTTGCTGAGAACATTGGGGTGATAACTGAGGACATGTGTTCCCACACGTGCTGCTGCAGCCGCCAACGCAGTTCACATCAGTCGGACATTAATTAAATTATATTTACTTATCTCCCTCACGGAGATGAGCTTGAGCACTGCAGAATTAAAATCCCTGCATATTCCTTGATGCACAAATCCGGCTCTTTAGCCTGTACCAGAGCAATCCTCGAGGAGCATCCCTGGCCTGGAGCCCGGTTCAAGTTTTAAGTGTTGGAGCATCTCCTGTTTATTTCTGGAGGCTCGCAGTGACCTCTCCTGGCAGTGCCGGAATCCCTCGCCTTTCATGCTCTGCCCCAGAGTAAACAACTCTTCCCAGCACCACAACAACGGGATTTTCCTGCTCTCGGCACTTTTTAAAGGAGGAATTGGCTTTTAATGTGCCTGGGAGAGCAAAGCGATGGGGCAGAGGAGCAGCAAAGAGCAGATGCTGCAAGGGAGGCAGATCCGGAGTCACCGGGAATTGCAATTTGAGGTGGGGCTGCAGAGCCCTCACCCACCCCCTGTGCCTCCCATTTTAACCCTCACAGCTGCAAAAATGATAGATTTGTACAAATATAACTTCACACCAATGATGTTCTTATTTCATGCGCCAATTCCGGGGCAGTGGGGAAGCAGCACTCGCTGGGCTGAAGGAAAACTCAGGTCCCACCTTCCCTCCCCTGCTCCTCCATCCTCCAGCCCTTCACATGCAGGGAATTGAGGCTTTGAACCTCAGGAAGAGTCAGCCCAGGGTGCTGGCAAACAGAATGAAACCCTGGGATGATTGCTGTTAACTTGACCTAAATCTCACATTTATCACAGAGAATTTGAGATGGTTGAAGTTACAGCTGCCTGACTCACCTGACACCGTGCAGCTCACCCAGGCCGTTGTGCAGAAATGGAAGGAGTCCAAGGACATTACTTTTATCTCAAATATCAAGCAAGAAGCTTGTGTGACAAGATAGAATCACTCACCCCAGGCAGGAGAGGGCTGTGCTGTTTGCCTGGACCTGTTCTCACCTCTGAGCCACAAATGAGCCAGAGAGGTTTCATGATTTTCCTCTGAGTTTGCACAGGTCAGGAACAACCCTTAAATCAAAGTATCATGGAATAGATGTCCCCATGCTGTGAGGATTTGTTAAAAAATTTAAAATTTCAGCCAATTAAATTGCATTGCTCTCAATTATGGTGAATTTTGCCTGCTGTGTGTCATACACAAGTCATATTTAGTAATGCTAAAAAGAATTTGGTGCCTTTTGATGTTGAATGTGTTCACTTTTACTGATTTCTTTAAAAAATGAGTACCCAGAATGTCCTTTCCTGTTGGCTCATTAGCAAGTGTGACAGTCTGTATTTCAGATTTCAAAACCTGATAATCAAAACTGCTTGGGAGCCACAGAATTGGGGCATTAGGTGGAAAGCAGATCTAAGCTGATATCTAGACCATTCCTCCATAACTGAAAATTGATTTATTCAGGGGATTTTATTTTTTAGAAATTCTTTTCTAGTTTAAGAGAATCAAAATAAAGAGTGATCAAACCCCACTGGAATTAATGGTCCAGTGAATTGTAACAGGTTTGTGCCAATGATTTTAAATGTTGCAAAAGCTGGGTACTGTGGCACAGCACTGTGACCTGGGAGTGTTTTAAGAGGAATCTTTGAGCATGCAGGTGACAAAATGGACAAAATATCCTTTGTGTGGATATTTGCAGGGCTCCAAGGGCTCCCTCAAGTTCCTGCTGGAGCAGAGTGAGCTCAGCAAGCCCTGCTGGTGGGACAATGGCCCTGAAAGCCCTCGAAGGCTGCTTCCCAAGGAGAGGCACAAGGAGAGGTTAACTCCTGTGTTCCCAATAAGGCTGCACACGGGTGGGATGGGAAAAGGATTCCTCTGAAAGCAGCACTTTGGGGGAAATACAGACCTGCACTGGGAGTTTTACATCACAATCTTGTCCCCGTCTCAGGCTGAAATTAAAAAGTCATCAGGAAAGAGAGATTTTTACCTTTACAATTGTGTAGAGAAGACAGGCACTGCACTGTAGTGGGAATGCTGCCAAGCTGGTGTCAGTCATGTAAAGAACAGGCAGGAGGGGAAATGCTTTTTTTTGGCTTGAGAGTGTCTGTGTGTAGTGCAAGGAAACAGATAAGCTTGGAGGGGATGATATTGCTTTTGTATTCTTCCTCCAGTTATTTATATAAACTTGAAGGAAGGGTCATAACACAGCAAGCTAAATACTAAATAAATGGGGCTCCATCCCTTGGTAACAGATGATGTTTCTCTGAAGGGGATTTGTTAATGGCTATTCCAAATTACAGCCCTGAATTCAGGCTCCAAGTTCCACTCAAGTTCTGGATGGAACATTTACCCCACAGGCAGGGCTCATTGTGTTCTGTCAGTTCTGTAAAATACAGAGCTGCAAACACACAGGCTGGGAAAAGACTTCAAACATGGGCATCAGGAAGGAGATCGAGACACAGAATTAATATTTCTTTAGGCTGTTACTAATGAAAACTCAGCAATTTATATTTCCATGGAGGAAAGCAGGAAGGAACTTTAACACACTGCACGTTTCTATGTGTGGGAATAATTTTGTGTTGTTATTAAATTCTAGTTTTGGGGCAGTTTTTCTTAATTTAAGCTGAAATTCATCACACCCTGTCCAATTAGAAAATGGTCACAACAGTCATTTGCTATATGAGAAGTTTGCAAAGTATTCTCCAAGAAAATTATGGTTAATTCACCATCAAAATCACCAGAAGATGCAGCCCAAGTGTTTGAGCCCTTCCCTGGTAAATGTCTGACAACCCACATTAAAAAATGCCACAACATTTTCAAGAATCCAAATCCATTAAATGCCTGATCCCTTTTCCCCCAGGCTTTCTCAACATATCAAAACATGTTTTCCTTGCCTATTTATATATTCAGTTGCATTGCATTCCTTAATTAAACTCCATATTTCTTATGAACTAACCCAGCAAGCCAGTTGGCTTCAGTAAACGTGATTGACTATAAATATATGTAGGACATACACTTCAGATTTATTACTTGCAATAAATCTGTCCCATTGAGTTCAATAATTTACTGTGCTGGAACCATTTACCTTTTAAAATACAACTTAATATAGTTAATAAAGCTCACTTCACCCTTTCAGAATAAATAACAGCCTAAATTGCCTATTTTTTTCTTCTTTTTCCTTCAGATTCTGCTGCTTTCCTTCATTTTTCCTTATAGATTAATGCTTTTTTGTAAGCTTTAAATAACTTTACATCTGTAATGCAGTTATGTGGACTGCCAAAACTCTGAAGTTTAGATTGTCAGAACATGTTCTGCTACAGGCATTTGACTCCCAACATTCATAACTGCTGGACAAGTGCCTGAACACAACAGAGCAGAGCATGGAACAGCAGGAAAGAAATAAAAAGCACTAAAAGTTTTAAAAACTCAAGGAAAACTCAAACTAAAATCAACGTATCTCTGTTTGCCCCCAAAGCTTTGTTAGATGAAAAATGTTTTAGAAATTGTCAAAGCCCTTAAAGCTGATTTAAAAACAGCAAAACCCAGAGTACAGATTTTAGCCTGTCACTCGTATTTCAGATTTTATAACTGAAATGCAACGAGGAGGGAAAGTTAATGAAACTCTGCTGCTGCTGCAGGGGGGCAGCTCTGAGGAGCAGCTCTCTCTGTGCCTGCTGAATTTCATAAAAGTGTGAAAGTGCCCGAGGCACGGCTGTGTAGAGGCAAAAGGATCAGGTACCTGTGTGCGGGCTGGGTCCCAGGCGCTGCCCTCGCGGAGATCCGAGCTCGAGTCCCCTTCAGCCACATTGACCTCAGCCTGTGGCCACCTCAGCATCCCGGGCAGCTTTTTGTACCCCAGTCCCCCTCACATGGTCTGATTGCCAGATAATCTGCTGCCAAAGAGCTCTTTAAGAATTTTTGCGTCACTTTAGTCAAATAAACTTTATGTTTCACCAGGGCTGCGGCTCAGTTTTCCTCCTAGAGGTGGGTGGCTACATTTGCCTGCTCTGATCTGTGCTGGCGAGCAGGATCCAATGAAGGCAGAGGCAGAAGGAAGGGGAGCTTTCCTGGGAAGGGACAGCTTTGCTGGGTGTTCTTATAAATATAAATAACAGGATGGGGATGAGGATGGGCACAACGGAGTCAGTGAATGATAAATTTGTGTAGATTACAGGGGGATAGGAAGGACTGGGATATTATCACAATAAAAGGGCTTGAAAAGAATAATTTCAATTCTCTTAAATTCTTGAAAAGAATAATTTCTTTTCAATTATCCCGAATAGCTACATTATTTTAATAAAGAAATAAGGTTTAGTTTGGTTCTAAAGCTTGAAGCACAAATTCTTTACAAGCGTTTTGCTGCCTCAATAAGCTCAACAAGTAATTTCCTTTCTTCCTACCACTACTTCAAATACCTCACTCCACTTCTAACACGTTTTTTTCTCCAGTGTTTTTCATCCAGGATTTCTTCATTCCTGCACTCCACGGCTTGTTTATAAAAGGTCATAATCACAGGTCAATGCCATAGTTTAGGGGGCAGATTTAGGGGAAAATAAAGGTGGAAAAGCAGAATAGGGGCAATAAGTAGGAGTAGCTGATTGTTAGAGCAGCAGCAGCTTTGCTGTAAGCAGTTGCCAGTTTTCAGAGACTTCTTCCAAACAATTGAAAATAAAATAAACGGGAAACTGAAGGCTGCAATTTGCACTGTGCTGTCCCCGGTCCCTGGCGGAGCTGTGGGCAGGCAGGGCGAGGCTCCTGCACCATCTCAAGGAGAGCTCGGGCACTGCAGCTCCGCACACGGGGAGCGCGCTGAAATCAGCTTTGTTTCCCATTTACCGCCCTGGGCACTGCCTTAAGGCCGTTTCGTTAAATTGAGCTTTCTTCATTTGCTGTAGAAATTCATTGATCTTTTCGTGCAAACAGCAGCACTCACCTGCTGTCTGCTGGGCTGGATTTCCCTCCTGTGTCCTGCTTTCCAAAATCATCAGGATTGGCGCTCACCTCCCTTGGCTGCAGGCAGGAACCCCCCAGTTCGTGTCCTTGCCTCTGATATTCCTCCTCTGTTTTGTGCTATTCCAGACGGATTGCGAGGACGGATCCTGCCCTGCCTCACCCAGCAAACCTTTCTGGAGGTCACAGCACAGTGTTCAATGTGCAAATATCCAGCTGTGGGTCAGAACCCGGGCTCTGAAGAGCAGAATTTTTGTTTCTTGGGAGGATGAGTGGCACAAGGAATCTGCACCTTTACTTTCCAAACAGATTTCCAGTTCATCACTGCTGGGAGACTGGAAGGGGTTTTCCAAATTCACTTTTTCTATCTGCTTACAAGAAATGAATTCTCGCTGCTGAAAACCCTTCTGCTCATTACATAATTATATCTTGGGTTTTAAAAAACTTTAGAGGGATTGTGACCTTTGCCTGATGTTTTTCTCCATCTCAGTCTCTGCTCAGAGTAGGTTCTTTTATGCCTTACCCAGGCCTTTTGGTTCAGGTGTTTTTTTCATTATCTGCTGCAGCAGTTAGTGGGTTTAGTTTTGTTGTGCTGGGTTTTTTCATTTTGAATTTCTTGCCAAACAGTCTGGAGCCTTTGGGACATAATAGAAATAACAGACTGGAGATGTCAGGCAAAACCCCTTAACCTTGTAACACCTTATTTATCTCAGAAGTGAAAAACTTCCAGGGGCTGTGACTGAGCCATATCCGGACTCTCATGAAATCTGGGCATTGCTGGGTGAAATTCTGATGGCTTAGGGAAAGTATGAAAAAAAAGAGAAAGAAAATGGACTTTGCACAAGACACACAGATAAAGCAGCTGCAGATTCCAGCACAAGGATGGGAATCATCATTTAAATGACCTCATAAAAGTAGTACCAACTGTTCTGTGAGATCAGCAATGGCTCTGCAAGTGGCTCTGATTCACTGCCAATAAAAGGGTTGGAATAATTTTCCAAATAACACAAACCAAACAAATCCTGCAATATTTGTTTGTTCCTATCTTTCCTTAGTTAGCAATCAGACTACATTTAGAAGCTATTACAATTGGCTTTGGGAGAAAAGAAATTCTGATTGCCTTTCCCTGCTATTTTCCACACTGCTGGGACGCACATCTGGCAGCGGGATGAGTTTTGGAGAGGTTTTGTTATTTCCACTACAACTGCTTTAAGAGCACATTCCAGTGGGGAAATCTGATTCCTAGAACCCACAAAGCACCACTACACAACCTCTCCTCAGTTCCCTCATTAGGAATTGTTGTTATTTTCTGCCACTCTATTAAATCTGAAAGAGTTGACTTTCATAATATTATCTGTCAATATTTACCACCTGTCAGGGGAACTGTCTTTGAATTCTCACATGAAAACTGCATGGTTTTGTTGACAAACTGGAAAAGGAAACTATTAAGTCAGCTGGTTCCTCAGCAATCTAAAGATCAAGCTTAGCAAAGGATAAATATAATGTATAAACTAAGGGAGGAATCAGCATTGAAATACAGTGGGCATTAAATTTTTTTATTCTAACCAAAGCATCTTTTTAGTATGTTAACTTTTTCATAGTCTGGATTTACAGTTCAGGGAGCTTTCTTTGCTGAGTGACAACAAAGCAGCAAGCCAGGCTTATTCCCACATTGTTTCCATTCCAACCTTTGGAAAGCTTAATTTTTTATCAACTCTGAACCATCTCCTGTGTACTGAGAGGGGTTAAGTGGCTTGGTTCCTCCAGCACACCCTCTGGAGAAGTGCTGGGACAATTCACTGGGAGCAATCCCTGGCTGTGAAGTCTCTCCCACACACCTGGGAGAGGCTGAGGCTCTCCTTGGATCCAGCTGTGCCTTGTGCTGTGCAGGACCCTGAGAATTCCTCAGGCAGCTCCATCATCACCCAGCTGCCTCCTGCCTTAGCTCAGGGCTGCTGGTCTCATCTGTGAGCTCTCCCTCAGGACAGAAGGGCAGAGTGACCACTGAAAGTCACATCAGCAGGGAATCACTTCATGGGGAATCATTTCACCCACAGATTTTACCCACGTTTCAAACCACAGGTTAAAAGCAGCCACCTGGAAGGTGTTTATGGATAAAGAGCCTGCAGGCACCAATCCTTACCAAAGTTTCCATGGCTGTCTCCCACAGGCAGAGGAATGTCCTTGACTTGGTGGCACCAGCACAAACCTCAAAACCTCTTTGTTCAACTGTCCCCAGAGGAAAAACCACAGCTCTCACCTTGGCATCTGCATTTCCCCCTTCCCCTTCCCAATTCCACCATGGAAAGAACTTACAAAAATCACAGGGCATGAAGGCAAAGTGCTGCTGCCAGATTGGCTTCGTTCCCCATAATGTGTTTCAGCCATGTGGATTTTCTGTGCTTATTTGAAGGAAAGGAAAAAAAATCACAGCACTATTGTATAAAGTGTACAGGGAAATATCTGGGCAAGAACTGGGGAGATAAGCACAGGCTGGACAATACCTTAAAACACTGAAACCAACAAAAACTGGCTTGGAATCAGTTTTGAGTTTATCTAGCTCAATCCTCATCGGTGCTAGCACCAGCAACAAAAATGTCAGTTAAACTCTGGAGAAAAAGTTAATTCTCCTTGGCTGATATCACACTCATAGATAGCACAGAGGAAACAGAAGAACTGGTGTTAAAGTCATGAGTAGAAAGATCTTGAAGGACTAAAATTACTGACCTTTTGGAGGAGGAAAAAGCCCCCAAAACAGCCCATGCATTAGTCATAATGAAAATATTGTGCATACACAGCTTTCCAAGAGATCTGGCTCCGTGTCAGATCCACCAGGGAGTACAAGAACTGTTTGCTTGCCTTCACTCAAGTGACAGCACAAAGTGGAGATTGCATGAGACCCCAAATGTGTCCCTGGAGGATGATCTGCCCATCCCCCTGCCCAAAGGAGGATCAGCTCCACCAGTGCCATTTCTGTCATTTCTGTACCCATTTCTGCACCAGGTCTGTGATGGAGGCACCACACCCTCATTGCAGCTCACCAACATTTTCCCATTCCATCAGCTCCATGCACTTCTTTAAAAAAAGAAACCAGAACTGTCCCAGTCACTTTACAAAGTGTTTATTCAAAAGCTTCATAGCACCATCTTGTTTTTTAAAACAACCAAATAAAATGCAGCAATTAAAACGTTGGTTTTTCTGTTGAGCATGACACTAACTCCACCTGTGAACATATTTATGGTTGTTCTTGCTAAAATAACTGAAAAATAGCGCTCCTGTGCACACAGACATAGCACTGGCCCCTGGGGGGGTTATCCAGTCCCGGCTCAATAATGGAAGAATAAAACCAAGTGGAACTGGATACCTCAAGGAAACCATTCCCCTTCCCAATTCTGCTGGAAGAGAAAGTTTTCTAAAGGTCATTTTTAGCAGTTTCAATTCATACATCCCCTCCAAAACTTCAGCAAAACTAAAACTGTAAATATATAAAATATTTTTGGGGAGTTTTTATAGGACAAGCCAGACCATAATTGGTTAATTATCTCAATATGTTTGCTCTAACAATCACCTAACTATTAATTCTAAAGGGCCTTTAATGCCCATTTTTCCTAGGGAAAACATCAGTCAAGATAATTCTACTACATTACTACGCTGATTCGCATTAAAAATTTCAGGTAAAATCAAACTGCCATTGACAGCACTTATCATCTGCTTTCATTGTGAGGTTTTTTTCCTTTTCCCTTGTGAGTTTTGGAGCAGCCTGTCTGAGAGCTGGGATCAGTGAAGCGCTATTTCCCAAGGATCCTTAACTTACATTTCAGGAATAGGGACCAGGCCGAGGGCTCGGTCTCGTTATCGTTTGGCTATGGCTTCCGACCACTGGAATTCTCTATTGCAGCTACTTCTGATGGCCATGGCGAGGCAAATGCTCCCCTGCTTCACTTGGCCAAGGCCCCCATGGGGTCCCAGGCTGGCAGCACGATGGGCTCCTGCTGCATCACGGCCAGGATCTCCTCGGGCACGTGCTTCTTGTCCACCACCACCTCGTACACGTACTCGGAGAACCAGTCGTCGGTCATGATCAGGTAACCTGGGGGAAAAGAGCAGCACAGCTCAGAGGCACTGCAGGAAAGCAGCCACAGACAAGCCTCACCTGTGAGTGAGGCATTAAACAGGGCCTGGTCATGCTGGTTATCTCTCAAAACACAGCAAAAAATATCTCGAGGAAGTTAACATACAGGATGTACTTTGTGTGCACCTCAAGGTCAGGCAAGAAGGCCACCAGGAAAAACAAGAGCCAGAACATCCATAATTTATGTTTTCTCTGTTAAAATGGGCATTGAGAATACTCAAGGGAATTACAAAACCTTTAAGACAGAATATGACATTTTAATCTATTTGAGGCTTTAGAATTTTTCAGGTGAATATCAACCTGTTCTAAGAAAACTTTCTTAGTTTTGTTTTTGCAGTAAGAGGTAGCCACTGCTTTCCTCAAAACCATTTAAATCACACTTAGGCTGAAGCAAGTCCTAATTGTCTCCCTTAATATAAAAATAACAGTGAACACCCTTGAACTGGGAGTGAGGGAAGTCACTTCAGAGGTTTTAGCAGAGAACTGCCTCTGGAAACAAGGTATTCCAGGTGAAATGGGAATAAGAGTGGCTGTGAGAAAGGAAACATTTAGGAGAGAGATGAGAAGGCTTTATGTAATAAAGTTCCTCGTGTCCTTATATTGTATCATCCACAATCAAATGAAACAAGAAAATGTCCAAAGAATATGGACAATAAATGCATCTATCTCCACCATCTTGTTTCTAAAGCAAGAGATCAGATAATCCCATAAATTAAAACCCCTATCAACTGTAACCCGAGCTAGAAGCCATTTTGGAAACACTGCCAAAGGGAGCTGCCTTGATTATCCTCTCTTCAGGATATGAGTTCTTGGGACACACAAAAACCTCTCACTCCCAAGAGCCAACAAGTAATTGCACCCTGAGAGGATTAATGAACTCTGCCTCTGACGTCCTGTCCCTCGCGGCCGATTGGGATCGCGGCGTCTGAGCGGGAGGAAGCGCCGAGCACGACTGCAGAACGTGCAGAAAACTCAGCTCTGGGGAGGCCTGGGCACTGCAGACCCACACCCACACACCCTGCACACACCTGGGAACCCCCTGAAAGCCCCCAAAGGGCCTTGGAGCCGGAACTCCTGCCCAGGGACAGCAAACAAACAGCATCTCTGTCCCAGGGCACTTTTGGGATGAGAGATGCACACACAGACACGGGGTGTCTGTTCCTGCAGGGGAGCAACAGCCAATGCAAGACATGAAAAGCCCAAAGGCTGCTGACTTCTTGCTGGAGATGCAGCCTAAAAAAGCTCCTCTCATGCCAAAACAAACAGATGGACCCCTCTCCACAGTGTGATTTAGTACTCTCCTCTTCCTTGCTTTTAAAAACAGATATCCGATGGGATAAGCTGGGTTCAAAATTAGGTAATAACTTCCTGTGTGTCTCCAGAACAAAGGACTACTCAGAATACTTCAACTTGCCTGTGTGGCTGAAAAAGAGCCAGTAAAACAGAAAGGAAATATTTGATTGGGAAGTGATTTTTTACCTCAGAAAACAAACCATGTTTGTCAGCAGCTGTGTTCATTCCTTGAGAAAAAACACACAGGGTTCCAGAAACACTTATACAACAGATATAAATGTAATTACTAAATATTTAGGAGAGGCAAAGCTGGGCTGGTTCACAGGGGTTCCCTTTCTCCAGGACAAGCCACAAGATTCCATTGTGGAGTGTGAGCATAGAACTGACACCATCCCATAATTCCCAAACCTTTCCAGTCTTGCACCATTCCTGTCAGGGGAAACAGGTGGCACCTGGCACCCTGGACTGTACTTGGGAAAACAGGGAACCCCACATGAAAAAAGCCTGCTCTTTCCTCACAAAAAAATCATTTCTTTGCTCATTGTTCAATGACTCCAGTGCAGTCCCTGGTGCTCTGTTGCAGGCTGGACCCTTGGGCACCCTGTCCAAGAAACCCTGGGAGCTGGGGCTCACTCCCATCCCCACACCCAGCCGGGCCCCAGCTGGGATGTGCCAAGTTCAGCATCATTCTTGGCTGACTCTTCACTGATGTGGACTCTGGTTTCTTGTGCTGGACTTACCCAAGCACAGCTTCCCAATTCCTTAACAAGGCAGATAAGATAAAAATCTTGACTTTTATCACAGTGAGACACAGACTCAGTGGCACTAAAAGACAGCTCAGGCAAACTCTGAGTCCTCACCCTCCTACACAGCTACTCCTGGACACTGCAGAGTGGAAAATCAGGGTAGGAAGGAGAAGAAGCCCCATCAAGTTGAGTCACAGTCCCTGAAGGGATTTAAATGATGTGTAGATGTGACATTTGGGGACCATGGTTCAGTGGGGACTTGGCAGTGCTGGGTGAACAGTTGGACTCTTTTGGACCTTAAAAGGGCTTTTCCACATCCTAAATGGTTCTGTGACTCTCAGTTGCCTCTCCCAGGGTTTGGGAAGCAGCCCTGCAGGACACATCCGATTGTCCGATTGCCTCTTGCTCCTGAGCAGCTCATTTGGTCATACCCAAGAAAATCATTCAGGGATTCAGTTCCCTGGAAAAAAAAGCACTCTGAAATAGAGGCAAGCATCCTAATTCTGATGGGATTTTCTGTCAAGGCTCTTTTCCAGGGAACTCCCAGAGCAACACAAAGCACAGTCAGGGAGCAAGACTTTCCAGAGAGCAGGGTGTCCCCTGGTACATGAGGCACATAAGGGACAGTGACTCACCCTGCAAAGCCACACAGATGCCATGGGGACAAGATAGGGCAGGGTTATTCAAGTCACTCTGGGCTCCTATTTTATTTATTCTATTTCAAAGGAACAACCAGCTCCTCTTCACAGCTCTAAAGGTCATTCTGGAGAGGTGAGTGTGGGTTTGGGTGCTGCAGCACAGCAGTGCCACAGCTCAGTCCCAGCCCAGCAGGCACCACCTGGAGCAGTGTCAGGGCTCAGCTGCTGCCCTGAGCCATTGATGTTACCCCTCAGCATTGATTTGGCTTCTTCACTTCATCCAACATTCCAAAGAACATTTCACTGCTGTCATATTGCTGAGCCTTGAAGGCTGAATGTCAACAGTTTCATTGTTTTGTGAAGTCTGAAGATTTTATTGGAATACTTTGCTGTGAATGGATACAGTTAACTCAGAACAGAAACTACTGCAAGACCAAGAGGGCACAACATAAATTAAGACACTTCCTAGAATATTCTATGTTTTCCTCTGAGTTGTTCATGTTATTGAAAAGCTTATAAATAAAACCACATCCTAAAACAGAGTTCTCCAAAAATAGTCTATTCCCAGAAGAAAGCCAAGACATCCTGGGAAAGTTCTGCCACACCAAATCTTACAAGCACAACATTTGGGATTAATGTGCAGCAGAAAAACGTGGCCAGCAGTGACTTATTCCTGGGGACACAGAGTCTGGCCTGGCACACTCACCACTGAGGCTGTGCCATGGCTGAGCCCACATCTGGCCTTCTCACTCAGGAGATAATAAAAACCATGGAGTTCCCCTCCACTCCACGTAGGAAAAGCTGCCTCACTGTCCTTGCCACATCCTTATTTCCAAACATTCAGCTTTCTGCTCTCATGACTATAAATTACCTTTATTGCCACGGTCTTCACCCCAGGAGTTTTCCACTCTCCATTTTTCAAATGCATCTTCTTGCCCATCCTGTACCAAAACAAGGCCATGACAGTCAGTGGTGAAGGAGAGGCCACACCTGAGCAGGCAACCCCTTCCAAACCCAGCACCAGGAACACACAGAGCTCCACTCCCAGAGTCCCAATTCTTGCTAATGCCATTTTATAAAATACTCATCTACCTACTTAGATAAAATGTGGTGAAGAAGAGAGTCTGCAATCAATATTTATTTCATCAGGCAGCAGAAATTTAAATTCTAGTTTGGACTTAACTGACTCACAGATTTTCAGCTGCTGTCCCTGTCTCCCATCAGGGAGTGAGGGAAATTAAACACAGGATGCACAACTTGCCTGAACTGGGAATCAGAGGGAAGGAACAAGGAACTGTCAGAATGCAGAACAGCATTGGTAAGAGCAAGTGCAAACCCTTGAAGAATCCAGCTGAAGGACACAGCTCCAAGTCTGGTGCTGTGCAATTAAAATATTTTAATACAAAAAACTAGCCTGAAAATCACCCCATAAATCCATTTTTAATATTGAATGGATTATTGCTGTACTGCTTCTATTCTCCCTTGAAAAGAGAACACTCCTTAAGGTGGGACACTTGAGAGCTCCCAGACCAAGGATGTCAACTCTGGATGCTCTCAGAAATTGGGAAGAGCACATTCATGTACAGTAACTTTTTAACAAAAAGGTGTATTTAATCCACATCAATTTTTGATGATGTAAAAATGTAATTTTTTTTTAAATCTTCAAAGCCTTTTAATAAAAAAGTAAGTAAATCCAAAATATTACATTTTACAACTCAGATTCTCAAAGCACCTTCAGGTTAAGGTTTTTAAGCATCACCTACAAAATTTTCCTTGTTTTTCAGTTAGATATTTACAGAGGTGTTTGTGCAATCTGATACATGGTGGAAACATTAAGAGCTCAGAATGCAGAAAACAGGAAAAAATTGAGCTGTAAAAAGTAACTTGGAACATTCTTATGACTCAGCAGTTCCACCTCAAGTCTCAAAACTCCACAGCTCAGGCAAACTCGCTCAGTGCTGTGCAAGCTGCTGTTTCTCAAGCCAAGGTCAAGCTGGACAGGAAGAGATCACTTCAAAGCAACTTTAATAATGACAGCTTCTGGAAATAAATGGAAACATCAACCCTGCAGATAACCCCAAGTTGTAAGTTTTTGAATGCTTCTTTTTACTTCATTATGTGCTTTGTTATGGTGCCAGGAGCAGATCTAGCTGTGGATTCATCTCAGCCTGCTGTTTGCCACAGAGCTATGCTGGACACCATTTCCCCTCCCTAATTAGAGGTCAGAGATCACATGCCAGGGAGCTGCAGGGGATTAACCCTGCTGCAAATGCCTCCTGCCAGCATCTGAACAGCAGCTTCAGGCTCTAAACCAGACTGGACTAACCATGCAGTGGTTGTCCAATCCAAGTTTGTGGGTAAAAGGAAAAAAAAGTTCTTTGAGATGTCTAAAATTCTTCCCTCCTTGTTAAATATTTATAGTTCTGAACAGTCAGACACAAACAACACAAAGGGAATAAACAACCAGCCTTGTGCACCAGGGGGTTGTGGCACACTCTGAGTGAGCCCAGGACACAAAGAAGCTCCCAGGATATTCCAACACATCCCTGCCAGCACCAGAACTGCAGCAGGGAGACTCTACCTTCTCAGTGACAGCTGTCAGGACCATGGCATGGGTCATCAGGGACTCCCCAAAGATCAGTCGTTCTGCTTTGTTCATGTTCTTGATGGAGACACCAAACACCAGCTCATGATTAAATCTAGCAGGAAGACAAATAAGCCAGTCTGAAATAAGCAGACAAATAAGGAGTCTGAAATAGAGGCAAGCTTCCTAACTCTGATGGGATTTTCTGTCAAGGCACTTTTCCAGGGAACTCCCAGAGCAAAACAAAGCACAGTCAGGGAGGAAGACTTTCCAGAGAGCAAGGTGTCCCCTGGTGAGAGAGATGAGAAAGGATGCAGGGGGAGTTCTGACAAAGTCAGGGGATAAGGAGACTGCCCTGTGCCAGGAGCATACGAGTTCAACCAATTTTAATGTCAGAATAAATGCAAAACCCGATCCCTTTAGGAGTTTCTCTCACCATATATTAGACATTTAAATAAGTAAGAATATTTACAGCTACTCATAGTGCATCTTTATAGGATTCAGACTAAACTAACAAGTAAAAAAAAATTCTTCTGCTGCTGAATTACTTAAACATACTCTTTTGGGGTTTATAATCCAAAGTAGAAAGAACTAAAGCACTGTTCACATCCTCACTGAGGATCCCAAATGACAGCCTGGTTTGATTCTCTACTCACATATTCAGGTCATTGATTCCCAGCTTGCCATAGAAGTGCTTTGCCACATCACAGCCAAACCACACAGCCTGCAAAGAGAAGGAAGGGTCATGTCTGGGCCAAATCCCAGGAGCTTTACATGCCATGGGCTGCACTGTGCCACCCACAAAGAGAAACCAAACCCACCTCGCCATCCTTAATAGAAGCTGCAGCCAATTTCTTCAGGACCTCCACAGGCTGGTTGTTGTAGAGAGTTTTCCTCCCTCCAGCCATGTTGCCCAGGTACTCCACTGTGTAAAGCCTGTTGTAGGGGTTCTGGGGTCGAGGATCATTCACTAGACAAATCTGCCAAAAAAACAAGATGCCATAAAATAAGGTGGAGCATAACTGAAATCCTTGAAGATTGAACCTAGAAGGACTTCAGGGAATGGCTTTTGTCCCAGCCAGCTGTCTGCCCCATTAGCAAACAAGCCACTTGGCTGAAATAAGAGGTTTCTTAAGGCTGTGCTTGTTGGCTTTTTTTTGCTTTGTTTCACAAGTTCACCTCATAACTGTGGCAGAGCAGCTCTCTGTGTTATTCCTTCTCTAATGCCTGCCTTATGACCTATTACAACTGATTAGATCACTGCATATTTTATCATTACAAAACCCTTGTGGACTGCAACACAAGATCCCAGATAATTGAGGGGTAGAGCACAAACAGCACAACAGGGAGAATAAACACACTGACTTGGGCAAGCTGTGCCCATCCCAGGTGCTGCAGACACTGGCAACAGTGGAAAACAAATGGCTTAGCAGCAAAACAAAAAGCCTTGGAAAGTTTTCAGCATGCCCAACCTTGTCCTCCATGTTGAAGTAAGGCTTCACATGCTCGTTGTAGAACTGCACCGGGGTCATGGGGCCGTACTTGTGGTAATTCTTCTCCTTGTCGCGGAACTCCCAGCAGAAAGTCTCCGGAGGGCTGCCCAGGCAAGTGCTCACTATTCTGAATACCTGCCCAGAGAAGCAAACAGCTGTGAGCCTGCTGGGACATGCAGCTGTGCCCCTCCTACCACAGCAATGCCTCTGCAGCGGGGATTTCTCCATGTGAGAACCAGTGAGATCTTAACGGTCACCTTTGAACACACACACATCAATATCTGCATTCAGCTCCTGAAATCTTGGTGGTTCAGCAGTTCAAAACCAATCTGAAAGGCCTCAGGAAAATCAACAGAGCTTCTTTCTCCACCCTCACACTCCATATTTCAGGTAAAACCGAAGCTGACTGATTCCAGGTTATCCTAGGAATGCAGCAGCCCAAAGCAAAAACATGACACTTCCCAGCCTTGTTACAACATTTCATCAGTAATTCTGAAGCTCCTCCAACACTGCCAGAGAAACTTAATCAAATTGATTCTCTAAAGGCTTGATCATTCAGCATCACCTGCTCCACCAGCTGGTTTGCCCCATGCAGAGACAAACCAGACCTTTTAACGTGGGCATTTTATCCCAGTGTTTCCCTTTACTAATTTATTTTTTATTGTAATGTTCATTTGGATTTCAAAGATGGGCCTTTGCTTATTTTCAAAACCCCAGAATAATCTCCTCATCTCTTTTAATACATTTAGCATCTGTTTAGGGCTGAGCTGGCAGGTTATGCAATTTAATTCCATCTCCCTGCCTGTGCCTGTGACATCCTTTGCAGCTGGCAGCTATCTTTGGATTTTTAGCACAAAAAGCTGACCAGATTTCAAGTCATCAGCCTCCCTGAACATCAGAATATAAAGCAGCACTTCAGAACCACTACTGTACTTTCTCACAGGGCTTGTCAGAAAATGTGCCAACACTGGCAGTGTAACCACATGAGTGTCTTTAAAGATACAGGGCAGGACCTGCCACAGGTACTCTGGGGACAGGGAATTCAATCACAGTTAAACAGGTTTGAATCTGTTTTATTTCAGCTGATGCTGATCTTCAGCTCTGTCCATGTCTGAGCACAAGCCTCTTCCTTGCAAGGAACCTTCAGGTTATTTTAAATAAGAGGAGAGGGAGTCAAATCTCAGCTGCACCTTCTGCACTGGGATCCAGCTCCTGTGGTCTGTGCCAGCCTGCCCAGCCTGGCAATCTTCACACCTCCACAGCAGAACAGACACAATACCTTCCCAAAGCTGATTTAACTCTTTCTGGAGCTGAAATAAGTTCAGCTTAGGAACTGGTTGTATGTTAATGTGCTCTTTGTGCTGGCAGCAAAAGGAGTGCAATGCTCCTGCTAAATAAAGGTGTTCTTGCTCCGAGCAATTTAAGAAAACAAGTGAAAAGATTAATTACAGGTTGAAACCAGGGTGTGGGCATAAGGCTTCTACTGCAGGAACTCACACATTTCTCAATAAATATGGTAAAGAGCAAATATAAACCCCTGAACTACTATAAATATTTAATTTTGCACAGACTGCACAAAAGGCACCATTTGCTGTGGCTACACCCACATTACCTCAGATAACTGCAAGCACTGAGAGATGAGGCCGTGAACACAAAATAAGCAAGAAAATGCCTGAAAGGAGAGCAGCAACCAAGCCAGAGGAAGGAAAATGATGGAGACAGAAGTCTCCAGTGAACAGAGGCACTGGAGCCTGGAATGGCCTCCCTCAATTGTTTTGCCACCACACCCAACATAGGCCCTCTCTTCATATCTCACAAGCTTCCTCTGCCAATAAATAAAATAAGCATATTTAAACTAAAAGGTGACTTACATTGCCCTAGTGACAACTAGAAGCAAGATAAGGCAAAGATAGAGTGGCTTGTGCTAAACCCCAAAACAAATGAGGAGGGGAAAAGGAGGACACTCCTGATAAGGAAGAGTCTACAAAGAGAACAGCAAAGGAAGAAAAATTCTGTTGCATGAACTGCACTGATTTCAGCTTCTGACCCACTGTGCACTGGTTTGATAAGAATGTTTATACAGTTCTGGAGTGAATATTTAATCCCATGTTCACAACAATTGCCCCATTTCAGCTCGAGTGCTGCTCCCAGCAGGAGCAAACCAAGGTTTGCTATGCAAATAGAACCTCCCAGAACAAAACCAAGCTCTGCTTTGCCACACAAATACAGAGGCAACACCACTCATACACATCCAAACACATGCAAACCACCCCTACTACTGCAGGAGAAAAGGCTGTGCTGACCTCAGGGAATGAAGCACAACCATTTACAGAACAGACAAACCGCAATCAGTTCAGAACCTTTCATGGCAGCTCCAGCACCTCTTGTCAGAGGGCAAGAAGCTCTAAATAAATGAGGAAATATTTAGCAGTGAACTGTGTGTCCATGCCCTAAGAATGACCATCTCTAGGAAGCTTTTGATGTTTGCTGCAGAATCCCCAAGGGCTTTTGGACACACACTGCATGTAAATTATGTTAATTCACCTTTGAACCAAGTGCAGATTGGCAACATGCTGGGGTAGGCTCAAAGCACAGCATTCTTAAGGCATGAAATTCACAACAGTTTTGATGAAACCCAAGGAACACAAATCAGTTTTCTTCTTTTACCTTAACCTTAAAATTAGATAAAAAGAAGCTACATAATTTTACATGAGGTGCAAAGATGAATTTTCAAAACCTAAACCAACACATTACTATGGAACTAAAACTCTACAGAGAAAGCCCAAGGTAGGTTCTGCTGAACAGTGATCTTCAGTGGATTGCAGAAAAAGCTAACACCCAACACAAAAACATTTGATTTCTTGACTCATCCAAAGACATACATTAACCACTGGGTCACTTGGCAGTGTATGTTTGAGAAACAAATTAAATACATATTTTTTTAAAATGTGTGGACTCAGTCACACTAAAACAGCCCCAAGTTTAAGTTATTTTTGGCAGCTTAAGAATCAAGTATGAGCAGCACAGGATGAGAAAAATGATGCGGGTTTGTGTGAGCAGGGGGAGGTTGAGGCACTGCAGGCACTGACAGGGATGGAGTGAGCTCACAGCCAAAGCCACGCTGCAATTCATTGCTCTGCTGCCCCCCAGGACCAGCCCTCAGCTGGGCTCAGCCCTGGGCAGGCACCTCCCTTTTGTGGTTCTTTTCTGCTCTCTTGTGGGGAATCCTTGCACAACACTTGTGCTACAAGATTTGCATTCAAAGCCATCAGAATGCAAATTTCAACCTTTCCTGTTATTTCTAAGAGCCAGACAGGGCAACCTTTTTATCTCTCAAGAGACAAAATGCTGCTTTTCCTACAGCAAAGGGCAAATGGCTGTAAAATATCATCATTCTGAAACCTATGGATTGAAAATCTTTGTCTGGAAGAATTGGAAAACTCAGGATGAAGTAAGCAATAAGCCACTGCAAAACAAATTCACTTGAACAGCTCCAAAAACACTTTGTTAAGCAAAAAGAGGCACTTGCTTTGGCTACACAATGAAAGTAAGGAATCTCATCCATTCCAGCCCTGTGTTCCAAGATTCATGTCACACCACTTTATTTACCTCTTCTATCATCATGTCCATGGCAGCACAAAGTTCTCCTTTGCTTCCTCCACTTTCCACCATATTTCTTAGCCTCAAACAGTATTCTCTCATCTGTTTAAAGAGAAAGTAACTTTGTTACAAAGGGTGTGAAAGGTGTCACCTGACCACTTTCAGGACTTCCTATCTGCTTGTTTCCAGCACCTATTTTACTCTTCACATGTTTTCAGAATGAAAAGACCTTTCAGAAGCATCATTACAAGATAATTGAATGCTGTTGAAGTAAAATACAACTAAAAAATTAACAAATAGTCACAATTCAATCACCATTTCCAACCACTGATGTGAGGCTTGCAGCCATTAAGCTCTCAAAGCTTGATTTCCCTCAGTCCCACAAGTGATGCCACAACATCCACACACACCAGCACGTCTGTGACTCACAGAACACACTTTCCTCATCCTGTCACATTTATTTTGCAATTCTAATGCATAATTGATCTCCTGGCTGATGAAAAGAAAGGGGCATTTCCCCACTGCAGTCAAAGCAGCACAAGCTTCCCATTAGTGTCACCATCCATAAGGCCAGGAACAGTGATGGGGCTCCCTCAGGAGCAGCTGCTTTGCCATGCTCAGGATTAGAACAACACTGACAACATTTAAAATGTCCAAGCTCATTCCACCACGTATTTTGCATTTTTTATGTGGATTTCAGCAGGCAGTTTTCCCTGAGCATGCAGCATATGAACTGGAAAAAATGTTTTAATTGCCTTTTTCATCTAGCTACCTACACCAGCCTCTTCCCAGGCTAATTCATTTCTGCAGTTCAGGGCGGGAGTTAACACCTTCCTTCAGACAAAGCTGTGCACTTCTATACTGAAAGCTGATTTTGAACATGCAGTGTTTTTAAAATACATTTTTTTCCTCCATCTTTTTCACCACATTTGGCAGTCATCTCTAGAAACCCTGGCACACAGGGAGATGAGATACTGAAAGGGTGGGAAAGAGACACTTAGACACCATGTGCTGGCTTTGCAGAAAGAGATTTTAGCAGCCACATGTCAGGAAATCTTTGGAAATCTGAGGATTAGGAATAACTGCTACTAAAACCACAAAAGGTACTTTCAAGGTACTGAAGCCTGACAATGGACTTCTCCCATGATCTCACCTTCCTGCTCCATGTTTCAAGATTAACATCAGACTTTGCTGAGACTTTAGGCTGCTTGTAAATAAATTTAAGTTGCTGAATGCACTTAACACTTTGGCCAGTAAGGATAAGGTGGTTAGGAACATTTGGAGCAGGTTCATTCCCATCCCCTCCCCTAAATTTTATGATCTAAATCAATTTTACCTTATGATTCAAGATCTCATTCATCCTTCTGGTAGCCTCTGTGGTGTGAGACTCTGGGAAGTATTTCTTGGGGACAACACCATACTTCTCTAAAAGAAATAAAACTACAGGTTAACAATTGGCTTTTTCACACAGTAGATGCTCCTACTGCTCATACCTATATGAATGATAAAGAGTCTGGGTTTGTGCAGAGATTATAACAGAAAGGCTCTTGATTAAAGGTTACAAGTACCCAAAGTTTACTTTTTAATTTGTGACTGAATCTTGACCTCTGAGCTGCATTCCACAGGGATCCCAGTAAGTGGAATCCCTGAACTACTCAGTATTATTTAACTCAACAGTTAAAAGTTCTGAATTAATTAGTGCTTTAAGAAGTCCTGTTCACCAGGAAAAAAAAAAAACACACAACAAAAAACCTTGATTGCTTTAAAATTAATCTCCTGAAATACCTTCTAAAGAACTGGGCCTCCTGTGAATCACTCCATGTAAATTATCTAAGGTTAAAACTGACTTCCCAGTCTCCTTTCCTGCCCAACATTTATAAAACACCAGCAGCAGCTCATGGCTTCCTACATTAGAGCACCACTCACAGATCTCACCATGCAAGGCTCTGGATGTAACAGCAGCAGCCAAAATCTCTGCCCTGATTAAGTATTTATAGCAATGGGAAGAGGAAAAAAGGAACCTCCAGGCTTCAAAGAAACAAATTCCTTTTGTGATTCTAAATTTGTATTATTGCCTTGTTGATTTACAAAGGTGTCACATTGTTTCACAACACAAATGAGAGCAAGTGCTGCTGTAATTAAGTATCTCCAGCAGCGTGGGTTCCTCCTGGAGCTCTGTAGGACCAGCAGTGCCACATTCCACATCAATTCCTTCTCACTGATCTTGACACCAACTTCAGGCTGCAAATCCAAGTAGTTTTGTTTTGTAAACACACCTGGGTCCAGCAGGGGCTTTTCCCTTACCATGTGCCCTAAAGACTGTGCATGGCTATAAATAAATGAGGTTGAGTGGATGGCTGCAGGAAAAGGGTGTTGAACCCTTTTATTAAACTGAAAGTCAAGGCTATCTAATTATTTGTTGATCATCTGAGCTTTTATCATCAACAGGACTATGCAAAAGTGATGCCAGACAAGATTTAAGCCCAATACTTATAATCTGGCCCCAAAAAAAGTCTTTGATTAAAAAAAATACAGTGGTTAATGGCATCATGTTCCTTAGCCAATTCCCAGGTCTCAAGCTCAATCTTTTACTCTATTCCATCCCCCATTTCTCAAAGCAGGCTGCAGTTTCAGGAAGGGCTCCCTGTGAGCAGTTCTCTCACCAATAATGTTGACCAGCATATCCCACTGTCCACCATCATTGGTGGGGTTGGAGAGCAGGAACTGCACCAGTCTCCCTTCCACTGGCTCCTTCTTCTGAGCTGTTTCCACAAAGGCATTTAAAAAGTAGTAACAACGCTCCACCTGAAACACACAGATAAACAACCCCAACCCTTTAAAGTCTGATATATTATGCACTAATTAATTGCTGAGTATTCAGTTCTTTGCAAGCACAGAATACATGAAGCAACTTTCTGCTCATCCAATGAAATCCTCATTTTCCTCTCCATCATTCCAGGGGCTACCCTATAAAGTTCTTTGTTAGAGCAAATATTTAGGAGTGACTTCACACAGAGCTTGAGGACAGGGGAACAGGAAATGGGGAGCAGAAGTTATGCAATGAAGCCTGACCCAAACTAGCACTAGATTTGCTTAATTTTCCTAGGGGGAGGAGCAGGCACACAGCTCACGAGCACAACTGAAACCTCAGAGCTACAGTCATGTTTCCCCTGAACTACCAACAAGTAACTGCTAAAATATACAGAACTCTTGACAAAAAAGACTTCTGCTACTCCGAAACATCAACATCTTGACAACTTTCTTCTCAAGCTGAAAGTCCCACTGTGCTCGACCACCTGCATTTAAAACACATTTTGAAGGAACTTTTGAAGTTTCTTCTCATACATGCTAAAACAATGCAGCCTAAAAGAAGCTCTGTCCCAACACTAACACCTGATTGCATAAGCAATCCTACAACAACCTACACGACTGTACCTTATCCCAGAAAAAGAGATAGGACTGGCTGAACTCAAACTCTTCAATGTTGTACTTCTTCATGAAAGGAAGACGCATTGCGTTGAGGCAGGAAAAGATCCAGCATCTCCCTGAGAGATCAAAGGAACAGGAATTAAACTGGAACACCTGTGCTCAGAAGCTGCACAACAATTCCTTTTGCCACGAGATTCATGACACAGTTCTGCCTCGAGCCTTTGGCAACACCAAAGAGCTCTGAGGGTGTTCTGAAATCTTTCATTGCAAGCACATCTCCCAGTTACACCATGCAGGAGGGAAAGGAGGCAAACGCTGCGGGTCTAACGTGTGTTATTAACTCAAGGGGATGCTGCAGGAATTCGACTTTTCCCCGAAGCCCGGACAAAGGGCTCTGGAGCACAATCAGCATTAGGAGTCATCCCCCAAACACCGCCCCCGGCCCCGAGCGCCCTCACCGGAGTTCTTCTGGTTGGTGACGGGCTTGCCCTCGTTGGGCACGGCGTGCTGGAACACCTGCACCGTGTCCTGCACCACCTGCCGCTGCAGGCACACCTCCAGCGGGTCGTTGCATGTGGCCACGTTCTGGGCCAGCAGGAACTGCGGCTCGGCCCGCAGCCGCCGAGTGAAGGCCACGGCCTTCTCCGTGCTCAGCCCTGCGGGACAGCGGGGCAGGGTCAGCGCCGGGGCACCGGCACCGCACCCGGTAACACACACACACCCCCACCGCTGATAACGGAGAGCCTCCGGTCCCGCAACAATGGGCACGTTATCCCTGCCCACAGCCCCGGTAAGGTCCCGGAATGCCTCGCTGCCCCCGGTAATTCCCCCCCTTCCCCCGCCCGACTTATTGCTGAGGTATCCATGAGTCTCCCACCCGCCGGTAATGGCCGGTAATCTCCTCGCTACCCCAGGAATTTCCGTTCCCTGACTCGCTGTATCGTACTTGTACCGATGAGCCCCCCCAACCCCCATCCCCGCCATGGACAAAATCCCCCCTCCCCGGTAACCGCCCGCTATCGCTGAGGTGCCGCTGTGCCCCCTCCGCTCGCACCCGCCCCTCACAGACGGACCCCCGGCCCCCCCTCACCGCGGGCGTTCATGGCGGCACCGGCAGCACGGTTCCGAGGCGGAAGCGGCTCTTATAGCGCCGGCACCGGAAGCCGGAAGAGGGGCCCGGGGCCGCGGCCGGGGGCGAGGGGGGGAGCGGCGGCGGGAGGGCGGACGGCGAGAGGCGAGGGACACGTTTAGGGCCGGTGGGGCGGCCCCTCACAGAGACCCCTCAAGCCGGCGCCTGATATCGGTGCATGGCGGCGATCCCTGACAGCGACCCCTCACACGGACCCTGGCAGCGATCCCTGACAACGACCCCTCACACGGACCCCTCTCGGCGGCCCCTCACAGCGAGGCCCTCACAGGGACCCTCACACAGATCGCTCACACCGGCCCCTCACAGGGACCCCTCAAATGGACCCCTCGCAAAGATCGCCCACACTGTCCCCTCACATGGATCCCTCACAGGGGCCCCTCGCACAGATTCTCACACTGGCCCCTCACAGGGAGCCCTCACACCGACCCCTTACATGGACCCCTCACACGGGTCCCTCACAGGGACCCCTCACACCCACACAGCCCCGGCTCCAGAACCTTCCACGCTTCCTGCAGTCCATGATCTCCCCGACCCACAGAGGGCCAGTGCTGGGGGCTGTTTGTGGCACAATCTCATGTCAGTGCCAGGGGCACAGACTGGGCACACTGTGTCAACAGAAAGGTTTGGGACGGCTCTCCACAGCTCGTGGTGTTGAGGCCAAGAGCCCAGAAACATGAGATGGCACTGCTGTGGCACCTTGAGGGACCTCCCTGAGCACTGGTGAGTCAAGGACAGGCTCTGGATCACACTCCAGATCAAGCTGCTGAATTTTCCTCTTGAGGAACTGCCTGCTCCTCTGAGAAGAATGCTGGTGCTTCACTGTCTCGAATTGATTTACAGCATGCAGTGTTTATTGACAGTATTAGTAATGGACTATTCCAAGGCATGATGAGGCCTCAACAGCTTGCCAGGACCTTGAGAAAAGTGCTTGAGTGGCACATTTGTTGGGGGAAGGGATGGATGGAGATGTTTTCCACCCATCGTGGCGCTGGAGCAATCACACTGTAACTTCACTGTGTGTCATGGAGCACTTGGGGCTGCCCCAAGCCCAGGTGATCCACAGAGACATGAGGTGTAGCAGCAGTGCTGAGTGCCAGGCAGCTTTTGCCCTGGCAAGAGAAGCTGAGATGCCCACAGGATCATTGGGAAGGGGCAGAGAGTTGGGTGGCCATCACCCCAAGTCCCTGTGGAACAGCACTGAAGGACAGAGAGCAGCTGTCAGCACAACACCTCACTTAATTGTGTGCATCACAATGCAGTAGAGATTGCTCTGCAGACTGATCCACAACCCACGTGCCTGTCTGCACATGCATTCCTTGTTGGAATAAGCTTGGAGGGCAAGAGCTGGCATCACCTCATGAATGGTGCTCCAAGGAAAGGTTCCCAGTGACCAGTTCTAACAGTTCTGACCCACTAAGCAGCAGCTTAGAATCAACAGATGCAAAGAACCACTTATATTTAAAAAAAAACATATAAACTTGATCCCAAAAAACCAGTTTCAGTGCTTTATCTCATCATCTCACACAATGGCTTTGCTTGACCACTAGAAATGATGTTTTCTGGGTGTTCTTTACCTGCAGCAAAATGAACAGAAGAAATGAAAAATCACCTCCTAGAAAAAAATAAAAAACACAAGTAAGTTGAATTCATCTGGGCTGTGTTCACCTCCAGAAAGTTGCCAGCAGGCTGATATTAGGGATTTTTCTCTTCCAGTGGTTACACACAGAAAAGGGCAGGATTTTTGTGTGTCCTGTCATGTTCCCAGGGACCCCTCTCTGCTGGGACAGGGCTGATGTTCACCAGCCAGAGCAAGAGCTGAGTGGGTTTATTATACTTAATTTTAAAGAAGGAATTCATTTGGAATAAGTGTGAATAAGCAGTGAAATACTTACAGAGCTGTTTCTTTTGGTTTCTTGAAGCACTGAAAAGAAAAGAAAAAAAAGCAGCCCTGTTATCATTCACGTTTCCTGGCCGTGGGAATATTGTTACAAATGTTGCAAGTACATAATGCCTTCCACATGAAATATCTAATGCTTGGTTTATCTACTGGTAATTCTAAAGCAGGAGGTAGTTTGTAGCAGTTTTCTAACTGTGAAAAGCAACATTATGAAATAGAATAGAAAAGGTAGAAAAAAAACAGGGCACTGCAGCAAAACTATACTATTTTTTTTCTATGAAATTAGAGCTTTCCATACCTTAAGAAATTTTTCTATTCGAGCCACAATTCCAAAAAGTATTGTGATTGTAACAACCACGACAGCAGCAATAACAGCCTCCTTGGGAAAAACAGGTTTTTTATCTGTCAGGAAAGAAGTAGTTGGATATGTGAGAAATTTGTGCAGTCACATAACCCAGAACACTTCACAGGACTGTGGAAAGACATTTCCCACAGCTGTCACTGCTGAGTTAACTGTTGCTCTCCCTGCTGTCCACAGACTGACTCTGTGTGTTAGTCCCCTGGAGAGGAGGGAGCTGAGCCTGTGTTTTAGTGAACTGAAGAAGGATTGAAACATCAGCTCCTGAAGAAGATCCCCCAGGCAGTGTTATGCTCAGGAATAAGGCAGCCCAGAGGTACCACTGACACAGGTAACATTGCTTCCCTCCCTGTGCCAGGAGGACAGAAATGAAAGAGGTCTGGACTGAGGTGATTTAGTGTCACCAGTCTGAGCCCTGAGCACCCAGCCCCTGGAGTCACCTCTGGAGCACAACTTCTCTTGCCTTCAGCAGCTCTTTGGGCATGACAGAACCCTGTGGTTCACAAGACCTGAGGTGCTTTAACCCACACTTGAGTGTGCCCTGTCAGCGTGGGAAGAGCAGCAGTGGGATGAGCCTGCCCCAGGTCACACTTGCCAAATGCTTTTGAACAACAGGTAGGGCAGGAGAGGCCCTTCCTGTGCTGTGGTCCCAGGCACAGGAGCAGGGAGAGCTCCTTGCTGTTGCTGTGCCCTCAGAAATCCACACAGGGAATTTTCACACACTCCACTTACACTGCACAATATTGTTGTCATTATAAAAGAGAACAGAGAGTCATTTGTAAAGCTTATTAATCAGCAGCAGCCTTGCTACCTTCAACTATGAGGTGGAAATCCCTTGTCCCATTTCCCAGGCGTGATTCCACCAGGCAGGTGTAGGTCCCATTGTCAGATTTCTGCACTTTGCTGATGGAGAGCTGAAAGATCTCACTGGTCTGGTACAGCTTGTGCCGACTTTGCTGCAGGGTCAGGCTCTGGCTGTCCTTTAACCAGGTGCTTTGGCCTTGAGGGTTGGATTTGGAGTTGCAGGTCAGAGTAACATCTTTCTCTTCTTCCACGTGCAGGGTCTCCTCTCCACTCAGATGGGGAGGGACTGTTCACAGGAATGCAGTTCAACAGGTCGTTAGTAATGCTGCTCATAGAACCACAGAACCATTTAGGCTGGAAAAGCCTCTTCAAATTGAGTTCAGCTCTTAACCCAGCACTGCCAGGGCCACCACAAAACCATGTCCTCTTGTGCCACATCTACACATCTTTTAAATCCCTGCAGGGATGGTGTCTGCACTGCTGCTCTGGGCAGCCTGTGCCAGGACTTGCTGACCCTTTCAGTAAAGGAATTTTCCTTAATACCCAATCTGAGCCTCCTCTGGCACAATTTGAGGCTATTTCCTCTTATCACTTTTTACCTGGGAGAAGAGACTGACCCCACCTTGCTCCAGCCTCATAGAATGCCCACATTTAACACAAAATAAGTTCCTTTCTCACATCCCTCATGCTCCTTGTTCAGTAGTCTAACAGATCACAGTATTGCAGCCTTTCCTGATCCCTGGGAACGAGGAGGGCAGTCAGTGGCAGAGACTTTCACTCCAGTATTTCCTCTGCCCTGACTTGTATCCTTGGGAAATAACCTAGGTGGAGGCAGGGACATATCCAGAGTATCTTTCTTAAGGTACCCACCCACTCCTATAAAAGAGCCCTTAGATCAGCCATAAGCACCAGTGCAGGAAGGGAGTGCCTTATCACGTGAGTTATCTCCTCCTAAACACATTTTTTCTCGGTGAAGACAGCGTACAAGGGTGCAAAACACCGCCCAGACAGAGCTGCTGTGCCCAGGACTCCATCCCACCCCAGCCCTTCCACACAGGAATCAACTCACACTGCACATCCAGGGTCACAGACACCTGCACAGCCCCAGACAGAGCTGCTGTGCCCAGGACTCCATCCCACCCCAGCCATTCCACACAGGAACACACCACAGCAACTCACACTGCACATCCAGGGTCACAGACACCTGCACAGCCTTGTCCCGTGCCAGCCTGCATGTGAAGGTGACCCCATTGTCAGACTCGTTGACTGGGGAGATGCAGATGTTGCTGATGTTCACTTTATTCCCATCCTTCAGATCCACTTGCCCATTCCCGCGGTACCAGAGCAGCTCCTCGGCCTGGCTGCTGTTGTGCACAAGGCAGGAGAGGGAGATGGCAGGGCTGAGCCCTGTGGACAGGGTGAAGTCAGCAGCCTGGTTATTTACAGACAGCTCCACACCTGCAGAAGAAGGAGGACAAGGACATTTAAGCATCCTGAGCCATACTCTTCCCACAAAAGCTGCCATGCTCACATCTCCATGCCTCAACCTTGGAGGAGGGATGAGACTTTCAGGTTTCAATCTGTTTTCAGGTGGAATGTTAGTTTTTGAGACAAGAAGCTGTTTTCATCTCAAAGCTCCCTCAGTTATTTAAAACAAAAATCAGCCTTTTGCAGCTGACTGCCAGAACAAGGCCTGACCTGTGACAACAAAATGTCTGAAGCCAGGACTTGTGACACCCAGCAAAAGGTCATTCCCATCCCATCACCCTCCTGCTGCCAATCACTGCTGCAGCATCACTGTGCTCACTGTTTGATACTCTCGTTTTTCAGTTGGAGCAGGATGCCATTGGGAGTGTAAATGAGTTCATCAGCCCCTCAGCTTTTTCCTGGCTGCAATTTGTCAAAGGTACAAACCTCAGGACATCCTAAATGAACAACCAGTATGGGAAATAAATTATTGTAATGGGATGAAACTCACCACTGCAGCCTGGGCCATAGAATAATAAATTAAAAATATAGCTCAGATTATAAAGGTATTAAGGTCCTGTGAATATAAAGAAGCCTGAAGGTCCCTGTCTGAAGGTGTTCCCAGGTGGCCAAACCTATCACACTTATCACTGCTTAGAGCAGGTTTGGAAACTGTGGCTTCATCATCCTGCTGCAATAATGCTGGAGAACACTGACATTTCCCCATTCCCTGCTCTGCTACTCTCAAATCAGAGGTCAGTTTTCAGACAGTCCTCTGGGGATGATCTCCAGAACACCAAAATGCTGCTGTGGCACATCACCCAGCCCTGGGCAGTTTCAGTAATTGGTGTGATGGGGCCTGGACAAAGGCAGGATGGATTTTCCATTGCTTACCTGTGGCCACCCATGCCAGGAAGGAAACAGCCAGGACGGGCACTCCATGGGAGGTGCTCAGGCTGCGTCTCTGCACCATCTCGGAGCAGAGCTGGCTCTGTTGGAGAGAGAACCACAGCACTGCTGCCTCTGCCCAGGGCTCGCAGGGGTTAATCCCTGCAGCCACCAGAACCCCGGGGAGAGCCCCACAGCAGGCACAGGGTCACCAGGGAATGAACTGAGTCCATTGTTGCAGGGCATTTTCCAGTTCAGAGCAGATTCAAGGGGTTTTATGTCTCTAATCTCCATTACATGAGTTTGTTGTCCCTGATCACCTGTCAGGCAGGGGAACCCGTCTCTGGATCAGGTAGCACTGGACTTACCTTGGGAAGAGTCTCTGGAGAGGCTGCTTCTGCTGGGAAATGCACAGTGCTTTCCCCTCCTTATTTATAAGGTCTGAATTTTAATATTTTATGATCGTTCAGTAAGAAGTGAGTCTATAAAATGGGTTCAAGGCCTCGTTCAGTTCCTGGATTTCTGAGCTCCCACAAGACTGAAGTATTTGCTGGGCTCTGCTGGCTGTTTTATGAGACTTTCTGAGGCAATGAGTAACTAATGAGAGAGTTCCTGCATCAGCCATAAAGACTTTCAGCCAAAAATAATACCTTTTTCCCCCCAGCTTTCTGTGTGCTCACAGCACTATTTCAAGCCACAGGGATTTTATTCTAGATTATTCTAGAGCAGGAGTAGACTCCGATTTGTCCCTTTCTGCCCAAAGCTCCATTGCCATGTTCTCCTTTGAGTGGAAAATGAGAAAATTCACTGATTCAGACTTTGAACTGCATGTTGGCAGAGGAGAGAGCAGACACTGTCCTGCTCACCAGTGTGTACCCCCAGGCTGCTTTTGTGCTTGGCTGAGCCCTGGGCACCCCCAGCCCAGAGCAGGGGGGTCTGTCCCTGCTGTCCCCTCTGCTGGGCCAGCTGTGCCTGGGCTGTGTGTCCAGGGCACAGCTGAAGCACTTGGCTATGTGGAAATCTGTCTGAGGTTGCTGTTTGCACCCCAGCAGGGTGATGGTGACATGGGCACAAAGCACGGGGTCCTCACAGCCTCCAAATGCGTTGTCACTGCTGCCAGTGTCCTTGCAGGCACATCACTCATCAGGAATGGGCTCAGCAGAGCCATAAAATGCATTTCATGAGCAGGAGGAGCCTGGGATGTGTCCTTGGTGTTTTCTTGGCCTGTGGACGCCGTGTCCCAGCTCAGTGACACAGAAATGGGCAGGGAGGGCTCCTGCTCTGGGGCTGCTGCCTGCACACACAGCACAGGAGAACACAGCACTGCTTATTTGTGGGGCTGCTGCAAACAAGGGTCACCTTTGAGTGTTTCTTAAAAGAATTCTTCCTCTGTTTATGGGTTTACCCTTAAAACCTACAGGGAATCAGTCTTGGTTAAGAAAGTATATGTGTACAAAAGTCCCTTGAAGAGAGAGCTCTCAGTCCCCTTTCTAAAAAAACTGTCCTGTCCTTGTAGAATTCAACTAAATGTTGGCTTATGATTCAGTACAAATTTTAATCCAAATGCTCTTCTAGGAGTAAAGTGATCCCTGTGGTTTAGAATTAAGCTGAATTGAAATAGAGAGGGATTCAAAGGAATGGACTGGGAAATGGCTCGTGTGCTCCCACCACAAGGTGAACCAAAGGCAGGAAAGTGAAGTTTGTGCTCCCTCTGGTCACTGCACTGATTGAGACTCTGGAGAAGAAGGAGGTGGTTTGGAGTAAGTGAGGATGTATAGAAGGAAAGGGTGGAGTTTGGGAGTTTTAATGTAGAAATGACAGTAGGGGAAAAGATTTCCAGACCACAGCTGTTCTGGGGGGGTTTGTTATGATGTGAGACCCAGCACCAGCTGGGACCGGGGTCAGATTCTGTCCCAGCAGGTCCATGACAGGCACTGAGGTGAGCTGAGGTTTGTCTGGAGCAATGGCACTGTCCTCATCTGCAATGGGCTCAGGATCTGCTGAAGGAAGAGGGACTAGAAAATCAAGGTGTTACCTGGCCAGAGGCACTGGAAGGCAGCTGTTTAGGCCAGGTAAGAATTACTTTCGCAATGGCTTTTTACACTTTTCTTTTCATACAGGGTGTAATTAATCTTGTGGGTGTCTAATTACTGAGCTCTAGAGTTTTGTGGGTTGCATTCTCCACCTTTCCATTACGTTTTTTGGAGGGACACAAACCTCATGTTCCAGAATGCAAAGCTGCCACTAATGACTCAGACTGGGAGGAACATCTTCAAGGAGGCAAGAACTCCATAACTCTGCACAGCAAAGGGTCCAACCCTCACATTTGGGGTACTTGGATCTGCACAGCCAAGGCTGGATTAGACAGACCATGGGCTACAGTCAGTAATCCACCACACCAGTTCCTGCTCATCATCCTTATGGCAACGCTGCACCAACAAACCCAGAACAAGACTGTTGTTAAATATGACTCTGAACAGCCTCAAAGGAATTAATTAATAAGCACCAGTCTATTCCTGGGTGTAATCCAAGCCTTAGAAACCTGAGCAGAGAAGATTTAGAACATGATAGAGATTGAGCAGAAGTTTTTTTTTCCATCAGGTCTCTTAACCTCCAACTCCAAACTTCCCAGCAGCTGGTTCAGTGTGGATCTCCTCAGTGCCTGCAGGAGCAGGAAGCACAATTCCTAATCCTCCACACTCTCACTGGCAGGTGAGATCTTGATTTATCCTCAGCAGTTGTGGGGGTTGATGGTTGCTCCTGGAGTCAGGGGCATGGCAGGAGCTGCACAGACGTGTGGAAACCCAGGGTTGTATCTATGGTTTTGTCAAGCAAACAAAGGCTGGAACGTGGCTGTAATCCTGCTCCAGAAAACGTTTCTGCAATAGTGCCTGAGGCTCTGCTCTAAGGCTGTTCCTGCCTTCCTACTCTTTGTGGTTCCCCACTTCTAATCCCATCTTAATATGTGGTGATACATATTTTGCAACATTTCCATTGTTGGAGGATGACTGTAACACCAAATCCAGGGCCTCTCCTTGCCAGATAACTGGGCTGGAAACTGAGGCTGTCCGGGAATGCTGCTTGAACTTACTCAGCACTCCTGTTCCCTCCCACAAACCTATATTCCCAATGTTTTTTAAAAACATTATGGAGGTGTGATGTGCCCTGATTTCTCCCAGCCTAGATCCAGCATATTTCTCACTAGTGAGATGGACAGATCTCAAGTATGTTTATCATAAATTTGATAGTAAATCTATTTCCTGATGATCTTTAAATAAAGGTTCACTTGCCATGCCACTGAACACAGAGGAATTATGAGTAAACTTTTTGGGAAGGAATAGGAGTAACTAAAGAAATACTAAATCAGTGAATATTTTGAAGTTTTGAAAAAAAAAATCAAATGGAAAATAGGCATTAATGAAAAAACAGATCCTGGGATCCATAAAGTGGAAGAGAAGCCCTCAGAGAGGTGAGGCTCCAGCACAAGTGTTGGACGTGGATGCCACCTGCTGGGTACCCACCCACGGAAGGGAAGCAAAATCACCTGGGAGTGCTGGAAACCAGCTGAGATCCCTGGGATCACCTTGGCAGGAGCTCAAAGGCAGGAAATCCTGTAGAAAGCTGAAGCCACACTCATGACTGGGGAGGCTGCTAAACCTGGTGCCTGCTTCATGCTGATGGCAAGTACAGGACATTCCTGAGCAGAATTCCCAGAGCTGCTTCTCTTTCAACACCCTGTTCTGCTGTGGCTCTACAGCCTGGACCTCGGATATTTTTGTGTACCTAGGAACTTTCATCACCAGTGGGATTTCTTGGAAGTGCTCTCTGCTGGAAAACCAAGTGGTGATTTGATCTTGTGAAGTGCTGCCAAACAATATTAGCAGCTTTAACTTCCCTGCTGTGGGGTCATCCCTCGCTCCCTCTGTGAGGAATCTGCCAGGACTGAGCTGCTCCATCTTTCCAGTTCATGGGGGACCATTTGCTGCTGATCTCCAGGAGAAAATCACATTCCTGCTCCATGGTTGGAAGCGCTGTGGAGTGTGGTGAGGCAAAAGCCCCAGCTCCTGAGTAACCACCTTTTGAGTGCCACAGCACTGGCACAAGGCAGAGATGAGGAGGAGGAGGGAGAGGAAGAGGAAAGGGAGGAGGAAGAGAAAGAGAAGGCAGATCCTGCATATTTGCTCACTCAGGGATGTGGAAGTCTTGGGCTGGCCCAAGGAAATGTGGAGAGTTTGCTGTTACTGGCTGCTGAGCAAATGAGCTGGTGACTCATCAGCCTCTGCCACATGTTGCTTTTACAATTGGCCTGCAGGAGTTCCAGACAACTGGGCTTTTATCAGCTAAAAAGGGAAATGAGCTCAGTTACTCTGGGTAAATCCAGAGCAATCCATTTGTAGACTGAGGACTTAAATATATATCATGGTGATCACTTCCAAGAGAGCCACGTTCTCTCTTGGCATTCATTCTCCTTTTTGGTTTAAGCACATCCTGCTGACCAAGGTCTTTTGGCTTTTCCAGTTTAATTTTATCTGGGGTATCTTTTTGATGGATAACCCCTGTTTCCTGCTTGTTGCTCTCCTAATGATTGTGCAGACCAGATGAGCTCCAAGAAAGCAAAGCCAATTTACTCTCCCTTTCCTGGGAGCCCTTCTGACGCTGTACCATGCTTGGCTCACACATGAGTTTGCATCATCTGATCTCCTGCACAAAGGATGCTGGAATGCCATGAGATGAAGAAGTCACACCACTGATGGTTCCCCTGAAAATCAGTTTTATGTGCTAGACTTGGGGCTGGTGTCTCCTACAGGAAATGCCAGAGCTGGGAAGCAGATGTGTACATGAGATACTACTGAAAAGTTAAACAGCAATTGGCAGGAAACTGCTGTTGGAGATGGGCACTTCCATTGTTTTATGGACTGCAAAGTGATGCTAGCAGAGTAAGCTGTCTTGCCTTTAGTCCTTATCATCTCACCTGCCTCTCAAAGGGAATTTGATGGAGGAGGCCCCAAAGTACTGCTTATATCTCCTCTGAGGCTCATGGCTGTGCAGTCACAGCCACATGCAATGCAAACATCGCACTGTTAGAATGTCTTTAATCCCCAGAGGTCCGATCTGAGCAGGCAGCTCGCTCTGGGCTGGGAGGCACCAGCAGCAACACCTTGTGCCCGTGACCCACAACTTGTCACCGTGCCCAGGCAATGTCCCGTCCTTCCTCCCCCGCCCCTGGCTTGTGTTCCAGCTTTATCCGCTGGAGACGTGGGGCCTGTCGTGACCCCTCCGAGGCACCGGGGCATCGCCCGGTGCTGCTGTTTGTGCAGCACTAACTCCGTGCTGGCTGATCCGCCTCTCCCGCAGCGGTGAGCGCCGTGGAACCGCTCATGCAGGGGCGTTCGTGGGGGCAAACAGCGAGGGCGAAGAGCGAGAGGCCGCACTGTCCTGAGGGAGGGCAGAACCCCCGTGCCCTGGGAGCCCCTCGGAGCCCGAGTGACCCCGCTCCGCTCCCGCTGAGCCCCGCACCGGGGCCGGCCCGGGGCCCGCAGGGGGCGCCGCAGAGCACGGTAACACCCACCCCGTGACGTAACGCCCGTACCGCCTCTCATTGGTCCCTCACCGCCCCGCCCAGACGGCTCCTCCCCCGTAGCTGCCGCTGATTGGTGAACACGGGGATAGGTCCCGCCCCCCGGGGCAGCGCCACCGCCCCCCTCGGCCCGAACCCGGAGCGGCGCCGCGGGACCGGGGCGTGCGCGGGGCCATGGCGAGCGTGGCGCGGGGGCTGCGGGCGATGCCGCGGCTGCTGCCGCTCCTCTGGGCGCTGCTGCTGCCGCCCTCGCTGCAGAGCCCGGCCCGCTCCCCCCACATTAAGAAAGCGGAGGCGGCGGCGGCGGCGCCCGGCGAGGCGCTGCGGTACCTGCACTCGGCCGAGCTGGGCGAGGCGCTGCGGGCGCTGGAGGCCACGGCCCCGCCGGGCCTGGTGCGGCTCTTCAGCATCGGGCAGTCGGTGGAGAAGCGGCCGCTGTGGGTGCTGCGCCTCACGGCCGGGCTGGGCCCCGAGCGGCCCGACGAGCCGGCCGGCGGCGCGGCCCTGCCCGGGCGGCCGCAGGTGAAGCTCGTGGGGAACATGCACGGGGACGAGCCGCTGGCACGGCCGCTGCTGCTGCGCCTGGCCTGGGAGCTGGTGCTGGGCTGGGCCGGCGGCGACGAGCGCATCGTCCGCCTGCTCAACACCACCGACCTGTACCTGCTGCCCAGCCTCAACCCCGACGGCTTCGAGCGCGCCCGGGAGGGCGATTGCCGCGGCGGCGGCGCCGAGAGCGGGCGGGAGAACAGCCGCGGCCGCGACCTCAACCGCAGCTTCCCCGACCAGTTCGGGGACGCCGAGCCCAACCTGGAGCCCGTGCCCGAGGTGAAGGCGCTCATCGACTGGATGCGCCGCAACAGGTGAGCGCTGCCCGGCCCCCTCTGCCCCGTCCCCTGTGCCCGTTTCCCCTCGGATTCACTCCCCGACGGTGTCTTCCAGCTTCCAGCCCTTCCCGGTGCTTCCCAGCAAAGCCTGGGGAGAAAAGGAGAAGTAATTTCCCCACCTGTTTATCCCCCTGTTTATCCCCAGCCTGCCTCCCAGCAGCCAGGACCATCCTGCACTGGGGGAGCATTTGGTGGCCCCAGGTTTTGTGCAGCCCCGCGGGGCACAGCCCGTGTGCCCTGCACACACACCCAGGTGTTCCGGCCTCCATGGCCATCTGCAGGTCTCCCATCTCGCCGAGTTTGTGGCTGGAAACTTCTCACCTGCTTCGTTGTGAGCTTGTCAGTGGGTCTTGCTCTTAGGGCCGATAATGCTTACTCCACAAGCTGTGGGATGCTGGAAATATTTGGGGTTAAGCATCTATGTATGACCATGTTAACAAATTGTGTTGGACAGGGCTTCTTCCCCTCATCTTTGTGTTGCATGGGAGATTCCCTGGATTTAGCAATAATGCTCTGTGCAGCAGCATTGCCAAAGACAGGCCCTGTTTCTACAGCCACCTTCCCCAGGAGTTCAGTTGAAGCACTGAGCCTCAAGCATCCCTGCTGACCCCTTGGTCTCTCCTCAGTCTAAGGGGTAGCCCAGGGGGAAGCTGCTGTACCTGGAGTGCAGCAGCCCAGGAGAGGAGATGGTGCCTTTAAAGCCCAGCTCTGGTGTGGGGATCTGAGGCAGCCCCAGAAAATGCAGTGGCCAAGCTGGGCACTGATCCTTCACTTGCCATGTGTTCTTCAGGGAGCTCTGTAAGGTCCAGACTACAAAGGTCAATGCAGCCAACTGTGGGAAATTGTGCAGAGAAAGCAGCAATGTGCTGCAGCAAACTGTGGCCCTCTTCCCAAAGTAGGGATAGAAAGAGGTGAAGAGGGGGATGACAGTGCACTCCAACCAGCACAAAAAGCATTCAGCATCCCGCAGTGTTTGCTCATGTTTAGGAAACAAGATTTATGTCAACAAATGATTTTCATTAACCCTTGGTGGATGGCAGTGCCCATGGGGATGGTGCTGCAGAGGAATTGCAGAAACTTCAGAAGTAACTCTTGTCCTGAGAATCCTTTAGGACAGCTCTGGTGCAGCACTTTGCACTAAAATCCCTCCAGAGTTGGTTCAGCACAAAATTAGCTACTGGGGAAACTCATGTGCATTCTTTATATAATTTTGGAAACTCCTTGAACTTTTTTTATTTTTTTCTCTTAGTGTGTGAGGTGGGATTTGCTCTCCCACCTATATTTGCTATCAGTCTCAGCCAGGGTGCAACAGGAAGAACATGGTGCTTTGTGTGTCCCTCTGCCTGGCAGCACCAGCTAATACTGGTGTAATTGTTAGGCTAACATAACTGCTGATAGAAAAATGAATGGGTAAACAGAACTGTTTGATTAAAAAGGGAGATAGTGGGTGTAATGCAATTTGTGTGCACTATTTTAAGCAAGGTGGAGGTATTGGTCACATTACCTCTGCTTGGAAACCAAATCCCATTTGAGCAAATGCACAGGGGAGCTTTTTCCCTCAGTGCTGTGTTTGGTGGGAAGAGAAGAACAGAGAAAATTACCTTTGGGATTCACTGAAATGCTTGTGCAGCCTGTGATCAGACAGAAGGGAAATGTGGGCCATGCCCTGTTATGTTTTATGACTTGAGGTTTTAGCAACTCTGTTTCACATCCAGATTTTATTTGTGAGTTAATTCTGCTGCACATACCAGGTGTCCTCAGAGCTTGACAAGAGTGCATTGCTGTGTCTGTCGCCAAGTCTGGGGCCTTGGCCTTAGGCTGCAGAAAAAAACCTGTTCAGAACTGATTCCACTCCCAGTGTGTGCATTTTGCCTCATTAATCCAAACCAGACTTTGGGGGCTCCAGAGAGTGTGATTTAGGTGGGGAAGCAGCAGAATAACTGGTTGGGTGGCTGTAGCCAACTTCCTGTTGCAATATTTCCAGTCTGACTTTTTGTCCCTTCCCTTTCCTCCCCAACCCCAGGTTTCTGCTCTCTGGCAATCTCCACGGGGGCTCTGTGGTGGCAAGCTACCCCTACGATGACTCACCCACGCACAGGCTCACAGGAGTTTACAGTAAATCAGCTGATGATGAAGTCTTCAAATATCTGGCAAAAGCTTATGCTTCACACCACCCCATCATGAGAACTGGCAAACCCAACTGCCCTGGAGAGGAGGGAGAGACCTTCCCAGATGGCATCACAAATGGTGCCCAGTGGTATGACGTGGAAGGTAAGCTGTGCTCACCTCAGAGCTCCCATCCACACCAGTGGTGATTATCACAGAGGAAAGCACTGGGGGTTAAGTGATATTTTTGGCTTTGAATGTGTTCTAGCAGCTTGAAATGGAGAGAGGTGGCATTGTGGGAACACCAGCTGATGAGTAACAGCCTGGGAGGTGTTTGTAGGGAAGAGATCACAGCAAACTGAAGGGTTCTTTCTGACCCTATTATGTAGTGGAGAGTTGTCCTGCACGTGGGAGGCTTCATGTGCCAAATGAATTCTTGTAGGTCTCTTGACAGTTGCTAAATTTTGATACAGGAAAGAGGAAATGATTCCTAACGGTATTAAACCAATACCAATGTTCTGTGAGCTCTTTTAACCTCTGAGCTTGTAATTTTGTGATTCTAGAATAACCTGCTGTAAAACTGTGTGAAATTTAGATGTGTTTTGAGCTAACCAAGGAGTTCTTGGCAGCTTTTCCATGGGCTGCTCTGCTCGTAGACCTGTGTGGGAGGTGACAGCCTGCATGACCTGTGTGGGAGATCTAGAAGGGATCTGAGATTTGCCCTGCAGGGGCCTCTAGGAGAGCTCCTGATCCCTCCATGGTGCAGCTGCCCATGGAAATGAGCTGAACAGGAGCAAATGACCTC